>NC_136131.1:5751757-6351757 GCF_965212315.1 Lampetra planeri
TAGAACGTGTTGTCGATATTTATTTAAAGTTGCGCATTTTGATGTGACGTCACATTTCTCAAACTCCACCCCCTCCTCGTCACACATCGTCACAAATGTCTGACCCCCCCCCCCAGGTGCGTGACCTCATTTATGGACGGCCCCCTAAGTGGCGGTGACGTCACCACGGCGCCTGTGCCAGGCTAGGTGCACGCTGAGGTCACGGGACAGACCCAGCGGATGCCACGGGTCGACCGAGTTGACTGACCGATGCTTACCGTCTGCGTTCCCCTGCTGTGACAACTTTACTGCGAGCCCTGGGCCTCACCCCCGCACCCCATTCGCCGCCGGCATCACGCGAAGTTGCAAGGGACCGCGTCGAACATATCCCGCCGCCTCGTGACGTCTTGTAGAAGAGGAAACCCCGGATGACGACAATTTCCGCGTGCCGGAGCTGTGGTGGTGAGGCGAGCGTTGAGGTGGTGAGTGGTGAGTGTGGTGAGTGGTGATGGTGGCAGTGGGTAGAGTGGTGAGTGTGAGGGTGGTGAGGGTGGTGAGTGTGGTGAGTGTGGCAGTGGTGAGTGGTGAGCGTGAGGGTGGTGAGTGTGAGAGTGGTGAGCGTGAGCGTGGTGAGTGGTGAGTGTGGTGAGTGTGAGGGTGGTGAGGGTGGTGAGTGTAGTGAGTGTGAGAGTGGTGAGTGTGAGGGTGGTGAGTGTGAGAGTGGTGAGTGTGGTGAGTGTGAGGGTGGTGAGTGTGGTGAGTGTGAGGGAGGGTGGTGAGTGTGGTGAGTGGTGAGTGTGGTGAGGTGGTGAGGGGTGAGTGTGGTGATGGTGTTGGTGTGTGAGTGAGTGTGGGAGTGGTGAGTGTGAGGGTGGTGAGTGTGGTGAGTGGTGAGGGTGGGAGTGGTGAGTGTGAGGGTGGTGAGTGTGGTGAGTGGTGAGCGTTGAGGGTGGTGAGTGTGGTGAGTGGTGAGTGTGGTGAGTGGCGAGCGTTGAGGGTGGTGAGTGTGGTGAGTGGTGAGTGTGACAGTGGTGAGAGGCGAGCGTTGAGGGTGGTGAGTGTGGTGAGTGGTGAGTGTGAGAGTGGTGAGTGTGGTGAGTGTGGTGAGAGGCGAGCGTTGAGGGTGGTGAGTGTGGTGAGTGGCGAGTGTGAGAGTGGTGAGTGTGGTGAGTGGTGAGTGTGGGAGTGGTGAGTGTGGTGAGTGGTGAGTGTAGTGAGTGTGAGGGTGGTGAGTGGTGAGTGTGGTGAGTGGTGAGTGTGGTGAGAGGCGAGCGTTGAGGGTGGTGAGTGTGGTGAGTGGCGAGCGTTGAGGGTGGTGAGTGTGGTGAGTGGTGAGTGTGGTGAGTGGCGAGCGTTGAGGGTGGTGAGTGTGGTGAGTGGTGAGTGTGACAGTGGTGAGAGGCGAGCGTTGAGGGTGGTGAGTGTGGTGAGTGTGAGAGTGGTGAGTGTGGTGAGTGTGGTGAGTGGTGAGTGTAGTGAGTGTGAAGGTGGTGAGTGGTGAGTGTGGTGAGTGGCGAGCGTTGAGGGTGGTGAGTGTGGTGAGTGGCGAGTGTGAGAGTGGTGAGTGTGGTGAGTGGTGAGTGTGGGAGTGGTGAGTGTGGTGAGTGGTGAGTGTGGTGAGAGGCGAGCGTTGAGGGTGGTGAGTGTGGTGAGTGTGAGGGTGGTGAGTGGCGAGCGTTGAGGGTGGTGAGTGTGGTGAGTGGTGAGTGTGGTGAGTGGTGAGTGGCGAGCGTTGAGGGTGGTGAGTGTGGTGAGTGGTGAGTGTGACAGTGGTGAGAGGCGAGCGTTGAGGGTGGTGAGTGTGGTGAGTGGTGAGTGTGAGAGTGGTGAGTGTGGTGAGTGGTGAGTGTGGGAGTGGTGAGTGTGGTGAGTGGTGAGTGTGGTGAGTGGCGAGCGTTGAGGGTGGTGAGTGTGGTGAGTGGTGAGTGGTGAGTGTGGTGAGTGGCGAGCGTTGAGGGTGGTGAGTGTGGTGAGTGGTGAGTGTGACAGTGGTGAGAGGCGAGCGTTGAGGGTGGTGAGTGTGGTGAGTGGTGAGTGTGACAGTGGTGAGAGGCGAGCGTTGAGGGTGGTGAGTGTGGTGAGTGGTGAGTGTGAGAGTGGTGAGTGTGGTGAGTGGTGAGTGTGGGAGTGGTGAGTGTGGTGAGTGGTGAGTGTAGTGAGTGTGAAGGTGGTGAGTGGTGAGTGTGGTGAGTGGTGAGTGTGGTGAGAGGCGAGCGTTGAGTGTGGTGAGTGGTGAGTGTGAGGGTGGTGAGTGGCGAGCGTTGAGGGTGGTGAGTGTGGTGAGTGGTGAGTGTGGTGAGTGGCGAGCGTTGAGGGTGGTGAGTGTGGTGAGTGGTGAGTGTGACAGTGGTGAGAGGCGAGCGTTGAGGGTGGTGAGTGTGGTGAGTGGTGAGTGTGACAGTGGTGAGAGGCGAGCGTTGAGGGTGGTGAGTGTGGTGAGTGGTGAGTGTGAGAGTGGTGAGTGTGGTGAGTGGTGAGTGTGGGAGTGGTGAGTGTGGTGAGTGTAGTGAGTGTGAGGGTGGTGAGTGGTGAGTGTGGTGAGAGGCGAGCGTTGAGGGTGGTGAGTGTGGTGAGTGGTGAGTGTGACAGTGGTGAGTGGCGAGCGTTGAGGGTGGTGAGTGTGGTGAGTGGTGAGTGTGACAGTGGTGAGAGGCGAGCGTTGAGGGTGGTGAGTGTGGTGAGTGGTGAGTGTGAGAGTGGTGAGTGTGGTGAGTGGTGAGTGTGGGAGTGGTGAGTGTGGTGAGTGTAGTGAGTGTGAGGGTGGTGAGTGGTGAGTGTGGTGAGAGGCGAGCGTTGAGGGTGGTGAGTGTGGTGAGTGGTGAGTGTGGGAGTGGTGAGGGTGGTGAGTGTGAGAGTGGTGAGTGTGAGGGTGGTGAGTGTGAGAGTGGTGAGTGTGGTGAGGGTGGGAGTGTGACAGTGGTGAGTGTGAGAGTGGTGAGTGTGAGAGTGGTTGAGTGTGGTGAGTGTGAGAGTGGTGAGTGTGAGAGTGGTGAGTGTGGTGAGGGTGGGAGTGTGATAGTGGTGAGTGTGAGAGTGGTGAGTATGAGAGTGGGGAGTGTGGTGAGTGTGAGAGTGGTGAGTGTGAGAGTGGTGAGTGTGGTGAGTGTGAGAGTGGTGAGTGTGAGAGTGGTGAGTGTGGGAGTGGTGAGTGTGGGAGTGGTGAGTGTGAGTGTGGTGAGTGTGAGAGTGGTGAGTGTGAGAGTGGTGAGTGTGGTGAGTGTGGTGAGTGTGACAGTGGTGAGAGTGGTGAGTGTGAGTTTGGTGAGTGTGAGGGTGGTGAGAGTGCTGAGGGTGGTGAGAGTGGTGAGTGTGAGTGTAGTGACTCCATGTGGTGAGTATGAGAGCGAGTGAGTTGTGGTTGAGAGCAGTGGCCACAACCCCACATGTTGTCGATCTTTGCCCCCCCCCCCTCTCACCCCCCTCTCACCCCCCCCCTCACCCCCCCCTTCACCCCGCTGCTGCTGGCACGCTGACGAGGAAGCAGAAGCATGGACGAGGACGAGGGCATGGGGGGGGAGGTGGACTTGCGGCAGGACGACGGTGGCGGCGAGGACGCCGTGGCGCTCAGCGTCACCGTGACGGGGCTGGAGGGCGCCGCGCTGTCGTCGGAGCTGCTGGCGATGTACTTCGAGAACAAGAAGCGGTCGGGAGGGGGGCCCGTGGCCGACGTCAGCGTGACCCCCAATCGAGAGGCACGAGTCACTTTCAAAAGTGTGGAAGGTACAAAGGCGATGACGACGATGATGAAGACGACGATGATGATGACGACGACGACGATGATGACGACGACGACGACGACGACGACGATGATGACGACGACGACGACGATGATGACGACGACGATGATGACGATGATGAAGACGATGATGAAGACGACGACGATGACGACGACGATGATGACGACGACGATGCCGCCTCGTCGTTTGTTCATAATACAAGGAGGGGTCTTTTTTTGGGGGAGTTAGATCGCGTAAATTATAAACGTGTCAGTGTTCGTTAGGACGCTGTCTTTCCGACAGCTCTAACAGCTCTGTTCTTCACCTGAGCTTGACGGCTGCTTGTGTTGTGGCTGAAACGTCGTGAGAATTTTATTACGTTTTATTTGTATTATTTTCCTTCTACGTGACCTTACCGAAAGATCCAAGAATATGAATATAAATGCGTCGTTAAACCCGCCACCAGCCGACACAGCCAATTAGCGAGGATTGTCACGTGGACAGAACGTGACAATTTGTTAGTTTTTGTCAGTATGGGCGGCAGGGTGGAGGGCGGGCGCTGTAGTTTGACACTTGTGCCTCGAAAAAGAAGTTCCTTGATTCGATTCCCGACTTGAGAGATTATCTTAGTGGGGTTTGTGTGTTCTCCCCCCGTTGTGCATGGGTTTTCCTCCCTGTTCTGCATCGGTTTTCTTCCACAGCTCAATTACACGCAATGTAAACTCGCATTGTCCACGAACATCCCATGCTGAAAAGTTTTACCCTCAAACGACTCAACTGGGATTTCGCACAGCAATGTCGACCCCGACGGCGAAAACTTGGCAGGACCCTCCTCAAAAAATCTTAAGAGTGATGCTTTCCTGGATGAACAATCAGAACAATACCAAAATACAGCCGCGACTCCAACCGGTCTTGCAGCAGCAGCAGCAGCAACCTCGCTTAAGCTGTGGCGCTTTCTGGTGACGTGTGCAGACATGCGGGCGGTGTTGAGGCAGACGGAGCACAGCCTGTGTGGCGTCCCTCTGCGGGTGTCACAGTGCCTCCCCCTCGACCCCACCAAAGTGCTGCTTGTGGGCCTGAAGCCGACGACGCAGGTGGAGGTGCTCCAGCTGTACGTGGAGGCTCTGAGCGGGGCCAGCGCCGAGGACTTCGCTCTGCACTACGGAGCCGGCAGAACCTCGGCTCTCGTGCACTTTCACAAGGGGCCGCCACCTCTTGGTGGGTCGCTGATAAAAGCAAGACCCTGAGGGCCGTGACGTCACCCTCGACGGTCAATGTGCCCTAAAACACACACACACACACGGAGCTGTAAATAACAATGATACTAAAGACGTACACTTTTTAACCCGCGGTTTTCATTCACTCGGAGAGTGAGTGATTCAGGGGCGACAAGCAGGAAGGCAGCCAGAACTGGCCCCATCAATTGTCCAAGTTCTACGGTCCTATACTGGGATGTTTGGCCAACTTCAGTAATCAGTGTTTATACGCGTGGGAGAAAACAAAGTACCTGGTTAAAACCCACGCGTGTTCTCCAGTGGTATCTAGCATTACTTGTAACTGCCAACAACTACAAAATACATGTGCATGTATTTTGTATTCAAATATTTCACCTGGCGAACCCCTCCAGTAGAACGTCCCGTTTGTAAGCGTGTCCAGGGTGTCAGTTTGCACACACGGCACACGTAACGACACGAGTACACATTCAAACCTGAAGCTTACACAGTCTACGTTTTTACTGCTAGGAACGAAGTGGACCTGCCTACAATAGATTATATCGTCCGTCCGACCGTCCGTCCGACCGTGTAGCAACATCGCCCCCTACTGCAAACACTTGGCATGACCCTACAAAAACCTTTAGACTCAGTGACGCTTTCCTGGCTAAACAAGTGTAACATTCCCTTATAATTCCCTCAGATAGCTTTTAATTAAAACATTTACATTAATGAGGCTTTCCTGGCTAAACAAGTGTAACATTCCCTTATAATTCTCTGAGATAGCTTTTAATTAAAACTTTTAAAATCAAATTTTACTCACAGCGCCCTAAAGCCTACAGCTAGGCATAAAGCCTCGAACTACGCCTATCACTCTCCCTTCGTATCGTACCCCCGCGTGTGTGCAAGGGAGTTAATGTTTAACAATGTTACATTCCCTGATGCTTTTAAATAGAAACATTTAAATTTAAAGCTTTTACATAAATAATAAAAACATTTAATTGTAAAATTAACTCACGGCGGCCTAAAGCCTACAGCTAGGCCTAAAGCCTAGAACTTGGCCTCAACCTCTCCCTTCGTATCATACCCCCGCGTGTGTGAAAGGGAGTTAATGTTTTACAATGTTACATTCCCTGATGTTTTAAATAGAAACATTTACATTCAAAGCTTTTACATAAATAATTAAAACATTTAAATTACAAATTAACTCACAGCGGCCTAACGCCTACAGCTAGGTCTAAAGCCTAGAACTAGGCCTCACACTCTCCCTTCGTATCGTCCGATTCGGTGTAGCAACATCGCCCCCTACTGCAAACACTTGGCAGGACCCTACAAAAACCTTTAGACTCAGTGGGGCTTTCCTGGCTAAACAAGTGTAATAATACATTATGTTTATATTCTTTGGTTATTCGTTCCTACCAGCCCACCCCGCAGGGTCCTGTTACACCAGTCAAACACATCAACAATTCAACGGTGTACACCGCCTGGTTCATATGGACTGTGCTCTACCTGTAACAGTCGTGCTGTGTGACGTATTTAGTAGAGACTGGCAGCATAAATTTTGATTTAAAGCTTTCGTGACTGCAGGGATTCATATTCTTGGTTGTTTCGGTAAAGTCACGTAGAAGGGAAACAATAAAATAATAAAAATATAAAACAATAAAATTATCACGACGTATCGATTGCAACACAAGCAATCATCATCAGGTGTGAAAACCACAGTAAAAATAAATGTCACACCTGATGATGATTGCTTGTGTTGCAATCGAAACGTGAGAATTTTATTTTATATTTTTATTATTTTATTGTTTCCCTTCTAGGTGACTTTACTGGCAGCATAGTTTCGTGAGTCTGGTAATGCGTTCGTTGCTGATGCAGCTCCGCATCTGAGCAAGAGTGTGCCTGTCCAGGTTTCTCTCTGACTGTCCCAAGAGGATACAGTGCTTTGCTCTTGGAACAGAATAACATTTGTGAACTATATTTGCATTTCAAGAAATGTCAAAGCTTCGTTTCTACGGCGGACGGCTGCGTGAAGCGCTGATAATGGCGCGCACTTCGATTTCCCATCAGAGTTGAAGCTGTTCGTGCGTCGATGCGAGGAGCGTTGCCTGGAGGGAGCGCGGCTGCGTGCCGAGTGGGTGCCGGTCACCCCACGCCTGTGGGTAGGAAACCTGGACCCCACCGTGTGCCAGGACTTGGTGATGCTGTACTTTGAGAGCCGGCAGAGCGGCGGCGGTGCGGTACAGGACGTGGCTCTGTCGCCACTTGGAGGCCACGCCGTCGTCACCTTCTACAGCGACAAAGGTCTGGATTTCGATTTAAAGCTTTCGTGACTGCAGGGATTCATCTTCTTGGTTCTTTCGGTCAAGTCACGTAGAAGGGAAATAATAAACATAAAAACATTTTTTCGATTTAAAGCTTTTGTGACTGCAAGGATTCATCTTCTTGGTTCTTTCGGTAAAGTCACGTAGAAGGGAAATAATAAAATAATAAAAATAAAAACTGAATTTCGATTTAAAGCTTTCGTGCTTGCAGGGATTCATCTTCTTGGCTCTTTCGGTAAAGTCACGTAGAAGGGAAATAATAAAACAATAAAATTAAAGCATTATTAAATAATTATATTATTTTGAATACTAATAATTTTAAAGAATAAAAATAAAACATGACAATACAATATCATAATTTTATTATTTTAAAGCATAATAAAATAACATAATTATTTTTATTTATTTTATTCTTTCCCTTCTACGTGACTTTACCGAAAGAACCAAGAAGATAAAAACATAATATTGTATTATGTTTTATTTTTAAATAATAAAAATCAAACATAATATTTTATTATGTTTAATTTTTTTTATTTTATTATTTCCCTTCTACGTGACTTTACCGAAAGAACCAAGAAGATGAAAGGTCTGAATGTCCACACAGCAGTAAAGCAGCAGTACCATGCGGCCTTCGCCAGGTTATGTAATGCACTAAGCAGTGCTAAGGTCGTGCCATAAGAAGCCAGGGTTCGAATCAGAGGTCGCAACCGGGTACCCGATACCCGTACCCTACCCGATACCCGGCTACCCGTACCCGGCCGCAACATGGCTTCATTCCAGAGGTCGCAATCAGGTACCCGATACCTGTACCCTACCCGTACCCGGCCGGATACGGGTAGGGTACGGGTACCGCCGGGTACGGATGGGTACCCGTTTGCGACCTTGGTGCGGCCGGGTACGGGTAAGGAATCAAAACCCGTTTGCGACCTCTGGTTCGAATCCGGGCAGTTTAACCAGGCTCGGTTTAACCAGGCTCGTCTTATTTCAGTCAAGTAAGAGCACAAAGTCTCTCTTGTTTTATTACACTTGTTTACCCAGGAAAGCCTCACCAAGCCTAAAGACTCTGGGGGGTTTTTGCCAAGCTTTGACAGTAGGGGGCGATGTTGCTTTAAATCATCTCACGGGTAATTTGTAGTGGTTTTTTTTTCTTTGGAAGGAACCAGAAAAGCCACAGCAAACCCATGAAAAACCGGAGAGACCATGCAACCTCCATACAGGAAGGCCGCCATAGTTTGGAATTGAACCTGGGTACTTCCTGCTGTGTGGCACGAGTGTTACCACCACCATCACCCTGCCGGCCAGTATACATTTCGTTTGTGACTTGATATTCAGTCATCCACAGTTTTGAGGATTAATATTGGTAAAAAAAAATGTTTGTTTTTCTTTTTTTTTTACCTACGTGACTTTACCGAAAAAAAACAAAAAGTATGAATCCTTGCAGTCACGAAAACTTCAAATCTAGATTCTCATCTCGATGTTTTTCCCAGCGAACTGCGGAGCAGTGAGCGGTGAGCATGGTGAGTGATTCCACCAGGACATTGCGACAATGGAGAAACGCTATCAGGGCAAATGGAGCCCATCAATGCTTGCAGACTATTGCTGGACAGTGACAAGAAGGGCTCCATTTAATGAATAGAAGAGACAAGCCAGAAAGCGCTTAGTAGACCCTGAATAAGGACTAAACTATGTACTTATATATACATAATAGTTTTTTGCCTTTTGTTTCATAATACATTTGATTTATATAACCCTTTTGCTGTTTTTTAAAGTGTTGCATGAACCGAACAGGTCACCTGTTATCATGCTAAGCAACCATAAACACATTAAAAGTCCGAGGGTTACAATGTATGAGTAAAACTCTATCTACACAATATACATAGACGTAAAATGTAAAAACTTTAATATCTTGGGAACAGTAGCCAATCAGTTGATTTTATTGTCACATTTGAACTCAGCACATCAAAATCCATAATAAACAGCACATTTCATCTCTGAAGCAGTCTAACAAGTTGTAGACCAAATTTCGATTTAAAGCTTTCGTGACTGCAGGGATTCATCTTCTTGGTTCTTTCGGTAAAGTCAAGTAGAATTGAAATAATAAAGTAATAAAAATAAAACATAATAAAATAATTCTCACGACGTTTCGGCCACAACGCAAGTATCCGTCCTCAGGTGGAGAACAGGTCTGTCGAGGAGACAGATTCTACGTGACTTTACCGAAAGAACCAAGAAAATTGTAGAGCAGTTCAATTGTTCGAAGAAACACTTTTGAGGTCTCACATTTTGGGTAATTTCCTGACAGGACATATGGCCCAGCTGGCCTTCAGACTTTCAGGAGGCTAAACATCAAATGTATTTCCTGCTCAAATGGGTATTGAGGTGGTGATCGTCTCTTGTTTACAGCCCAGAGCTGGTGGTGCAAATTCCCCATTTCATTGGCGTGGGTGAGAAATATCCATAGGCCAACCGCAGTTAACTTCCCCATCGACTGCTACTTATTTTATCAACCCAAAAAGGGACGAAAGCCTGAGTCACCTGACCAGTTGATATTGCTGTTAAACTTGAGAGAGAAACAACTGCAAGGTTGGGGCCGAAACGTCGTGAGAATTATTTTATTATGTTTTATTTTTATTATTTTATTATTTCCCTTCTACGTGACTTTACCGAAAGAACCAAAAAGAAGGTTTAAAATGTGAGTGGATATGATTGTGGTGTGATTCTCGCGTGCAGTGGTGGACCAAGTGCTCCGACAAACTCACACCCTTCACAATCGTCGCCTCGAGGTGAAACCGTATTTCCTGCAGCTGGAGGAGGGTCCTTCGGACGAAAGCATGGACGACACTGCAGCGGGAATGCACGAGCGGTCGAGAGGTGGCGGCACAGCGCACTGCGAGAGGGACACGCGCAATGGGAACGCCGGCCCGAGAGATGGCGGCACAGCTTCGGCAGAATTCACGGAGACCGTTGTTCTCAAAGCGAGCCTTGCGTATTTGTCGCCTTTGCTACAGCAAGTCATCGGCTCAATGGAAAATGGATTTGAAGGCCTGAAAATCAAGGTTTTGCAAAATGAGATACAGATAACCGGCACAAATCGCAGTGACATTATGGAAGCCAAGTGTCGCCTGTTGACACTGTTGAGTGAAGTAATAGAAATACCTTGGGCAGTCGATTCCAAATTATTGGCATTTTTGAAAAAGAGCAACGTGTCTAAATATATTGGAAACGTTTGTAATGAGGAGAAGATTAATGCCATTTACAGGGTGACCGATTCCTCCGTGCAGATTGGCTCGTTTGGGGAAGAAAGCGGCAACTCCCTCAAGGAAGCCATCTCTGACAGGGTGCACAGTTTCCAATTGCCTTTGCCATCCGACCAGGCCGCGGTCATGTCAACGCAGGAATGGTCAGAGTTTGTGCAGGGCCTTGAGGTGGCAGGGCCAGTCCACTTTGAATGTGGGGATGGGCACATGGAGGTAACCGCACTGCGTGAACTGCAAGCTTGTGTCCAGGCGAAGGTGGTAACGTTCCTGCGGGAGCACGCCGTGGTGGAGAGCGTGTTCCCCATGGAGGAAGCCGTGCTGGATTTCCTGCAGGAGCATTACACGAGCATCCTGCAGCAGATCAGCGAGCAGATAACACTCATCCCTGTGATGGAGCCTCCCGTCATTGGCTTGAAGGTATTGTGAAATCGTTGAGTACTTGCAGGAATATAACAAAGATGCCTCTTTTGCAATTGTGCTCCAGGCTGGCCACGTGGCCGATGGAGGCGATGCGGCACAGTGGTAACGCGTTCATCGCTTGTTGCAGAGGTTCACCGTTCGAATCTCCGACGTCTGTCTTGCCTTGTGAATGTGCTGCTCTCTCAATGCGTTTGTAATTCTGTGGTTGCGTGGAAATATTTATTTCAACAATGTCTGTTTTTATTTGGGACCTGTTTTCTATGAGCTTTCTTCTTTTGATGTGACCGTTTCCACTGAATGAAATTCCTTTTCACAATAAATACAATGCTGATATTTAATTCTCATGCGCCTGCTATGGGATCTTGTTTATGCTATTTGGTTGGTACTTGGTGGAAACATTTCACAAATCCACCCGATGCGATTAGTTGACCTCTAAACATCCAATAACTTTGGTTCCCCTATATTTGTGTGAACAATTTATTGGCACGTGTGTTGTCCCGTGGATGTGTGACCGTTAAAGTCAGCTCATGCCTTTCTAACAGATGAATGGGAAATTATTCACATTTTAGGGGCCTAATTTCTGGGTAGAAATGCCGACGTAAATTTGGTCTGTAAAACTTTTACAGCTGCACATGGCTGTCTAAGAGCCACCATCAATTTTCTTGTTGCTGCTTGCATGTATGATGATGCGTGTGTCTTCTTATGCCTCTATAATTCCTCACCCAATAGTTTTACCAAGTTCTGCGTCTCCTGCATTTTGTTGGGCAGCTTTATTATTTTCCTATCATTCATCGAATTCACCGCGATGCGATTTCAAATATATTGCTTCGCCCTTGCGAGCACGCAAGACCACGTTTACATGCGTGTGTCTTTATGGGTCATTTCCACCTGCTGGTTAAATAAAGATCGGAATGGATCCAATTGCATTGCGTGCTCTTTTGTTTAACTTTGAACTTTCAACATCTTCAGTTACGATGATGCCACTCTATAGGAATAGGAATGACATCCGGTTCACCATCTTGTTTCTCTAGAGATACCATTTTAGTATGTCTGGATCCATGATGTAGAATTTTTTTTTGCACCGTACATATTTGTCTTTTTTTGCACCGTACGAAGCCAACCATGCTGATCGGAGGTGCAGGGTCAAGTAATGGTCGATAAGATGAGTTCTACTTTTTAGGGAAATCAATAGTGGCCTCCCTCTGGATACACTCGCTCCCCGGCATAAGAATGTGGAATTTCCACCACTGGCTCAGGGCTGTAAACTGTAAATGAACACCGCCTCAGTAATGATGAATGGTAATTAACAGGTAATTTATAACCGAGGGTGTATATCCAAGTGTAAGTTTGTCAAGCCATGTTTTAAGTTATTATTCTGCGTGTTTACCCAGGAAAGCCTTACTGAGTGAATACTTTTTCCCAGGAAGATCTTGCCAAGATTTTGCAGTAGGGCGTGATGTTGTTCTGTGTGTAATCCCAATTGCGAAATTTACAGGGGGTTTTGTTTCAGCTTTGGGATGTTTTGCCAATGCCAGTTACATT
Organism: Lampetra planeri; assembly: GCF_965212315.1. Taxonomy (NCBI): domain Eukaryota; kingdom Metazoa; phylum Chordata; class Hyperoartia; order Petromyzontiformes; family Petromyzontidae; genus Lampetra; species Lampetra planeri. The sequence goes on from NC_136131.1 coordinate 5,764,207, forward strand.
GCATGATATTATTAGCTATGGGACGAACCAGAGATGCCGGAGGAAACCCATGCATCACAGTAGAGGACATTTCAACTCTACATCGGTGTTAATTCTAGATTTGAAGCTTTCGTGACTGCAAGGATTCATATTCTTAGGTTTTTTTCGGTAAAGTCACTTAGGAGGAGCCAAGGTAGGCCCTGAATATTATTTTTGGGCCTACCTTGGCTCCTCCCACCCTCAACCAGTATATATACAAATACTGTGTTCTTGGAATTTCTCTCACTCGATACAGCTATCGTGCTGTGACGGTTCCACCTGAAGACGGAAGCTTGTGTTGCCACCGAAACGTCGTGATTTTTATTTTATTTTAATTTTACTTTTTTTTTTACCTACATGACTTTACCGAAAAAACCTAAGAATATGAATATCTACATAGGTGCCCGAATCAAGAATCGAACCCAGGCGATTGTTGCTGTGAGGCACGAGCGTTTCCACTGTGCCACCCTGCTGACCCAAGTGTCCTCTCTTGGCATCGATGCCTTTCCACAGATGTATGGGACGGAGGTGTGCTGCGGAAATGTGCGGGAGATTCTGCAGAGCCTGGTGTCGCCCTCCTCGGTGCTGTGCACCACCGTCTCCGTGCCCAGGCCGGGCATCACCCGCCTGCTGTGCCATCACATTGGCCAGGAGCTGCTCTCCCAGACAGAGCAGCAATTCCTCTGTAAGATCCGGCCCAAAGACACCAGCTGGTCCAACTTGCGGCTCCTGGAGAGCTGTTGCACACCAGCGCGACAGGCGAGCGCGGGGGCGCGAGGAGAGGAGGCCGCACCTCGCTTTGTGCGCACGGAAAGCTGCAACTCTCCCAGGTTGAGCCTCCCTGCAGGTAACGCTTCGTACAGATGCAGGATGGTGCATTCCCTTCACTGCTGCTGGGTTCGTACAGGGGATGAATGCAGCACTGGGATTCATTTGCAATGATCATGATTTAGTGTAATTTGTATTGGTGCCATTATTATTGTCTATATAGTCTCAGGTTCTTTAGGAACTCAGGATACAGGCCATCATATCCCTGTGCCTTGTTGGACTTGGTGGCCCTCTGGGCCACTTCGTATGTATGTAGTTGAACTTATTTCGCGGCGTATGTAGCCAACAGTGCTAATCGACAGTGTTACGATCTTGTTAGACCTGCTGCTTGCAATAATTATTAACAGAGTTGTTGCTGGACAACTGGTTTGGTAAGCTTGTTGATTGGTGCATTTGAACAGGACAGTATGTGGGAAGCCACAACATTCGCTGTCGTCTTTTGTGGTCTGTGCTTTGTTGGTTTTGAGGAACCGAGGTTTTGGAGGAGTTATCAGGTGTTACAGCAGGAGTGAGTTAGCTCCAAGTCTGCAATGAAGTCTTCCCAATGTTTTCTTCACGCAGAGTTCAAGGATTACAGCAGTGCAGTGCTCTTATCTTGGTCACCAGGGAGGTGCTTTTAAAAAAGGTTTTAACGAATCTCACAAGGATAGTTTTGAGTTAAATTAGGGAAAGACAAAAAAATCCGGTTGGGTTTTGGGACACATTAACAAACAGGGTTGATTGCTTCTAGATTTGAAGCTTTCGTGACTGCAAGGAATCATCTTCTTAGGTTTTTTCGGTAAAGTCACGTAGAAAGTAAAATAAAATAAAAACAAAAATCACGACGTTTCGGAGGCAACACAAGTCTCCGTCATCAGGTGGGACCGTCACAGCCAGATTAGCTGTATCAAGTGAGGCAATGATTCAAGATGTAATCCCTTAAAAGCGATTTGAGGGGGGAGGGAGAGGGAGGGGGGAGCTCATCAGACTATGGTAGCCAATGAAAGGAACGTATCGGGAGGGAGGGGGGGCGAGGCCAAAAGGGTGGGCGATGGACGTGGAAGCGCTTGTGCGCAAGCGGCCAATTACTGCACACGCCAACACAATGGAGCGATTGTGCGCAAGCGGCCAGCCACTGCACCCCCGCCAACACAATGGGCAGAGAGGAGGAGGGGAGGTCTAATACACATGATAGACAAAAGAACGAAAATGATGATGGGTACAAACTTAGGGGGAGCTCATCAGACTATGGTAGCCAATGAATGGAACGTATCGGGAGGGAGGGGGGGGGCGGGGGGGGGGGCGAGGCCAAAAGGGTGGGCGACGGACGTGGAAGCGCTTGTGCGCAAGCGGCCAATTACTGCACACGCCAACACAATGGAGAGAGAGGGGGAGGGGGGGTCTGATACACATGATAGACAAAAGAACGAAAATGCCCATGTTTATACCAATGCTGGCTGAACAATGAAGAGAGTACTGTTAAAATAACTGGGGATGTTAACACTCGGTAAAGTACAGTAAAATAGTGCCTGTCAGATAAGATGGTCCAAAAAATTTGTGATTAATTCTTTTTTGCGTGGTTGATAACATCTTTCCAATGATTACTAAGTTTGTACCCATCATCACGGTTGAAATTATGTCTGTGTTTGTATATTTGTATGGCTTCGTGTACAAACCTTTGATGGTAGCCGGGAGGTTTGCAGAGAACCTTGGTCTCGGAAAAGACAATTTCATGAGAGCCCACCGAGTTGTAGCAATGATCGGCCACGGCAGAAGAATCAGTTCTGCCGTGTTTCAGATCTGACTTGTGCTCGCGGACACGATCAGAAACATAACGTTTCGTTTCTCCAATGTAGCAATCACCACAAATGCAACTCAATTTGTAGACTCCAGGATACTGTAAGTCAGGAACGACATCCTTCACAGATAGAATCAGATCACGGATTTTATGCACTGTACTGAATCGGACTTGGATCTTATGTTTGTTTAGAATTTTGGAGATCTTTTTGGTCACGCCAGCTATGTATGGTAACGTGATGGTTTTGGTCGGAGTTTCATGTGGCTGTCTCTCCCACCACACAGAAACAGCCACATGAAACTCCGACCAAAACCATCACGTTACCATACATAGCTGGCGTGACCAAAAAGATCTCCAAAATTCTAAACAAACATAAGATCCAAGTCCGATTCAGTACAGTGCATAAAATCCGTGATCTGATTCCATCTGTGAAGGATGTCGTTCCTGACTTACAGTATCCTGGAGTCTACAAATTGAGTTGCATTTGTGGTGATTGCTACATTGGAGAAACGAAACGTCATGTTTCTGATCGTGTCCGCGAGCACAAGTCAGATCTGAAACACGGCAGAACTGATTCTTCTGCCGTGGCCGATCATTGCTACAACTCGGTGGGCTCTCATGAAATTGTCTTTTCCGAGACCAAGGTTCTCTGCAAACCTCCCGGCTACCATCAAAGGTTTGTACACGAAGCCATACAAATATACAAACACAGACATAATTTCAACCGTGATGATGGGTACAAACTTAGTAATCATTGGAAAGATGTTATCAACCACGCAAAAAAGAATTAATCACAAATTTTTTGGACCATCTTATCTGACAGGCACTATTTTACTGTACTTTACCGAGTGTTAACATCCCCAGTTATTTTAACAGTACTCTCTTCATTGTTCAGCCAGCATTGGTATAAACATGGGCATTTTCGTTCTTTTGTCTATCATGTGTATCAGACCCCCCCTCCCCCTCTCTCTCCATTGTGTTGGCGTGTGCAGTAATTGGCCGCTTGCGCACAAGCGCTTCCACGTCCGTCGCCCACCCTTTTGGCCTCGCCCCCCCCCCGCCCCCCCCCTCCCTCCCGATACGTTCCATTCATTGGCTACCATAGTCTGATGAGCTCCCCCTAAGTTTGTACCCATCATCATTTTCGTTCTTTTGTCTATCATGTGTATTAGACCTCCCCTCCTCCTCTCTGCCCATTGTGTTGGCGGGTGCAGTGGCTGTCCGCTTGCGCACAATCGCTCCATTGTGTTGGCGTGTGCAGTAATTGGCCGCTTGCGCACAAGCGCTTCCACGTCCATCGCCCACCCTTTTGGCCTCGCCCCCCCTCCCTCCCGATACGTTCCTTTCATTGGCTACCATAGTCTGATGAGCTCCCCCCTCCCTCTCCCTCCCCCCTCAACTCGCTTTTAAGGGATTACATCTTGAATCATTGCCTCACTTGATACAGCTAATCTGGCTGTGACGGTCCCACCTGATGACGGAGACTTGTGTTGCCTCCGAAACGTCGTGATTTTTGTTTTTATTTTATTTTACTTTCTACGTGACTTTACCGAAAAAACCTAAGAAGAGGGTTGATTGCATTGATGAGCTAGTTTTTCTGAACTGGTAAAACAATACTTAGAATATGAACTCCGCGGGACACAGGATGACTGGCGTTCATATTCTATGCCCCGTGGTCCAGGTTTGTCTCAAGAGTTTTTAACTACACGCTGTCCGCTTCACAGTGCATGTTAGAGGTCCCCTGACGTCGTTCAAAAAGAGTTGGCCGTTGTGTGCCGGGGTCAGGGTACAAATTTGAAAAATGACCCATAAATGACTCGTGATTGCACAGCAATCATCGTCCCCTACTGGAAGACTAATGCCACTCGCAGGGTAGTGCTGAGTCACCTTGTGCAGCACAGGGACAGTTGCCATCAGTGAATGGGTCCCCTGTGCAAAAACAAAAAGAGAATCCACTCGGAGACGTTTTGTTACGTTATTGTGCAATGTAGATGCGATTCTTGGCCTTGCCCTGCAGGGAATTGAATCGAGCAGTAATTATTGTTCACGATTCCTGTAATGCGCAGAACATCTGATAATGTCAATGTGTTTTCACTAGGTGGCGCTCAACGTGAAACGGCTGAGATTACGAGCATGATCGGCAGCAATGATTCGGTGGAAATAAGTGTGGAGACTGAACGGGGATCCGCCCAGCCTAATAGCATCGGTGGGGAGGTGTGCGGAGAACAGGCTGACAGACCAGAAGCACTCGGTGAAGAAGGTAACCTCGCTCTCATGGAAGCCGGAGGTCAAGATGATCAGGAAAACACATCAGCTGGCGTAGATGCCAGCACAGAGGAGCGTGATTTTGAGCGGGCAAAGGAGCTGTCACTCAGACATTTCCAATCGAATGTGACTCTGAACGAGGAGGAGCAGATTCAGATGGCCATTCAGAATTCCCTCGTACAGGAGGAGAAGATGCGGAGTGAAGAGGAGCTACTGGAGGAAGTATTGCAGCTCTCCACGCAGAACCTGGATAGAGAGAACGAGAATGTCTATCAGTTGGCGCTCAGTCTCTCTGTGTCAGAAACAGCAAATCCCATGACTTGTGAATTTGAAAAGGCCATTGAAATGTCCACGAAAGCCGACACGGACCGACTCTCTCTCCAACCGCAGAGCTTCTCTGACAATATTGAGCTCATCATCTGTGCCGACGCAAGCGGCAGCATCGACCGAATCAAAGATCATTTGGTCAAAAATATCGACGGTTACTTTCACGAGATAAAACTGGAAAACGAATGTTTTAAACAGCTCACGTTGGCGACGAGAAGCACTCTGGAGCGCGAGCACGGGGTGCGGCTCACCGTGGAGGGGAGCAGGCTCAGCCTGTACGGCTGCAAGGTGTTCACAGCGGAGGCCCTGTGCGTCCTCAACGAGCTGCTCGGGAGGGCCGTGCAGGAGCAGCTCGACGCCACCGAGAGGGATCTGATTGGGCGCTCAGTGGAGTGGCTGTGGGGCCCCGAGCCAGGAGTGGCCGTGCCCTACCCCCCCGACGCCACCGTCTACTTGGAGAGAGCGTGGCAGAAGAAGAAACCTCGCGTCAGGGTCCACTTCAATGGTCACTTGCACACCGTTGATTTCCGCAAAATGGAGGAGCTGAGGGAAGGATCCGAAAGATCTGTGAAGATTATCAGGAGAGATCTCGGTCAAGGTAAGAGGCACAGGTCCTCACGGTTTGTCTCATAGCGAACACTACAAGTGCCGTACTGGAAACGAGTTTATCGTCCTGAAAGGTAAATGCAAATTTAGCCATGTGGAGCACTTGAGGACAAATACAGGTAACAGGATAAATAAGCAGATATTGCAGTGCACCGACTGCCCATATCTGTCCCTCCATATAAAAAAAACAATTGTTTTACACATCTCATCAGCCACGCAGCCTTCTGGGAGAACATAATTTTAGCAGCGTTGGTTTGATACAAGCAAATCTGGACAGAATTTGGCATTAAAGGTTTCATCAGCAATCAGACTTTCTTGAGGCAATGCTCGTTAACTGCCAAATGTTCTCTAGCAAGGACCGCCTCTGTTACATATAGGTCCTGCTTTGGCACACTATTTTATAATACACAACACCAAAACAATCGTTATTGTTGTGATTGATATTGCAGATTTGCTGTATCAAGTGAGGCAGGGATTCCAAGATGCAAGTTCTTAAATACAAGTTAAGGGGGAGGGGGGGGGGGATCTTATCAGAATGTGGTAGCCAATGAATGGAACGTATTGGGAGGGGGGGGGGCGGGGCTAAAAGAGAGCACGATGAGTGCGTAGACGTGGACGTGTTTGTGCGCAAGCCCCTGTTGGTGCACATGATGACGTATTGGGAGGGGGGGGGGCTAAAAGAGAGCACGATGAGTGCGTAGACGTGGACGTGTTTGTGCGCAAGCCCCTGTTGGTGCACATGATGACGTATTGGGAGGGGGGGGGGCGGGGCTAAAAGAGAGCACGATGAGTGCGTAGACGTGGACGTGTTTGTGCGCAAGCCCCTGTTGGTGCACATGATGACGTATTGGGAGGGGGGGGGCGGGGCTAAAAGAGAGCACGATGAGTGCGTAGACGTGGACGTGTTTGTGCGCAAGCCCCTGTTGGTGCACATGATGACGTATTGGGAGGGGGGGGGCGGGGCTAAAAGAGCACGATGAGTGCGTAGACGTGGACGTGTTTGTGCGCAAGCCCCTGTTGGTGCACATGATGACGTATTGGGAGGGGGGGGGGCGGGGCTAAAAGAGCACGATGAGTGCGTAGACGTGGACGTGTTTGTGCGCAAGCCCCTGTTGGTGCACATGATGACGTATTGGGAGGGGGGGCGGGGCTAAAAGAGCACGATGAGTGCGTAGACGTGGACGTGTTTGTGCGCAAGCCCCTGTTGGTGCACATGATGACGTATTGGAAGGGGGGAGGGCGGGGCTAAAAGAGAGGACGAGGAGTACGTGGACCTGTTTGACGGTCCCACCTGATGACGGAGACTTGCGTTGCCTCTGAAACGTCGTGTTTTTTATTATTTTATTTCTCTATTTAAAGCTTTCGTGACTGCAGGGATTCATGTTCTTGGTTCTTTCGGTAAAGTCACGTAGAATGGAAATAATAAAACTAAAAAAAATAAAACATAATAAAAATAATTCTCACAACTGCTTGCGTTGTGGCCAAAACGTCGTGAGAATTATTTTATTATGTTTTATTTTTATTATTTTATTATTTCCATTCTACGTGACTTTACCGAAAGAACCAAGAAGATATTTTATTTGCATTAATTTTAATTTTTTACCTACGTGACTTTACCGAAAAAACTAAGAGTATGAATCCTTGCAGTCACGAAAGCTTCAAATCTAGAATTGATATTGCACCTGCTGCAATAACGTCCCCGTGTCTGCGTAGAGAGGGCAATGCTGCGTGGGTATAGGCGCTGCGGGCATACAGGCGGGACGCTTGCACTCCCAGCTCAGTGGCGCTCTCCGTGTGTGTGTGCCTCCCGTCTCGATGTGCGTGCCTCCGCCACAGAACACGGGTCGCTGGCCTCCGCTGAGTGCGTCGCTCTAGTGGATCTGGACGCCGACGACGAGGAGTTCAAGACAATCAAAGATCAGTTTCTTGGATCGCTGGAGAACGTGAACGTTGAAATTCTTCAGGTGACAATTTTAAAAGTTTTATCGTTCTGGCTGCGGACATGGTTGATGGTCAGCACACTGGACATGCAGGCCCAGAGGTTGACGGTTCAATCTCGCGGCACGGCAGTTAAACCAATAGGGTATGTTTTTAAATCCCCCACCTGTCCACCCAGTGGGATGAGCACGCCACAAGGTAGTCGATCGGCCGGTCGCATGGGAAGGGAATAAGTGTGGGTACGCTCTCTTCCGAGACATCTGGCCAGCATGGAAGAGGTAGACCCAACGCGTTCTGGAGGAGCTCTGAAGATGTCCCTCTATTGGAGGTTTTTACGACGTGTTTCTTGCACTGATACGAGTGATTAGGCTCTCGCTGTTTGGAATTCTAGTTCCTCTCCGTGGCAGATTAATGCGACTACTTAAAGTGCAGTGGTGTCAGTGTGGTTGGTGCTTGGATCTAGTGCAGTGTGGATGGTGGCGTTGGTGCTTGGGTCTCTTGTGCAGCGAGGGTGGGGTTGTTTATACCATGGCATAGGGGTTGTTTATTACAGGAGATGAAATGACTGCAGCAGCATTGTGTGCTGCAAGGTTCCAAATGAAAACAGCATGATGCCATGTGAGACGTTGTTGGTTATGTATTTCACAAGTGGAGACGCACTTAGAAATGCTTCAAACGATTTCTACTGGTGCAAGAGTAAGTCTACTGTACTGCATATTACTTTTCGAAAACCCTTTCACTCTTCCAAAATCCAAACCAATCAAATTAATCACTGCTGTGCTTGACGAAGGCTTACCTGCCTTGCATGAAGCATGCCAATGACATTGTGGCATGCAGAATGATGCCAGAACCCTCTGCAACATGCGCACGCCGTGCATGACGACACACACACGCGCACACCGCACGCGTGTTGTGCCTGACAGATCCAGCGGGTGGACAACAGCGTCCTCTACCGGCAATTCCTGCTGAAGAAGCAGCAGATTGAGCGCGAGTGCTCGCAGCGTCCCTGTGAGAGGATCCTGTTCCACGGCACAGCCGACGCAGCGTGCTCCGAGATCAATTTGCACGGCTTCAACCGCAGTTTCTGTGGGAAAAATGGTGAGTGCCATGTGTGGTGCAGTAACACCACCCCGACTAGCCAGACTCGTGACGGGTGGATTCTGGCCCGGGTAGTTGAAAAGTCCAGCTCGCTACCGATGTATTTAACATTTGCGTAAAACAACAACTCTGTCTGCTGTACGTGTTTGCAATTTTCTTAGTGTATAGCGTGTAGTACACGTGTTACCATCGATCCCCACCCCTCCAACCCACTCCCAACAACAACAACACCCCCACCACGATGCTTGTGCCAGACCAGGCACACTCCGAGGCCACGTGATGTGTCGGTGGCTCGCTGACAGGAGGTCATGGGACAAACCCAGGTACCATGGGTTGACTGCCAGATGCACCACCCGTGCCCCCTCCTGTACCAACTGGCTGCATTTTAGCGGCCCTGCGCTCGACACGTTATGAGCTTTGCTCCTCTGCCATCCGCTGTTGCGGGAGGGCGACCTTCCTCCTAACTGCTCAGTAGCGTCCCTCCATCCCACATCCCCCACCAACCCCTCCCCCAAATAGTCTTGAGACTGGGTGAGGATTTCCTGGTTCAACAAGCGCAGGAACAACAACAACAACAATAATAATAACTGACGATACGGATGGCGGTGTGACACATGCATGTGTGCGCGTGTCCCCAGCGGCGCTCTACGGCCAGGGCGTGTACTTTGCGACGAGCGCGCGCATCTCGGTGCGCGACCAGTACTCTCCGCCGGATACCGCGGGCCGCAAGCACGTGTACTTGGCGCGCGTCCTCACCGGCGATTTTGCGCAGGGCCGTGAGAACATGCTCACGCCACCCATCCGGCTTCCGGTCACCGACGGTGGCCCCACTGTGCGGTTCCACAGCGTGGTGGACAACACCGCCCACCCTGACATCTTCATCATCTTCAATGATACGCAGGCCTACCCCGAGCACCTGATCACGTTTCGGTGGACCGCTCCGCTCTGATAGTGCGGCGTTGTCGCCTGCCGTCTGCCTGGACGTGTGCCGGCAACACTCGTGCCTCGTAGCTATAAACCTGAGTTCGATTCCTGACTTGGGCGCTTTTCTGTGTGGGGTTCGTCTGTTCTGCCCCTGGTCTGCATGGGTATTCTGCAGTTTTCTTCTCCCAAGCTTAAAGCATACAACGTAACTTGGTATTGACTAAACGTGCCAATGCTGAAACATCACCTGCAAATCACTCTGTCGGGAATACTCAGAGCAACCGCCCTTTACTGTGAAAACTTGGTTGGACCCTCCTAAAAGTCTGGACTGCTGGGTAAACGAATCCAAATATTACTACAAATATGATTTTACCAACATTTAGTCGGTTATTTTTTTCCATAATTTTTTCCAATGTGTGGTTTCACCGTCTTGTCAGACGACTTAGAATTCGGTCATAAATCTAAGAACGGATTAAAAAACCTTGCAATACATTGCCACGACTTTGTTGCATGACAGTCACACCAATGTTTACTGCTCAGAGCTATGTTTTGCCAATTTATGGGCAGACACAAATATAATAAGATTGTGTTTATACTGGTAGGAGCCTCCTGGTTACACCAGCCCACAGGGGATTATTGTGTCCGTCTGTCCATCGTGCATCCAAAAATGGGAAGGGTGGGGCTGGGTGGAGAGGGGAGGGTGGAGAGGGGCTGGGTGGGGAGGGGCTGGGTGGGGGGGGGTGGGGCTGGGTGGGTGGGGGGTGGGAGGTGGGAGGGGAGGGGAGGGGAGGGTGGGGAGGGGCTGGGTGGGGAGGGTGGGGCTGGGTGGGGGGTGGGAGGGGTGGGGCTGGGTGGGGAGGGGCTGGTCACCCCGTGGTGCCCTTATAAAACTCAACGTTTAACCTACTCACGCCGGCTTGTGCCCGCCCTCACAGTCGGCCATATTTGCGGAATACACCACGCCGCCGTTGACCCTGGCCATTGACCGAGCAACCCAACGTTCCTACCAGCTCCCTCCGCAGGAATGTGTTATGCAGTCTTTGGTGACCAGGACTTCAACACCTCACAGCTTAGAACCCAGTTGTAATAATAACATTGCATTCCTTGGCTGCCACTTCTTAATCATTCTTAGCTGTGAACCCTTCTGCGCTAGGGTTCCTGTCCAAGTTGTCTGAAATGTTGCAGTGATGTCTTAGCCTCCGTGTGTCCTATAATCATACCGCCCTTTAATCATGGGAACTCCGTTGCCAGAAAAAAGGGGAAACCCTATCCTCCCGCTCTTTTTATATCCTTTATATTAAGTTCACTTGCTTGCTTGCTTGCACGCTTACAACCGTGCAAATCTTTCGGTCGTTTTTTAACCCACTTCCCGTGATCCAATCGAGCTGACATTTTGCACACAGGCTCGTTGTGCGTGACAATTTATTTTCGTGAAAAAAAATTCAAAAATTTTCCACTTTTTAGGAAAAAAATAAATTCATATTTAATTTAAAATACCAATGTGATAAAAATGAAACTCTTACTCAAGAAAAACAGAAATGAATAATAAAATAAAACCGATGCCACGCATATAAAGGATTTATAGTGAAAAACTTTGTTTTTACGGGTTATTTTTTTTCATTCTTAAATTCTAAGTATCTTTGTCCGCTTCTCAGTTTTTATCCAGTTTTTTTGTTACTGTCCATCTGGTCACCTCCCTCGTATAAATTAGGGCATCATTGGCATCGATAAGTATATTATTTTCTGGAGATTTGCAAATATGGTTTTAATGTACGAATGTAGTACACGTGCAATGTGTAGGTTTTAATTGCATGTACTTTTGATTGAAAATGGTGCGAGTGCAAAATAAATATTCACATGTGAATGGGTCTCAGGAAAATGGACTGGGAGTGCACAAGCCTCGTCTCCTTGTTCCCGTGTGTCACGCGGTGCGTAACGAGCCCTCGGGGCCTTGTTCCCGTGTGTCACGCCGTGCGTAACGAGCCCTCGGGGCCTTGTTCCCGTGTGTCACGCCGTGCACAACGAGCCCTCGGGGCCTTGTTCCCGTGTGTCACGCGGTGCGTAACGAGCCCTTGGGGCCTTGTTCCCGTGTGTCACGCCGTGCGTAACGAGCCCTCGGGTCCCTGGGTGAGCAGCGAAGGCTGCACGCGCCAGCTTAGGTACAGCCACAGCTGAAGACCTCTTGCTCAATGCGTAAACATCGTCCGGCGTTCTCATTTGCGTCGACATGGACAATATAAGGAAGCAACGAGCTGTGCACTTTAAAATATAAATTGAAGACAGATTTCTTTAGAACTGCTTTTTTGTGTTTAGTTGTCCTCCTGCACCTCCGATGAGCACGGTGGGCTACGTACGGCCCGAACAAAGTTCAACATACGTAACAATATTCTGCACAACGTGAATGAATATTGAGTTGTGTATTACAAGGTTTTTGTATTGAACTAGGACCCATATCTAACAGAGGGTCTGTACCTATAAACATCTGGTAGGTGACCAACAATGGGTCAAAGCCTGACTGCTGATGAGAAACTAAATGTCAAAGCCGCTGCAGTCTGCTTGTATTGAACCAATGTTGCATCTCCAGGGTGATCAGTGGTTGGCGAGGTGAGTGGTTGGGATCTGCAGTTGTGGTAGTTGAACACAGCATGGCTGGAGAATCAACGAGTGAAGTTCACGGGAGAAGTGAGCATGGTTGTATAGCGAGAGAAGAGTGATAAGGAGGCAACTGATCGCCGGTGAGCGAGTAACTGGAGTGATTCCGTGGGTGCTGGATCATCACTGACTGCTTTATGCTGAATTCTACCCGGTGCGGTGAGGTAAGAGCTGGGTGTTCCACGCCAGATGTGACAAGCAGCAAGATTCCAACTTGGGCCATATTAGTGCAGTGTGTAGCAGCAGCAGCAGTAGCAGCAACGTTTGGAGTTTAGAGGCTTTGGCAACGGAGTATAAAACGAAGCATCTTCGATGCCTCCTTAATAAGCGTGCACGTGGGGCTATTTGTGACACCCCGAACGTTCACGTGGGTCCGGTTAACGCAATCTCCGAGGCTCCTGTTGGCTGCTGCTGCTGATGATGATGAGGAGGAGAAGGCGGCCTCCGGCGGGTGACCTTGGCGTCTGGCTCGGCACCAAGCCCCCCATTGTCTGGGCCGTGACAAAGGCGCGCGCGCGCCGCATTTAGCGCGCGACGCGGACGGTGCAGACAAAGCGATGGCACATTCACCACCCAAATTAGGGCACGGCGCCTGCTGCGTGACCAGGGCTTTCCAGAACCTCGTGCCCCCTTAAATAACCGCGCACCGATAGGAGGCGGCGCCGCAGAGCCCCTTTCTCAAGCACCGCATTGTTTACTCCGCTCTGTACACGTGCATTTTAAAGAGTGCAACAATTACTACTACGAATCATACAGCTCTGCGTCGAACTAGGGCACACATCCAACGAGGTGGTCGCCTATAAACGTCGGACAGTTCACCAGCATTGACTCAAGCAAACTTGACAGGACCAGTCTCGATATTCAGCGTCTCCTGGACAGAGTTTGCTCGCGTTAAAAGCAATGCTGCTGAAATTTGTCACACCCAAGAAGGGCGTGTGGCGGCTGATTGGTACGTGTCAAAAAAATACTTTTACATTTCTCGTGGAGGGACAGATACACGAAGGAAGCGAACTGCGCGTGTTATAAATAGACGCTGCGTGTGCAAGGTGTTGTTTGTTGAATATGGCCAGAGTGCCATCGTCCGGACGTTTCCGACAGCACGTGGACATTGCTTGGAAGGGTACGAGACGGGCAGAATCCAGACCAGATGGAGAAGGCAATGCTGCTGTGGCCATGAGTACTCTGTAACTTGTAAAACAACCACGTGGTGTGTTTTCATGCCTCGCTGCAAATTACCATTCACACTGCTCCGAAACGCAGTCATGACTCCCCCATGTGATGGTCCAGGTGGCCCAGCCGTAGAACGAGTGGCTGGTCATCGAAAGGTTGCGAGTTCAATTCCCGGATGAGCGTTGATTCGTCAGCCCATCATCCCTCCAGGGTCGTTAAAATTAGTACACCGCTGGGGCAGGGGGGTGGGGGGAGACGTCAACAGTGGTTGCCGTGGTTTTATAAATTTGGCTCGGGTCTTGTAAACGGGAGATGGGCACCGCGTCAATGCTCATTTGGACGGTAATTCCACTTGGACCTTCCGTTCCACGTGTGCAACTGACGAACGACCATCGGGCCAGAAATCCCGGCAAGTTGCCCGTATGGAGCGCATTTCTCCGGCCACGGGAAGGCAGTGGAGCACGGGACACAAATACCTCCCTCCCTCCTCTCTCTCCTGGCACACGCGGCACGCACCACTCCCCTCCCACCGAGAGCAGCCAGAGCCGCCCTCAACCCTCGGGCCCTCGTTCCCACCGCCACCGCCGTCGTCTCCAATGCGCGGAGGGGCCCCACCCGCCTCGTATAAGAAGCGGCAGCCGCAGCGCGTCGGGAGTTGGAGCCGTGGACGCGAAGCCTGCGGGGGAGATGCTCGCTCCTGTCCCTCCCGTGCCGCGCCCCGAGGTGACGTTGCTGCTTCTCTCCGTCCGTCTTCGACGCGATCTTTGCCCGTCGCGTTCGCTCATTCAAAATGAGCTCAACTTTTATTGCGTTCAGGTTAAACATATGCGCTCTTTTTTTTTTATCACAGGCGATCTGGCAACATTTGTATTTGTCCATAACACTGTGGCCTTAAACAGATATATCGAATCGGCGACGTTTCGGGCAATGGCCCTTTTTGAAAGCAATTTGCCTTTTTAGGCTACAGTGATATTGACGAATGCAAGTTTTTGTTATCTGTGCACCGCTGCAGGACAGCCAAATACGCTGTTTATATATTGTGTAGGTTTTGTTTTGCGACGTGTGTATGTACACGTGTGTGTGTGTATATTGCATGCACGTTATGCCCTACACCTTTCAGCTTCGCGAGTGGCCGTACAACTGGTGAATACACGAACCCTAACAAGTGGGCGCTGTGAGCCCCGTTCCGGTGTGGATTTTGTGTTTCCATCATCACCACCACCATCACCGGGGGTTAATTGCACGCTCGAATTAGATTTGATCTCATCTCGTCGCGTGATTAAATGCACCGTTTAAAAAAATCCGACCGTCCCGCTCAGCGGGAGGAGCGTGCGACTCGCAATCATCACGTCGCGAGTTTAAATACGGATTGAGCACATCATCCCTTCCGGGGTCGATTAAAATAGGCACTATTTTGTGTCAAAGTTAACAGCGTTTGTCCATCTTCTTGGTTTTTTCGGTAAAGTCACGTAGAAGGGAAGTAATAAAAGAATAAAAATAAAACACAAAATAATTCTCACGACGTTTCGGCCACAACGCAAGCAGCCGTCTTCAGGTGAAAACCAGGTCCGTCGAGGCGACAGAGCGTTTGTCCATTGAATAGACTCGCCCCGCCGTGCGAGTGTGGGATTTTCGCCACTGGATCAAGACTATAAACAGAAGTGCGCCTCCTCAAATTCATATTCGAGCAGCAGATCACCACTGGCTTTTGTCTATTTACACACGACACATCCTTGCTCTCGCAGAACGAATGCAATCATTCGTGCTCATTTTTTTGAAGATGCATGTCCAGTGAAATAACTTGCAAGAGATCATGGTGGTGGTTGTGGTGGGGGGGGGGCACGGAGGAGGGAGAAGGAACCTCTGGAGTTCCTCTCGGCGATAGAGCCAAAGAAGGGCTGCTGCATTGGCGGTACAGATTTGAGGGCCCCTAATGGGCCACAGTGAAACGTGCAACAGATTTCAAATCAAAGCCTCCTCCTTCTCCTGCTTGCAACGGCGGCTACCAACTCCCAGACCCATGGACTCCAGAATGTTTAACGCGAAGGCGGCGGGGGAGGGCCTGATCCTGCTACTCCACCGACGCTCTGAGCAAACCGCGTGGCTACATCCGCAACGAGTTCGTCAGCCGCGAGGTCGGTTGCACTCGAGAACGACTGAGCATGAAGAGGACGTCGTCCCTCCGCCTTCCCCACCACGTGAGACGTCCACAGATGCCCAGAATCCGCCGTCTCCCGCAAAGGCGCAAAATCCGCGCTCACTCATTCGCACGCGGGCATCGCACCTCTGTCATCACGAGGTTTCGCACGAAACAACCACTGGGCATTCTGCACTCGCGAAATTGTAGCGCCTTTCGCAAGCGAGGTCCAAAAACGACCGCAAACGCCACTGAGAATAGCGGAGGCGCATTTTCGTGCGAGAGGAGAGAGAGGCCCTCGCCGTGGCTTCCGAGTCGCACAGCTCACGGTTCAGTCACGGAGTCGCACATGCGAGTTCTAATATAGCGGAGTCATAACGTAGCCGAGATCTAACATAGGCACTGGCGGAGCCAGTGGGGGGTGGGGTAGCACGTGCCCCCCCCCCAATTATCCGATCGAAATCCCTAATTTCGATCGGATCATTGGGGTTTATTAGTAATAAATCGGGATTTTGCGACCCCCACTGCCACTGTGTAGCATATTATTACGTGCCAGGGACTATATGAGATGATAGGACAATAGTCTGAGTCCATAATTGGCAATAAGTAACGGAAAATCAGTTATAATTGACTCACAGAATTGTGCGCAGTTGCGTATACAGGACACGACTTCCCTGAAGGCATTCACCTTCAGCGAGCGCGATGCGGATCACACACGGATCGAATTCGGCCATCGCCGCACACGCGTCGAATAAAAAGCAAGGGACAAGTCCTTACTTGCTAACAACTCCTCTATCGTTTTTCATTGCTGGAGGGGTTGCCCCCCCCCCTTACCTGAAAATCCTGGCTCCGCCATTGAACACAGGTAAGTCCTCACGAGGGTTGTTCAACTATAACAGGTAAACAGGCAACGGTTTTCAGAACATTTCGATTTAAAGCTTTCGTGACTGCAGGGATTCACCTTCTTGGTTCTTTTGGTAAAGTCACGTAGAATGGAAATAATAAAATAATAAAAAATAAAACATAATAAAATAATTCTCACGACGTTTCGGCCACAACTCTGTCTTCTCAACAGACCTGTTCTTCACCCGAGGACGGATGCTTGCGTTGTGGCCGAAACGTCGTGAGAATTATTTTATTATGTTTTATTTTTATTATTTGATTATTTCCATTCTACGTGACTTTACCGAAAGAACCAAGAAGAGGTTTTCAGAACAGTTTACAAATTCCGAAAGCCAGGAGCCGGTAACTGATTCCAGTGGAATGTAAGTCATGAACATACCGATTGGCAAGCATGGGCCTTCAAACGGCACGGCAGCCTAAGCCACTTCGTGGTACTTTGATGTCGTTTCTCAGTCTTCTTCTTCTTTCGTTTGGCTGACGGAGATGCAGAGCGACCACTCAAATTTCGCACTCACGTGGTCAAGCCAGATGACGGCGTCAAGAGCGTATCATCGCTGTGACGTCTCCTTCGTATTTGTGGATCGGGCATTGCGTCGTGAAATGCTGTAACGTCTCTTCTGGATGACCACAGTCGCACACTGAAGAATTTTTAATCGTCATCATTTGTGCATCAGGTGAGCGCACCGGCCATGGTTTGTGCAGCGGATGCGATTTAGAGTTGACCGTGAACTTCGTGGAAGATGACGGACAGGGTTCTATTGCGTTGGCCCTTTCCACAGAGTGTGTCTGCGAGTTCTTTTAACTCCGTTCAGCTCTGCAAGCTTCATCGGGGTTCAATTCGCATTGTTAAAGGTTAAGCACGTGGGTCCAAAACGGTTCAAGCGATGACGAGGGATGTTATTGAGGTTCTTCGTGAAAAACGGAAAGGTGCAATCCCTGTAATTGCACTGTTGGCAGAAGGGGCCTCCAATAAAAGGATCTCTAGAGGGTATTTGGTCTACTCTTCCACAGTAACCGGATATGTTGAAAGAGTGAAACAGTTCACGTACCCATACTTTAAAAGGTGATACACAAAAATAACACAGATTTTACTCACCTTGGCACGAAGAGTTAACACAGGGGGGAAGCCTTAAACGAGTCTCGGGTAACAGCGGCGAGCGGTAACACGGCTAACGCACCTTGCCCTGTGCTCCACGTCTCAAACACGTGAAGGAGACGACGCCGAGACGCCGGGTGGGGGGGAGGTGGGGGGGAGAGACGCGTGGAGACGGATGCAGCCCTCACATCTGCTACAATGTGCTCCCCTCGGATGCGCGTCTCCTTCGCTCCGCCCGCGTTGTGCGTTGGTACCGCCCCACCTCTTGAAACACGTCTGGTCAACTTGGAAAAGTGGAGCAAATGCTCTCCAGAGTTCGCTCGAGTGGAGGTTCCTCCCCCACAGGGCCGGATCAAGGCACGGGGCTTTAGGGGCTGCAGCCCAGGGCGCTGGAGGGCCTCCAGAGATGTAATTGAAAAGTGATTTCGCTTTGTGAATGCTAAATTTTATTTGTTGTTAGCCTTGTAAAAATACATTTGATTTTTCTTTAACTTTTCTTTCCTTTTGAAAATATTACTGGGGGCCTCACAGTACCTGTAGCCCAGGGGCCTACACAATCTTAATCCGGCCCTGCTCCCACCAACAGCGGCGCGAGGGAGCGAGCGATTGCATCGTGGCACATTAACCTTTTGCAGTGTTGCGTTTAACCGAGGTGACGCTGCTTGTTTTTTTCCGCGGGGGTCTCAAACTCCGTGGCACTGCAGCGGCAGCAGCAGCCCCTAAAATCCCTCTCGTGGATCCAGCGCTGGTTCGTGGCGTCGGAGACCGAGTGACGCGAGGCACAGGGCCATGAGGATGAGGCGGTTAAGACTTGCAGTGATGTTCACTTTGCAACTTCATGAACATCACCCCAAGTCTGCTCCGTCTCGATCTCACACGGCACCAGAGGAGGCAGCTCCCCGGCAGGACCCACGTGACGCAAGCTCACGGTGTCCCTGTCCTCCAACTCGGGACGTTGAATCTCCAACTCCCACGTGTCAGGTCAAGGTCACCGCATGTCACCATCGCTTCCTACCACGCCGTCAACGCGAGGCAATGAGCTTCATTGAAATTCACGCGCTCCATGATTCACTCGCCACTGACGGTCAGTCACCTCCTTGTCATCCTTCTATCGCGACTGCCATGGGTACCGTCCCCGTAAACTGCACTCATTGATTCCTTCACCCATGTTGAGGACTCTGTCCACCGGACTGACTGTCACGTCGCATCCACACTCTGTTCAAACCAGCACCATAGGGGACGTCCATAAATTACGTCACGCGATTTTGGGCTATTTTTGACCCCCGCCCCCCTCGTTACACGGCGTCACAAAAAGTCAGACCCCCCCTCAAATATGACGTCACAAAGCTCTGCCCCCCCCCCAAAATAAAACATGCTTCAAATCGATTTAAACTATTGTCATTGTAGTGCGTATTTAATGTGCCGCTGCACTCTGATGTTGTAGGAGAAAACATTTATTGAAAAGTCTATTTAATTAAGTAGAACGTGTTTGCTATATTTATTTAAAGTTGCGCATTTTTACATGACGCCACATTTCTCAAACCCCCCCCCCCCTCGTCACACATCGTCACAAATGTCTGACCCCCCCGCCCCCCGGTGCGTGACGTCATTTATGGACGGCCCCATACAGCAGGTCACAACACTCGCCCACTCACCACACTGCAGGTCACCACAATTATCTTTCAACTTCTTCCCTCTCACGACTCCACTTGGGAATTCTCTCCTCCCATCGTTGTCAGGCTCTTACAACAATATGCCCTCGCTCAACTCAAGAAATGCGTTTCACCCTTTATCGATTTCAACTGTGACAGTGCTGTTTGTTGCTGGCCGCTTGACATTTTGGGCTTTGGGCCTGTGCTTAACAACCGTGATTTAAAACAATAAAAATAAGATACCGCAGTTGTTGTGAAGTCACCACCGATCATGAACGTGTGCTTGAGCATCATCATTACCATTATCTTCGAGGTAGATTTGAGGCTTTCGTGACTGCAAGGATTCATACTCTTAGGTTTTTTCGGTAAAGTCACGTAGGTAAAAAAATACAATAAATAATAAATAGAGATAATAATAGAAATAAAACATTTACTTTATTTATTTTAATAAAATAAACATTTTATTTCTATTACTATCTTTATTATTTATTTTATTTATTTTAATAAAATAGTTTATTTATATTATCTCTATTATTTATTATTTATATTATATATATATATTATTTATTATTTATTTTATTATTTACCTGCGTGACTTTACCAAAAAAACCTAAGAGTATCTTCGAGATCATCATCATTTGATTCTCCTTCGGCCTCCGTCTCGGTACCCTCCTCCACCCCGCACACGCGTCCCACCCATTGCAATCTCCTCATTGCACCGACAATGATGCTCAATCCACTGCTGATTGAGGGCCGCCCCAAGCTGCCGCCACCTTCCACGATGTTGTGACGCAATACTCACCCCCCCAATGGCGGAGTCAGGATTTTCAGGTAGAGGGGGGGGGCCAACCTCTCCAGCAATGAAAAGTGATAGAGGAGTTGTAAGTAAGTAAAGACTTGTCCCTTGCTTTTTTTTTGACGCGTGTGTGGCGATGGCGCAGCCATCGATCGAGGGTCGAATTCGAACCACGTGTGATCGGCATCGCGCTCGCTGAAGGTGTTTGCCTTCAGGGAAGTCGTGTACTGTAGACGCAACTGCGCACAATTATGTGAGTCACTTATCACTGCTTTGCCGTTACTTATTGCCAACTTTGGACTCAGACTATTGTCCTATCTCAGAGTCACTGGCACATAATAATATGCTACACAGTGGCAGTGGGGGCCACAAAATGCTGATTTATTACGAATAAACCTCAATGATCCGATCAAAATTAGGGATTCGATCGGATCATTGGGGGTGAGCACTGGCTCCGCCAGTGCTCACCCCCACGATATGAAGGCAGCGTTTACAACGCTGGCTCACGGCTGGGAACTCGAGATGAGCAGCAATGCTCCAGTGCTCATTTGTGCAAAAAAAACTCTTTGAACGGCATTTTTTGTAATGAAAATTCTATTTGCAAACTTACAATAACAATGCAGGTCATGTTTCTCGGTTATTGAAAACTATACATGGAGTCCATAATACATAAAGGGTTTTTTTTTGCGTTAGATCGCGTAAATATAAATGGGTCATTAAACCCCGCCGCCACCACCCGACAGCCAATTAATAAGGTCTGCCACGTAAAGAAAACGTGCTAATTAGTTACTACTCCAACACACCGGTGTGTTGGAGAGTAAACCCACAACATTGACAATTCAAGTACGACGTTTCGCTGGTGATTACAAGCAACTTCATCAGAAATGTAAAGGAGTCCTGTTTCAGTCTTAAAAAGAGAAATGGTGATGTCATCACTGTGAGCCTATCAGAGAGGGGTTAATATAGTCATATAAATGACAAAGCATTAATTTATATTTGGACACATTTACAACACAAAAAAACACATTCATGGATATTGGTCGTGAAAGCGAACGTGTTAAACTATGCAAAGGGTGCATTGCCGTGTTAAACTACAAGCGGAAGTACCAGCTTCTCGGTGATGTGAACTTTGCCCCCTAAATCCCCACCTCTGAGTGCCCCTCCGTCGTGTGCAACAACCCCCAGGCACCCCCCCTAGCCTAGCACCCCCACTCCACGTGAGCAGCTCCTTGCGCCGAAAACCCAAGTGCCGCCACCTGGGCAACCATGGCCATGACCCCCACCCACCGTGTGCGTGGCGCTCGCTGATGGAGAGAGAGATCAAGAGATGCGCAGAGAGAGAGATCAAGAGAGAGACGCGGAGCGCCGTGAGCAGCGCGTGTCGGCTTAGCGGAGCCGCAGGATCTCCCGCTTGGCGACCTCCATGACGAAGTAGAAGTCAACGTCCAGGTGCCTCCTCCAAAAGCGCCGGTCTCGGCCCCACACCTTGGCAGGATACGCGGGGCTCCCTGCGCAGCAGCAGCAGCATCAGCAGCATCAGCGGCATCAGCAGCATCAGCGGCATCAGCAGCATCAGCAGCATCAGCAGCATCAGCAGGAGCAAGTGTCACTTGCAACCATCGCCATTCACCACTATTCACCAAAGCATTACCATCACCACCATTGCCATAAATGTCGTTTGTTTATTTCTGGCCGCTTCATGTTTTGGGCCTTGGAATGTTGATATAATAACGTGATTATGGTCACAAAATGGTGATGTTAATGGTTTAGTGGTGAGTGGAATATGGTGTTGAGTGTGATGGTATTGAGTGTGATGGTGGTGATGGTAATATTTTGGCGTTGGTGGTGAGTGAAGGTGGTTGTGATGTGATTGCTTTGAGATCAAAGTCTAGAATTGAACGACGTTGGTACGAGCCTCTTAACAGAGAGGATGGGAGATCATTCTATAGAGGAGCAGAGCGAGAGAAGAGCAGAAAGAGCACAGAGGTGACCTTCAGTGTGGTAGGTGGGTGAGTTGTTGTGACCTGCAGTGTGGTGAGTGGGTGAGTGTGTTGTTGTGATCTGCAGTGTGGTGGGTACGTGAGTTGTTGTGATCTGCAGTGTGGTGGGTGGGTGAGTGAGTTGTTGTGACCTGCAGTGTGGTGGGTGGGTACGTGAGTTGTTGTGATCTGCAGTGTGGTGGGTGGGTGAGTGAGTTGTTGTGACCTGCAGTGTGGTGGGTGGGTGAGTGAGTTGTTGTGACCTGCAGTGTGGTGGGTGGGTGAGTGAGTTGTTGTGACCTGCAGTGTGGTGGTTGAACAGTGTGGATTAAACGGGACATTCGGTCTGGTAGACCAAGTCTTCATCATGGATGGAGGAATGAGTGAGTGTAGTAATAGGTTTTTACCCTTTCAACACCAATGGAGACTAGGCTCTAAGAAAAGCTGTCTCAGGTGTGGACCAATCAACTTCAAGGACAGTGCATATCATTATCAGAGTTGTTTCTTTTTGTTTGCATTTTGACTGCTTGTGTTGTGGTTATTGCAAACATGATGCCTTGTATAAAGGTGTCAGTTTTTGTACCAGTTGAAAGGGTAAAAACCTATGACTATATTTTGCCACTGGTAAAGGAGATGTCTCATAGTGAGTGAGTGTAGTTTACGAAAACAGTAACAGTAGCAATAGAAGAATGATAAGGGGATGACTGACTGACTGCCAGTGAGTGAAGTGAAACGGTGAGTGCTGGATCGTGATCACCCCGACCGTACCGATGCCGTGGAAGATGCGAGCGATGGCACGGGCAGAGAAGCTGCGGTCATGATGCAGACATAAGAAGGTGTTGATATCCCTGCTGACCTGCTCCTTCATCTGCAGGACACATCACCGCGTATCGCTTTCGTTGTGCGAACTTAAAATGTCTGGTGATCTCACATTTCGATTTCAAGCTTTCGTGACTGCAGGGATTCATCTTCTTGGTTCTTTCGGTAAAGTCACGTAGAAGGGAAATAATAAAATAATAAAAATACAACATAATAGAATACAATTCTGACGACGTTTCGGCCACAACGCAAGCAGCCGTCCTCAGGTGAAGAACAGGTCTGTCGGAAAAGACAGCGTCTGAATGTCTTTCCGACAGACCTGTTCTTCACCTGAGGACGGCTGCTTGCGTTGTGGCCGAAATGTCGTGAGAATTGTATTTTAATATGTTTTATTTTTATTATTTTATTATTTCCCTTCTACGTGACTTTACCGAAAGAACCAAGAAGATCTCACATTTCTCACAAAATAACCCTTGGGTGTCATTGTAGAGGATATCAGTACAAAAGAAATACGCAGACAATTTTCCCCTCCTTCCCCATGATTGTCTCTCATGTAAAAATATAAATTTGTTGTTTTTGTACTCATACCATCAGCCACACGGCCCACTGGGAGTGCATACATTTAGCAGCATTGGTTCATCACAAGCAAACTCTGAAACGGTTTCGATATTTATTTGTCTCATTCGCAGAGCCAGGCTAGCTTAAATGCTGCCGAACTGCCAGATATTCACAAGCAAGGCCCCCCCCCCCTCTCTCTGTTACACGTGATGACACCACAACCACGTGACTTTTCTTTTGTATTGTGCGCGGTGCTTTCAGCGCCACAGCGCGTGGATTTGTAACGTTTGTTTTATTTTGTTTGCTGGTGACTGTGTATTTCATATTGAAATCGCCTCCAGTGCTTTTGCTGCTGGCGGCAATAAAAGTTGTTTAAAAGTCAAAGTCTGTTACACGTGGGTCCGAGTTCAATGCAAGACTCCAATTTCATACATAGGCTATCACGACCAATGCGAGTCAACCTTCAGAAAAACGACAATAACACAACGCAAAACAATCACGAGATGAGCCCTCATCATGTACAGCGGTGGTTTAAACTGCGTTGAAGACAAGGTTTGTGAAATCTCTGTAGAATATGATTTGGAGGTCGCCGGTTCCTTCTCCCTGCAGTTGAAACAATAGCACAAGTTTCTTAAATCCCCTCCGCCCTCTCCGTCCACCCAACAGCGTCAAACGGGTTCACCACAGCGAGCTGATCGGCAGGTCGTGTGTAGTGCGGTAAAGTCTGGGTATGCCAACTCTTCAAATCCATCTCGTTCATCGTTCAAGATTAGACCGGATTAACCTTTTGAGCTCCCTCTTGCGGAGGTCCTGCCACCAGCAGCGGCATTAGCGAGCGACAGAGGTCGCAAACTGGTTTTGATTCCTTACCCGTACCCGTACCCGGCCGCACCAGGGTCGCAAACGGGTACCCGTACCCGGCCGTACCCGTACCCTACACGTACCCGGCCGGGTATGGGTAGGGTACGGGTATCGGGTACCTGATTGCGACCTCTGGGATGAAGCCATGTTGCAGGCGCGGGTGGGTTGATTCTAGGAACTTGAATTGTGAGAAGAGACAAGACGTTGGGAAATGAGTGACAAACGGTGACTCACCAGTGACTCACGGCCTACCCGTACCCATACCCGGCCGCACCAGGGTCGCAAACGAGTACCCATACCCAGCCAGGTACGGGTAGCCGGGTATCGGGTAGGGTATGGGTATCGGGTACCCGGTTGCGACCTCTGGCGAGCGAGCGAGCGTGGGGCCAGTGCGCGTGTTCACGTGCCCAGAGCCTCTTACCGATTTTGGGATGAGATCCTCCTCTGCTGCGCCTGCGCCGGACGTCATGCTGCTCTCCAGATCCCAGTGCTCGTCAAAGTAGCTCTTGAGCACTCGCTTCAGCTGCTCACTCCGCTTCACCAAACCGGAGCCGTCCACACAGTGGCCGCATGTTTCGAAGGCCACGCTGAACATGCAGAGAGAGAGTCATACCGGGCGGGCGGTTGCCACGAACGGCACAGGAGCAAGATTCACCGGGAAAATGCTCAGTCACACCGGAACAGGCCATGGCCGAAGCAGCCGTATCCCTGAAGTCCAGTTCTCACTATCGGTGCCGCTCGATGTTCAACCACGTAATCACGAACCCTACCATATTTACAGTGATGCCAACGATTATTTGATGTTGTGTATTGTGTCGTTTTGTATCAAACTAGGACCCATATTGAATAGAGATGGCCTTTGCTGATAAACATCAGGCGGTTCACCAGCATTCAAGCAAGGCTGACACTGCTGATGAGACACTGATTGTCGAAACCCGTCCAGAACGTTGCTTGTGTTGAACCAATGCTGTTGAAATGATGCACTCCGAGAAGGCCGTGCGGCCAATGGGATGTGCAATAAATACTTGTGTTTTGTTTTATGTGGCGAGACAGACAGGAAGAGTCGTTGCATTATTCATTAATTTTTCGATACCACCGTCTGCTTTGCAAGGGTGGGTGGCAAAATAACCACAAAACGTATTTCATACAAGTCGCAAGTTAACAGCTGCACAGCAGTGATAGTCTATGGCACGTTTGACCGAGTGCGATGTCCACTGTCTAAATATAAACTGTATAAATATAAACCGAAAACAGGTAGTCCTCTACTTACGATGGAGATGCGTTACGACGACCCCATCGTAAGTCAAAAATATCGTAAGTCGAACATGTCCTCGCCTGCCCAGGTGATAATTTAGCAAAACATAGCAATGTCCCTTCTTCCATCAAGCGATTATCCACGTGAATAAATCGATAACGGCAGAGGGATTGTTTCAGAGTCCTGCTTGGTCCTAACTTTTTGGACTTATTCTCGTAGTGATGAAGCAATGACGTGTAAAACACATTATTTACTCTGCTAATCCTCCCCATAGTAGCTGTTACATAGCTAATAATCTAAACTGAATTTCTTCACGAAAGTTTCGGTAAAAACATTTTTTTTATTGTTGTTTGAAACGTAGCACTGCACAGTTTCTGCTTTTTTTTTCAATATGGGCAGCGCACCCTAAACCCTTAGCGGGTCACCCACGAGTACCCGGACCCGAGGCGCGGCTCAGATCTCGTTACATCGCAACGTCGCTAGGAGGTGGCAGCGGCTCGGGGGGGGGGGGGGGGCACATCCAGCAGGTGGATTGATCACGGCCGATCGCGACGACGACGACGACGACACAGAGCGAGGGTTACGGTCGACCGCCATCCGTTCCGTGGCGGTACCTCTGGAATGCCGTGAAGCAGCAGCGCAGCTGGTACAGCTCGACGCGCTCCTGCGCGAGCACGCGGCCGTGCAGCGCGGCACACAGCTCGTCGTGCTCCTCGTCACGCAGGTCCCCCGGGGAGCGGAAGCGGAACGCCAGCTCGTGGAACTCCACCAGCACGGAGCTCTTGTTCGCCTGCCCTGTACTCCACGCACGCACGCACGCACGCCACCGCTGCGTTACTGACCTCTGAGGCCACCGTTGCTGCAGGCATTCGCCAAAGCTGCGAGTGCTCTGCCTGCACTAGGGTTTTTTTGTTGCACACTCGAAATGAAGGACGTGGGCAGGTGCTCCAAATCGAGGGCAAGCACATTTATTTATTGTGGTTAATATTAATCTTGTGAAGAACCGCACCGTCACTCTGTAAAATGCAACAGCGCGTGTTACACGCAGCAATTCTTCCGAGACGCCATTAACCACGTGGCTGGTTTACACGTGCGGTTATTCATTAACCCTACCAGCCACCTACAGGCCCGACTCAGTCATCACATGCTGCTGTACACACATGCATTGATGCACTGCACAGCACATCAGGACCTTCCCAGAACCACACTTTACTCCCTTGCTGCACAAGGATATAATTAAAAGAGTGATCCATTCCTAATGTGCCACATTTTATTTTTTGATTAACAGTCACCGACTACAGGCCCAAGTGCCCAAAATGGCAAGCAGGCCAACAACAAATCAGCACCAGCAAAGTTCTACGATTAGTCTGGAATATAGCGTAACACTAATCATCATCAAAATTATCCATGATTAATCCACTGTTGGATGAAGGCCTCTCCTAGCCAACATCACCATTATATACTCGTTGGTTCTTTCGGTAAAGTCACGTAGGTATAACATAAAATAAATCACGACGTTTCGATTGCAACACAAGCAAAAGGTGGGAAAAACACAGCAAGACATTTTCAGGTGGGAAAATCACAGCAAGAAATTTCCAGGTGGGAAAATCACAGCAAGAAATTTCCAGGTGGGAAAATCACAGCAAGAAATTTTCAGGTGGGAAAATCACAGCAAGAAATTTCCAGGTGGGAAAACCACAGCAAGAAATTTTCAGGTGGGAAAATCACAGCAAGAAATTTTCAGGTGGGAAAATCACAGCAAGAAATTTCCAGGTGGGAAAATCACAGCAAGAAATTTTCAGGTGGGAAAATCACAGCAAGAAATTTCCAGGTGGGAAAATCACAGCAAGAAATTTTCAGGTGGGAAAATCACAGCAAGAAATTTCCAGGTGGGAAAATCACAGCAAGAAATTTCCAGGTGGAAAAATCACAGCAAGAAATTTCCAGGTGGGAAAATCACACCAAGAAATTTTCAGGTGGGAAAATCACAGCAAGAAATTTTCAGGTGGGAATATCACAGCAAGAAATTGTCAGGTGGGAAAATCACAGCAAGAAATTTTCAGGTGGGAAAATCACAGCAAGAAATTTCCAGGTGGGAAAATCACAGCAAGAAATTTCCAGGTGGGAAAACCACAGCAAGAAATTTCCAGGTGGGAAAATCACAGCAAGACATTTTCAGGTGGGAAAATCACAGCAAGAAATTTCCAGGTGGGAAAACCACAGCAAGAAATTTCCAGGTGGGAAAATCACAGCAAGAAATTTTCAGGTGGGAAAATCACAGCAAGAAATTTTCAGGTGGGAAAATCACAGCAAGAAATTTCCAGGTGGGAAAATCACAGCAAGAAATTTTCAGGTGGGAAAATCACAGCAAGAAATTTTCAGGTGGGAATATCACAGCAAGAAATTGTCAGGTGGGAAAATCACAGCAAGAAATTTTCAGGTGGGAAAATCACAGCAAGAAATTTTCAGGTGGGAAAATCACAGCAAGAAATTTTCAGGTGGGAAAACCACAGCAAGAAATTTTCAGGTGGGAATATCACAGCAAGAAATTGTCAGGTGGGAAAATCACAGCAAGAAATTTTCAGGTGGGAATATCACAGCAAGAAATTTTCAGGTGGGAATATCACAGCAAGAAATTTTCAGGTGGGAATATCACAGCAAGAAATTTTCAGGTGGGAATATCACAGCAAGAAATTGTCAGGTGGGAAAATCACAGCAAGAAATTGTCAGGTGGGAAAATCACAGCAAGAAATTTTCAGGTGGGAAAATCACAGCAAGAAATTTTCAGGTGGGAAAATCACAGCAAGAAATTGTCAGGTGGGAATATCACAGCAAGAAATTGTCAGGTGGGAAAATCACAGCAAGAAATTTTCAGGTGGGAAAATCACAGCAAGAAATTTTCAGGTGGGAATATCACAGCAAGAAATTGTCAGGTGGGAAAATCACAGCAAGAAATTTTCAGGTGGGAATATCACAGCAAGAAATTTTCAGGTGGGAATATCACAGCAAGAAATTTTCAGGTGGGAATATCACAGCAAGAAATTTTCAGGTGGGAAAACCACAGCAAGAAATTTTCAGGTGGGAATATCACAGCAAGAAATTGTCAGGTGGGAAAATCACAGCAAGAAATTGTCAGGTGGGAAAATCACAGCAAGAAATTTTCAGGTGGGAATATCACAGCAAGAAATTTTCAGGTGGGAAAATCACAGCAAGAAATTTTCAGGTGGGAAAACCACAGCAAGAAATTTTCAGGTGGGAATATCACAGCAAGAAATTGTCAGGTGGGAAAATCACAGCAAGAAATTTTCAGGTGGGAAAATCACAGCAAGAAATTTTCAGGTGGGAAAACCACAGCAAGAAATTTTCAGGTGGGAATATCACAGCAAGAAATTTTCAGGTGGGAATATCACAGCAAGAAATTGTCAGGTGGGAAAACCACAGCAAGAAATTTTCAGGTGGGAAAATCACAGCAAGAAATTTTCAGGTGGGAAAACCACAGCAAGAAATTTTCAGGTGGGAATATCACAGCAAGAAATTGTCAGGTGGGAAAATCACAGCAAGAAATTTTCAGGTGGGAAAATCACAGCAAGAAATTGTCAGGTGGGAAAATCACAGCAAGAAATTTTCAGGTGGGAAAATCACAGCAGGAAATTTTCAGGTGGGAAAATCACAGCAAGAAATTTTCAGGTGGGAAAATCACAGCAAGAAATTGTCAGGTGGGAAAATCACAGCAAGAAATTGTCAGGTGGGAAAACCACAGCAAGAAATTTTCAGGTGGGAAAATCACAGCAAGAAATTTTCAGGTGGGAAAATCACAGCAAGAAATTTTCAGGTGGGAAAATCACAGCAAGAAATTTTCAGGTGGGAAAACCACAGCAAGAAATTTTCAGGTGGGAATATCACAGCAAGAAATTGTCAGGTGGGAAAATCACAGCAAGAAACTTTCAGGTGGGAAAATCACAGCAAGAAATTGTCAGGTGGGAAAATCACAGCAAGAAATTTCCAGGTGGGAAAATCACAGCAAGAAATTTTCAGGTGGGAAAATCACAGCAAGAAATTTTCAGGTGGGAAAATCACAGCAAGAAATTGTAAGGTGGGAAAATCACAGCAAGAAATTGTCAGGTGGGAAAACCACAGCAAGAAATTTCCAGGTGGGAAAATCACAGCAAGAAATTTTCAGGTGGGAAAATCACAGCAAGAAATTTCCAGGTGGGAAAACCACAGCAAGAAATTGTCAGGTGGGAAAATCACAGCAAGAAATTGTCAGGTGGGAAAATCACAGCAAGAAATTTCCAGGTGAGAAAACCACAGCAAGAAATTTCCAGGTGGGAAAATCACAGCAAGAAATTGTCAGGTGGGAAAATCACAGCAAGAAATTTCCAGGTGGGAAAATCACAGCAAGAAATTTTCAGGTGGGAAAATCACAGCAAGAAATTTCCAGGTGGGAAAACCACAGCAAGAAATTGTCAGGTGGGAAAATCACAGCAAGAAATTGTCAGGTGGGAAAATCACAGCAAGAAATTTCCAGGTGAGAAAACCACAGCAAGAAATTTCCAGGTGGGAAAATCACAGCAAGAAATTGTCAGGTGGGAAAATCACAGCAAGAAATTTTCAGGTGGGAATATCACAGCAAGAAATTTTCAGGTGAGAATATCACAGCAAGAAATTTTCAGGTGGGAAAACCACAGCAAGAAATTTCCAGGTGAGAATATCACAGCAAGAAATTTTCAGGTGGGAAAATCACAGCAAGAAATTTTCAGGTGGGAAAATCACAGCAAGAAATTTTCAGGTGGGAAAATCACAGCAAGAAATTTTCAGGTGGGAAAACCACAGCAAGAAATTTCCAGGTGAGAATATCACAGCAAGAAATTTTCAGGTGGGAAAATCACAGCAAGAAATTTTCAGGTGGGAAAACCACAGCAAGAAATTTCCAGGTGGGAATATCACAGCAAGAAATTTTCAGGTGGGAAAATCACAGCAAGAAATTTTCAGGTGGGAAAATCACAGCAAGAAATTTTCAGGTGGGAAAATCACAGCAAGAAATTTTCAGGTGGGAATATCACAGCAAGAAATTTCCAGGTGGGAAAATCACAGCAAGAAATTTTCAGGTGGGAAAATCACAGCAAGAAATTTTCAGGTGAGAATATCACAGCAAGAAATTTTCAGGTGGGAAAATCACAGCAAGAAATTTTCAGGTGGGAATATCACAGCAAGAAATTTCCAGGTGAGAATATCACAGCAAGAAATTTTCAGGTGGGAAAATCACAGCAAGAAATTTTCAGGTGGGAAAACCACAGCAAGAAATTTCCAGGTGAGAATATCACAGCAAGAAATTTTCAGGTGGGAAAATCACAGCAAGAAATTTTCAGGTGGGAAAACCACAGCAAGAAATTTCCAGGTGGGAAAATCACAGCAAGAAATTGTCAGGTGGGAAAATCACAGCAAGAAATTTTCAGGTGGGAAAATCACAGCAAGAAATTTTCAGGTGGGAAAATCACAGCAAGAAATTGTCAGGTGGGAAAATCACAGCAAGAAATTGTCAGGTGGGAAAATCACAGCAAGAAATTTTCAGGTGGGAAAATCACAGCAAGAAATTGTCAGGTGGGAAAATCACAGCAAGAAATTTTCAGGTGGAAAAATCACAGCAAGAAATTTTCAGGTGGGAAAATCACAGCAAGAAATTGTCAGGTGGGAAAATCACAGCAAGAAATTGTCAGGTGGGAAAATCACAGCAAGAAATTGTCAGGTGGGAAAATCACAGCAAGAAATTTTCAGGTGGGAAAATCACAGCAAGAAATTGTCAGGTGGGAAAATCACAGCAAGAAATTGTCAGGTGGGAAAATCACAGCAAGAAATTTTCAGGTGGGAAAATCACAGCAAGAAATTGTCAGGTGGGAAAATCACAGCAAGAAATTTTCAGGTGGGAAAATCACAGCAAGAAATTGTCAGGTGGGAAAATCACAGCAAGAAATTTTCAGGTGGGAAAATCACAGCAAGAAATTGTCAGGTGGGAAAATCACAGCAAGAAATTGTCAGGTGGGAAAATCACAGCAAGAAATTTTCAGGTGGGAAAATCACAGCAAGAAATTGTCAGGTGGGAAAATCACAGCAAGAAATTGTCAGGTGGGAAAATCACAGCAAGAAATTTTCAGGTGGGAAAATCACAGCAAGAAATTGTCAGGTGGGAAAATCACAGCAAGAAATTTCCAGGTGGGAAAATCACAGCAAGAAATTGTCAGGTGAGAAAATCACAGCAAGAAATTTCCAGGTGGGAAAATCACAGCAAGAAATTGTCAGGTGGGAAAATCACAGCAAGAAATTGTCAGGTGGGAAAATCACAGCAAGAAATTTTCAGGTGGGAAAATCACAGCAAGAAATTTTCAGGTGGGAAAACCACAGCAAGAAATTTCCAGGTGGGAAAATCACAGCAAGAAATTTCCAGGTGGGAAAATCACAGCAAGAAATTTTCAGGTGGGAAAATCACAGCAAGAAATTTTCAGGTGGGAAAACCACAGCAAGAAATTTCCAGGTGAGAATATCACAGCAAGAAATTTTCAGGTGGGAAAATCACAGCAAGAAATTTTCAGGTGGGAAAACCACAGCAAGAAATTTCCAGGTGGGAAAATCACAGCAAGAAATTGTCAGGTGGGAAAATCACAGCAAGAAATTTTCAGGTGGGAAAATCACAGCAAGAAATTTTCAGGTGGGAAAATCACAGCAAGAAATTGTCAGGTGGGAAAATCACAGCAAGAAATTGTCAAGTGGGAAAATCACAGCAAGAAATTTTCAGGTGGGAAAATCACAGCAAGAAATTGTCAGGTGGGAAAATCACAGCAAGAAATTTTCAGGTGGAAAAATCACAGCAAGAAATTTTCAGGTGGGAAAATCACAGCAAGAAATTGTCAGGTGGGAAAATCACAGCAAGAAATTGTCAGGTGGGAAAATCACAGCAAGAAATTGTCAGGTGGGAAAATCACAGCAAGAAATTTTCAGGTGGGAAAATCACAGCAAGAAATTGTCAGGTGGGAAAATCACAGCAAGAAATTGTCAGGTGGGAAAATCACAGCAAGAAATTTTCAGGTGGGAAAATCACAGCAAGAAATTGTCAGGTGGGAAAATCACAGCAAGAAATTTTCAGGTGGGAAAATCACAGCAAGAAATTGTCAGGTGGGAAAATCACAGCAAGAAATTTTCAGGTGGGAAAATCACAGCAAGAAATTGTCAGGTGGGAAAATCACAGCAAGAAATTGTCAGGTGGGAAAATCACAGCAAGAAATTTTCAGGTGGGAAAATCACAGCAAGAAATTGTCAGGTGGGAAAATCACAGCAAGAAATTGTCAGGTGGGAAAATCACAGCAAGAAATTTTCAGGTGGGAAAATCACAGCAAGAAATTGTCAGGTGGGAAAATCACAGCAAGAAATTTCCAGGTGGGAAAATCACAGCAAGAAATTGTCAGGTGAGAAAATCACAGCAAGAAATTTCCAGGTGGGAAAATCACAGCAAGAAATTGTCAGGTGGGAAAATCACAGCAAGAAATTGTCAGGTGGGAAAATCACAGCAAGAAATTTTCAGGTGGGAAAATCACAGCAAGAAATTTTCAGGTGGGAAAACCACAGCAAGAAATTTCCAGGTGGGAAAATCACAGCAAGAAATTTCCAGGTGGGAAAATCACAGCAAGAAATTTTCAGGTGGGAAAATCACAGCAAGAAATTTTCAGGTGGGAAAATCACAGCAAGAAATTGTCAGGTGAGAATATCTCAGCAAGAAATTTTCAGGTGGGAAAATCACAGCAAGAAATTGTCAGGTGGGAAAATCACAGCAAGAAATTTTCAGGTGGGAATATCACAGCAAGAAATTGTCAGGTGGGAAAATCACAGCAAGAAATTTTCAGGTGGGAAAATCACAGCAAGACATTTTCAGGTGGGAATATCACAGCAAGAAATTGTCAGGTGGGAAAATCACAGCAAGAAATTTTCAGGTGGGAAAATCACAGCAAGAAATTTCCAGGTGGGAAAATCACAGCAAGAAATTGTCAGGTGGGAATATCACAGCAAGAAATTGTCAGGTGGGAATATCACAGCAAGAAATTTTCAGGTGGGAAAATCACAGCAAGAAATTTTCAGGTGGGAAAACCACAGCAAGAAATTTCCAGGTGGGAAAATCACAGCAAGAAATTTTCAGGTGGGAAAATCACAGCAAGAAATGTTCAGGTGAGAATATCACAGCAAGAAATTGTCAGGTGGGAATATCACAGCAAGAAATTTCCAGGTGGGAAAATCACAGCAAGAAATTTTCAGGTGGGAATATCTCAGCAAGAAATTTTCAGGTGGGAATATCACAGCAAGAAATTTTCAGGTGGGAATATCACAGCAAGAAATTTTCAGGTGGGAAAATCACAGCAAGAAATTTTCAGGTGGGAAAATCACAGCAAGAAATTTTCAGGTGGGAAAACCACAGCAAGAAATTTCCAGGTGGGAAAATCACAGCAAGAAATTTTCAGGTGGGAAAATCACAGCAAGAAATGTTCAGGTGAGAATATCACAGCAAGAAATTGTCAGGTGGGAATATCACAGCAAGAAATTTTCAGGTGGGAAAATCACAGCAAGAAATTTTCAGGTGGGAATATCACAGCAAGAAATTTTCAGGTGGGAAAATCACAGCAAGAAATTTTCAGGTGGGAAAATCACAGCAAGAAATTTTCAGGTGGGAAAATCACAGCAAGAAATTTTCAGGTGGGAATATCACAGCAAGAAATTTTCAGGTGGGAAAATCACAGCAAGAAATTGTCAGGTGGGAAAATCACAGCAAGAAATTTTCAGGTGGGAATATCACAGCAAGAAATTTTCAGGTGAGACTATCACAGCAAGAAATTTTCAGGTGGGAAAATCACAGCAAGAAATTTTCAGGTGGGAAAATCACAGCAAGAAATTTTCAGGTGGGAATATCACAGCAAGAAATTTTCAGGTGGGAAAATCACAGCAAGAAATTGTCAGGTGGGAAAATCACAGCAAGAAATTTTCAGGTGGGAATATCACAGCAAGAAATTTTCAGGTGAGACTATCACAGCAAGAAATTTTCAGGTGGGAAAATCACAGCAAGAAATTTTCAGGTGGGAAAATCACAGCAAGAAATTTTCAGGTGGGAAAATCACAGCAAGAAATTTTCTTGCTGTGGTTTCCCCACCTTTTGCTTGTGTTGCAATCGAAACGTCGTTATTTAATTTATACATGACTTTACCGAAAGAATCAAAGAGTATGGATCCCTGCAGTCACGAAAACTTCAAATCTAGATCACCATTATATATTTTTTTAAGGCAATTGCTCAACACAGGTGGAAAAGTCCAAAATATCAAGTGGCCAGGAACAAACGGCACTGTCAAAGTTGCAATAGGTGCGTGTTCCTCCGGTTTTTCCCTCCACATGTAGAAATATGAGTTTAGAGTATTTGGCTGCTATAAATTTCCACATGATAAGCCACTTCGTTGAGCTATCATTTGTGGCCAGGTCGCTCCTGAAAAAGAGCTACATAGCTCAGTGGGCCTTACCTGGTAAAATTAAAATTCTTTAGTTTTGTTTGAGTTTGGCAAGATTGATAACATAATGAGGCGACTGACCGCCGGTGAGCGAGTGACTGGAGGAGTGAATCAGTGAGTGCTGGATCACCAATCACCCCGACTGCTTCATGTTGCAGTCTATCAAAGGTGCACAATCGTGCGCAGCACTGCTTTACGCACGAACGTGACCTACCCCCACGGGGCTCCTTCTGCCACTGCAGCTGCAGCAGGTCCCTCTTGACGGCATACAGCTCCCAGGCCATGCTATCGCACAGCTCCACCACGTCGAACTCCAGCTCGCTCCGGCCCTCAAAGCTCTGTCCCCTCAAGCGCTCGCGGGCAATCACCACGGCCACCGGCAAACAGCTGCCAAGACAGAACAAATACACGCCCCTTACTCTCAATGCACGAAGACACCGCAATCCTTTGCTCTTACAACAATAAAACCAGTCAGGTGGTTCAGTGGCAGAGCAAGTGGCTTCGCAATCGGAAGGTTACGATTTCAAACCCGGCTTGGGGGTTGACTCTGCCCATCATCCATCTGGGATCGATAAAACGAGCACCGCTTTGTGAGGAAGGCAACAGTGCTCGTCCTAAAGAGAGACTCGTCCCACCATAGGAATGTGTTTTTTTCTACCACAGGCTTATGGCTTCAAACGGGGAAACGAAAACCCGGCCGGTTCTCAGAGCGACCCCCTCTGACTTGTGCGCTCGTCACCTCTTTGCGATCTGGCGGAGCTGCGCAGGCCCCGCGTAGCAGCGGATGCGGCAGGTGGCCATGGTCGGGTGCAGGCACTCCACCCAGCGCCGCGGGTGCAGCTCCAGGTAGCACAGCAGAGTCTCGATGCCTGCGAGCCACAGAACGGCGGCGTGAACGCATCCCATTATGAAGAACACTCGCTAATTATTATCGCGACGACGACACTTCTTTACTCTCTTTCAGGACAGTCCTGCCAAGTTTTCTCAGGAAGGGACTGGAATTGTAAAGCGTCATCCCAATTGAGTAATTTGCAGATTATTTTTTTATTCAGCATTGAGATTTTGGCCAATACCGGACACATTGTGTCTTTTTTTGCTATGCTAGTAAATCAGAGAACCCAGAGGAAATCCATGGCAGAACAGGGGTATAAAACCACACAAAGGTACCCGGGTCTAGAATCAAACCCAGGCCCATCTTGTTGAGGCACGAGCACTACCACTGCGCCAAAGTTCCGCCAAAATGCTGTGTGAATCGAACAAAATGACGTGTGAATAACACACAATCAATGCCGTGTGACTCGCTGGTCTAGGAATAGAACATCACCTTCTTCTATCATGTCCAGGGCCTCCACGTTGGATTCAATGGGGATTGCCCTTTCGTGACCATTGCACAGCCTTGGAACCCCAGCCTCTCGCTCTCCCTCGTTTCCATCGTTTCCATTCCAGCGAGAATCCAAGGGACGAGAGAGATGAGCTGAACCGTCACCGCCACCCGTGGCAAAAGCATCGCCAAGTCCCGTCGCTTGCAAAGTAGGGTCCTCATGGGTTCCGCCTTGAGGACCGGGGGACGCTCTACGTTGGGAATCTGTCACCTTTTCCAACGCATCATCCTCTTGTCGAAATGGTTTATCCGCAGCCTCCCTTGCTGACATTATGTCGTCGGAGCACGGATTCTCAACCGACTCCTGCTCGCCGGATTCCTCGACGACGTGAGAACACTCGGCCGTGGCGGTCTCCGATACGGGGTCGGGGATATCTGCCATCTCGTCATCACGCACGTAACCAAAC
The DNA here is from genome assembly GCF_965212315.1 of Lampetra planeri. NCBI lineage: Eukaryota > Metazoa > Chordata > Hyperoartia > Petromyzontiformes > Petromyzontidae > Lampetra > Lampetra planeri. Next base: position 5,801,187 of record NC_136131.1, read on the forward strand.
TCCTTCTCCATCTGCGGCACACACGCCCCACAGAAATACAACGCTAAGCGCACACTTGACACGTTTCAGTGGAAACCGTAATGTACAGCGCACTGCTGGATGTTGGTCGTGGGGGGTTATTGACCATACTTCACCACATTGGTCAGTGCAATCGTTAACGATGCTCACCCGTGGCTTGGGATAAAACTCAGGTCCATCTTCTTGGTTTTTTCGGTAAAGTCACGTAGAAGGGAAGTAATAAAATAATAAAAAATAAAACATAATAAAATGAAACAATTCTCACGACGTTTCGGCCACAACGCAAGCAGCCGTCATCAGGTGAAGAATGAGACAATCCAAGCTAGGAGCTTACATATAAGCTGGGTTGGGGGTGGGAGAAGAGCGCCTTAACAAAAAGAATGTGCATATCAAGAGGAATTTAGCATATACATGGGAAATGCGCAGGGGGCGGGGGGGCTTCAAAGTCATACCATGCCCACGCACTATGCAGGATCAAGAGCACCAAGGGGGGGTGCAGGGATTAGCATTAACAAAGGAAAGGAATGCCAATGATATGTAGCTGCAGTTACTAAACAACACCGTAGAAAACTAAAGTATAAACTACATACAAAAAACTAAAATATAAACTGCATAGCACCATCAGTATACTTACTATACTCTACAATAAGCTGAGTTACTAACAGCAAGTAATACATTACAATTCTACGTCGTAAAAGTTATATAATATGCTTCCATCTAAACTTTATTCTCTTACATCAACCGAGCATATACCGTACTATATACTGCCATAGATAAACCCAACATTAAATTATATACTGTATTGCAATAAACCACATTTCAACATAACACTATGTATTTATTTTAAACCATTTTGATACACATTAGGGTAGGTAGAATAATACATAGTGTTATGTTGAAATGTGGTTTATTGCAATACAGTATATAATTTAATGTTGGGTTTATCTATGGCAGTATATAGTACGGTATATGCTCGGTTGATGTAAGAGAATAAAGTTTAGATGGAAGCATATTATATAACTTTTACGACGTAGAATTGTAATGTATTACTTGCTGTTAGTAACTCAGCTTATTGTAGAGTATAGTAAGTATACTGATGGTGCTATGCAGTTTATATTTTAGTTTTTTGTATGTAGTTTATACTTTAGTTTTCTACGGTGTTGTTTAGTAACTGCATCTACTTATCATTGGCATTCCTTTCCTTTGTTAATGCTAATCCCTGCACCCCCCCTTGGTGCTCTTGATCCTGCATAGTGCGTGGGCATGGTATGACTTTGAAGCCCCCCCGCCCCCTGCGCATTTCCCATGTATATGCTAAATTCCTCTTGATATGCACATTCTTTTTGTTAAGGCGCTCTTCTCCCACCCCCAACCCAGCTTATATGTAAGCTCCTAGCTTGGATTGTCTCATTCTTCACCTGAGGACGGCTGCTTGCGTTGTGGCCGAAACGTCGTGAGAATTGTTTCATTTTATTATGTTTTATTTTTTATTATTTTATTACTTCCCTTCTACGTGACCATAACCAAAAAAACCAAGAAGATGAATCCCTGCAGTCACGAAAGCTTTAAATTGAAAAATAAAACTCAGGTCACCGAATCCATAGTGCAGCGCACTAACCAGCATGCTATATTCAACTCCTATAACCGAGAGCCTTGCACATTTATTGAATATACAAACCAATTACATTTTCAGTAATGGTCAATGCTGCATGCAAGTTTCCAAGTCATGCCAGTAAGTGAGGAAACTGTACTTGAATTACAACTCCAGTGTAGGTGACTGGGAACCCTCGTGATTATTAAGCTCAGTTATCCAGAAAGCCTCAGGGTCTCAAGACTCTTTTTGAAGACAGTTCTGCCAAGTTTTCCCAGTAGGAGGTGACGATTGTTACAATTCCCAATTTTTAGAAAAGGAGCAAATTTGGACTGTGGTGCCGGCATGCAATGGCCTATTCTGATTCAAACGGCGTTACAGGATCTTTAACGTCCAACTATCAGTAGAGTAGACGATGCTTAGTATTTTACGGTTAATACCACGCCACTGCACTATTAACCGGGATGAGCTTCCAGATAAGAACCGCGAACTTCTGCAACAAGCGGCAAACGCGCTAATTCTGGACCACGTGCCGAGTTATATAAACTTCACCTCCAGCTGTTGTCTGCAAAGGTGCAGCTGCCTGCACTTGCAGGCAGGAAACACCTTCTGCAGGAGCTTCTTCACGGTGATCCTGTCAATGGTGTTGGCGTAGATGTGTCGGCGCAGCTCCTGCAGGTCTCTGGCCTGCAGTGGAATGAAGAGTTAGTTCACAGGAGGCACATTCCGCTCCGTGGCGCAGGCAGCTCGCGAGACCGACACCCAATCCACTGTGCAAATCAGCCAATTAATCCCATTGTTTTCTTCCGCAACATCTCTGCCACTGAGGCTTTCTTTAACAGTTTCAGAGCACAGGCCCAAAATGGCAGGCAGCACTATTACAGTTGTAATCGGTAAGAGTGAACATTTTTCTTGAATTGAGCCAGGTTATTAGAGCTTGGGAAAAGAGATGACAGGATGGAATTCCAAAGTCAAATGTGCGTCCAAGAACCCGCGACAGTTTTTTGTATGCATTGAAAATGAAAAGGTCAAAACATTCAAATTCCTGAATGCCCTGCCCTGTCCCATTACGAACTCAACACAATGATCCAACAAGTGCCACTCCCTGGTATTTGCACGTGACATTCCACTTGAACATCAGGCAGTGACATGGCCCAGCGCACAGTCTCGTTTGAGTAGGAAATCACTTTAAAATGTTCTGTTGTTGCCGAGTCGCGGTACCTCCGAATCGAGGAACATGTGGCAGTGGGCCGGCTCGCCGTCGCGGCCTGCCCTTCCGATCTCCTGCACGTAGCTCTCGAAGCTCTTGGGCATATTGTAGTGCACGATGGCCCGCACGTCGGCCTTGTCAAGCCCCATTCCAAAGGCCACGGTGGCCACCACGATGCGCAGGGCACCTCGCATGAAACGTGTCTGGACTGCCTTCCTCTCGGCGGCCGTCATGCCCGCATGGTACGAGTCTGCAGACCACCGGGACACCTTGGCGGAGGCTGCAGCATCCCAGCGGCGAGATAAAGGTGAGCACTCATCAGAGGTCCATGCATCACAGAGGTTACAACACGCTATTGATACATTAGACGAAGTTATAATTTGCGTAGTTTCCTGAATCATTGATGGTAAACTGACAGATGCTTTTGGCAAGAACCCTCTCTGCGATGGGATGTGTACAAAATACTTTTATTTTTTATCTTGAGGGACAGATGTGAGGAGACAAATCATCTGCTAAGATATGCGGGCTCTCCTCTAATTCTGGAGTTAGTCCTGGTCTCCTGCTGAAGACAACTATACCCCCACACCAACTGTCTTGTTGGTTTCTGTTCTGGGACTAAACACTGCTCTCTATTTCCTTGCAACATTAGACACTGACATATATATCTAACACTCGGTTAATTCTGTGGGCATATTAACCGTAACAAATATGCGCCGTCTGCCTTACAAGAGACGTCAAAGTTCCCGTGACATAATTTGAAAAACGTAAGCTGTTGCGTGCCAGCGTCATGGTCCAAATATAAAAACATCACTTGCAAATTACTGTAATTGGGCAACACACAGCAATCGTCGCTCCCAACGATCAACATTGGCAGGAACCACCTTAAAAAGTCACGAGACTCAGTGAAGCTCTCCTGGGCCAACAAGAGGAATAATAACGACACCTCATTTTGCATCGCCAAAAAGGCACGCACCACCACCAGACGACACGCACGCACACGCCCTCTCCACACACCCTTCTTCTGCTTTCGTTTGCCACTGGTCGCCCCCGACTTGGACTCGGCATCGGCGGCGGGCGCAAGCGAAGTGGAGAAGTCTTGCAGACTGGTCCTGAGCAGAGCGGCAATGCGCGCCGTCTCCTCCCTCCGCGTGCAGTAAACAATGATGGACTCCAGGCTCTCAAACCGTGGGCTCTTCAGAAGCTCCACAAGCGCCTGCGGACAAGCAACAGCGGCATCGACTTCATTTTACTTTGTTGACGCACTCGCTGTGCACAGGGGCCCAAAGGCCCAAGTTGTCAAGTGGCCAGCAACAAATAGCGCTATCAAGCTGTAATAGATAAACGGGTAACGCGTTACTTCAATTGACCGAGGTTATTGTAAGTGTTTGGGAAAAAAACAATGGGAGGAAATTCCAAAGTGGAGCAGAGGGGGGGATAAGCAGAAAGAGAAGCGTAGGTGACCTGCAGTGGGGTGAGTGGGTGAGTGGGTGGGTGGGTGGGTGTGCGAGGGAATGGCTGAATGTGCTGTTGTAACCTGCAATGTGGTGGTAGTTGAACCCAGTGTAGATGAGATGAGAGAGTCAGTGGTATTAGTGGTAGAAGAGTGACAAGGAGGTGACTGACCGCCGGTGAGCGAGTGACTCGAGCGCTGGATATTATAAAGTGCTGCTGTACTGGTTACATTCAGGGCTTTTAATGGCAGCAGCAGCTGACATGGAAATGCATAATAAATTAACACACCCAATTACAGCACATCACCAACACAATTATGTAATCGTTTCATGATGTCTCCGGCTAATCTGGTGCATATTTAGCGAATCTTACGCGGTCACGGTCTGGGTCGCAGGAGATCGTGAGCAGCAGGTTTGGGGGAACATCGACCACTCGCACGGCCGCTCCGTCTCCTGTGATGCCGATGTGACGTGAGATCTGAGCGACCGTGTTCTGGGTCGCCGTAGCCGTGAGGCCCAGCATGCAGCGAATGCCCATCTGGTCTCTTAGTACCTAGAGTCGGCACAAAGATACACCTGATAATTGTACACAGATACACAGACATACCTACAGACAGCACGCAGGTACACCTAGTCAAGCACACAGATACACCTGTCACCTGTACACAGATACACAGACATCTTTACAGACAGCACGCAGATTCACCTACAGTCAAGCACACAGATACACCTGACAATTGTACACAGATACACAGACATACCGACAGACAGCACGCAGATACACCTACAGTCAAGCACAGATACACCTGCCACCTGTACACAGATACACAGACATACCTACAGACAGCACGCAGGTACACCTAGTCAAGCACACAGATACACCTGACACCTGTACACAGATACACAGACATCTTTACAGACAGCACGCAGGTACACCTACAGTCAAGCACACAGATACACCTGCCACCTGTACACAGATACATGAACATACCTACAGACAGCACACACACACAACTCCAGACAGCACACAAATACTCCTATCGATAGGACACCGATGCACAGATGCACCCGACTCTTCCAGACGGCACCGGGACTCAGCGTTCACCTTGCACAGGCGCAGATAGGAGGGCCGGAAGTTGTGTGACCACTCAAAGAGGCAGTGCGCCTCGTCGATGCAGGCGAAGGCAATGGGAGGCAGCTGGTGCACGGGGGGCAGGCACGTCAATCCCGCGCCGCCACGCCCCCCCACCAGCGCCTCGGGGGACAGGAGGAGCACGTGCACCGCACCCTCCTTCACCTGCGGCACACACGCACGCCGTTTGTGTGCCAGGCAGTGGTGGCTATGCATGCCTGTAATCCAGCACTGTGGAGGGACGGTGGATCGGACAAATAACAAATTTTGCAAAACTCTGTCTCCATGGGCATAGAGGTGCAATACCATAGCTCGACAGCAAAATGCAGTACAGCAAGTGTGGACTCGGATCATCTGTCCCTTCTGTATGAGATAGAGTTTTGCCTCCTCGCATGCAATGAGTGTTCTCCATGTGCTTCGGTTTACCCTACATGTACAAACACTCACTAATTGGCTGAAAACATCTTAATATATAGAGAACTGCAGAGCAGTGTTTCGTGCCAGCTCACCACCTGGCAGGCTTCAAAAGCTTGTCTGTGGTTCCTACTCAGCGATTGTGAGATGCAATCTGCATGAACGGCACTGCTCATGCGATATGAAAATCCTACATTTAGTTTTCTTATTGCGTGGTAAAGGTCCAGCCCTGCAATTTCTAGCTCGTGCCACTGCCGCCAAAAGGGCCTCCATCTGTCATCTTGGAAGAGGTGGACGTACCCACACTTTACCCCACCATACCCGGCCTTCCGGTTGACTATTTCTTGAGTACCCATTTATATTGTTGGGTGGACATCGGTTCCCAAGTCATGTGTGACAGTGATCTACAACTGATGTAAAGTTGCTGGTGCCAGTGTGTGCAGCTAGCTGCGGCATTAAGAACACCGCATCCTTTCGGTAACGAGTTTATTTTTGCACCAATTTCTATTTGGTCCATTGCTGTAGTTTGTTTTATATGGTGACCCAGGTCAGTCTTGCAAATAAGACTCATCCTGACCTCCTGATTGTGCACCTGGATACACAGAATAAGCTTCAAACTACAGATGCCGCAACAGAGAAAACGGAGATCAGGGTGCATAGATTACAGGGGGCTCCGAGGTCTGGGGACACAGCAAGAACCCGCGGGGCAGGGCAGTCATTGCCATCGCCCCTACCTTCGCGATGACACTTGCGCGCTGTGCTTTGGTCATGTTCGAGTGAATGCAGGCGGCCTTCAACCCGGGAGGCAGTCCCGACACCTGACACGCAGAACAGCAGCACAAACCGCAACATTCAAGGGGGCAGTGGCCACACGGCCCAACGGTAATAGATCAAGGGTAGCACCGGTTGCTAATCGTTAAGGTACACGGCTCGAATATGGCAGACCACCCTGGTTAATACAGCAGTGTCGAGTAACCGTAAAACACTACGTGCCGTCTGCTTCACTGTGAGTTGCGGCCGTTACGCCCGTAAATTTGCGCGCGTTATAAATTGCATTATTATTATTAAAAGAAGGATATTGTGTGCCACGTCACGGTACAAATTTGCCAATTCTTGTAAATTACCCACAAATTACTCAATTGGGAAAAATAGCAATTACCACCCCCTACTGGAAAACTAATGACCACTCGTAACTCGTAAGCCGGTGCCGAGTCACCTTGTGCCACAAAAGGGCAGCTGCCACTGGGTGCCTCCTTTAAATGTTTCAGACGAGATGTGATGCAAGGCGCTTTGAGTAGCCGAGGCATCATGTAAATGCAAAGAGATGAATATTATAAAGTGGACTGCCGAGTATTGTGCCAGTACAGTACAATGCCACGCCGCGCCAGCACAACCCCCCGAGGTAGTGTCAGCACTGAGGCCGCAGCCAGGGAGGGGACCCAATCACGGAGGGGATGCAGCAGCTGTGAGGACACGGTCAGGCCTGCGCGATCATCACCTGGTCATCCATCAGGGACACGAGCGGGGAGATGACCAGGGTGATGCAGGCCGAGCGGCGTGCGTACATCAGCGCCGGTAGCTGATAGCAGAGGGACTTCCCTGCACCAGTGGAGAGCACCACAAGACTGGAAAGGCCTGCATAGGGATATGAAGATGTCGAGAGATGAGAGGAGATGTGAGGAGATACGACACGAGGACGAGGGGAGGCAGGGACACAAGGCGACAGGGATGACACGGGGAGATGGGGAGATGGGAATAACATGGGGATACAGAGACACAGGAAGTATCTTATCGTTACTACACCCTGCAGTACTAACCAGGGCGGCCTTCCGGGTTCATACCGCGAAGCTCTGCAACATGCGGCAAATGCGCCAACACTGGATCATGTCAATTAGAGAGAGGAGGTCTCCATGGGGGGCAGTGGTGGGGGTCTCACCAGACAGAATGCGCATGACGATCGCCTCCTGCCCAGGCCGGAACGAGGAAAACCCGAGCGACTTCAGTACCGAGAACACCTCACGCGGTGTGGCTGCGATGACAGACACCCACACGCATTTCACCAACACTCCCCACACCACAAATAGTGAAACACGTGTCTATTCCTGGCAGTGAGACAGGAATGTCAATCGAACACACAGGATCATTTATTGTCACCTTTATCTATGTAGTTGCTTATCAAGTAGATTTAGTTTAAATAGGTGAGAACTAAAGAGACCAGAATAGCATCATGTGCAAGAGTGATCTGGGTCACTTTTACATTCTCTACAACGAAGCCAATGCTTGTTATGTTGTGTATTATAGTTTTGCGTTAAACTAAGACCCACATCAAATAGAGAGAGTCCTTGTCTATAAACATCTGGCAGTTCACCGGGATTGATTTGATTCAACCAAGCACGACTCTGTTGATGAGACACTGCCTGTCGAAACCGGTTGAGGGTTTTGCTCGTGTTGCTTAACGAATGTTGCCGAATTATGCGCTCCCATAAGGCTGTGTCGCTGATGGGATGTATAATCAACACTTTTATTTATATTGTGGAGGGAGAAATATGTGGAGGCATCTGGCTGCTTGACAGAGGCTGTTTACGGTAAATAATGACATTAAATCCCACAGAGACAAAGCAGAAAGCATGCGTGCTGAGGGCGTGCTGGTGAGGGATGTGTTGGGGAGGGGTGCTGAGGGAGTGTTGGGGAGGGGTGCTGAGGAAGTGTTGGGGAGGGGTGCTGAGGGAGTGTTGGGAGGGGTGCTGAGGGAGTGTTGGGGAGGGGTGGTGAAGTAGTGTTGGGGAGGGGTGCTGAGGGAGTGTTGCTGAGGGAGTGTTGGTGAGGGAGTGTTGGTGAGGGAGTGTTGGTGAGGGAGTGTTGGTGAGGGAGTGTTGGTGAAGGAGTGTTGGGGAGGGGTGCTCACCGATGGGATCCCCGTTGGGCCCAGGCGGGTAGAGCGGCTCGATGGACTGCAGCTGGACCACCTCCGGCTCATACTCGGGCCGCTCCACATTCATCAGCAGCAGGTTCTCGTCGCTAGCGCTCTCAGGCACATGGACGGCTGGGTTAAGTGTTGAGCTGCCGGCCTCCTCCGCAAGCCCAGCTGCTGCAGCTGTGCACCTCGTCACTGGGAAAATGGCAAAGGGTACGGACCCAATTACAGCAACAAAGTGGAATCTCACGTGTTCAATATCTAAAAACTTGGTGCAGATTCACCGTGTCTAGAGAGACACTGTCAAATACACACGGAGATTCACTCTTTCCACAGACACTGTCTCACCGGCACTTGGGTTCACCATCTTTGTCACTTCTTCCAGGGTGAGAAACGGGCTCGTCTCTTCGGACGTCGTCTCCTCTGTTTCCTCCACTTTGGGGCTCGTTGGCTTTTTTGCAAAATGTCCTGGGAAAATAAAAGCCTCTTTTAAACGTTGTCATACCTGCAGCTTCGTATTTGAATAAATCGGTAAAGTAACACAGTCATGCGCCTGAAGAATAAACTTTTCAATCAGTAGCGCAGGATCTGCTGTGACGTATAGTTTAGAAACACCGTGGCCAATCACGAAAAATACAGAACACAAACTCGAAAGTGCACAAAGCGTGGACAGACCCTCGCTCGGAATTAGAGAGACAAAAAGAGGAGCATGTGGATTAGAGAACATACGCAGGCATGATACATCATCTCAACTGTTCAGAAAAGTGAGTGGGGCTTGGGTAGGACACGCTATAACTGGAAGGGACGATGGACGATGGCCAAGAATAATAACAGCGGCAGGATAGGCTTGCCGATGTTGGCGAGAACTGCCAGATGTTCATAGGAAAGAACCCTCTCCGTTAGCTCTGGGGCCTAGTCCGATGCAAAACTGGACAGTAGTCCCTCGGTTAACAGTGACATCGGTTAATGGTTTTTCAGTTCAACGTTTCGCCTCTCATAGGACCCCATGGTTTCGACTAACGTTAACATTTACATTAACAGTATGTTTACGTTACACACGCGGGCTCCAATTTCAACCAATCCAAGCATTCATAAGAGGGCTGAGCATGCTTCAGCCAATCAGCAACGCCCATTTACGAGCGTTTAGACCTCGACTGGCTATGCTTACATTACGTTTTCTGTTTTGGCAGTGGAAACAGCTTTCTCAATGATTCACAGTAATTTAGGTTTACAGTAGTTTTCGTGGAATGGATTAAAAACGTTAACCGAGGGACTACCCTCCAACACATAGCAGAATAATCAGTTGCGTCATTGTGGAGAATAAAACTAAATAATTACTCAACAAGAAACCGGGTAGGGCAAGAGGAACCATGACCACTCGGTATTAGAGAGATAGTTCTGTGATGTGGATTATAATCAAATGCCGGTTCTAGGAGTCGGGAAACGGTGACCGTTTCTAGTGGAACGTTAGTAATGAAAAATAGTAATTAACCGGTAATAAACCAGTGTGGACCAATCAACTTCAAGGACGGTGCATACATTATCAGAGTTGTGTTTTTTGTTTGCATTCCGACCGCAGGTATTGTGCTCAATGCAAACATGACTCCTTGTAAAAAAAAAGGTGTCAGTTTTCTTGCCAGATAAAAGGGTAAAAAACCAACTATCATAATAAACCGCTTATTAAACAGTTGTTATTTGCTATTATTTCATGCGGTTATCGGGAATGCACAGAGAACGATTTTAACCACTCTTGTAAATACCCAAGTGGGTTTGAGACACGGGCCCAATATGCTAGTCCTCTAGGCAGTGACTCACCACCTCATCAATTCCCACCTCATCACCAGGAGCATCCACTCACCTTTCCCGCACTGGCTGGCCCAGTGTCCCATCTGGCCACACTTGAAGCAGGCGTTTCCCTCTCGGTTTTGCCCTTTGCCACCACCAAAATCGTGGCCCTTCTTGTGCCACTTCTCTTTATACACCTGCACACGCGCAGAGCGGACGCACGGTGAGCAGCGCCCAGCAAGGCGTCCGCGCGCTCGCTACCGCAAGTGACGCCATCGACTCGTATTTAAATGCGAGCTTACCTCCCCTCAACACCCATGCACAGCGCAACTGGGAATCATTCGTCTCATGCAGCCAGCCATGGCTGCAGAGTTTGGTAGTACATGTTGTTTACGTCGTTTATTGTGAAAATTCGGTCACAGTTCCTATGATCACTGTTTCATTGCTTTTATGGCTTTATTTTGGTGATTTTAGTAAAGTGTTTTGGTTTGGCCATGTTTGTTTGTTGTAGTACAGAGTTAGACTGATGGCCTTAATCTAAGTTGTCTTGTGGTTGCTGTTGTTGTTTGACTTGCATCCCACTGGGATTTTTGCACACAGCGTTGGTGTACGGTGCTTTTTCTGCAATATTTTGCTGTCTTTTCTTGGATTTTCTGTTTGCACATAGTCACTTTAAGATGTTTTCTTGTTCATGTTTTTGTTTTCTGTTTGTTGCGGTTGCACCCGATTCAAGAGCCGAATGGCTCACAGGGCTATACCTAATAAATGAACTTGAACTTGAAGGTGCTCAAGGACAAATCAGCGGGTTACCTGCGTGAGTGTCTCATCCCCCCAGCCACTCTTACACTGCCCTAAACATTCCTCTCTCGTGCTTCCTTATGTGCCAATAATTAAATCAAACTTTCTTTTAGGATCATTTCCATGTTGCTGCTCCCCTTTATTGGAACGAGCTCACTTTGTGGTTTCAAGTAAAATCACTCCCCTCACCAGCCTTATTTTAATTCCATACTTTACTTAAAATAACCATTTATTTGCACGTGTTAACCATGCTTTTTAAACTCTGTGTTTTTGTTTGTGTTCCCCGTGTCCTATAAAGAATGTTCAAGCGCCTACCTCGTGTTGTAAACAGGTCATTTATTGTTGTTCCGTATTGTTATTTTCTGCGAACGATGTTACATCTCCCCTAAGGTACTCCGTGGGTCTCTCTTGCACAACAACCTATCGCTGAATGTTTTCCACCTGTGTCACCAAATTAAACTGAACTGAGGCCCCTTCGTTTCTCACTTACAGAGTAAACTTTCAATGTTCATTGCTGGACATTTATACCTGTTTGGTGATGCAAAAACCCCAATATTACTTCCATAAAGGCATCGCCCTCACCTGCTTGCGTAGCTGGCGCCCATTCAGAGCGCCCCGACCTCTCCTGATAAACGTCTTTGCTTTAAAGTTCAGTCGAACAAAGTTCTCTTGATGTCTGGCCAGAAAAACGCAAAACACCAACACAAGTTTCGTGTAATCTGTGTACTATATCCAACTTACAACAATTAACGATGTACCCAAGCTTCCCATTGTGCAGGGTTTTGTACGATTGCAAAGAATCAGTCAAACATCCTTCACAACGAAGATAATGGTGATGTATTCTTAAGTTTTGAGTCCAACTTGAACCCATATCTAACAGACGGTTTTTGCCAAAAAACATCTGGCAATTCACCAGCATTGGCTTAAGCAAGCTTGACCCTGCTGAAGAGACATTGAATGTTGAAAAAGGTCAAGAGTTTTCCTTGTGTTGGACCAATACTTCTGAAATTATGTACTCCCAGAAGGCCGTGTGGCTGATGGGATGTACAAACAATAATTAAACTTTTCATCTGGAGGGACAGATATGGGAAGTCGGTAAATCGCATTGAGTGCTTATTTAGTCAGACTAGTGGTCTCCACGAGTCTGAACAACCAAGGGGAAGACATCAGTAGAATTGTCACGACTCAATAGTGATCGAATGTGTCGCAGAGCCCTGATATGAAAATTGCAGGACATGACAACATTTTGCATGTGGTGATCAAACGATAATATTTTTAGATGCGTAGAAAACTGAATCTTAGAGGCTTGCGACCGCCACACCTGATCCTCCCACAAAAACACTGTAGGTTGCAGGTGACGTCACCACCATGCATGAGCCAGTTACCCATGAAGGCAGGCACGGAGCAAGCCAGTAAAACTTTAATCGAATAGAGTACAGTATTCCCCTGTTATTCATGAACTTTCTATCGCCGATTTTGGCTGTCCGCAAATCACATCTGGAATTCTACACAATCAAGAGAGAAAGTGATGCGATAAAGTGATGAGAGAGAAAGCGATGAGAGATAAAGCAATGAGAGATAAAGTGATTCAAGTAAACAGAGAAAAAAGTGATGTATTCTAGATTGAAAACTCATTCTAGATTAAAAACTCTTTTCTTTAAAACTGCTTTTTGTGTTTAGATTTGTTGTCCTTCCTGCGCACCTCCGATTAGCACAGTTGGCTACGTACGGTGCGAAAGAAGTTCAACATACACACATTTATTTAAGGTAATTTATTGATAAGATATGTTTTCAAAGCCCGATATCATTATCCACAAAATGTGCTCTTTACGAGCATCTCCGGAACGTATCCAACGCGAATAACAAGAGAATACTCTGACGTACGATACATTTTAGAAAATCCATGTTCCCATTGTGCGGAGTTGTATGTGGAAGGCAATACCTGTAGGAAGGTCCAGAGGTCCTCCCAGGCGCAGAGACGCTGCGTTCACCGCCAGTGTCCCTGACAGGCGACGACTCTTCTGCAGTGCCATGCACACCTTCCGTACTGCTCGCCACCCCCTCATCATCTGCTCTCGCCTCCTTCCTCTCACCAGCTTCCACGCGTCTTCTTTTTGTTGGCGCCTTTTCGGAATTGCTTTTGTTTGCAGAGGCAGCTCTACGCCTCTTCTGCTTCACAGGGGTCGGAGATGCCGAGTCAAGCTCAGCCAACTCCACAATCGCACTGCCATCTGGGCTTCCCGGTGCTCTATCTTGCAGACCCTCCTTTGCCGACTTTACACTGGAGGCACATTGGACGTTTGAAAAATTGGTGTCATTCTCTCTACGCTCCGTTACATGGCAACGAGACATCGACTCAATTCGACTTTTTTCCTCGTTCTCACACAAGGCATCATCGCTCTGCAGAAATCCTTTATCCGTTTTTCCTCTGTCACTTGAGATATCTTCAAATACATCAAAAACATTTCCAATTCTGTTCCTTAGTTTATCAGAAGTTTGAACCATCTCCTTGTTACAGTTATTTGTTACAGGGACCACAGTTTCTAACTTAGTTTCGCCCAGCGTAATTTCTACCAAGGCATTCTTAGCATTTAGCGCAGCATGATCACTACAGTTATCATTGGCTGTGGCAGTCTCCAAGTCTCGGGAGACATCTGTGAGTCCATCCAAGGTAGCAGCAGGGAGGACAGCCAGTGAAAGGTCACAGGATTCTGCAATCCCTGTCGATCTCTGGCACCTGTCCAGCCAGTCGGTGTCCAGAGATGACCATTTCCGCAGCCTATCCCTCGCGCCTTCCGCTGTCGAATCTCGTCGCCGGGACGCCACGGCGGAGACCGGCCGGCCTGTGGGCGTAGGAGCGCTCCCCGCAAGACACCCGCTCCGTCTCTCGAGCGAGGGGACGGCGAGATCACGCACAGTCCTCGTCACGGACGGTGGCACCCGAGTGAAGGCCAGGCCCGAGAGATCGGCCTCCTCCTCCTCGTGCTCCTCGTGCTCCTTGATGCTGGCCCAGGAAGCCTTCTTGTCCATCGTCGCCGCACTGGCCCCGTGTGTGACACTGCCGCTCGCGCCTGCCTTCTTCTCTCCACTGGCATTTTGTTTAGGAGACACTCTGTATTTATCCTGAATCACAAATAATAATAAAAAAACAATACTCTTTGGTTTTTTCGGTAAAGTCACGTAGGTAAAAAAAAGAAAATAAATAAATTAAATTAAATCACGATGTTTCGGAGGCAACACAAGCCTCCGTCTTCAGGTGGAACCGTCACAGCAAAATTACTGTATTATTACACTTAAGTATGACAGCTTGAGTCTCGAGATGCTTTTTAGGAGGATCCTGTAAGGGGGTTATTGTGGCACGGTGGTCATACTTGTGCCTCACAACAATAACTGTCTGGGTTCAATTCCTGACTGGGTTCTTTCTGTGCGACGTTTGTATGTTCTCCTCCTTTACTGCATGAATTTCCACTGGGTTCTCCAGTTTCCTACCACAGAAAAACAACAATGTAAATTTCGATTTAAAGCTTTCGTGACTGCAGGGATTCATATTCTTGGTTCTTTCGATAAAGTCACGTAGAAGGGAAATAATAAAATAAAATACAATTCTACAATAAAATTCTCACGACGCCACTTTTTTCAATTTTTCTTGCTGTGGGTTTTACACCTGATGATGCTTGCTTGTGTTGCAATCGAAACGTCGTGATAATTTTATTGTAAATTTGTATTATTATTTTATTATTTCCCTTCTTTGTGACTTTACCGAAAGAACCAGTATAAACATCCCAATACTTACAAAAATACCCAAATGTGATTACACACAGCAACGTCGCCCCCTACTGCGAATACTTGGCAGGACTCTCCTGAAAAATAGTTTTGAAGACTCTGTGAGGCTTTCCTGGGTAAATAAGCAGAGTCGTAATAATAACACTGCAACAGCATGAAGCAACTTGCCTTGTAGAACGGAGCCAGTTTTTCTTTGAGCTTCAAGCCATAACGCTGTGCGGGGCTGCCCTGTGGTGACGCTTCATGAGGCACGGGCAATTTTATTTGATTCTTTCTGTTGAGATGAGACCCCCACGTGTCCGATTCTGAGACCTAACAAAAGCAGCAACATTCATAAGTCCAGACAAGATGTTGGACACAACACCAACTTCATCATGTCTACAGGTTTCTCAGCGAGTCACAGCCATGTAACCATGTACGCCATAGCAAAATGGGAAATATCCATACAAATAACCGTGTAGCGCTTTAGAAGAAATGCATCACATTCACTTATTTAGATGCGTGCAGGATTGGGGAGGGCCAATTGCCGAGATGAGCTTTGGAGCGGTCTCTACGAGTCCGGCAACCAAGGGGTAGACTTAAGTTCAGATGATGGGTGACTGTCAGAGCAGATCTTGGTGGTCGCTGCGTATCTACTGTGCAGCAGCTGCGGATTTCTGAAGGAGGGGAGAAATCATTGATAGCGAGGAGCTGCGGTGGCATCAACGGTGAGGACATCTTGATCTTAGTGTATACAGGCAAGGCAGTGATAGAGGATCGAGGCGTGGGACTTTTCGAGGCAGCGTCTCTCACGTCGTCTTTAAGTGAAGGCTCCTCCACCACCGGCTGCACAGTTGCCTGGGCCTTCTTGAGGGCTGCGTACTCCTTGTACATCCCTGGGAGAGACGGCACTTGGTTAAAGGAAACGTCAAAGTGAGTCCCCAAATTGTGGTGCTCTTTTCATTTACAGACCTGAGGCAGCAGTGGGCATTCCACATTCCTAGGGCAGCAAAGAGAGCCATAAGAAACGGATGTTGACTTCTTCACAAAGTGGTAAATATTTTATCGACCCTGGAGGGATAATGGGCCGAGAGTCAACCCTCAACCAGGATGTGAACTCACAACCTTCTAATTGCAAGTCGTTTGCTCCACCGCTGGGCCGCCCGGCTAAGAATCACGCATTCTCTGTGCAGCTTATGGCGTTCAAATTCAGAATATGTATTTATACTGGAGGAATCCGATGCGCTATAAAGCAATTTTTTACAGATGTTCAGTAGGGGATGATAGAGACGTTACAATAACAAACAGTACAAAACCACGATTGTAGTGCAAAGTACAAGAAAGGTAAACAAATCACCCAAAAACATACAAATACAACTAAACCATCCCCATCCTACCAGGCAAAGACCACTGAGGTATTAACTTATTTTTCAGAAGCGACCTGACCACCAATGATAGCTCAACAAAGTGGCTTGTCCTATCATCTCATAGAGTCCCTGGCACGTAATAATTTGCTACACAGTGGCAGTGGGGGTCGCTGATACATTACTAATAAACCTCAATGATCCGATCGAAATCCCTAATTTCGAGCACGTGCCACCCCCCACACCACTGGCTCCGCATACCTGTCAACCCATACGGTTTACTTCTATTCTTGTACAGGGGAATTGACTTTGAGGGCCATACGGCATACAGCAGTTTCAATACAGGCAAAACATGTTTTGTCAATTTGTTTGTATTTCTCTCCTTGTGATGGGACTTTGTAGGATGAAATTTGAGATTTACAAGGGCACGGGGTGACCAATAAGGTCTGAATTGGTCTGTAATAAGGCATGCACTGATAAGGTGTTGACATGTATGCCTTTCGCTGAAGTCGCGAGTGACAAAATCAGCTCCTCCCATCCCTGACCGAGTCGCCCCCCAAAGCGCTCTCACCTTGGATCTCGGGCTCAGCCTCGATGTCCTCCTGAAACGCAGACACAAGGCAACACGTGAGCGGCCCCGTCTACCACGTGACTCTCAAAACTCCCGTTCGACCTCCGAATACAACTCCTGCAACCAGTTTACAGGCAGAGTCGCAGGCCACATTAACCGGCGGTGCACATCGAATAATTATTATTTACGTACTCAGAGTGGATCATCCATTATACGGCAGCTTCTGGGGGGGAGAGGGTGCGCCGGATTTTCAAAAACGCCGGATAAAATCACATCATTATTCAAAAGAGCTTATCTTTGTATTCTCAGGTTTTTTCGGTAAAGTCACGTAGGTAAAACATTAAAAGTAATGAAAGTAAAATAAAACAAAACAAAAATAAAAATAAAATTCACGACGTTTCGGAGGCAACACAAGTCTCCGTCATCAGGTGGGACCGTCACAGCCAGATTAGCTGCATCAGCTATGACGGTCCCACCTGATGACGGAGACTTGTGTTGCCTCCGAAACGTCGTGAATTTTTTGTTTTGTTTTTTTTTTGTTTTATTTTACTTTCATTACTTTTAATGTTTTACCTACGTGACTTTACCGAAAAAACCTGAGAATATGAATCATTGCAGTCACGAAAGCTTCAAATCTAGCTTATCTTTGCTAAATTTTGCAAAACGTTGTGTTTTAAGGTATTCTGTAAATGTTTTTTGGCATTTTTAATTGTTTACTGGAATGGAATTGGCATAAACACAAATAGACAAAATTAAATATGCCACTGTAAAAGTTACTGGATATATTATTCCCTACTTACCACTTCAAACTCAAAAGACCAAAAGACTCTGCATGGGGTGATGATGTATGTAGTACTACGCTCTTGTTTGAACAACATTCAACAAAATGTACGATCGCTGGACTGATTCAACCTTTAGACTAGCGAATTATCCCCACTTTTCGCTGGATCGCACTTTATATTTTCTGGTTTTTTTTATTACTGTAACTATTTCGTCATCAAAAATGTGCATACGTGCAGTATTTTCATTAAGGTGTTGTATGTAGTGCATCATGTACTGTATATAATATTTAACACTGAAATCAAGCGCAGCCGATAATCAATAAATATGTTAGCAATTAATAACCACGTCAACTTGTAATGAGCCAACGCCGTATCCGCTCATGCTCGTAGAGAGGGCAGCTCAGAACTGCTCGCTCTGCGAGTCCTCCCTGCCACGGAGACCACTGACCTCCCTACCACGGTAAACACCGACCTCCCTGCCACGGTGACCACCGACCTCCCTGGCACGGTGACCTCTGACCTCCCTGCCACGGAGACCACTGACCTCCCTACCACGGTAAACACCGACCTCCCTGCCACGGTGACCACCGACCTCCCTGCCACGGTAAACACCGACCTCCCTGCCACGGTGACCTCTGACCTCCCTGCCACGGAGACCACTGACCTCCCTACCACGGTAAACACCGACCTCCCTGCCACGGGGACCACTGACCTCCCTCCCACGGTGACCTCTGCCCTCCCTGCCACGGTGACCTCTGCCCTCCCTGCCACGGAGACCTCTGCCCTCCCTGCCACGGTAAACACCGACCTCCCTGCCACGGTAAACACCGACCTCCCTGCCACGGTGACCACCGACCTCCCTGCCACGGTGACCACCGACCTCCCTGCCACGGTAAACACCGACCTCCCTGCCACGGTGACCTCTGACCTCCCTGCCACGGTAAACACCGACCTCCCTGCCACGGTGACCACCGACCTCCCTGCCACGGTAAACACCGACCTCCCTGCCACGGTGACCTCTGACCTCCCTGCCACGGAGACCACTGACCTCCCTGCCACGGTAAACACCGACCTCCCTGCCACGGTGACCTCTGACCTCCCTGCCACGGTGACTCGAGATGCGATGCCACCCCCACGCCCACGGCCCCCCCGCACCTTGCGGGCCTTGCGCTGCCGGAGTGACGCGAACTCGGCCTCCCACTGCTGCAGGCGCCTCCTGAGCGCGGCGAGGCGCTCCATGCCGACGAGACTCTCCGCACGGAGAGGAAGTTCCACACACAGAGAGAGAGACTCCCTGCACACACAGAGATGTTCCACACACAGAGAGAGAGAGAGACTCCCTGCACACACACAGAGAGACTCCACACACACAGAGACTCCACACACACAGAGATGTCCACACACACACAGAGAGACTCCCTGCACACACAGAGATGTCCACACACACACACAGAGAGAGACTCCACACACACACACACAGAGATGTTCACACACACACACAGAGAGATGTTCACACACACACAGAGATGTTCCCTCACACACACAGAGATGTTCCCACACACACACAGAGAGAGACTCCACACACACACACACAGAGATGTTCACACACACACACAGAGATGTTCACACACACACAGAGAGCGGCTCCCTGCACTGAGCGGCTCCTCTCTTGCAAAAGCGCGCGCTCGACCCAGCCGGCCAATCGACGGGCGAGACCGCCTCGGCCAATGGAGACGCGGCGCGGGTGTCACGTGGCCCGCGTCCGCCAATAAAAGGTCACGAAGCTGAGCGCGAGCTGCTCCTATTGGCGCGCGCGGCGTCACAGTTCGTGGGGGGCGGAGTTACTCAGTCAACACCACAAACACCACAACCACAGTCAGTCAGTCAACACCACACTCAGTCACACACCACACACAAACACCACACTCAGTTATACACCACATTCAGTTATACACCACACTCAGTTATACACCACAAACACAACACTCAGTTATACACCACACTCAGTCATGCACCACACTCAGTTATACACCACACACAAACACCACAGCCACAGTCAGTCATACACCACACTCAGTTATACACCACACTCAGTCATGCACCACACTCAGTTATACACCACACTCAGTTATACACCACAAACACCACACTCAGTCATGCACCACACTCAGTCATACACCACACTCAGTTATACACCACACTCAGTCACACACAAACACCACACTCAGTTATACATCACAAACACCACACTCAGTTATACACCACACACAAACACCACACTCAGTTATACACCATACACAAACACCACACTCAGTTATACACCACACACAAACACCACATTCAGTCACACACCACACACAAACACCACACTCAGTTATACACCACACACAAACACCACACTCAGTCACACACCACACACAAACACCACACTCAGTTATACACCACACACAAACACCACACTCAGTCATACACCACAGTCAGTTATACACCACACTCAGTCACACACCACACACAAACACCACACTCAGTTATACACAACACACTCAGTCATGTACCACACTCAGTTATACACCACACACAAACACCACAGCCACAGTCAGTCAACACCACACTCAGTTATACACCACATTCACACCACACTCAGTCAACACCACAGTCAGTCAGTCAACACTCAGTTATACACCACAAACACCACACTCAGTCATACACCACACACAAACACCACAGCCACAGTCAGTCAACACCACACTCAGTTATACACCACACATAAACACCACAGCCATAGTCATACACCACACACAAACACCACACTCAGTCATACACCACACACAAACACCACAGCCACAGTCAGTCAACACCACACTCATTCAGTCAACACCAGACTCACACCACACTCAGTTATACGCCACACACAAACACCACAGTCGGTTATACACCACACACACCACAGCCACAGTCAGTCGCACACCACACACAAACACCACAGTCAGTCACACAAACACCACACTCAGTCATCATACACCACAACCACAGTCAGTCAACAACCACAGCCACAGTCAGTCAACAACCACAGCCACAGTCATACACCACACAAACACCAACAGCCAGTCAGTCAACACCACACTCAGTTATACACCACACACAAACACCACAGCCATAGTCATACACCACACAAACACCACACTCAGTCATACACCACACACAAACACCACAGCCACAGTCAGTCAACACCACAGTCAGTCATACAAACACCACAGCCATACAAAAACCAGTCATACATGAAAAAATAAGAATAGGTTTCACCCTTTCTGGCAATAAAACAGGTGTGAAGATATTCAAACACCGAATAGAAACCTTCATGCAAGGAATCATGTCTGCATTAATCACACACACTTGTGGTGAACATGCAAACAAACATGCTCTGATAATGTCTGCATATTGTGAGGTTCTGCTTGCGTCGACCAATTTCTACCAGAATCACACACTGCTAGAAAGCAGTGTGGCTTAGGGTTTGTGTAAATAAAAGACGTGGGGAGACAAGTGAGGGAAGAAGGTGGCTTGTCTGATTATTTATTTTTGACAGAAGTCGCGTATGTGGGAGGGAGGTGGCTCGAAAGGTCACAGCCCTGGAAACCTGGGTTCGAATCCAGGCAGAAGCCCATGCCGAAACTGCAAGCTCAAGCGTAGCAGCGAGTTAGAATCAGAATCGTTTTCAAAATCTGTATTTATCCCGGAGGAATCCCGATGAGTTATGAAGCTCATTTACACAGATGTCTAGTCGGGTTGAGTCAGGAAGTCACAACAATAACCAATAAAAAAACGATAGGGAGTGCAAAGTAAAGAAAAGGTAAGCAAGTCACTAGAAATAAAATATATATATACACACATTGCACAAGTACATACAATTCTGCCCAGTTTTCAACGCCAAATGCAAAACTGAGCAAGACAGACCTGGGTCCCTCATGACTCGCATGCACCTCTGTTTCCTTGCGTATATGATGGCAGCAATAAGTTCACGAGCTAGGTGCCAATGTCTAGATCTATCAGCCACGAGAGTGCTTCAGGAAAAAGACCGTGTAGTTTTGCTGTTCCCCTCCGTCGAAGGGGCGCAGACGACAGTGGTTTACTACGCGGTGAATAGTTTGGGTTGTATGGCCACAATCGCACTGGCTTACATTTCATACAAATATATATCGATGTCTCTGTTGGCCTCCGTGGATCTCTATATTTCGCACCTCCGATTAGCACGGTTGGCTACGTACGGTGTGAAAGAAGTTCAACATATGTGCATACTGTGTTGTATCTTTGTGTCTCTATAGGTTAACTATACAGCCCAAAACTTGGGTTGCATGGCCAGGCACACTACTGTGGCTTGAATGTCATTAAATCCTTTATATTAAGTTCACTTGCTTGCTTGCTTGCGTGCTTGCTTGCTTACGACCGTGCAAATCTTTTGGTCGTTTTTTAACCCACTTCCCGTGATCCAATCGAGCTGACATTTTCCACACAGACTCGTTGTGCGTGACAATACATTTTCCTGAAAAAATTTTTCCCAAATTTTACACTGTTTATGGGAAAAAATTTAATATTTAATTACCAATTGCTTAATGGTGGCAGACAATCATCTGACCCATAGGTGGCAGCCATCTCAAGCCAGAGGACGAGAGGACTCTAGCCGCCACGCATATAAAGAATTTATAGTGAAAAACTTTGTTTTTACGGGTTAATTTTTTTTACACTTATGAAAAGGTACGCGTCCTGACGCGGTTGATGTTACACCAGTGTCTTCGAAGAGGTGTGATGTTTGGGTCTCGAATGAGGCGTCTATTCTGTCCGTCCGTGTTGTGTTGTTCCACTCTGTCCGCCACGTAGTTCTTCTGGGTAAATTCTAGCATGGTGACAGCAGTGCGGTCCCAGAAGGGGCAGCAGCGAGGAACGATGTTGAGGGCTTGGTTGATGGGGTAGGTGGTTGATGGCAAGAAACGTGTAAACTCCTTTGCAGTTTACATGCGAATATTTGGTGGAAAGAGAGAACCACTGTTTTACACACAAGCCCACCGACTCACACAGAGAGACATATTAAAATGCAGATACAAATCACTCGTTAGACTCAGAGACTGAAATGTGCTTAAACTCAGGCCTCAATTGTAGTGAGTTTCTCACCACACCAAAGACACAGATCCCCTGTATAGCCTTTAACTGACTGTTGGGGAAAGTGCTGTTAGCGAGCACCTATGAAGGCTGACACAGCACACGAGGGTACGGCCAACAGCACGCCCGGCCGCCTTTGTCTCCCCCGTGGTGATGTTTACACCACACCAGGTACTCATTTGAGGCTGAGTCGAACTCGAGGAGGCCCATGACCAGTTCAGATAGTCGTTACTGGTGCTGGCTGTGAGCGGGATCCGAACTTGAGTCGCAAGATATAGCGCAGCACGCTAACCGCTACACAACCGCTCCCCACACAGTACCATACACCACACAGCTGCTCACAAACATTATAACACTTTAATAATAGGTGTTTACCCTTTCAACTGGTACAAAACTGACATCTTTATACAAGGGATCATGTTTGCAATAACCACAACACAAGCAGTCAAAATGCAAACAAAAAGAAACAACTCTGATAATGATAATGATATGCACTGTCCTTGAAGTTGATTGGTCCACACCCGAGACAGCTTTTCTTAGATCCTAGTCTCCATGATCCCTTGTATAAAGGTGTCAGTTTTGTACCAGTTGAAAGGGTAAAAACTTATTACTATATTTTGCCACTGGTAAAGGAGACCTCATAGTACTATAACACTTTATTTGCAAAGCATAAGTACAAGTTGTGGTTTATGAGTAATACACACAATTAAATTCAACGCTGTACGCAGGAGACCGACAGCCGTGCGAGAGTCACTGCCTTCTGCACAGACAACCTCAGTCGAGGCACGCCTTGAGTCTATGACCATTTTCTTGGTTCTTTCGGTAAAGTCACGTAGAAGGGAAATAATAAAATAATAAAAATAAACCATAATAAAATAATCAAAATAAACCATAATCAAATAATATTATTTCCCTTCTACGTGACTTTACCGAAAGAACCAAGAAGATGAATCCCTGCAGTCACGAAAGCTTTAAATCGAAACTGTGACCATTATTTTCTGCAAACAGCATGTAATGTGACAACTGTGGGCAATGGCAGCTGATCAGATCGCCACCTTTCCCACTGTAGACCAAACCCAGACATTTCTCAGTCAGCCTATAGGTCTTATCAAAACTGCGCAGCGTACTGTCATACTGCTCAGCACAATACCCATACCAGATCTCGGTACGAATCAGTTCCTGTAACTCGAACACAGACGCCAATTCCTGGACTGCCCGGGTCAAACCCAGACCAGTGGCAACCCTGGCGCCAGCTCACGACGCTCTGCTCTTGCGGCGTTCGTGGAATTCCTCGCAGAGGTCGGGGCCGGCTGGGTGATCTGCTGGCTCGACTCCAAAGTCTGCGTGAAATGCGCGGCTACTCCCCTCGTTAAAGTTTTTTCAATATTGTGGTGGCAGTGGCGACTCTGGCATCCGCAGCGCAGCACTCACGCCGTGGCCAGCCTCAGCTGCTCCCCGCGTATGGCTGCAGGGCACAGGGGGGGGGGGGGGGTCAGGAAAAGTGTTTAGGCAGGGGGCTTGGATAATGGCGATACAGGCAGCACAGGCACCATTACATGGACGGATTTGCTTCCCGTCACTTCGAATGAGTTCTTGCTCAAATAGACATTGAGGCAGTGCTCATCTTCTGTTTGCAGCTCTAATTCAGCGGTCGAAATTCCATGCTCGTATGGTGGGGGCAGGTATATCCATAGGACAACCACCGATGGCTTCCTCACAAAAGTAGAACTCATTTGATCAACTCTCGAGGGATGGAAGATGGGCTGAGTCAAACCCCAACTGGGATTTGCCACTTGTTCAAGTCCAGGCTCAAAACCTTCCTCTTTTTATCTGCCTATAAGTTTTTCTCCCCTCTCTATCCTTCGGTACAGCATCTAAAAATGCAGTCACGATATGAACCAAAATTGCAACCCACGACGTAGCTCAAGACACAGCATCCAGGCTCCAGAACTCACCATTTACGATTTCCTCTTTCATTAACTTCAGCTCCTTCTTGACTTCTTCCAAAATTTCCTTCAAAACATAAAGAGATGTGACAGCTGCGACCGGCAGTTTTGGGCCAGTGGCGCCACCAAGTCACTCGGCACCAACATCGACCATGTGGCACCTCTACTCATTGCTGGCGCCGGATAAATCGGCTTTTTTGCGTAACTGCATTAAAAACGGAAAAACCTTATTACCATCTAGATTTGAAGCTTTCGTGACTGCAAGGATTCATACTCGTAGGTTTTTTCGGTAAAGTCACGTAGGTAAAAAATAAAAATGAAAAATAACTAAATTAAATCACGACGTTTCGGAGGCAACACAAGTCACCGTCTTCAGGTGGGACCCACTTGATACAGTAAATTTAGCTGTGACGGTCCCACCTGAAGACAAAGACTTGTGTTGCCTCCGAAACGTCGTGATTTAATTTAGTTATTTTTCCCATTTTTATTTTTTACCTACGTGACTTTACCGAAAAAACCTAAGAGTACCTTATTACCAGTTTGCCGCACGTACAGGAATGTGCAGAGCAATAAGCATCACAAGTTTTAGCGTCAAGCGAGAAACAAAAGGAGATGCCGTGGTGTTAATGGTCAATCCAGCACCCATATCTGTCGGAGAGGGAGGGGGTCCTTGGCTGTAAACATCTTGCAGCTCACCGGCATTGGTTGAAATCGGGGAAGGAGGCGAATTGTCTGCTAAGTTATTTATTTCGTTCATAATATCCTATACAATGGCACTGGTGATTATTTTGTGTTCACATTAATTGGCATATTTAACCGAGATGCAAGAAAATCCCCATGAAGACAGATGGCATCTCATTGTCCTGTGCGAGCCTCCGCCTACCAGCTTCAGCCTCTCCAGGTCAATGCCTTCTGCTCCCCTGCGCACACGCGCACACACACACACACAAACACGTTCACATGGAGAGAAACCAGCATGAGCAGCGATGCGACACTAGTGTACACGACGCAGAGGTCGCAAACGGGTTTTGATTCCTTACCCGTACCCGGCCGCACCAGGGTCGCTATCGGGTACCCGTACCCTACCCGATACCCGGCTACCCGTACCCGGCCGGGTATCAGGTAGGGTACGGGTACGAGTACCCGATTGCGACCTCTGGGATGAAGCCATGTTGCAGGCGCGGGTGGGTTGATTCTAGGAACTTGAATTGTGAGAAGAGACAAGACGTTGAGAAATGAGTGACAAACAGTTACTCACCAGTGACTCACGGCCTACCCGTACCCGGCCGCACCAGGGTCGCAAACGGGTACCCGTACCCGGTCGGGTACGGGTAGCCGGGTAGCCGGGTAGCCGGGTGTCGGGTAGGGTACGGGTATCGGGTACCCGGTTGCGACGCTCGTGTACACGTTGCAAGCAAGAGACAGTCCCCGGGACTCGCACGCGGCTGCACTCACCCTGCTGCATCCTGCTGCTGCCAGTGCAACCGCTCAAACCTCCGGGGTGACTCTCGCCTGCTCACGAAACCACACGACAGACAGTTGTTTTTTTTCGTTGAAATATTTCAACCTGGCTAATCCCTTGAGATGGATCCCAGGCAAAGGCAGAGAGAAGGAACATGCAGAGGAAAGACAGGAGCGCACGATGGCCAGAATTCCAGATAATGCAGATTTGAATTTACTCAAAACACGTATCCACCAAGATTTCATAATTCATCATCAGCAGCCATGATCAATCAAATGCGAGATGAAGGCCTGCCTATGCCACCACCATCACCTTTCTTACGATCCTGCGATGGAATGATCCATCCAGCACCTCCACGTAAACTGATATCATTGCTCCATCTCCCCGGTCGAGGTTCTCTCAGATGCGTTCCATTCCAAGGCTGCCACTCCTCATCGTCCCTTGTATGTATATTTAACTTCTTCGCACCGTACATAGCCAACCCTTCCAGCGGTGACATGTCCTGCTCAACCCCACTCACTTTTCTAACAGTTGGGATGATGTCTCTAACCTGCGTATGTTCTCTAATTCATGGCTCGTTGGTCTGTCTCTCGATGAAATTCCAAGCGTGCATCTCGGCACACCTTCCAATTTGTGTTCTGTATTTTTCATGAATAGCCGCAGCGCTTCTGATTCATACGTCACAGCAGATGGGGTGCACGCCGTTGAAATGCTTGCTTTTCGAGGCACATGGCTGCGTTACTTTTCACCATCAAGCTGGGCTTTTCAAAAGCGCCCTACCCTGCCCTCGTCCGCTGATTTGTTTCATCGTTTTGACGTCGGTCGCCTGCACACACGGTGAGGCTGCTGTGGGAGGTATCCTTCAGTACCAGCGCCTGCACCACAATGGCACACCCATGCCAGCCCACGGCCGGGGTGACTCTGCGCTTGATGACGTCGCCAACATTGAGAGAGGAGAGGCGGTCATGCTTAAGAAACTCCAACAATGAATGGCGACTGTCCACCATTGCTAGGTTATTGTAAGACGGCGGGAGGAAATTCCACAGTCGAGCAGTGCGAGGGGAGATGCAGAAACAGAGTTTCGAAGACATTTGGCAAACTCAGTACACTTGTGACAACGCAGCGATGTGGACACAGGAGAATTACCGGGAGACGATGGGAGACCAGCTTCCATTGACGGCGCCGGGTCTCTCCCATGGCTTCCTGGCACTGTCTGCCACACGGAGGAGAGGAGAGCAGCGTCACTCACAGAGCCCAAAAAAAACGGGCAGCCGCACACACTAGCGCAACAGGCAAGTGTGGTATTGCTCCTGTTAACCCGATAACGTTGCCACTGTGAACGCAAAATAATCCACAAAATAATCATCACCTCCATTGTAGAGGATATTATCAAAATGAATAAGGAGACAATTCGCCCCCTTTTCATATCTGTTTTTCACACATCCCATCAGCCACGCTGCCTTCAAGGAGCGAGTTATTTCAGCAGCATGTATTCAACACAAGCAAACACTGGTCCGGTTAGAACGTTCAATGTCTCCTCAGCAAAACCATATCCTGATGGACATTGCCAGGTGTTTATAGCCAGGGACCCTCTCCATTCGATACGGGTCCACGAATAAGAACGATACACTTGCTCTCTAGAGATTCGCATGAATCAGAATGAAGCTGCACTCGGGTTAAGAGATGAACGGCAGGCAGTGTTACAGAGCACAAGCAGCGTCAGTGTAGCTCCCGTAATAAATGAGACTGGAGCGGAAAGAGAGCAGCAGTGGTGAGCGGAGGCAGCGCCCCACCCAGACTTCAGAAGCCAAGCAAATGCAGACGCTCACTGGGGGTGCTGCTGCTCCTCACTGCGTCCCCCCCCTTCTTCTCTTCCTCCTGTACACCCCACACATCACCTCTGGTTAGCACGGTTGGCTACGTACGGTGCAAAAGAAGGTCAGCATGCATCACGTGACACCCCACAAGTCACACCACGTTACCTGCGTGTCGATGGTTACATTTTAACGTGCTCTTTTATAGAGGGACGGTGTGTTTTCTTGGTGTGGTCTGGGACTGTTGTTTTCTGCCTTGCCCAAGCTTCTTGTTGTAACTGGCTGACCCGCCCCAATTGAACATCTATTAAAAAAACAGCTTCATAGCTCATCGGATTCCATCGGATTCCTCCAGGATAAATACAGATTCTGATTCTAATCAAGTGACACCCACACAGCACGCGGCACCCCACACATCACGCGACGTACCACACATCACGTGACACATCACGTGACACACCACGCATCACGTGACACACCACACATTCGCACGGTTGGCTACGTACGGAGCGAAAGAAGTTCAACGTACACCACACATCACGTGATACACTACGCATCATGTGACACACCGCACAGCACCACCCCTATACCTTCACTCTCACTGGTGTGTGCGCTAACAAGAGTAGCGATGTACCTTGGCAGCGTCTGTTTTGTCCTTGTCGACATCGACTTTCCCTTCAGCGATCCTCCGCCTACGCAGAATGTAGACCCCCGGCGCGATTTGTCACGTATCCAAGTGGGAGGGAGGGAGATGATATCGAAACGGTTTCACCAAGCCCAATGGCTGGCGTGGTGAAGCATGGTGAAACTATAATTGCATCATCGTGGAGCAACTGTTAATTGCGTGCGTGAGAGTTGTCCTTGCGGAGCTGCCCTGTGACGGGCTCGATCTCCCGGCGTGGCGGCACATGCGGGCCGTACCTGCGCGCCAGCAGGGCGCTCATCTCCTCCATGAGACTGCCGCCCGCACCGTCGACACCGGCGGTGCCGTTGACACGCGCAGCTCCCTCCCCCCTCTCGCACTCGGGGCCGCAATCGGGGCCGCACTCGCGCTGTCACAAGGGCAAAAGCGGCGCTGGAACGACTTCTCGAACCCCTCCCCCCCCCCCCTCCTAGCCATTAACTCAGCGGTCCCCAACCTGAGGGGGTGCAGGCTGTGGCATGGATACCATGCAGGAGAAATTTGGAACGCACGGGGAAAGTCAGCACTTAATTTGGAGCGTTCGTGACTGCAGGAATTACTCTTTGGTTCTTTCGGTAAAGTCATGTATTAAGATAAAATAATAAATTAAATATTAGCATACGACGTTTCGATTGCAACACAAGCACCACGTTGTTGTGACAAAAACACCAATATACAACATGAAACACATGCCTCACGGGCACTGCGTTGATTAGAGGCGAGGGCACGTGACCTTTGTGTGTGCTGTGGCCTTAGTAACCTAGGGGGCACCACTGGAATAAGAAGATGAGAGCTAAGAGGGCAGGAGCCTCATTGCCAAGAGTGTCCTGGGCCACCAACCGGCAAAAGCAATAACAGAAATAAAGCAAAACAATGAACGAAATAGCGTGTTTTAGGATGATCGTCACGCCCATGGGTAAACGGGCATGGACACGGGGAACAGAAGGGGCCCGGCCATAAGAGCGCCCTTGCCGCCCCGTGCCGCCCCGTGCCAACCCGTGCCTCCCCGTGTCGAGGGATTCGCTATCACTCACGTGCGGAGTCCTGCGGAGCTTGGCAGCCGAGAGGGCAGATGCGAGGCTGCAGAACGGAGTCGGGGAGAGGCCGGGGGAGGTGGGGGACGACACTCGCCATGGAGAGAGGCGCACGGGCGGTGGCGGCGGTGGGGGCGGGGGCGGCGGTGGGGGGGGGCGGGGGGGCCGCAGATTGCCCCCCCCCAGCGGGGGCCTCAGTCTCCTCAGCTGCACGACCGCAGACGGGGAGCAAATGAGTGGCGCAGAAAACAGAGTGGAGTGCAATGTGACACTCTCACTTCGCAGGAGAAACATCGTCTCTGGGAAATTCCGTCTGAGTCTGGTGTCTGTGCGGGTCTGGCGTCTGTGCGAGTCTGCTGTCCGTGTGCATTTGTCCCATTTTTCCCGGCGTGGACGCAGATGTTTCCCTGGTTTCGCGATCGGACGCTCACCGCAATCGGACGACGCCTCGGAGTCGACGGAGAAGGAGCTCGCAAGCCGTGGGTGGCGGATGCGAGCGTGGGCCGGGCGCTCCAGCCTCGCCGGCTCCGCTCCGTTCAGCTCCAGCTGTGAGCTCGCCGGGAGGTCATCGCGCAGGCCATCACTCCCCACCTCTTCCTCCTCTCTCCTCTCCTGCTGCTGCTGTTGCTGCTGCTGCACCGGCCTACGCCCTGCGCCGTTTGCGGTGCGTGCCATGAGTGGGCTGAAGGGCACAGCGACGGGCCCAAAAGGCCGGAAGCCTCGGGCCCTCAGGAGCGGTGAGCTCACCACGATGGGGGGGGAAGCTGGGGGCGGGGGGGTTTGAGAGGAGACGGCGGTGCGGGCCAGAATATGGGGGGCCCCTCCGACCGGCGTGGGTGAGGGAGAGCTCTGGGACCTGACCCATGGTCGGGGACCTCCGCAAGGCCTCACGGGGTGAAAGGCCGAGCCCAGAGACGTGGCGAACTTGGAGGCCGAGTGGCGCAGTGGGGGGTCCGGGGGGCCTGCGGGGCTGCAGGACGCGGCCCCGACGGAAGAAGGCGAGGGGGGTCCCCCGTTGAGGGGACCCGAGCCACAGGGGATGATCTCTGACAGGGGGGGGGCTCAGGGGAAGCTCTGTGCTGGAAGCTCTCGCCGCTGTTTACGAGAGAAACCGAAAACATTAATAATAGTGCAGCACGCCGCCCTCATTCCGTGCTATTCGTAATGCGAAAAACACCGCTTACTTTTCCGCTATCAGATGACAAACACGGTCTGCGACTCATTAAAATAACGTCCTACTTTAAATGCCAACGTGTAACATTAGACACAATATTCCGCGCACATCGCTGCTCATGGGCCCGTCGCACGAAGCGCAATCGCGAGTTAGCAGGGCTGGGCACGACGAGCGCTTACATGTCGACGTCTCCGCGCACCGCTCCCCCGACCTGGCGCCGTCCGGTAGCGACCCCGTCCCTGCCTCCCCTCCCGTAATCTGCTGCTTCCTCAAATTCTCCTTTCTCCCTGTGTCTCCATGCCTCGCTTGCTCGGGCCATCTACTGCACGGGAAAGAGTTCAGCCACGGCGCAAAGGCTGTGATCACGAACGTCAACCGAACACGAAATCTTCACCCCGACCAAAGCACCACCACCGGCCATGCGACACCAGGGCTCACGTTAGGGCTGGCACTCTGGTTACAGCTTAGGGAGAGTAAGGGTTAGGGTTGGGGCACACCACCCACGCTGCCACCACTCACTTTACAAACGGCTTCATGAGGATGGCCGAGTCTGGAGAGCAGCGCTCAATTCGCCGAGCTCAGCGCCACTCACGCCGTCTCCTCCGACTGCGACGAGCGCTCTCACCAGTGCTCGGTTATTTATAACCGCAGACCGCACGACATGACACGGGCTCCACACAGATCACGACAGGGGCTCCCACACGGCGAGACTAATCTGGGACCGGGATGCAGACCGATTCAACAACACCGATTTAAATGTGCGGCTTTAAAAAAAAGTTTTCCATTAGACGTCGCCGGGTGGCTTTGCGTGTTCAACATGGCCCTATCAGGCCCCCGAGCCAACAACCAACAAGATCCTGGGTTCAAATCCAGGTCTTGGTCACTCATAATGAATTGGGCTCGTTGAATTGAGCGAAGCGACCTGATGCGTGAACTCATTCACATGTGGCTTCATAGAGATGCCATCGCATTCTATTTGGTTTTTATTTGACTCCTTTAAGGATTTAGGTTTATTTATCCCACACCTCCGATTAGCACGGTTGGCTACGTACAGAGCGAGAGAAGTTTAACATACATAGGTGTCACAAACAGGGAGGAGTGGTGGCAGAGTGGTTAGCGCACTGCACTAGAAACCCTGCAACCCTAGTTGATTCACGAACACAGCCAACATCAGCGGAGAGATTTCTGAACCGTTGGGAACCCTCACTCAAAGTGCACATCACTGCACAATCTCACACCTCTCCCTCACTATAAACTCTCTACAACTGTTCACCACAGCACAGGGTCCCACTCTTGAGGTCCTACCCACAGGGGCCCCCCCCCCCACCCTCGGGGTCCGGCTCGTCACCTGCTGTCCCCAGGAGGAGGAGTACCCCCCCCTTGCGAGTCCCGGGCAGCGACGCAGCCCCGCGTGCTGGAGGAGCCGCTCCGCGTCAGTGTGGGACCTGCGTGGTCACGGAACCCTCGTCAGAAACCGCGCCACCTTGCCCACACCACCGCAACGTAACCACAACTCACAACACAATCGCAACAAGCACGCATCTCGTCCGATAGGGCACCGGCCGCTTCGTTTACTCCCTGTGCCCGGTTCAAGCCTCGGGCTGATTTGGTTGACCAGGTCTCGAAAGAGCAGGACCAAGGTCTCATTGATGAGAAACTCGGGTCACCCACAACACAAACGTATTGACGTAAACACAATGAAGAAAATAGAAATCGGGGCAAAAACAACTGCGTTACAGAAGAAATCTTAAGCATGAATCACATACAAGGCAAAATTAAGTCAAAATTTAATATAATTGCCTGAAAGAAAACTTCGCTCAAATTACTTTAAAAAACTGAAGAGTAAAATGAGACCTCACAAAATGGAGAACGAGGGAAAACCGTGACCCCTCAATCACAACACACTCGCCTCGCCGCAGTAGCACTCGTACGACACGGAAACCACACGATCAT
This sequence comes from Lampetra planeri, assembly GCF_965212315.1. Lineage (NCBI taxonomy): Eukaryota > Metazoa > Chordata > Hyperoartia > Petromyzontiformes > Petromyzontidae > Lampetra > Lampetra planeri. The sequence goes on from NC_136131.1 coordinate 5,834,195, forward strand.
CGAAACCCCCGTGGACAGGAACACAGTGGCGGTGCGGTGGTAAAAGCACAGGGTGGAAAGTGGGACACTCACTCATGAGCACGATGTCGGTCCTGCTGATCTTGCGAGCTGGGAGCTGCTGGGCCATGGGCATTGCTCTCGCCAAGTGGGGCCGCAGTGGGCGAATCGGTGGCGACGGCAATTCCGCTGTGACAGACGATGGCTCCGTGCCGGAGCGGTCAGCGACACGCAGCTGTCAAACGTCGCGCGACGTTGTTGAGCAGGAGGCGGCAGCAGCACGCGGGCGTCGGGTTACGGATATGTTTTTATGTTTTTGTGTTTTCGGCCGGGAGGACCTCATGGGCGGCGCTACGCTGGGCGGGATGCACGACGAGCTTATTTAAGACGCGTCGCCAAAAATAGCAACGTCAGCTGCCACGGCGTGGGTTCACGCACACGCTCACTCACACGTTGACTTGTAGAACACACGTCACGTCGTGGTACACAGTTGAACTTGCAGAGACATAAAAACGATCTAAGGGAAAGAAAAAAATGTACGCGGATGCCGACCGCACAAGCGCAGAACAGACGCTGCCATTGGCGCACTCCTCTGGACTCCAGGGATCGAGTCGGGCAGGTGCGGAGATATGCGCGAAGAGACAGGACCCCCGAGTCAAGCGCCAGACAAGGACCCCCCGTGTCTGGCATCGAGCGACTGGGCACGCATCCAGCACCGTGCAGCTGATGGTCTCCCAGGAGGGTTTTACACATCGTGGCCCGGGACGCGTGGAATCTGAAGTGCGCGCCGGGTTCATGGAGCCAGAAAAGACGCAGTCGACGCGATTCCCAAGGTGCAGCGGGGAAAGCGAGGGGCCGTCCTGACCTCCTGCGAGCTCAGCCGAGGCCTGATGCCTTGGGCCAACGCCTCACTCAGCTCTATGGAGAAACCCTCGGCGATGCAGTCACCTGGAGTGGCACACAAAGGTCTTAGACGCAGAACATCTGAACGCGGTGCTCTCCAAGCCTCCACAGCAAGTTACTGGTGGAACTGAGTTGAAGCAAGATGCATCATCCACCAGAATTGTCTTGATAGGAAATCAGCGATGGCAATGAGCGATTGTGGTCTCATCTCAATATTTGTATTGAAATCAGTGTGAATATCATCACTGCTGGCCCGACGGTCGAGCGAGCGGCGTGCAATTGGAAGGTCGCGAGTTCGAATCCTGGTTGGGGGTCGACTCGGCCCATCACCTCTACCTCTGGAGTAAAAAAAAAAATCATCATCACATGTGGGGGAGTCAACGGTGTTGCTCCCGTTTGCTTTCGAGGACCTGGGCAGCGTAGCAATTACGAGCAGCGCGCGCACAGCCGCAGAAACACAAACCACGGACACGAAGACACCAGTAACCCAAGGTTTATTCTCCGGTCAAGGACAAAGTCAACAAAGCCAAACTACTGAGCGGGAACCCATATATCCCATAACATGAGATTCATGTGCACCCTGCATCTCCCCAACCCCATGCCAGGAGCTGCCTGCATAGCCACGATACCTATGAACAGACACTTCTTCACTTTATTAACAGACTCATATCCCCCCCCCCCCGCTGAATGAGATCAGTTACTTGTGTCACTCCGACATTACTGCTGGTCCGAGAATTAGTCCGGGATTCGTGTCCGCGTATTCGCCAAAGCAGTACAAATGGAAACACCGTAGTCGATTGATCAGCAGGTCGCATGTGCAGGGGTAAAGTGTGGGCACGCCCACCTCTTCCAACACACACGTCTGTTCAGCGTGGAAGAGTAGGCCAAATACCATCTAGAGATCCGTCTGGCGGAGGCCACTGCCACCAGCTGCGGTTGCAGGGCTGCACCTTTATCGCCAATGCCTTGTCGTTAAGAGGCCCCCGCGAGGCATCGCCGCGAGGGAGAGGCCTGTGCGGTCACTCACCCTGGTCCCAGTGGAAACAGCGCAGCCTCGAGGGGGGACCAGCAGGGGCGACCCGGCCACTAACGAGAGCCCTAGGACCCCTCCCCCCCTCTACGACAGTCTCGCAAGATGCAGCAGCAGCAGTCTCACAAGACAGGAAAGCGACACCCAGGGTACAAATCAACTTTAGCGCTCCGGCAATCAACTGAAACGTCAGCCGAACCGATCTCTCGTTTAGTTTCTGGAATGTGGGGGTGACGACGCGACGAGTTTCCCCATGTTGTGTCGCCACCGGCGTGGCGCTGAATTCCGCGAGGACCACCGGGCCCCGCCGCCTCCGCCCTCACCACAACCTCCTCGGCTGCTGCACCCGGATGTGGGGGTTGGCCAGGGGGTCGAGCAGGGGGTCGCTGTCGGCCGCCCCCCGGCCCAGCTGGCTCATGACCAGCAGTAGCGTGAGGAATGCCAGCAGCCCCAGCACCAGCAGCACAACTCGGCGCTGCCTCCGGGCTCCGGCCACCAGAGACGCGTCCTTCCTGCGCGACTGCGGGGCCGACCGTGACCTGAATGCGTGCGGAGAAACGCACCGTCGCCGATTGGCAAGCGCCCAGATGCCGAACCGAGGCGGCAGTCCGACAGCACGCGAAGGTGGCGATGCAAAGCACGCTCACCGGAACCAGCGGGCGAGCCACTGCAGCGCTGGGCGTCGCCGGTACTTGTCTTCGTCCGTGTCGACGTGGATGCTCGTGGATTGAAAGGACTCCCGGACGGTCGCGTCGTACACCTTCCTCTGCGCCGATGCCACCGGGCTCGCTGGAGGGAAACGGAGGTGAAGCAGGAGAGGAAGAAGCGAGCTTAAGCCTCAAACCGTGATGCCTTTCGTGGCGAATGCAGAGGCGCACACACACAAAATTAGCTGCATCTGGTGGCAAAATATATACGCAGTGATTTGGAGAGCAACACTGGTTGGCTGTGTGATGTGGTGAACATACTCTGGTGATGTAATGATGTAAGTTGTGTGGCGATGTGAGTGTCGTGATGTGATATGGTGCATGATGTCAGTGATAGGATCTGAATGATGTGATGATGTACACCACCTGTGTGTTCGTCCCCGGGGCTGTAAGCGATGGCTGGTGCTGGGTCTCCCCCGGTTCCACTCAGGGGTCCCCCATCTCCCACCCCCCGGGCCCCCACCGTGACCCCCCTACCCCCAGCCCCATCCTCAGGCTCTCCGCGCTGTTCCTGCATCGCTCTCGTTCCATCTGATGCTTTCACAGAACGCACAGCACAAACGGTTTACTCACAAGCTTCGTTATCATTATGCCACTCGGTTACCCAGCAACATTGCGAGTCTCAAGACACTTTTTCAGGAGGGTCCTGAAACATTTTGCAGTAGGGGCCAATGTTTCCACGACGTGTTATCCCAATTGAGTAAACTGCGGGTAATTTTTCACCATTGGGATTTTTGGCCAATACCAATTCCACTGTGTGTTTATTTTTAATCATGGGATTGTTCTTTTATTGCTTTGTTTATGCATGTCCTGCCGTTACCAAGTTTCTGTAACCAAGTCCCCATCGAAAATTAGCAATTATTGCCCAAAGTATAAGAACCTAAATTATTGGAGGAAACTGGAGAACCTGGAGAAAACAGATGCAAAATGGGGAGAGAAAATACAAACTCCACATTGGGATGAGCCAGATTTGGAATCGAATTCAGGCGCTTCTTATTGTGAGGCACGAGTGTTCCGACTGCGCCACCAGCCTGCCGCCCGAATGCTACAATTCACAATGGCTTCATGGAGAAGGCAAACGAGCGCTGGGCGATCAGATGTCCCCTCACAGACGCAGGACGAGCGGTACCATGAAACGAGGACGATGCCGGTGGCCAGTCCTGGTAGTCGGTGACGTCGAGCTGGGCTTCTTTCGAGGTGGTCTCCGGTTCCTCGATCTGGTTGCAAGAGAGAGACTTGAGCAGCACACAGCGAGCATCTGCACTCACACCACCCTCACCATACTCGCTCCACTTGTACCACACTCGCATTCAAACCATACTTACACCATACTCATACCGCAGACACCACAACAACAAAAGACAAAGATCCCCCATATAGCCTCAACATACTTTTGGGGCAAGTGCCGTTAACGAGCACCGATGAAGGCCGGCACGGTACCCGTGGGGGTGGTTGGCCAGCACCACGCCCGACTGCCTTTGTTTCTCTAGTGGCGATGTTTACACACCACACCAGGTACTCATTTAAGTCTGAGTCGACCTAGGGGAGGCCCAGGACCGGTTCAAATAATCATCATTGGTGTTGGCCGTGCGCGGGAATCGAACTTGGCTCGCAGGGTTTGTAGTACAGCGCGTTAACCCGCTACACCACCGCGCCCTCCTCACAATCGCACCCCACTCACACCACACTCCCCCTTACCACAGAGAGGCCCAGACCCGCTCGGGCCCAGTTCACGGAGCTGAGCTGAGCGCGGAGGGCCGTGGCGACGGGCCCGGCCAGGTTGGGCGACGGGAAGATGGGGGCCTTACAGCTGGGACAGCAGTACCCGGCAGGCGCCGTGTTGAGGGGCAGCTGTGCCGCCATGGTGTTCAGGCATGCCCAGTGAAACACATCTGCAACACACACGCCCGAGGCTCAACGGTGCGGCAAACAGGAGGCCCGGTGAGCTCCCGAGACGAAGAATCCATTGGGAAATCTCACAGTTCAGCAGTGCAGCCCTTTGTATCGGCAATGGCCTATGGAAGCGGAGAGGGGCCATCCATAAATGACGTCACATGATTTTGGACGATTTTTTACCCCCCCCCCCTCAAATATGACGCCACAAAGCTCTGCCCCCCCCCCCCAAAACCATATTTCCATTTAGAAAATAAAACATGCTTCAAATCGCTTTAAACTATTGTCATTGTAGTGCGTATTTAATGTGGCGCTGCACTCTAATGTTGTAGGAGAAAACATTTATAAAAATGTATATTTAATTAATTAATTTAAAGTTGCGCCTTTTGATGTGACGTCACATATCTCAACCCCCCCCCCCCCCGTTACACAACGTCACAAATGTCCCCCCCCCACCCCTAAGGTGCGTGACGTCATTTATGGCCGGCCCCATATCACATGTAACAACCGTGGCGATGCCTTTTTCAAGTCACGTACACAGACAGAGAGACGCGCATCGATCGATCTGTGACGAATTCCAGGTTCACCGGTGCAGCTATGCTGAGGTGCAGTTATGTTGAGGGCTCTCTGCGTGCGGACCAACACCCACCGTAGCACATGAGACGCACGGTGTCTCCGCTGGCGAGCGCCGTGCTGCACAGTGGGCAGTTCGGGCTGTAGTCGCTGTCCTGCAGCCATTGCAGGTAGGACTGCACGATACACTGCGGAGACACAGAGAGAGAGAGACGTAGAAACAGAGACAGTTCAAAAAAGGAACAGGTAAAAAGAGACTCACAAAGAGGCTGAGACACTGGGACCGCTCGGTGGAGGTGACACAGGCGAAGAGCGAGACTGGTTACCTCGCCCGCTATATGCTGATCTGAGTAGTCAGTTACCCGACCAGTCACAGACGCGGCGACTGCTCAATATCCCTGTTGTCTCATTTGACTGAAGACTCCACTGCTCGCCAGTGCCCACCCAACACGGCGCTCGCCAACGCTCCCCCCCCCACCATCCCTCGCCTCGCTCTTTTATACGGACCCGTGGAGGATGACGATGAGGACGATGGGGACGATGGGCTAAGTCAACACTCCGCGCCTCACCCCTAACCCAGGGGGATTGGTGGGGGGTGGGGTTGCCACCTTGTCCACCAGGACAGGTCTGTCAATGAGGCCGGGTCTGTTCCAGCGGCGCTGTCACCTGCGACAGAGTTCAGCCCCCGCCAACACGGAGATGCCAGTTCCGGGACATCTCGGCACCAAACACCGACGGTCAAATCCGGGCAGGTGGCAACCTTCGCCTCACGCCCCTCGCCTCGAGTCACTCGCCTCTCGTCCCTCGCAGCGACCCCGTGCCACGCCTCACCTTGCCGTGGGACGCCGCGAGGCAGTGCTCGCAGACGTTGACGCGGTGCTCGAAGCAGAAGAGGTTCGTGACGCGCCGCTTCGGGCATTTGCAGAGCCCCATGCCGCTCGACCCTCCACTTCCGCTGCCACGTCTTCCTGGTGTGACGCGCTTCCGGCGCGTGACGTCGCGCCGCCCCTCCACGTGGTCTCGGTGGCGCGCGTGCCGCCTCCGACACGCCCACTCGCAGGTGACGCCCACTCATTCACTCTCTCATTCACTCACTCATTCACTCACTCATTCACTCACTCACTCACTCATTCACTCACTCATTCACTCTTCCACTCATTCACTCTTCCACTCATTCACTCATCCACTCACTCATTCACTCATTCACTCACTCATTCACTCACTCATTCACTCACTCACTCACTCATCCACTCACTCACTCATCCACTCACTCACTCACTCATCCACTCACTCACTCACTCATCCACTCACTCACTCATCCACTCACTCACTCATCCACTCACTCACTCATCCACTCATCCACTCATCCACTCACTCACTCATCCACTCACTCACTCATCCACTCACTCACTCATCCACTCACTCACTCATCCACTCACTCACTCATCCACTCACTCACTCATCCACTCACTCACTCACTCACCCATCCACTCAATCATCCACTCACTCATCCACTCACTCCACTGCAGGTCACCACCACTCACTCATCCACTCACCACACTGCAGGTCACACTAACTCACTCATCCACTCACCACAATGCAGGTCACGATCACTCACTCATCCACTCACCAATCCACTCACCAATCCACTCACCACCACTCACTCATCCACTCACTCATCCACTCACTCATTCACTCACTCATTCACTCACTCACTCATTCACTCATTCACTCACTCACTCATTCACTCACTCATTCACTCACTCATTCACTCACTCATTCACTCTTCCACTCACTCACTCATTCACTCACTCATTCACTCACTCATTCACTCACTCATCCACTCACTCACTCACTCATCCACTCACTCACTCACTCATCCACTCACTCACTCACTCATCCACTCACTCACTCACTCATCCACTCACTCACTCATCCACTCACTCATCCACTCACCCCACTGCAGGTGACCACCACTCACCCATCCACTCACTCCACTGCAGGTCACCACCACTCACTCATCCACTCACCACAATGCAGGTCACGATCACTCACTTATCCACTCACCAATCCACTCACCAATCCACTCACCAATCCACTCACCACCACTCACTCATCCACTCACTCATTCACTCACTCATTCACTCACTCATTCACTCACTCATTCACTCACTCACTCATCCACTCACTCACTCACTCATCCACTCACTCACTCATCCACTCATCCACTCACTCACTCATCCACTCACTCACTCACTCATCCACTCATCCACTCATCCACTCACTCACTCATTCACTCACTCACTCATCCACTCACTCATCCACTCACTCCACTGCAGGTCACCACCACTCACTCATCCACTCACCACACTGCAGGTCACACTAACTCACTCATCCACTCACCACAATGCAGGTCACGACCACTCACTCATCCACTCACCAATCCACTCACCAATCCACTCACCACCACTCACTCATCCACTCACCACACAGTGTGGTGAGTGGATGAGTGAGTGGTGGTGACCTGCAGTGGAGTGAGTGGATGAGTGAGTGGTGGTGAGTGGATGAGTGAGTGGATGGGTGAGTGGTGAGTGGATGGGTGAGTGGTGAGTGGATGAGTGAGTGGTCGTGACCTGCAGTGTGGTGAGTGGATGAGTGAGTGGGGGTGACCTGCAGTGTGGTGATTGGATGAGTGGGGGTGACTTGCAGTGTGTCACTGCAAGTCACGACCACTCACTCATCCACTCATCCACTCACCACCATTCACCACCACTCACCCATCCACTCACTCCACTGCAGGTCACACCCACTCACCCATCCACTCACTCATCCACTCACCCCACTGAATATCCTCTCACTTTTCCTTCTGCTTCTTCCCTGGCTCAGCTCCGCTTTGAAATTCCCTCCCATCGTCTTTTATTCCCCAAAGTATTCTAACAATAACCTTGATCAATAATCTTGATTTGAAGCTTTCGTGACTGCAGGAATCCATACTCTTTGGTTCTTTCGGTAAAGTCACGTGGGTATGAAATAAAATAGATCACGACGTTTCTGGCGCAACACAAGCGTCCGTCATCAGGTGGGAAAGCATGGTCTGCTGCTGATGCAGACTGTTTTAAAAGGTTTGAAATGGGTGTAGCCCAAGGGTCATAAAGAAGTGGCTGGGTCGAGATTTGGGGGCCTTTAAAAAAATCTCAGATCTTCAGATTGTTTCTGTACTAAAGCTACTTATGTACCAAATTTCAGCTTTCTACCTAGTCGGGAAGTACCCTAGAGGGTTTTGAGACATACATCCTTATTTACATACAGATTAAGGTCTTTATATAGAAACATTTTCTTGTTTGGACAAGGCGTGCATCCATGATGTTGTGTAGATGTACCGATGCCGGAAACAGCGTGCTTATAATTACAAGCCCATGGGCTGCACAGAAGTCTAGCAGCCTGCTTCCGTTATTATTTAACTTATCTGGCCCATGCCTTCCGATCACTCCAACCCAGCTGTCTGCGTCATGCCCCACCCAGGCATTAAAGTCACATAACAGGATGACTCTATCCCAAGGGGCCAGAAGGTTATAGAAGGCAGCTGACTCATCGCCCTTGTCTGCATCCCTCCACTGATGTTCATCTTTAGTGGGGGCGTAAGCAATCACCACCACGATTCCTCGCCTCTTGTTCATGGGGAGGCGAGCCCACAATAGCCTGGGACTTACAGCTTAAAAAGGAACACCCCTTCATACATGACATGGGCGTCAATGTCGGGACAATCCGGAGTGTAACGGTGAAGAAGCCGAGATCATTGTGTACCGAGGTTGGGCGCAATGCGAGGAAGTGGATCCATTTGGTTGGCGACGTGGCCCAACGGGTGGAGCGAGTGGCAGCTCGCAAGTGGAAGGTCGGAAGTTTAAATCCAGCCGATACGAGCTGGACAATCACTAACTCCAGCAGCAGTACAGCACCAGTGGCTGTCTGGCTTTAGTGGCAGGACAGCACCACTGGCTGTCTGGCTTTAGCACCAGTACAACATCACTGGCTGTCCGGCTTTAGCGGCAGTACAGCACCAGTGACTGTCTGGCTTTAGTGGCAGTACAGCACCAGTGGCTGTCTGGCTTTAGTGGCAGGACAGCACCAGTGGCTGTCTGGCTTTAGCACCAGTACAACATCACTGGCTGCCTGGCTTTAGTGGCAGGACAGCACCACTGGCTGTCTGGCTTTAGCACCAGTACAACATCACTGGCTGTCCGGCTTTAGCGGCAGTACAGCACCAGTGACTGTCTGGCTTTAGTGGCAGTACAGCACCAGTGGCTGTCTGGCTTTAGTGGCAGGACAGCACCAGTGGCTGTCTGGCTTTAGCACCAGTACAACATCACTGGCTTTCTGGCTTTAGTGGCAGGACAGCACCAGTGGCTGTCTGGCTTTAGCACCAGTACAACATCACTGGCTGTCTGGCTTTAGTGGCAGTACAGCACCAGTGGCTGTCCAGCTGATTCAGGGTTGGTGAGGCACCGCTACCAAAATTCCTGCCCCTCCACCCCATTGCACCGCACTGCCTGATCATCTACCACTCGCTTCTTGTTTGCGCGGATCCAGTGTCGCCTCATGAACGCCAGTTAATCTCGCGACATTACAAAAAAACACAAATCTATAAACTTTGAACGTTTAATATTTTACAAAACATAAACATGTCATACATTTCACTCCCACCGTGAAAAAACTGAAGGGGGGAGGAGCCGAGAGGAAAAACTCAAACACAGGAACAGCAACCCCACCCTATGGTCTGGGCCATCGTGGCCAGGTCAGCCTTGTAAAAGAGTCTGTTCAGGTTCTTAGTTGGTAAGATAATTAACTCTCCGACTCAGACAGAGGAAACCCAGACCGATTACATTCTACGCAGGCCCATTGGTGTGCACCGTCGCATACGCCTTCAAAAGTTGACGCAACAACGTCCTTCACTGTCAGGTGAAGTGAGACGAGTCCCGATCGGCTGGGCCGCGCGCCGCCCTGGTCACACGGCCCTCCGATTCGCACCTCCGATTATCGTCGTTGTATGTACGGTGGGAAAGAAGCTCAGCAAACGTACATACATGCCCCTCAGCCATGAGGGACATGTATGTACGGCTGGGGTACGAGGGACCCTCAGAGCACAGGAGTCGCAGCGATGGTGTTGGCGCCGTCCGTGGAGGTCAGGGAAGGCGGCCACTCTGGGGCCGCCGGCCCGCGAGCACCAACCAGCGGGAAGGGAGAACCCGTGATGTCTCTACCCAGGCCTCCACCTTCCCTCTCCGTAGAGGACGAAGCAGACAGTTTCCTTCCCGCCTCGCCCCCAGGGTTGCTGTAGAAAATGCTGTACAAGTCCTTGGCGTTGGCCGTTGCCAAGCAGCCCTTGGGTCTCTTCGTGGAGGGGGGCTGGTGGGTGTCGGTGTACGCACCGGAGGCGATGACTGGGGGTGGCTTCACAGGGATGGCCAGCACCGTGTGCACCTCCAGCTGGGTGCCCGGCGCCGATTCCTCCTCCTGCTGCCGCGCTGCAGGACTCCCAGCCTGGTCGCTTGAGGGTGCAATCTCCAACACCGTCTTCAGGTGCTCTCTTACAGGGCTCTTTGCCACGGCAACCGGCTGAGCCTCGGAAGCCTGATTGGCACCCACGGGAGGCGCCGTTGGCTCTTTATTCCCACCTTCCTTTATGACAGGCAGGGGTTTCCCTGCGCCCTTTGAGCCAATCGAAATGAACTTGTCTAGAGAAGCTGGTTTGTTCAAGGAAGGGGGGGCGACAGGGCCTTTGCGAGGGCTTACCAGAGCCATGGAAAAGTTGGGCCTGATCTTGGCCTGGGTGGGGGTGACACAGGGACCCAAGGAGGGTGTCCACTGGGCCACAGGCGCCACCAAGGTTTTCCCCGAGAGCTTAATGGAAATCGTCTTGCCGGACGGCCTGCTGTCTGCGCCCTCCTTGGCGTGGCTGGGCTCTGCCATGGCGCCGCCGTTCTCCTCCTTCCTGTCTCTGCCGGCCCCGATTTGGTCGTCCCCGCTTGGCATCGCGCCCTCGGCCTTGTCCCGTGGCGTGGTGCGGTCGTTCTCGGCCCTCAGCGAGATCTTTATGGGAGCTTTGGGGCCCAGTTCCACGCCCTCCACGCAGTTTTCGTCCAGCTCGGCAAGCTTGCTCTTTTCCTCCTCCTCCATTTTCATCAGCTTCGCCTTGTTCTCCTCGGAGATCCTCCGTACCGCCTCCATGCGGTACCGCCGCTCGGTCTCCACCACCACTGCCTGTTTGGTCTTCCAGCCCATTATGCGCCGTGGCTCGTACACCCGGTTGTCCTTCACCATTTTCTGCCAAGGGCAAATGGTGGCACATTGTCCATAATAAAGGTTTTTGTGGGTTAGATCGTGTGAATATAAAGGTGTCGTTAAACCCGCCACCACCCGATACAGCCAACTATAAGGTGTGGCACATTGTAGGAGCCTCTTCTCCTCCGTTACCCAATGTGTCCCAGACATTCCACGCCGAAGCCAATGCTATACTACGCGACGCCTTTATGGGCGGCATAGCGATGCAGTCATAACACTGGGGCCTCACAGCAGGAAGCCCTAGGTTCGATTCCCGACTTGGGCACCTTTCTGTGTCGCGTATGTAAGTTTCTCCAAGTTCTCCAGTTCACTCCATTGTAAAACACAGCCATTCACTATGTCATTATGCAATATTACCTGCATATCAGTCAATTGGAAGTACAACAAAGCGACATCAACCCCTCCAGTGAAAAACCTGGCGGCTTTCCTGGGTAAATAAGCAGAATACAAATTCAGATTGGACACAAACAGGGCTTACGAATGACCGTGAGACGGAGGCGCTGCCGCATGGAGCGACGAGTGGATACCTGGTAGTTGTTGTTGTGCTTCGAAGACATCACATGCTCCTTGGCAAAAGCTTGGTCCACACAAAACTCTGCGCAGAGCTGGCAGTAATACCCCAAAATGGGCATCATAAACTCCGACCCTGCGCACGCGTACACAGAGTTACGCACCATCACCATCACAGCACTTCTGCAAGGCACACCGGAATCACGCCAAACCCGCAGAGCGACATGGCTCCTCACGTGCGCCGGAAACGGCTCCGGTTGGGTCTCGGCACCGGTGCAGGGGACCGTGTCTAAGCGTGGGCAGGCGAGCCGTGCGGCAGGCGAGTCCCATGCGGCGCAGGCGACCGCAGTGACGGCGTACGGGGTGGTACGGGGTGGTACGGGTGACTCGTGTGATGGTGTTTGGGTGACGCAGGTGAGCGTGTCACGGTGACTATGAAATGGCGGCGGTGAGCAAGATGCTAGGCTCACCTTTAGCTTGTGACCTGCTCTTCAGCAGAGATGGTTCCTTCTGTTGCTGCAACCAATCCAACTGCTGCTGCTGAAAGACCCACGGGTGATGATCGGGGTCTAGAGTCTGGAGGGGGGGCGGCAACGGCAGCATCACTCAGCTCACTCGCGGCATCGGCACTGGCGCATCTCAGGCTCCCGGGGGGCGGGCACGGGAGCCCTGCTGCTCCAAGCAAAGTTGGCGTCACACCGGCAGCTCCGGGCCCCGCCGGGGTAACCGCAGCCATCGCTAGCACCATCACGGCGCCCTCACGCTGCAACCCGCGGTTGTGCCGCGTTGCGTACGGTCACGATGTCTAAACGTTGCAAATCACCGCAATGGAAGTGTGAATGCGTTTTAGACACGCTTGGCCATGAGCGCGACATCTGCATTTATAAACTTCCAACGCTGTGGAATGTGGTTTCATGTGAGAATATTGGAACCCTGATGTTCAGAGCCGAATCGGTAACCGCAGACATGGACTGCACGGTGTGAGCAGAGACATCTCACGAGTGAATTCCTGCTGCTGAAATGACCATTCGTGGAAATTCCACATTCCCACGGTGGGTCAATCTCTCTCCATAGGACAACCACTAATGTCGCCCCCAGTAATACAAATACGTGCATCTGTACTGCTCTGTAATGTGAAGAAATGTCTCGGAACGCGTGTTTTTTTTTTCACCATGGGATCCCCGAAATGGCAACTTGTGTTGGCAGACTGATGAGCCAGCATCAGTCTGCCAGCAGGGGCGATGATTGCCAGCTTATTCCAAGCAGGATTTTTGCATTTTGTTTTTCAAATTAGGCAAATTTGGATCCGTACTAAAAGAAAGAAATCAAGATTCAAATCAAGATAGAAAGAAGGGACATTGCAAACTGGAGATCGCCGATTCGATTCCATCTCTCAGCACGGCAGTTTAAACAATGAAGGCGAGTGTCTGAAATCCCCCCCCTCTCCTCAACCTGCTGTGACCACTCATCAGCAGGTTTAACGGGAACACCGCAGTCAGTGGATTGGCAGGTCGTGTGTGGCGTGATACAGTATGGGTGTTGCCTACCGCTTCCAACACATCTGGTCAACGTGGAAGAACAGACCAAATACCCTCTCTCTAGAGCGGCACTGCAGAGCTCCCTCTAGTGGGGGCCCTTCCGCCAGCAGCGGCGCAAGCGAGCGATTGCAGGGCTGCACCTTTACCTTTCACCAGCTGCAGAATGTGGAGAGGAATTGGGTGGAGTTTCCGTCAAGTAAAACAACGCCAGCCTGAACCGCGTCCTGCACCCCCCTACCTGGCGATGCTTCCTGCTGTGCAGATGCGGCAGGAACTGCGACAGGGAGTCAAAGGTGACGCTGCAGTTCTCGCACCAGTGCTCCCCAGCATCGTAGCACGTGTTGAGGGCGCAAGGCAGGGCCGACATCTCCTGCCGCTCCACGGACGACATCTCCTGCCGCTCCACGGATGACATCTCCTGCCGCTCCACGGACGACTTCTCCTGCCGCTCCACGGACGACTTCTCCTGCCGCTCCACGGACGACTTCTCCTGCCGCTCCACGGACGACTTCTCCTGCCACTCCACGGGCGACTTCTCCTGCCGCTCCGCGGACGACTTCTCCTGCCGCTCCGCAGACGACTTCTGCTTCCGCTCCACGGACGACTTCTCCTGCCGCTCCACGGACGACTTCTCCTGCCGCTCCACGGACGACTTCTCCTGCCGCTCCACGGACGACTTCTCCTGCCGCTCCGCGGACGACTTCTGCTTCCGCTCCACGGCCGGCTTGTGGTGCCGCTCCGCGGCCGGCTTGTGGTGCTGCTCCACGGCCGGCTTCTGCGCTTGATATGCGGCACCCCTGAGCTTCACGCCCTTCTTTGGGAACGTGTTCATCTCGGCCGCCAGCTTCTTCATCTTGTACGCCACCACATCCTGCAGCTGGTTGAGCTCCAGCTGCTGCGGGATATCGTGGTTATCCTTCGCCCTGCTACAGTCCCGCAGCAGCTTGACTGTGAAAAGAGAAAGATCCTCTGAGTAGCCCGCACGTGCCATTCCAGGTATATCACCATTGGCGAACACCCACGAAGGCCAACGTGGTGCTCGATGGGGGGGATTTGGTGGCCGATACTGCACCCGACCACCTTTACACACTGCACTAAGTACTCATTTAAGGTTAAGTTAACCTAGGAGAGGCCCAGGGCTGGTTCAGATATTCGTAACTGTTATTGGCTATGAGCAAGAATCGAAGCAGTATTGCTGCATTCGTAGTGCAGCACGCTAACCACTGCGCTATCGTGAACCACACAAAGATGTCCCAATCCAGCCTTAACAGACTGTTGGGGCAAGTGCTGTTAGCGCGCACATATGAAGGCCACACATACACACAGCCAAATATACAGGCACACGCAAAGAGGCTATGTGTGTCCTCTAGCAGGGAATAGTTTATATGCAACAGGTGCAATCTAAGTGAGAAAACCTAATGTGCCACACGCTGCGGCCTTAACCCCATCAAACAGAAGCCCCGTGTTGCCAGCACTCGGCCACCGCTCCCCTCGTCCCCCGAGCCCCCACCCTGTACTTTGCCGTTCATGCCCCAGAACGTGGGGCCAAATTCAAGTGGATGCGAGAGGTGACTGGGGGTAGCGCAGAGGTCGCAAACGGGTTTTGATTCCTTACCCGTACCCGGCCGGGTACTGGTAGGGTACGGGTACCCGATTGCGACCTCTGGGATGAAGCCATGTTGCAGGCGCGGGTGGGTTGATTCTAGGAACTTGAATTGTGAGAAGAGACAAGACGTTGGGAAATGAGTGACAAACAGTTACTCACCAGTGACTCACGGCCTACCCGTACCCGTACCCGGCCGCACCAGGGTCGCAAATGAGTACCCGTACCTGTACCCGGCCGGGTACGGGTACGGGTAGCCGGGTATCGGGTAGGGTACGGGTATCGGGTACCCGGTTGCGACCTCTGGGGTAGCGTAGTGGTGACAATCGCGCCTCGCATCAAGAATTGCCATGGTTCAATTTCCAACTCGGGCACGCTACTGTGTGGCGTTTGTATGTTCTCCACCAGTTCTGCATGGGTTTCCCCTTCGTTCTAGCTAAAAACCAAACACAATCGGGTATTGGCCAAACATCCCAATATAACCTGCAATTTGCTGAAAGTAGGATTACACACAGCAGTAACATTGTCCCCCCTCCTGCAAAAACGTGGCAGTAGCTCTCCTTGGTGAGCAAGCGGAATTGTGATCCCGATACTGTGGGTACCTTGCTGACTCTGGAGCTTGTTCCACTCTCTCTGCAAGTTATTGAGGTGCATCTCGTCCTCGTCCTTGTCCTGCTGCCCCTTGGTTAGCACCACACACACACGACGCACGCCGTTTAACATCCGCGAGCATTACACGACATGCACACAAAAAATATCCCAAAACTTGTCAAAATATGAATATGTTCTTGTTTTAAACGCAGTTGCTGAGCACAGACCTCAAGGCCAAGTGGCCACCACCAAACAGCACAATCTAAGTCGCAATATGAGTGAAACAGGTTTCTTGAATAAGAACTTGGGGAAAAGAGACGACGATGAAGGAAGGAGTGGAGTAGGATGAAGGAAGGAGTGGAGTAGTGCGAAGGATGAAGCAGAAAAAGAATTGAGGTGACCTGCAGTGTGGTGAGTGGGCGAGTGAGTGCTTGTGAAGTTGAGTCCTGCAGTGTGGTGAGTGTTGTGTTGTTGTGTCCTGCAGTGTGGTGAGTAGTTGTATTGTTCTGCTGTGTGGCGAGTGGTTTTTTTGTGTCTGCCGTGTGGTGAGTGGGTGAGTGAGAGGGTGGATAAGCGAGTGAGTGGTTGTGTTGTACAGTCGGAGAGACCCAGATTGCCAATTGGAGCAGCCAGTGTTCGTTGACCATGTCCCGACCCATGGTGTGCGGACTGCGGCGTACGGGCCACGTGCCAGTCGTGTGCGTCCACTCACTGTAGCCGGGTCAGAGGGTGGGGTGGCGCTGAAGCTGGCCTCCGACACGTGCGCACCCTTTGAACTGGGCTTGGCCTTCGTCCTGGAAAACGCCACCGACTTGTCCGCCTTGTTGTTCACCGTCTCGATGACGAGCAGGTTGGGCCTTGCCACCGATTTCGATAGACCAGCCAACACTCGGGACGGTGCGGTGGTGGCCGTCGGGGTCGCCGGAGCGGCCGGGGAGAGCGAACGGGCGGCCAACTCCCGTGCAGGGAGTTGGTACGGGGGCCAGGCCGAAGCGGGGCTTTGCTGTCCGTACGGGGGCGCCGGCTGCTGCGCCACATAGTAGCCGTGCTGCTGCCCGTGGCGCTGGGAAGCGCCGTACTCAGGCGTTTTGATTGGTTGGGATGCATGGGGATGCGGGGCACACTCCACCGCCTCCTCCGCCCGCTTGCGCTTCACGTCCCTCCTCGAGCCCGGGCCACTCGAGTCCAGCGATGGCTCCACGTGGCTCCTGCTCACGTCGGACGAGGGTGGCTGATTCTTCACAGCTAGGACCAACTCGTCCACTAGGTCCGTTTCTTTCTTGAGGCCGATGGCCTTGAGTATGTTGGCCAGCCTGGCGTAGTCTTCTGGTGGCCGTTGAAGGGGGTCCGTTGTTTCCAGGTGGGGGGCTCGCACGCCCCCCTCGTCGTGTTTGTCGTCCCCGTACAGAAACGTCTCCCGATCCTCTGCATTCCAAAACGCCTGCAGGGAGGAGACCCCGTGGAAGTCGCCGGGTCCGCGCTCCCCCGTGCCCTCCCTCTCCGCGGGCGCTGCGTCTCGCCATGAAACCGCGTCATCCTTAAACCACGAGCGGTCTTCGTAGTGACGACGCACATCGTCGTGCCACGTCGCACCCACCTTCCACTCCTGAGAAACACAAGGCAACATGAATCACGAGCAGCCACGTGGCAGATTCTCACGAGATCGATAGCGGCCAGGAAACAGCAGTACAGCAAATGGATTCTGAAGCCATCTGCTCAGACGCCCTAGGCTCGATTTCAGCCATGTCTATTCAGGTTGTCAACCCGAAAAGTATTTCTGCACTCGGCAAAACACAATCAGCATACCTCTCACTTTGGCTACCAGTTGCACTCCTACTCCAATCAGGAAGACATTCAGTGAGGGATCAATCCCCGCACACGCTTCTGTACTCGCCGCTGCTCGCTCGCTGCGAGATGTACTCATGGTCACGTGGCTCAGCTCGAGCTTGAGCCAATCAGTTTCCTCCAAAGACGAGTTGGGCGAGTGGCTCAGCCACTGCTCTTACACAGCTCACGAAATTCCTGAGCGTGGCCAAGACCGCGCTCAGAGCCGGTTCGAGTCAAGCAGCGTGAGCTCTGAGCCAGCTCACTTGAGCCAGAGGAGCCAAGCCCGAACCGAGCCGTGACTCAGAATAAGGTACTCGGGTACCACGACGCACCTGCGGGGTGCCCGTGTCGGGCTCCACGCGCCGCTTCAGGATGGATTTCTTGGGGAGCGCGGGCGCCTCCTCAGGGCAGTGCAGCGCGTATCCGCTCTCCGGCGAAACGGCGCGCGGCCGGCTCGCCCCGCTCGCCTCCACCTCCCACGCTGGCAGCCGCTCCTCGTGGGGAAGGTGCTGCTCCTGTTGATCCTTCCAAACTCGTGGCGAGTCCAGCTGCCGCTCATTGCAGCCCAGCAGGAAACTCTCATGCTCCCTGAATTATAGCGACAGCACCCACAACAACAGCGGCAGCACGAAGAATGTCCCTACGAGTAAGAGACGCGGAGATCGCTACTGCAGGGCGGTGGTGCAGTGGAAACGCTCATGTCCAACAGCAAGAAGTCCCCGAGTTCAATTCCCAACTCGGATGCCTTTTTGTGTGGAGTTCGTATGTTTTTCGCAATGATGAACAATTACACCACAATTCACTTTATTGGGAAACACATTGCCACCGTCGCCCCCAATGCGATAACTTGGCAGGATCCTCATTGTACGAGTCTTGAGAATCAGCAAGGCTGTTCTGAGTAAACAAGCATAACAATACAAATGTTGTGTTGTTAAAGATGACACCAAGGCAGTCGTTGTCGGTGCTGACGCCAAACGGTTTATTACGGGCGTTCGCCTAGCTTTTGGGGAAGGGATAATACAAGACTTTGGATAAGTTAAATGTCCCCAGGGGAAAGGGTACTGGGAATCCCTACGCCTCCCAGGCTAACGGGCTCTTCCCACAGCGCTGAGCGACTGTTCATCCAACTCGGCCAGCCGGGTAAAGTAGCCCCCCCTAGCCTGGTGCTATTTCTCCCCTACCCTGGGTCCCCACTTCCCTACCGCTCACGAACCCGGCTCCTGGCGAAGACCCCGTCCACGTCACCGGTCCCCCCTCAAATACCCCGAGGGGACATGACGTCACTCCTCCCGAGGCGAGTGTGACATCTCGTCACCACTCTACTCCTCAACACAAATAATAAAACTCAGTGACCACGTCTCTTGAATTGAGGAAGGTTATTTTGAAAACCTATTTTGGGAAAAGAGACAAGGGGAGGGAATTCCAAAGTGGAGTAATCCGAGGGAAGAATATGCTAGGTGACCTGCAGTCTGGTGGGTGGGTGAGTTGAGTTGTTGTGAACTGCAAGGTGGAGGTTCAACACCATGTGGATGAGACAAGACATTCGGCTTGGTAGACCAAGTCCTCAACATGGGCGGAGGAATAAATGAGTCAAGTTCACGGAAGCAGTAACCGTGGTAGTAGCGATAGAAGATTGACAAGGCGGCGACTGGCCACTAGTGAGCCTGAGGTCTGGCAGGGACCTTCAGAACTCCCAGGTTCTAAACCTTAAGAATGAACGCACACACACAGACACTGGATAGTGTGAATGTGGACGTGCGTGTACACGCGGTGGTGGCTACGCACGCCTCCTGTAATCCAACACTGTACAGGTCGTCCTCTACTTACGATGGAGATGCGTTACGACGACCCCATCGTAAGTCTAAAATATCGTAAGTCGAAGATGGCCTCGCCTACCCAGGAGTCTTAAAGAATGGTGATAATTTAGCAAAACAGAGCAATTTACAGTACCGTACTGTATAAACTATATACTGTATGTATTTATTAATTACAATACTGTATTGTACAGTAAAATGTAAAGTAAAAAAACCAAGGTAAATTCTTAGCCTACCTAGATGAACTGCAATTTAATAAAGTTTTTTCAGGAAACAATCCTATCTGCTGTAAAAACTTTAACATGCATTGAACGTATCGTATCGTGGTAACCTTAAAATGAAATCGCTAAAGCTACGTATCATACATGCATTGAACGTATCGTAACGTATCATATTGTACTGGACTCACCAAGATTCTGTCTGTCATCTGCATACTTGAACGATGTTAGGTTGTTGATGGCAATTTTGTCGTATCGCTATCGCCATCGTAAGATCGAAATATCGCAAGTCGGACCATCGTAACTCGGGGACTACCTGTATAGGCGAGCGTTGGTGGATCACAAAAATGCTGTGAAACTCCCTTCATGGGGCCGTCAAGCAGCCGTACCCTGGCTCGCCAGAAGGCGGAAGATACAAAAAATCCAACTCCACTTGTTCCATCAGTACGCGTGGGTTACCTCCCACACTTCATATGGGACTGCAGAGCTTGGGCGATTGTTGGGAGTGCCTGCTCACCGCTCGGCTGTTGCCTTGCCTCTTGTATGTGGTTCCTCCTCGCGCCTGTGTGACGTCCTCTCTCTGTACAAGAGCGAGCGAACAAACACCGAGGGACGCGGCGTGTTACAAGTTATGGCGGTTATCATTTTATCCCGGGCGATTGTGGAGAGGGGCACGGGTGTCGTGGTGGGCGCTTGCGAGTGTGCGAAGGCGCAAGCGTCATGCACACCTGCCCAAGGCCGTGCGCTGCTCGGGGAGTCCCAGGCGGGCGTGCACGGGCACCGGCCGATGGGTCGCGACGTTGGTCTGGTAGCGGTCGTTGCCGACCGTGATCCGCAGGCTCCCCTCGACGGCCTGGTTCCTGTCGTAGTGGTGTGGCGAGCGCCTCTGGGAAGCACAGGGTGACAGGGCCGGCAGGGACAACACTTGAGGAACATGCGCAGGAGACTTGCACACACGTGCTCACCGGGGGTCAGTCACCTCCTCCTTAGCACTCTTCTCTCCGTGCCCTTGCAATGACTTGCCATGTTACGGAGCTGTACAAGTTTTCATTATACTGGTAGGAACCTCCTGGTTACACCAGCCCACAGGGGTTTATTGTGTCCGTCCGTCGTGCAGGGAGGGGCTGGGTGGGGAGGGGAGGGTGGGGAGGGGCTGAGTGGGGCTGGGTGGGGCTGGGTGGGGAGGGTGGGGCTGGGTGGGGGGTGGGAGGGGTGGGGCTGGGTGGGGAGGGGCTGGTCACCCCGTGGTGCCCTTATAAAACTCAACGTTTAACCTACTCACGCCAGCTTGTGCTCGCCCTCACAGTCGGGCATATTTGCGGAATACACCATGCCGCCGTTGACCCTGGCCATTGACCGAGCAACCCAACGTTCCTACCAGCTCCCTCCGCAGGAATGTGTTGATCGTTACTACCATGGGTACTTTTCGTGTGAACTTTGCTCATCGATTCCTCAATGTCGAGGACTCGCAACTCAACCCACTCACCGCACTGCAGGTCACCACACCTCTTTGCGTCTGTCCATCGCTCTGCTCCTCTATGGAATGCCCTCACATCGTCTATTTTCCCCAAGCTCTCATAATAACCTTGCTCAAGTCAAGAAATGCGTGGCCTCTCATCCAAGATCGTGCTGTTTGTTGCTCGCCACTTGATGGTTTGGGCCTTCGGGCCCTGGACTGCCCACAACTATGTGGATATATATTATTGGTTCTTACAGTAAAGTTATGTAGAAGGGAAATAATAAAATAATAATAAATAAACAATAAAATGTGGATATATCCACCGGGTTCAAATGTCAACCGGCCGGGCCCACGACCATCGTGGAACTTTCCGCACCAATTCTTGGTGCCCTCATTTGCTTGCTGTCCCATTTTACATTCACTCGTCGACACGATGCTGGTGGCAGCCAGGGCAGGAGACCTTCATCCAAGCAGTGCACTGACCATGGCCAACGATGACAACAACTGTACCAGAGTTGTACACATTCTAGACTCGTTGTACCGAGACGCTCACATGCATTCAAACATTAAAATCTGCGCGTCCCTGGCCGGCCACCTAAACAACGCATCCAGTCAGGAGACTCTCTAAGTTACCAGCCACGTGGCGGCCACTCGGCAGAGACGCGCCAGGCGTCCCCTTGGGGGCTCCTACCCCGGGGGGGGAAGCAGTCCCAGAGCTCTCGCCCCGTGCCACCACCCCCCCCCCCGACTCCCACGGGTTCCCCGGGCGGCCCCAAGCCCAGGCCGGGGTCGAGGCCCGTAGCCGACGGCCTCAACTCGGCGTGGCCACCGCTGCCCGCAGGGCCCCGTGGCATCCCCGTGCCCGGGGAGGGCCAGAGGCAAGTGGACGGAGACGGACTCGGGACCCGAGGGGTATTCACGGGAACCCAAGGGGGGGGGGGGTCTCCAGGGTCACTCAGGAAACGAAGGAGAGGAGACCGTGGGGTGCGGGGGGTGGTGTGAACCACGGAGTTTTGGAAATGAAGAGGAGCCCGTGGCCACTCGGGGCACCGAGGGGGCCCAGTGCGACTCACGGGACTCGGGGAGCGTGAGTGGCGCCGCCAGCGTTCGTGTCGGTCTCGATGCCGCGGCCTCGACCGCGACACCGAATCCGTGGCGCCTTCTCCTCCTCCTCCTCCTCGCCGCGTGGACCGCGCCTCGTCGGGCTCGGGCCGGTAGGGCCGCCCGTGCCTTGCGGGGTTCATGGCGACGTCCGCGGCAGACACGGAAGGAGCAACGCGAGGTTGGGACCTGGGAAAGCCAGCGGGGACCGGGGGGGGATCCAGCAGAGGAGACCGCGGTCGGCGGAGGCCACGACAACAGCGGGAAGGGCGTGGAGCCTGCCACCTTGTGGCGGGCAGTGGTGAGTTACTGAGGAGTGGTGGCGCAACGGTTAGCGCGCCGAGTTCGTTTCCTGCTCACGGCCACTTACCCCCCCACCCACCCTGAGGAAACCGTGGCCGTTTCGTTCGCTAAACTGCCCAGGGAGGAAAAAAAAACTCAGGTGGGGAGATGTGATGCCTGGGCTGAAACTCGGGGTTCCCCCAGGTGTGTAGACAGGGTCCAGGTACTCATGTGGTGTGACAGGAGGGTGCTCAACTACTAGCAACAAACTCTTTACAACGAATTGCATCAACGACTTTGGCCATGACAACATCGTGATCTTGATACGTCAAATATGTTGTATTTATAATGGTACAAAAATTGTACAGAATAAGATAAAGCAATGGTATGAAAGACATTCTTAATTTTGAAGCTTTCGTGACTGCAGGAATTATTCTTTGGTTCTTTCGGTAAAGTCACGTATAAAGATAAAATAATAAATTAAATAATAGCATACGACGTTTCGATTGCAACACAAGCAATCATCATCAGGTATAAATGAAATAGCAACAAAAAATCTAACCAGAAAACTATAGACAGACATATAAGCAGACAGATATCACCAAGATATATACATGGTTAGATCTTTTGTTGCTATTTAATTTATACCTGATGATGATTGCTTGTGTTGCAATCGAAACGTCGTATGCTATTATTTAATTTATTATTTTATCTTTATACGTGACTTTACCGAAAGAATCAAAGAATGAAAGACATTGTTTATTAATTTTATTTACCTCGGAAAACCTCAGAACTCGACTTTTTTCATGAGACCCCTGCATTTTGGTGTACGGAATTTTTTATTTATGAATGGCACAGGGGAGGTAACTACAGCAAAAGGAAAAATCCCACAAATACGAAGGGGGTAACACTCAAAACGTTCCATTGCTGCATTATCATCTTTTGACCACCTCGCAGCATCTTAAACTGACAATAAATACCTGATTCAGTATTCTAAAGCTGTCTTCCATTCCAGTAACAAGAGCTCAAATCCTGCTTAGATTTAGATCCGGCAAGATCGGATGCATTCAAGGTGATTTAATCATAGGTAACGTGGCAATGCGATACAACATATAAATGTTGAATCAAACCATGAGCCTGAATCGTGATAATTCACACCTCTAGGAAGCAAATCACTACCTGATAAACACATGCCACATGTTACATAAGGTTTGATCACTTTACAAGTGTCATCAAGAGTACTAAGTTTCTGCAAAAGAATTACGACATCAAATCAACACACACTGAATACAAGTTTAATAGCTACTTTAAACGTAACAACAATGTTTGCATGCAACCAATGGAGACCAAACGGCCTATTCACATTTCATTATTGTACTGCACACAGGAGATGTATATGTTTCATGAGAAAACACTCAATGAAGCACTTATCAGAAGTAAAATATTATTGTGGAAAATGTAGAGATGATTTCTCTGCAACACTCAACTCCATGCTTGACTGCCAGCTTGTGTGATTACAAATCCAAGCCGAGGGTTCATTTCTTTTTAAAAAAAGGGCAAACCTCGTGTCTCTTGCAGGACGGTAGTTACACAGGATATATAAATTATATTTACATGAGGCCAAGACAAATACAGGTAAACTACCTCAATATTAAATTATCTCTGTGTACATTACTTACATTTTTCAATAGCACGGTGGTGTGAACACACAGCAATAGGCAGCAGAAATGGTATTATAGTTACAAGTTTGTCTTTAACCTGGTGAGAACTCAGGAGACAGGGATCGATGGATTCGCAATGAACTTTGGTTGAATCAATGCTGCAGAAATTATGCACTCCCAGAAGAACGTGTGGCTGATGTGATGTGCAAAAAGTACTTTATTTTTTTATATGGGGGGACAGATATGGAAAGCAGGTGCATTGTCTGCTTATTCATTTGTAAGGGACCAGAATGGAAGGTGAATGGCCAGCCTGCACCGATCAGGGTCTTGTGTTGACATGCAAGGGGTCACCACCTGGTAGCACAGTTTCAGTGAGGTTATTTCAACTGCCCTGGAGCCTGAGTACAGAAAATAATTGTAAAATATGGCAGGCAAAAATTGTAGTAAGATCTGAAATGCCGTAAGAGGAAACGCATACAACTCGATGCAATGTCGGTATCCGAGGGAGACTGCACATCTGTGGGCGTGACAGCGGTTGCTTGGTATTGTCTTCACTATCACTGCCCCAGTAAATAAGCTGCCAGCACAACAACCTCAATGTTGATTATATCCGTTTATTGTTGTTATGAATGTATTTTATATTATTAGTGTAATTAAGTAATTGTTAATTGACTGCTGGTTATCAGTTGACAATCGATTTCCAAGTGGTTCTGACCCACCCCTCCTAATTTCCCTTGTAGATTTGGAGTTATGACAAGTGTTGGTTTGCGACAATTCTATAAATGTGCAAGTCGTTCTTCGCTCAGGCTCTTGTACTTCACAACACTCCACACCACAGTGTTGTTGTTTTTTTCTGTTGCTTCCACCATAGTCCAGCAGAGTCCATTTTATGAATACCACGCACATGGCTCTGCGACTGGCATTGCACCGCAGGCGCCCTCCTTGTCCAGGATACCACGTCGCCGCTTTGTCCCACATTCCAGCACCCACGGAGGTTGTGTGTTGTCCTGGATATGGGTGACATCATTGGCAAAAACGTTAGTGAATTTAAATAGATGGTGATGAAGGTTCTCACACTATGCGTGGCACACACAAGCAGACAGAATGTCAACATGTACACCGACCACAGCCCAAACAGCACACTTCACAAAATTCGAGTTTAACACGAAATTATCTTCAGCACTGTTGTGGAGATCAGTAACAAAATGAAAAAAGCAAACAATTCGCCTAATTCCCATATATATATTCCTCCGCAAATGTTTTAAAAGTATTTTGTACACATCCCGCACCTCCGATTATGCATGGTTGGTTACGTACAGTGCGAAAGACGTTCAACATACATCCCATCAGCCACATCACCTTCTGAAGTGCAACATTTTTTCAGCACTGGTTCAACGCAAGCAAACTCTGGACTCGGTTCACCATTCAGTGTCTCATCAGCAGGGTCAGGCTTGCTTAAGCCACTGCTGGTGAACTTCCAGATGCTTATTGTCAAAGACCCTCTCTGTTGGATGTGGATCCTCGTTTGATAAAAAAAAAATATCACATCGCTAAAAAGGTTTACAGTGATGATGATCCCACCTTCGATAACTTTTTAGCATCTACTGCCTGTAAAACACTTCATTTTAGGTCTGTACTGACACTATATCATAAATACATTATAAAGACAAGTACAGGTTCAATCTTGACTTAAAGCTTTCGTGACTGCAGGAATTCATATTATTTGGCTCTTTCGGTAGTCACGTAAATAGGTTCAAAGAAAATAACAAAAAACTACGTTTCGATCGCCCGGTAAAAGGGTAAATTACCTTACCTTGCCGAGGCCTACTATCCCTGTGATACACATCGTCCTGCTTTGTACAGCTTATTGAAAAGCAGTTGCATTTAGACGCAATATACTGTGCATATAAACTGCATTTATTAAATGTATTATATCTTTACACTTTACCGTGTGTTCATATGTATGCATGGGATGTCCCTATTAAATGGCCTGGAGGTATGGTGTTGTACTGTGCAGCTCACAATTGTAAGACTGTGATTTAAAATGCGTTTCACCTCGCCCTTTGTGATCCCGCAAATAAAATCGACAGATAACACCCCCCCCCCCCTCCATGTGGAATTTCCTTCACCTACTCAAGGTATTGAGTGTGGACCCACTGAGACGATTTTTTGTTTTAAAATATTTCAGTTGGCAGACACCTCGAGTTGAACACGTCTTGTTTGTAAGCGTGTCCAGGGTGTCAGTTTGTACACACAGCACACGTAACAACACACGTACACACATTTAAACCTGAAGCTTACATAGTCTACGTTTATACACCAGTCAAGACACATAAATAATTGAACGGTGCACACCACCTAAATCATATGGACTGTGCTCTACCTGTAACAATCGTGTTGCGTGATGTGTAATACATGTTTAAATTATCAGAAACTGACAGCATAGTTTCGCGAGTCTGGGTGATTGTTCCATACTGAAGCAGCTCTGCGTTTGTCACGTTGCAGCACTGTAACAGGGTGAACGAGGTACAGATTATCGCACGCGATTCACCAGTGTGTTACATCTGTGACCTCGTGAGCCTTAACATCATGCAATGCCTGCCTTTGCCGAGTATCGCTCTACTCCTGTGGCCGTGCGGCGGCCGTGCGGTGGCCGAGTGGGGCAAGCGCCACCCTCGCCGTGCTCTGCGGTGAAGAGATCCAGCAGGTTCAAGGTGCAGGGGGATGCTGAAGAGGAAGAAGGGGATGCTGACGAGGAAGAAGGGGATGCTGACGAGGAAGAAGAGGAAGACGACGCGTCCAGGTGCACCACGCTCAGCTTCTTGGTGCAGAGCACGCAGCGCCGTTCCAATCCGGGAGGTGGCTGGGGGCCCAGCATTGCCACTGGCTGCCCATCTGCCCTGCGCCAGCTGCGCTCGGCTCCGCTGTGATGGGCCAAGCGCTCACGCTGCCAGATGTTGTGGTTCGGCGCAATTGCCATGACCTGCCGTGATGCCCACGTGCTTTACCAAAATGTGGTGGTACTCTGAAGCCACACGTGGCACTCCTAAATTAGTACAGCAAATTCTCTACATGTCAAATGTATGTTCGCTAATTGCGTTTGCAGAGGTTTGCGGTATGAATCCAGCAGGTCACCCTGGTTAATACTGCAGTGTGGATTAACCATAAAATGCGTGACGTATGCTTCACAGTAGACCTTAAATATCCCATTCATTTTAAGAATATGCCAACGTGTGTTCACGTCATGGTCCAATTTTTAAAAATTACACAGCAATTTATTTAATTGGGAAATGCATAACAATCTTTGCTCCGACGGCACAAACTTGGCAGAACTCTCCTCACGAAGTCTTGAGATTCCATCAGGCTTTCCTGATTAAACAAGCATGATCATTAATAATACACCCAAACGACCAAACCTCTCACCATTACCTCTCTACCTTCTACACACTCACTACCCACTTCAGCTCATCGTAGACACATTCCACAACACCTCCTCCTCCTGTCCACACCTCTTTGCAGCAGCGCCAGCTTACGGCAGCACGATAGTCCATGCGTGCCCAAAGCTCCTCGCGCCACTTGAGGAATTCTGGGAAAGACTTCCTCCAGCCGTGGCCCAGTGCCCAGGGGAAGATGTCATACTTGAACTCCTCCTCATCCTCTTCCATGTCATTGGCCAGATACCTGCACAGACGTGCAATGCTCTAGTTTTCTGCCAGTCACTCAAAATATTTGAAACAATAATTTTTCCTATATTCTTTCAAATATAGACGCAATTATCTATTGCAATTATCTATGTATATATACAATCGTGGGTATTTAATATAATGGATGTATGTATGCACGTGTTTATGCAACGGAAATCAACGTGTTGTGCTTGGTGGTTACTTGGTTCCTCAGCGTTTAGTTAAATGACGTTAATTAACGGTATGACGAGACAGCATCGGACACATTTACTCACAGAGCCAAGAAGAAATTTGTGCGACTGTATTCGGATGTCTTGAAGCCAGCCCTCTTGAAGTAGGAGAACACCATGGCGAGCAGGTACTGAGAAGAGCAATAACACGAATGCGTTTACAAGTCATTCAGGATAAATCAGCATAATGTACACATGGCGCTCTCTCTCGCTTATCTGTGAATGTGAATTCCTTCACTTCAAATGCGTCCCTGGTTACCATATCTGAATCACAATGTGATGCAAAGCTATCAATGCAAATTTTGACTTAAAACTTTCGTGACTGCAGGAATTCATATTCTATGGTTCTTTCGGTAAAGTCACGTAGATAGAAAATAAAATAAAAATAATAATAAAAATATACAAAAAATATTTTTAAAATATATAAAAAAACCTCACGACGTTTCGATCGCAACACAAGCGGCCGTCATCAGGCGGAGAGACAACCGCTTGTGTTGCGATCGAAACGTCTTGAGTTTTTTGTTTTTTTATATTTTAAAAATAATTTTTGTATATTTTTATTATTTTTCTTTTATTTTATATCTACGTGACTTTACCGAAAGCTATCAATGCTGTTCTACTCTCTTCTTGCACAGGGAAATGTGTTCAGGAACTCAATACAATGTCAAGGTCTGTTATCCACGACGTGAGGGCTTCAGGAGGGTGAGAGACCATAGCCTCCTCGTTGAGTTTAACCTGTTACACGTTTTCATATTATGTTAAACACAACTACAGGAGATCATCGATTATCCGGCGCCTTCAGGGGGAGGGGCGCCAGATTTTCTACCTAGTTAACTTAGATATATAATGCAATACAACACAGAGAGTCGGCTAGTGTTGACTGTTATGTTAGCCGACTCTCTGTGTTGCATTGCATTATATTTCTACGTTTACTTGGGGTTTTTTTCTCATTCATTCGTACCTGATGATGATTGCTTGTGTTTCAATCGAAACATCGTATTCTATTATTTAATTAATTTTCTTTCTACGTGACTTAACCGAAAGAACCAAAAAGTAATTCCTGCAGTCACGAAAGCTCCAAATCATGTCATGGGCCCTTGAAGTGAAAAATCTCGGATTTTCAGATTTTTCCTGTTGTCTTCCTAAAAGCTACATATGTACAAAATGTCAGCTTTTTTGAGACATAAAGATTAAGGTTTTTATTGATACAGAAGATAGCTTACTTACCACTCCAATATCGAAGACTCTGCATGGGGTGATGTACGTACTATAGTCTTGTTTCAACAATGTGTTTGACGATCGCCGGACTGATGCAGCCTTTAGACTGGTGCTCCGGCGAACGCCAAATTACACGCACTTTTGGCCAGATCGCATTGTATATTGTTTTTATTACTGACGTTATTAGCCATTCAAAACGTATATATTTGCAGTATTTGCATTGTTTAAGTTGTTGTATGTCGTGTATAATACTGTATATATTTGACACTGAAATAAACATGAATCTAAATACATCAGATGTTCACCCAATGCTAGGTTCTGTGGTTACAGATCTAAATACAGCAGATGCACTTACCTTGTCCGATAGTCTAAAGCAACTGTCCATCCATAAAAAGTCCTGTATCAGATCATCGTCTATAAAGGCAGAACACAAGCATCATGTCATTGCAACGTCCTCATTTGGACACGGTCTGGGTGTTGCAAATCATGCACCACGAGGTTTGGTCATGTTACGCACGCATTTTCCCGACCCATTTTAACCCAAGCGCGGTTTTGCGGCTTGGGCTCCGTATGAGAATTGACGGGGTGCTCATCTCCTGTTTACGAGTCTCTCAATTGGACAATCTCTGTGGACTTCCCCGCAAAGTAGTACTCATTGTATCAACCCCAGAGGAATGATGGGCTAAGTCAACCCCCCCCATCAGAAATTTTACTTGCAACCTTCTGAATGGGAGCCGCTCGCTCTACTGCTGAGCCAACTTGTCAGATAAGCAAGCAACTCTACTTGCATGCTCCTCCAAGATCGTAAACTGTTCAGGAGTCGAAGCTCTTGGAGGAGTGTGCTTGAAAAAATACATTTTCAGCACATGGTCCAACTGAAAACAAGCACGAGATGACATAATTCCCTACCAAACAGACGGAAGAAGGCCGCCATTTCCCCACGCTGTATTATTAGGCTGGGGCTCGTGCCGCGATTGTTCACATGGTTTTTGCCACCGTCCTGGCGCGGACGCCTCCGAGATTGCATCGCCACGGGGAAGTACTGGCGGACGTGGCTCCGCTTGCTGCTCACTCGAGAGTCATGGAGGACTCCATGCTCCATATCACAGTGCCTCATGACCCCAGCCAGCAAGACCTGTCAAAACCTGATCGTACACCTCACCACAAACACACCATGCCATATAGTCGGGTCCTACAATTTTCACATCAGGGTTCTACGACACATTTGACCACTATTGAGTCGTGTAGCATAATATCGACAAGGCTTGATTCTTGCAACTCACGACTCTTCGGGACATCGGGCAAAAACATTACCAAGCTGCAGCGTGTAATTATCTGGAACATGTTGTGAGAGGTACTGGAAGATCCGACCATGTCCATCCAGTGCTCGCCAAGCTACATTGGCTTCTGGTTGCCAAACGAATATATTATACGCTCCCTCTCATTACACAAAGTGCTTGCCACGAATGAACCACAATACCTTGATGATCTCGTTAAGGAGCATACACCATCACTCAAACTCCGGCTATCCTCACAGTGGCTTTGGTCTAGCCATCGAATACAGTCACTGCATCGTGCACTTTCAGATGCGCTTTTGCGGCTGTCTGCAACGCTCTTCTGATATTAGGAGGCCACTGCAGCTAAGCATTTTTACATCTAGATTGAAAACTCATTTATTGAGAACTCTTTTTTGTGTTTAGTTTGTTGTCCTTCCTGCGCATCTCCGATTAGCAGTTGGTTATGTACGGTGCAAAAGAAGTTCAACAAACACTTATGCAATTCATTGTGCACGGTTGGAATTTACTTTGCTTAGTCTGTGTTAGCCCCTGATGTTGTGACGGGTTTCATTTTTCATTCCTGTTGCTCTATACCCCTGTACCGTTCCCATTATGCTGCAATATGCAGATTGATTGTTCTCATCTGGCTCAACCCTCACCTAACTCTGCCGTTCCTTGGCTCTATCCTCACCTGCAACCTCTGGCTCTGGTGATCTATGGGGCAATTCAGGACTCACAAGCTCCTTCAAGACATAATTACTTGATATTCACCTCGGGAGGTCAAACAGGTGCGGCCCTGCAATTGCATGTCGACGACACTGCTGGCGTAATAACCTCCACAAAAGGGCATCTCTCGGGGACATTGCTATACTCTTCAACGCACGGAAAGTACCCACACCGCAATTCTGCCACCAAATATCCGTAGAGCCATGCAAACTGCATCAACCACCGAGCCCATCAACCGAGACCTCAACAACGGGTCAAGTCCCAGTCCCCCTTCTGGGACCGCACTGAAGTCGCCATCCTAGAATCTAACCCAGAAGAACTCTGTGGTGAACAGAGCGGAACAACGCGTACGTCCGGAATAAACGCCTCGTTCGAGACCCAAACATTACACCTGCTGGCTTTGAATTTCCTCCTGTTACATTGCTTTCATGGCTTTATTTTGGTGATTTCAAAAACGTGTTTTGGTTTGCCCATGTTTGTTTGTTGTAGTACGGAATTAGACTAATGAAAAAAATAATTAAATACAAAAGTGAAAACAACTAAATTAAATCACGACGTTTCGGGCGCAATACAAGCATCCTTCATCAGGTGGGGACCACCACAGCGAAAACAGTTGTTGAGGTATGCCGAAGAGATGGCTTATTATTTTTATTGTATTATTTTCACCTACGTGACTTTACTGAAAGAACCAAAGAGTATGGATCCTTGCAGTCACGAAAACTTAAAATGTACAATTAGACTGATGACTTTAATCTAAGTTGTCTTGTGGTTGTTGTTGTTGTTTGACTTGCATCCCACTGGGATTTTTTCACACAGCATTGGTATACGGTGCTTTTTCTGGAAGTTTTTGCTGTTTTTTCCTGGATTTTTCTGTTTGCGTGTTGTCACTTTAAGATGTTTTCTTGTTCATGTTTTTTGTTTGTTGCGATTGCACCCGATTCAAGAGCCGAATGGCTCACAGGACTATACCAAATACATGAAAACGAAACTCCTCAAAGACACTGGTGTCACATAAACCGCATCAGAACTTCAGCAGGCTGATGTAGCACATCTCCGACATGAATGGAAAATTAAAGACGCAAGTCACAGCAAGTGTGACCGGCCATGCAAACCAAACTATGGACCATACAGCAAAACCACTGTAGTAGTCTGCGCTTCTACATTGGAGCAGCAAAACGACACGAACTCTCCTAAAGCTTCTTCTTGGTTCTTTCGGTAAAGTCACGTAGAAGGGAAATAATAAAATAATACATAATAAAATACAATTCTCACGACGTTTCGGCCACAACGCAAACAGCCGTCCTCAGGTGAAGAACAGGTCTGTCGGAAAGACAGCGTCTGAATGAACACCACCAAGCTTGGCAGCGTATATTTAAGCTGGGTTAGAGGAGGAAGGGCGCCTTGACAAAGTAGTTTACATATCAACAGAGGAATTTAGCATATTTATGGAAAATGCAGATATGGGATTAGTCACTACTTGTGGAATGTGTAGGTGGTGGGGGTGGTGTCAAAGTCATATTATGCTCGTGTATTATGTAGGATTAGCAGTAATAAAGGGAGGAAGTAGGATTAGCAGTAATAGCAGTAATAAAGGGAGGGAAATTTCTCCTGAAGCCCTCTTCGTCGTGGCCAGAAGACCTCAACATTGGCGCTTAAATAAACATCATATTGCTGCCACGCTCACCATCACGCCACGACATCGTCCATCTCCTCTGGTTGTTAAGCCGGATTAATGAACAATAGTGTCAACTCGATTCTTCCCCACTCAACTTTCCACAACTTTTAATTATCGGTCACAATATTATTGGTTCAAGAATATGAATTCGTGCAGTCACGAACGTTTTACGTCAAAATTGTTATCGTCAAAGTTTGCTGGATGGGAGGCTCTGTCATTACGGTCTCGGTCGTCATCCTCCGGCTACCCGCGGTGTCGCTTTTTTGTGGGTTCCTTGGAACCGCGAATTCGCCGTTGTGGTTTAAGGCTTTTGGGTTAATTTGGCTGCAGCAAATGTCCACGAAAAAGCCACTTGGTTGAGCGGTCACTTGTGGCGAGGACGCTTCTGAAAAAGCTAAATAGCTCGGTGTGGCTTGACCTGGTGAAACAAAAAAAAGTTGTTTAATTTATAGGTTGTTTTAGTGATTTGCCGATCTTTTCAATATTTCGCACTCTGATCGTGTTGTTTGTTCCGAACCAGAATATTTATACCGCGGGAATCCAATGAGCTATAAAAGCTCTTTTTTTTACATATCCAGTAACGTTGACCCGCCCATAATGGTCATCTGTGAAAAAGCGCTTTATAGCTCATCGGATTCCTCCAGGGATAAATAAATATAAATAAATATTCCGATTCTGAACATTTACCTCAGCGCCGCCGGTACCTCGCCACTTGCTTCGCGCTCGCCGCCTGCTCCGCGCCTAATAGCCACGCCCCTAACAACGCCCCCTAGTTACGAGCCACGCCCTCAGCAACGCCCCCTAGTTACGAGCCATGACCCTAACAACACCCCCAGCTACGAGCCACGCCCCTAACAACGCCCCCTAGTTACAAGTCACGCCCTCAGCAACGCCCCCTAGCTACGAGCCATGACCCTAACAACGCCCCCTAGTTACGAGTCACGCCCTCAGCGACGCTCCCTAGCTACGAGCCATGACCCTAACAACGCCCCCCCCCCCCGGTCACGAGCCACGCCCCTAACAACGCCCCCTAGTTACGAGCCACGCCCTCAGCGACGCTCCCTAGCTACGAGCCACGCTCCTAACAACGCCCCCTAGTTACGAGTCACGCCCTCAGCAACGCCCCCTAGCTACGAGCCATGACCCTAACAACGCCCCCTAGTTACGAGTCACGCCCTCAGCGACGCTCCCTAGCTACGAGCCATGACCCTAACGCCCCCTCCCCCCCCCGGTCACGAGCCACGCCCCTAACAACGCCCCCTAGTTACGAGCCACGCCCTCAGCGACGCTCCCTAGCTACGAGCCACGCTCCTAACAACGCCCCCTAGTTACGAGTCACGCCCTCAGCAACGCCCCCTAGCTACGAGCCATGACCCTAACAACGCCCCCTAGTTACGAGTCACGCCCTCAGCGACGCTCCCTAGCTACGAGCCATGACCCTAACAACGCCCCACCCAGTTACGAGCCACGCCCCTAACGCCCCCTAGTAACGAGCCACGCCCTCAGCAACGCCCCCTAGCTACGAGCCATGACCCTAACGCCCCCCTGGTTACGAGCCACGCCCCTAACAACGCCCGCTAGTTACGGATCACGCCCGCAGCAACTCCCCTCGTTACGCGCCACGCCCCTTAGCAACGCAACCGACTTTGGTCACGAGCCACACCCCTGATTACGCCCCTTTAGGCACAAACCGTGGCCCTATTAAGCCCTCCTAAAGTGGGCCGCCTTCCTCCAAGCCCCGCCCCTCGGCTAGACGAAGCGAGTTGACGATCCGCCCAACCAGCCCCAGACCCAAGCCCCTTTCACCAATTCAAACCCCCTTCGCCTGGTGCCAACTTCGGTACCCACCCGGGCAATCCGCGCACACGTGGAGCACGAACTGCGCCGATGATGGAAGACCACGCGTCGTACGGCGCATTTTCGCGATGGCACGAGTACAGTACGCACTGTACATACAACACGTGTGTAACAGAGTTGCAACACGCGCGCGCGCCCACGGGGCAGAACCCAAAACAAAACCCGGGCCCGACCCGGAACAGCGCTGAGCACATGGAGGCCGCGGTGCAGTGACAGCCACAGAGGAACAGCAGCAGAAGCGGCACGTTCCTCGACAAACATCTCTCCCAAGATATGGCCCAAATCACCACATCTCGCAACTCCGAATCCAAGCAGAGTTGCCTTGCATAGTGCTTGGATAAGTGGCCATCGTGCACGCACACGTTGTCACAGGGCTACGTGGTTGGAAATAAAGGGTAGTGGTGGCAACATGCAATGTTTCACTACGACTACGTTCTCACTCTTCAACCCACACAATTAGCGTGAAGTATGGTCGTATTCACCCACAACCCACACGCATGCAGAGGCCCTCATTGTGATGTTTGTGAGCCAGACCCTGCTGCGAGCGAGCCGGAC
Organism: Lampetra planeri; assembly: GCF_965212315.1. Taxonomy (NCBI): domain Eukaryota; kingdom Metazoa; phylum Chordata; class Hyperoartia; order Petromyzontiformes; family Petromyzontidae; genus Lampetra; species Lampetra planeri. The sequence continues at coordinate 5,869,462 of NC_136131.1, forward strand.
CTCATCTTCTTGGTTCTTTCGGTAAAGTCACGTAGAAGGGAAGTAATAAAATAATATTTTTTATTATTAAAATATATTTTTTATTATTTTATTACTTCCCTTCTACGTGACTTTACCGAAAGAACCAAGAAGATGAATCCCTGCAGTCACGAAAGCTTTAAATCGAAATTGAGCCGGACCTCGTGAGCCAGGGTCGTGCGAGATGCGGGTCGTGCGCAACCTGAGCGTTTATTACGAGTTATTTGTAATGTTGTCATGATTGGTGTTGTCATGATTGGTGTTGTTATAACAGCATTGTTTAAACACAATGGCTAGATTGTGAAAACAGTCCGATAATACTTAGTGCCAGGCGCATTTCAGCTTTTAGCTTGAAAATGTCGATAAAAAATTTGGAGTTTGACGATTTGCACCAAAAGAGTGCGGCCTCTGGCTCCGGGATAAACGCGGACACAACACAGGGGCACACTTCCTGCCGTCGCAATTCTTCAAACGCATTCACCTGAAAATATAAATGACTAAAATTGTTCTTACCTTTAATTTACGCAGGACAACTAATAAGAGCCTCTATTTGCCAATGTTTAAATAAGGATAACCATGGTGCTCAAACATGTTCTAAGTTGGCTTTTTTTACTTTTAAATCAATAAAAAGGGATATACAACATAGTACAGCTTACAGGTTAGTCATTAACTGAAAAATATTTACATGTGAAAAAGCAGTACACTGGAGTTAGCACAGCCCGCGAGGGTCTCCACTTCAACTAACCGCACCGGCTACCTTTGATATCAACACAACCATGACAGGAACGATGCGGTAATCTTACATTGCAGAAACATTCCTGATTTCAGTCTTTGGAGGAAGTCGGGTGTGGAAGGAATTTCATTTTTCATTTCAGTTTCTGGGGGCTGCGCGCGCTGCCAGGCGGAGGTGACGGGAGACGAAGACAGCTTCTCTCTCGGCACAGCGTCCACGCGCTCATTTCTTCCTGGCCTTGGTGTGCGTGAGGATGTGCGACTTGAGGTTGGTGGACTGCGCAAACTTCTTATTGCAGCTGTCGTACGGACACACGTAGGGCCGGTCTCCCGTGTGGATTCGGATGTGCGTGCGCAGGTTGAAATCCAGCGAGAAGCGCTTCCCGCAGCCTTCGAACGTGCACTGGGAAGACACACGGAGCGCCACCACCGCCGCCCGCTGCACGGCCAACCCAGCACACGAGGCGCGACACCACGAAGGCCCTGCCGCTCGCAAAGTGGCGGCGGTGGCGCCGGTGTGTGCTGCTCACCTGGAAGGGTCGCTCTCCGGTGTGCACCAGCTGGTGCCGCTTGAGTTTGGAGCTCTCGACGAAGGCCTTGCCGCACTCGGCACACACGTGTACACGCGGCCCGTGGGTGTGCAGGTGTTTCCTCATTGCCGAGTTGTCGCGGAACATCTTGGTGCAACCCTGGGCAGAAACATCGACACCACCCCCCCCCCACCGAGTTCATCTTGCCATGACACACGAAGTCGTGAGCACAGCCAGAAAGCCAGCAAGTCCACGGATCTCTGTACGAGTCTGTGGATTTCTACGCGAGCTTATGGACGCCACAGATGCAGAATCGCACGTACATAGTCAGAGCCATGAATTTCTTCCCCACAGATGGGGTGCAATGGGTCAAGTTGCTCCCATCGTCGCATGCAGCACACACACACTCGCGCGTGTCAGGATGGAGCCCGAGTGAGCTGGAGGCTCTACCTTGTGAGGACAAGCGATTGTTTTTGACGAATCCACTTCGACGTCGGCTACTTTGAGAGGCTTCATTCTGAAAACAGAGATCACAGGCTTTGGATTATTTTCAAAAACTTCACTCAGGAAGCTACAAGACAAAGTATTATCATTTGTATTTACACTCGTTTACCCATGAATGGCTCACCGAGTCTCAAGAATCCCTTTCCGGAGGGTCCTGCCAAGTTTTCGTAGTCGGCAGTGACGATTGCTAAGAAAAGCGTGATGTCATTTTTCACATTTGAACTCTGACGCTGGTACACAATGACCTACTCGTTTTCGAATGACGTCACATGACCTTTAATGTTTGCGGTGAAGAATCGTTTTTTTGGTTCATATACACCACAGTTTTACCCACGGTGGCCTACCATATACAAATCGGGAACCTGGTAATGATTAGGTTCGAGTTAAGTTAAGGTAATGGTGAGGGTAAGGGTTAGGTTAGGGTTCAGTTACGTTAAGGTAAAGGGTGAGATGTTAACTGCCTCGCCTGGTATACAGGTCCTGGGTTCGACCCCAACCCTGACACCTGTATATTTGCATGTTCTCCCCGTGGCCACGTGGATTTTTTTCTGGGTTTTCTGATTTTTTCCCCCCCCACATTTAGAAACATGCATTTAGAGTATTGTCCACATGATAAGCCACTTTATGAAGCTATCATTTGTGGCCAGCAAACTTCTGAAAAGAGATATATAGATTAATAAGGCCTTACCTGCTGAAATAATAAACAGTTTAATAACAGCAATGGTTATGTTAAGGTAATTGTTTCTAGTAGTGGTTAGGTTAGGGTTACATCAGAATAGTTAGGTTATGGATAAGTTAATGGTTACGGGTAAGTTAAGGTAAAGTTTATGGTAATGGTTAGTCTTACGTTTAGGTTAGAGTGACATTAAAAGGATAATGTAAGGGCGAGGATGAGTTGTGTGTATGTATGTTGAACGTCTTTCACACCGTACATAGCCAACCGTTCTAATCGGAGGTGAGAGTTATGGTGAGGTGTGGGGTGAAGTTAGAGTAGTTATGATGAGTTTGTGATGAAGGGAAAGTTGAGGGTTAGGCTGGGGGTTAGTTTATGGTAAGGTTTGGGTGTGTATTGGGTGAAGTTTTTGGTAGGTTTGGGGTAACTTCAGTATGAGTTTAAGGTGAGTTTACATTGAGTTCAGCATTCGGAAGGGGTAAGTTTACGCAGAGTTTGGGGTGCATTTGGGCTGAATTAGAAGTAGATTTGTCGTGAGATTGTGGCGAGATTTGGGTATGTTGATGGTGATATTAGGTAACTTTCCGGTAAAGTTGTGATGAATTATGGGTTTTGTTTGATTGAATTGAGGGTGAAGTTTTGATGAGTTTGAGTTAAGTTTGTGGTGAGTTTGGGGTAAATTGATGGCGAGCTTAGGATTGAGCTTATAATCAGTTTGGGTTGTTTTTAGCGAGATTGATGATAAGATTACGTCGATTTTGGGTTGAGTTCAAGGTGACACTATAGTTAGTGATGAATGAGTTTTGCTGCGAGCTTGTGGCCAGTTTGCAGTGAGTTTGCATGAGCTTTGCTTAAGTTAACTGCAAGTTTGTGGCAATTTATGGCGAGTTTAGAATAAATTAGAAATCAGTTTTTGGTGAGATTGTGGCCAGTTTTGTGATGAGCTATGATGGGATTAGAGTTATTGTTGAGTTTATGGTGGGATTAAGAGTGGCGAGTTTTTAGTGGTGAACTCACCTCGCAAACTCCGCCAGCTGTTTGGGGTCGGCGAGGTCGATGCCGGGAATCCCGGGTGCCGACCCCTTCCGCTGCTGCGCGAAGTGATGATGCACTTCGTCCACCTCGTCAAGCACCACAGAGCTCTGCGGGATCACCTCCTCCACCAGTGACATCTCCTCCATCTCTGACATCTTGTCTTCTGCACACAGGACACGGGGATAGCCTCAAGCCTCGAACCATGACACAGGGATGACTGACGGAGAGAAACAGAGAGGAACGGGGAGAGGCTACAAACATGAGCGAGGGAGATACAGACGCGAATACAGAGACAGAGGAGACGGGCAGAAACAGAGAGTGACAGAGACGGGGGGGCACAGCTATGATGAGCCTGGGGAGAAAAGTGAAAATACAGACACACAGAGACATCGGTATACAGACACACAGACGTACACAGAGAGGCCACATGTGCAGCAGTTACCCGAGGCCCACACGGTGACGGAGAAGTCTCCCTCCGAGGTCTTGATCTGCACCTGCTTGTGGTCCCACTTGGCCGCACATTTGGCCTCGGCCTCTAGGAGGCCCCCCGCGCCGCGCTTAGCGCCGCCGGCGGGCGATACCGACGTCGAGATCTTGTTGCCGCGTTTGTGGGCCCCGCTGCGCTTGAAGGCCTTGTGCTGCTCGGCCAGGGGCTCGTCGCCCAGGCCGTCGTGGCCCGCGGGCACGGGGATGAGGATGTGGTCGAGGCTCACGGCGTGCAGCTCCTCGCCCACCACCTCTTCGTGCGTCTGCACGAGGATCACCTCCTGGTGGCGGACGTCGTCGTCGTCGTCGTCGGCTCCCGAGCCCAGCGGCTCGAGGCCCAGAGACTCTTCGTCGTCGTCGCCCAGGGAGCCGTCGATGGGGATGGTGACCACCTCGATCTCCTGCAGCTCTACGATCTCGGCGGGGATCTCCACGCCGTCCGCCGTGATGCAGATCGTCTCGCTTGATGTCATGGTGGACATGGTGGTGGACCAGGTTGGTGAGGTGGTGGTGAGAGAGGTGGTGGTGGTGGTGGTGAGAGAGGTGGTGGTGAGAGAGGTGGTGGTGGTGGTGGTGGTGAGAGAGGTGGTGGTGGTGAGAGAGGTGGTGGTGGTGAGAGAGGTGGTAGTGGTGAGAGAGGTGGTGGTGGTGGTGAGAGAGGTGGTGGTGGTGGTGAGAGAGGTGGTGGTGGTGGTGAGAGAGGTGGTGGTGGTGGTGAGAGAGGTGGTGGTGGTGAGAGAGGTGGTGGTGAGAGTGGTGGTGGTGGTGGTAGACCAGGTTGGTGAGTGATGTCAAATGTGGTGGTGGTGATGGAGATGAAGTTGCTGGATCGGAGGCAGGTGGTGGGTGAGGAGGGGGAGGTGTATGAAGTCAGAGAGGAGGTGGGTGAAGAGGTGGTTGTGGGTGATGAAGTCGGAGGGGAAGGAAGTGGTGGAAGAGGTAGGTGGTGGTAGATGTGGAGGAGGTGAGAGAGGAGGTGGAGGATGAGGTGAGAGTTGAGGAGGTGGGTGAAGTGGTGGAAGGGGAGTTGAGGGAAGAGGTGGAGGTTGAGTTGAAGGAGAAAGAAGAGACGGAGGAGGAGGAGGGGGGGTGTGAAAGGGGAGGAGAAGGCTGAGGAGGAGAAGAAGCCGCGTTCCGCTCGGGGCCTGAGGGCCGCGCCAGGCCCAGCACACCACTTGACGTCACCGTGACGAAATATGACGCCACGCGACGGACCAGGGGCGTGACGTCATGTCACCGTCGCGTGACGTCACGGTGTAAACAGTCCTGCGCGCACCCCTCCAGACTCATTCATGCACTGATCAGCTCGGGTTCATCGATTTTCAGACCCATATATTGTACTCGCAGATCCATACTCACACAGATCCAGACCCATAGTCAAGGTCTCGCAAGGTGATTCATAAACTCACATAGACCGCGGACACACACAGTGACTCGTCGACTGAGACCAACCCACACAAATGCATACTCACAGACCCACTCACAGATGCACTTACACCGAGACGCATACTTACTCGCACTCTCACACACCATAATACGGGTAGGAACCTCCTGGTTACACCAGCCCACAGGGGATTATTGTGTCCGTCATGCAGGGAGGGGCTGGGTGGGGAGGGTGGGGCTGGGTAGGGCTGGGTGGGGGGTGGGAGGGGTGGGGAGGGGCTGGTCACTCCGTGGTGCCCTTATAAAACTCAACGTTTCACCTACTCACGCCGGCTTGTGCCCGCCCTCACAGTCGGGCATATTTGCGGAATACACCACGCCGCCGTTGACCCTGGACATTGACCGAGCAACCCAACGTTCCTACCAGCTCCCTCCGCAGGAATGTGTTCTCAGACCCATACTTCGACTGAATTGTTATGAAACAATTCCCAAGCCCAGCGAGTAAATCACTCGTGAGATTTCGCTTAATTTGAGTGAATTTTAGCCAATTACAACACCGCATTGTCCCACACCCCGATTACAAGGCCATCTACGGGAAGTTCTCCTGCTAGTGTAAAGTCAAACATGCCACGGGGGGGGGGGGGGGGGGTGTTCGTGAAGATCTCATCCACCACCTCCTCTCATCCAGCTACTCTCACATCATCTCCACCACCTCCACAACATCCCTCCACCCTCGTACAAAACTGCAACAAACTCCACGAGCTTCTTAACAAACACACTTTATTGGTCAGCAAATCACCAGCGCAGGTGTCTCCCATCATAGAGGGCAGCACGTATGTAGTGACGACGTTCATAGAAAAGAAGTGGCAGAATAAGTGACGGGCAAGGGTGGGGGTCACGGCCGCAGGCACCACGAGAACAAGTGACTGTATACTACTTCGAGTTTGCATGTTCACCCCGTGGTCGCTTGGATTTTTCTCCAGGTTCTCCGTTTTTTCCCCTTCACTTTTAAAAAAACATGATGTTTAGACCATTTGGCCGATAAAAAATTCCACATAAGCCGCTTCGTTAATCTATCATGTGGCCAGGTCGCTTCTGGATAAAAAGAGCTGTTTAGCTCAGTGGGCCTGACCTGGTAAGAGTAAAAAGAGAGTGAGTTAAAATTGATCGCACAAAATTGTGAACACTTCAGTTCTGTTTTCTTGGTTCTTTCGGTAAAGTCACGTAGAAGTGACTTTACCGTGCTGTCTTCTACGTGACTTTACCGAAAGAACCAAGAAGACGAATCCCTGCAGTCACGAAAGCTTTAAATCGAAACTTCAGTTCTGGTTAACTGACCCCCGTGTAACGCCGAGTAAGCCACCCTCGTAAAGGACGGCCTCACCTTCATAAGGTGAGGTTGTCGATGATAACGATTTAACTTGTTTACCCAGAAAATGCTCAGTTTCACGAAGGTCGTGCTAATTTTTCCATAGCAGAGGGCAAAGAATTCCGTATTTCACAATAGAACCTTATGGCGGTAACCCTGGGGTACCATAGTACCCCGGCTCTCGCATAATGTCCGTGATGCAGTCATTTTGAGTCTGTTGATGGTCGGCGATGTGGCAATCGACTAATCTCGACGAGCTGTACACGATGCACCACTACGGTGCGTACCGCGAGCGTTCAGGGTTTCGGCGCAATCGTCCTCGCTGCGTTTCGACATCGCGGAGTGGCACTGATGTCGGATTAATTGGTTACCCCAGTTGCGGAGCTAAGTCCCAGAAATAAAATATTTAATTGCCTCGACCATATTTTATTATTTGGTACCCCGGGGTACCGCCATAAGGATCAATTTAAGAATAGTTTATGGTGTAATCACCGCTATAAGTAACCAACCACAGTTAAGTAATCCCACACTACTGTCTGAAATCCAAGCGCAGCCAGTAATCTCTGTGCTGTCTGGAATCCGGCATTACCACCAGCAATCCGTGTTGCCTGCTGTGATTCCGTGCTGCCTGCAATGCAAAACGCTGATCGAGCAATGCTTGCTAGTCGAGTTGTGGATGAGTTTAGCATCGAACGAGAACCGATATCCTTGCCTAGAAGCATCTAGCAGTTCACCAAGTGGCTCAAGCAAGCCCTACTCTGCTGACGCGACAATATTTTGAAATCTTGTTGAAATATACACTCCCACAAGGCCGTATGCCTGATGAGATGTGAAAAAAAATGTCCTTCATTATTTGTCTGCTTAGTGCTCTACGACACTGCGGATTTATTTTTGCTAGAAAACATTTTAACTCGAGCAGCTTCACAGCACTCGCTCACCGCAACGAACACCCACGAGCTTCACACACACACACGAGGCGGCACGTCACTTGCACAGGTACCCCGCATCATAGAGGCCAGTCACGTCATGACGAGGTCCGTAGTAAGGAGGTGGTATAATTAACAGTTATAGACGAGGTGGTATCACGACCGTTCTATTCTTACCAGTAACAAAACATCGGTCGTAGGCACCTATGAGAATGAATAATCACTCGCAAATATGAACATTTGGTTCCCGGCATACCGACCATTGTGTCACGGCGAGTAAACCACGGTGGCTAAGAATGACTTAATCTTCATCAGATGAAGTTGTAGATGATGACGACGATGACGACGAAGATGACGACGAAGATGACGATGAAGATGACGAGGATGACAGTATGTGTGTGCCCACAATATTGGTAGTGGAGTTTTTGGCACGGGCGGAATTCCGGGTGCCCTGCGTCTCTGCGCGTCGCTGCCGGACTACGCTCATGCGGGCCCGGGCCACTCCCCCTCTCCGGCGTAGGGGGCAACTCGGTCGCGCAAGCGGCCAGCGGCGGTCCTCGTCCAACTCCCTCTCCGGCGCCCAGTTCAAACCTCTCGCCCGAGAAGTCGATGCCGATGCCCCTTGGGCTGAATTGGTATGGGGCACAGAGGGAGGACACAATCCAAAAAGAGAGACATTTCGACTTTGTTGTCCTGGGCATTATGAGTGATGCGTAACTGTGCGGGATGTGGTGCGCTGCGCGGCGTTAAGACACACCGAGCTGCAATCTCTCTCTCACGATCTCGTCTCTCTCGGCCTTTTTCTCCTGCCCTAGCGACTCCACCATGCGATCGATGCAGTTGTCGAGGACGAGGGAGGGCGTGCTGGATGTGGGGCTTGCGCGGCAGATTGGGCACAGCTCCTTCTGCTTCAGCCACTCCTCGATGCAGTTGCGGCAGAAAGTGTGAGCACAGCTCAACGTCGTGGCCTGCACCACCACCACCACCGCATCGCACAGGGGGAGGGCCACGCCAAACACTCTTAACCCAAACTTACGGCTCTTGCGATACAGCAGCAGGAGTGCATTCATAATAATAATAATGAATCACCTGTAATGTAATCTGATTAAATCGATAAAACCATCCAAGCAGCAGTAACAGCAGCAGTAGCATCAACAGAAGCAATAACATCAGCAGAAGCAGCAGTAACAATAGCAACATCAGCAGAAGCAGCAGTAATAACAGCATTAGCAGCACCTGAATGAAGAGCTCGGAGCAGATGATGCACTGCAGCTCATTCTCCATCACGTTCTCAAAGGAGCAGATCACCTGCTTCTTCTCAGTCTTCTCTTGCTGCGGCGGTAACAACAACAGCAGCAGCCATAGCATCACCGCCAGCATCCTCACCACTGCAGCAGCGCCATACGCCAGGCGGTGCGGTGTTCCCCGTCACCAGTTGTCAGTGGAGTAGCGTGCATGCTGAGCTAAAGTGGAACCAGTGTGCAAAATACGTAGACTATCTGCCTCCTTCCCACATCTGTTCCTCCACATGAAGAAAACTATGTTTAGCACATCCCACTGGCCACACAGCATTCTGGGAGTGCATAATTTTATAATCCTATGAAACTGCACACAAACACCACTGTTGAAGCCACACACACGCATGTGCACGCAGTTCCCTGCCGTCAACTGCCGTCCGCACCTCCAGCTGCATCTGCTGCTCGCGGAGTGCCAGCTGGTTCTGCCGCTGCCTCTCTCTTTCCTCCGCAAGCTCACGCTGCAGACGGCGCCACTCCCGCTCGCTGCGCTCTCCCACCGCGTCGTCCTTGCCGGGCTCGCACGGGGCGGCTCCAAGCCAGCGCTTCCCTCGCTTCTCGTCGGCAATTCCCACAGGGGAGGGCCAGGGCTCCGCCGCGGGGCTGCTCCGCACACTCTCACAATCCCCTCCATGTCCTTCGCCCTTCTCCGCTGCTGCGCTCTTCAAGGTGCTTTGCGTGGGGTCATCCTCTTCCCCGCCGCCGCTCCGCGAGCTGCCTGGGTTTGACCTCCGAGGGAGGTCGCCGGTCGACTCCTGCGTCTCTCGTGATGGCGCATCTCCGAGCTCCCTGGCTCCGCTATCCTGGGAAGGGCCTGAATGGGCGGCGTCCATTCTGGGTTTCTTGCCAGTGAACGGCCTCGGCTGGTGGAGGACACTGCCGACCGCACACGCTTCCTCCTCACGCTTGCGTTTCTCGGACGGTGAGCCCGAACTTGACGGCGCTGGCGACTCGGCGAAGCAAGTCCGCAGCGCCGTGCGCACCACGCGGTACTCGAACTCGGGGCTCTCCTGGCTGTCGAGGCGCACGCCGATTTGCACGGTGTCGCCCACGGAGAGCACGCGTGGCGTGCCGGGATCAATCCGTTCCCCGTTCACGTACACGCCGTTGATGCTCTGTGAAACGCAGGCAATGCACATCGAAAATGTCTATTACTATTTATTGTTATTATGCTTGCTTAGTTTTGAAAGTCTTAATCTTAATCTCCTTCAACAGATATAAGTTATAGATGATGATGATGATATGGTGATTAGTATTTTCAGGAAGGTTCTGAAATGAGTTTACAGTAGAGACAATGATTGCTAAGTAAATTGTCGTGTAATTTTTTCAATTTAGAAAATTTGGACTGACGTCAGCACAGAGTGGCCTACTCTTGCAAATTATACAGGAACGTTATTGTCCGCTGCAAAGCAGATGGCGTGTAGTGTTTTATGATTAAATACACACCAAAGTATTAACTAGGACGGACTGCCAAATTCCAACCACAAACCTATGCAACGAGTAGCAGCCAAGCCACTGTTGAGCTGAGTCATAGCCCCAGCAAAGCACAAGCGCAGTGGCGCACGGTGGGCAGCCTGGGTGCAGAGATGCTGAATGAGGCAGTATGGCTGCACCTGCAGCAGTTGCATATTTAGTAAATATCCTGTAATGAGATGAGAGCCCAAGGAGACAAATCTCTCAAGGGAGGCCTGGACCACAAGAGGCAAATGTAGCGACGCAGAACCGAGTAATACAGCACCAGTGTCATCTATCACGTGCTTCGCCCACTGTGCTATGAACCCCACAACCAGAGTTTAATTCCCAGCACGGCGGCGAGTGATATCGGAGCCGGTCCTGAGCTACCCCTTATCAACTAGCCAGTGTGAAGATTGACATGACATTTAATTACCCAGAGGTAATTCATCTCTTATAACCATTTTATACTGGCATATCCGAGCCATGCTAGGGCCGTGCCAAGCCAGCACGGTGTGGGTCAGGAAGCACGGGTTGCTTTTCCACTGCGCCAAAGCCAAGCCGTGCTGCTGACGTCATGTGCAATTCATGACATCAAGACCAGCGTAGACGCCGACGCCTACGAGCTCCGCCAACTAACGTCGCACACATTGCACAACTCACTATCCCCACCCCTAGCCCTGCTTGGCTCTAAACCAGCTTCATGTGTCTTGTAAGGCAAGCAGAGCACGATTATATAAAATGCCAGTGGAAAACCGACCGTGCTGCACGGGCCCTGCACTGGCGCATCTCGGATGCACGAGCGGGAATGGAGAATTGGCGAGTGCTCTGGCCGGGCACCCCAGCACACCGGCGCCATCGTACCCGGCAATCGGTGACGCTCCAGCAGGGCTCTCGATGCGGGGAGGCTCCTGGTGCACAGCGCGTGAACACGCAGTGTTTGCGCGACACCATGAGTGGGTACTTAAGCGACACGAGGCGCGCCGTCACCTCCATGCCACGGCCACACGCCACCTGCAGCCACACGTTCAACAACGCGCATCATGACATCACAACGTGGATTTATATCCATATGGGTTGACAGTGTGGCAAGGTGGCGGCGCAGTAGTACAGCAGATCATTGATTATCCGGCTTCCAAGATAATCCAGCACGCCCTTCCCCCCGAGGCCGCCGGATAATCGATGATCTACTGGAACACTCGCGTCTCACAGCATCAAGGGTACCGGTTCGATTCCCGACTCGGGCGCATTTCTATCTTAAGTGTTTATCTTCTCCCCGTGTTCTTAAGAGTGTGAGTGGAGTGTGAGCGTTATGTTAGTGTGTGGTGTGGTGAGTGTGGAGCTTTGTGTGTTCTCCCCGCTGTTTTTCATGGGTTTCCAACGGGTTCTCCCAACGTCCTCCTACAACTGCCACCATATACAATGTCATTGCCATTTACCAAACCAACCAAATGTAGGACCCTCTTGAAAACGAGAATTCAGACTCGTAACGTGATGCAGCATTAACGCTCGTTACTACAACTCAACCTGGAGAGCGACGCGATCACAATTGTTCAGTGACAAACTCGCCCGTTACTCACCCAAGCCTCCCACATAGAGGGCAGTACTAAAACTACCGGGCAGGGTGGGCCCTACTACTTGCTGTACTGCCTTCCACGGGCCACCTCCGAGCCACGCAAGTTGTGAGTCTGGCGCTCGTGCCATTGTCTGCGTGACCCACCAACCCCACGGCCGCTGTGCCATAAACACCTCACCATCATCATCACCACCTTCCTCGTGAAAATCATCTACTCCACGTCACCACACTCTGCCCTTCAACACCAAAATCACCTCCGACTTACCAATCACCGCATCCTCCCCGCCATCAACATCACAGTCACGTAACAACACCACCTTATCACTACCACCGCCTTCAGAACTATAGCATCCCTTCACCATCACCACGACCACCTCCAACCCACCATTATCACCACCACATCACCCTCCTCCTCACCACCACCACATTCCCTTCCCTTAATCACCACCTCGGCCATCATCAACCACCTCTCGCCGCCGTCACGAACCGCCTCCCCGCGCGCACCTCGTCTCCCGACAGCAGGATCCGGCCCTTGTGGTGGCCGATCCGCTGCAGGTACCACTCCTCCTCCTCTCCCTCCTCCTCTTTCTTTTCCTCCTCCTCCTCCTCGCCCTGCGCCGTCGCCTCCGCGCGTAGCACCGCACCACCCGCCGCCATCGCTCCTCTGCGGACCCCCTTCGCCACGTGACCGGCCCGCCGGACCACGTGACGCCGAGCGCGTTTGGAACTCGGGATGAACGATTTGGGGGAAATATCTAATTGCGATTTTTTTTTCTTCTTGGTTTTTTCGGTAAAGTCACGTAGAAGGGAAATAATAAAATAATAAAAATGAAACATCATAAACACCTTTTATTATGTTTTATGTTTATTATTTTATTATTTCCCTTCTACGTGACTTTACCGAAAGAACCAAGAAGATGAATCCCTGCAGTCACGAAAGCTTTAAATCGAGATTTTTTTCTGACAGATATTGCGATTTGATTTGCGATTACATTTTTAAAAGTCAAGCCTCAGTTCAATATTCACTGTGTAATAGATTTTTTTAAATGTGATGGAGCATTGCCACACGATACCATCAAAATATAAACTGCTCTGTATATTCTAATGCAAGGATGAGAACTTAAAATATATGAATTGCTTCCAACATGCCTTTATTGAGATGTTTTAATTGAAAAAGAACAATCAAACATATAACAATTGTTAAGTTAAATAAATAAAGTTATAATAAAAAAACATTCAAATAAGAAAGTAATAGGACATTCCAAATTTGCTAATCGCAGTTACAAATTTCGATTTTAAATCGATTAATCGTTCAGCCCTATAATTGGTGCGTGCCCGATGCCACGAGCCACCCCTACCCCCTACACCAGGGGTGGGAAACCTTTTTTCTGCCAAGGGCCATTTGGATATTTATATAACATCACTAGCATAAGTACCCGGCGTTGCCCGGGGGAAAAATATATTTTTTAATAACCTTACATATATACACACCCTCACCACTCACCCTCACCATTCACCCTCACCACTCTCCCTCACCACTCTCCCTCACCACTCTCCCTCACCACTCTCCCTCACCACTCTCCCTCACCACTCTCCCTCACCACTCTCCCTCACCACTCATCCTCACCAATCACCACTCACCACTCACCCTCAACACTCACCCTCACCACTCTCCCTCACCACTCACCCTCACCATTCACCCTCACCACTCTCCCTCACCACTCTCCCTCACCACTCTCCCTCACCACTCATCCTCACCAATCACACCCTCACCAATCACCACTCACCACTCACCCTCAACACTCACCCTCAACACTCACCCTCACCACTCACCCTCACCATTCACCCTCACCACTCTCCCTCACCACTCATCCTCACCAATCACACCCTCACCACTCTCCCTCACCACTCTCCCTCACCACTCATCCTCACCAATCACACCCTCACCAATCACCATTCACCACTCACCCTCAACACTCACCCTCACCACTCACCCTCACCATTCACCCTCACCACTCTCCCTCACCACTCTCCCTCACCACTCATCCTCACCAATGACACGCTCACCAATCACCACTCACCACTCACCCTCAACACTCACCCTCACCACTCACCCTCACCATTCACCCTCACCACTCTCCCTCACCACTCTCCCTCACCACTCATCCTCACCAATCACACCCTCACCAATCACCACTCACCCTCACTCACCCTCACCACTCACCCTCACCACTCAACCTCCCCTCACCACTCACTAATCACCACTCACAATCGCCACTCACAACCGCCCTCACCATTATATTTTTGCCCCAGTCAACGCCGGATATTTGCTATTCGTAGCAGTTTATTTCAACTCTATAAGCAACTTATATTAAAGAGGAAGCGCGATCCAAAAGTAATTTACAACCTTCGATTAGTCCTTTGTGCGATTCAAAGAATCGATTCCTGGCATGTTGGGGGTTTACATTTTGAATGATAGAGTTTCATTTTCATTGTTATTTTATTTTTGTTATTTTTTCAGGAGTTTTTAATTACATTTTTGCCCCGGTCAACGCCGGATATTTCCCGTTCGTAGCAGTTTATATCGACTTTAACCAACTTATAGTGAACGGGAATCGTCCGAATCTAAATGAATCTACAACCTTCGATTCCTTTGCGCGATTCAGAGAATCGATTCTTGGCGCGTCGGGTTTAAAAGTAATTACACAGTTGTTTTTTCATTGGTATGTAATGTTTGAAAGTTTTCATAAGATTTTAAATGTATTTTCCCCCCGGGCAACGCTGGGTATATCGAGTTTATACCACAAATGCGTGCGCATATTTTTAACGGGAATTAAAAATGGCGTCCACCCGGCAGCGAATGCGTCGCTACCCGTTGCCAGGGGCAACCGCCGTCCAATGAAACTGCGTATGGTCCGGCGACACACAGACACACACACACAGACAGACAGACAGATTTGCGATTTTATATATATAGATTCGCGGGCCATACAAAATTATCAACTTAAAAATTAGCCTGTTATATTTGGTCAAACATTTAATTAACTCACCTCTAATGGGATGGCTGGAACTGCTTCTCTTTGGCGAGGCGTGTGATGTTAGCTGGTTTTGATGTTGCTACTCGCAACTGCTTTTACAGGTTTTTTCATAGATTTATTGAATTTCGAGTCCCGCCCGCGGTTGCCTTGGCAGGGCCACACCAAATGATTTCGTGGGCCTCATACGGCCCGCGGACCGGACGTTCCCCACCCCTGTCCTACAAGAACAAGAATCTCGATTTTTATCCCGGAGGAATCCGATGAGCTTTGAAGCGCTTTTTCCATAGCTGTCAAAAGGGGCGCGGGTCAGAAAGTTAAAAGAAAACCTCCCGCCAGCGAGTTATGTTACTCACCGCCTTCACCAATGTGCAGTCTTATTGAGGGCCCTGTGTTGTTGTCTTGCTGTGGTCTGGGACTGTTGTGGTTTATTCTTGAAAATTTATGATTATTAATTTTCGGACTTATCATACAATTTGTACCCATGTACGTTCTTTGTTATAATTGGTAAATTCACGTTTCGTGACTCGCTGACCTTTTCTATATTTCACAATACATTATCGCTTTTTTGTTTCCGTTGGAAACTTGCCGACGCGCCCCGCCTGCCGGACGACATCGGTGACGAAGAGCTTCGGAGCTCATCGCATTCCTCCGGGGCGAACGCAGATGGCGACGAAGTCCGTGGAGTGACGGTCACCGCGTGGTTCAAACGCCGCGCTTAGATCCAAAACGCGCGGGGAACCGAGAGCCCCACTCCCACCCGGCGTCCGATGGTTCGACTTTTGTCAGAAATGTCACTCACCGTTCGGTCTCCGAGCGATCGAGAGCTTCGTTAAACACCCAATACGCTTTCGCGACCAATATTATTCATAATAGGCTTTTTTTTGGGTGAGATCGCGTTAATATAATTGCGTCGTGAAACCCGCCACCACCCGACAACAGACAATTTGTAAGGTTTGTCACGTAACCAAAACATTTCTTAATGCAGATCACCCACCATACGTCAATTGTGATCAACTGTGAGCAGAGAACCGATACTTGCTATTTTCGTGCACACAAAAAACGGCAGGATGTACAAGCACAAGGTGCATGCACAACATGTTGATTACCCTATGAATAACCCAACCGGTAATGTATATCCATAGTAATTTATATGCATTAATCAATCCCCCCCCACCCACTTTTTTCCCTTTGGACCGGGTTGGCTCACAAGTAACATCACATTCATCTCTATTTGAGAACGAAACAGGGTTTCTCCACAAATCTCGCCTGATGATGCTCGTTGTAATGACAGGCGAAACGTCGTACTCGAATTGTAAATGTAGTGTTTACTCTCCAACACATCGTGTGCCGCGCTAGTAAGGAATTGTAATGTTTTGTTTACGTGACAAACCTTATTAATTGGCTGTCCGGTAGTGGCGGGTTTAACAACACATTTATATTTACGCGATCCAACTTCAAAAAAAAAAAACTTATGGATCGAGAGCTTAGTTCGAAGGAGTCGCTTCGCGGACACGTTGCCCATCTTTACGCTCAAACTCCAGGAAAATTGCGCACTTCAGTTGCCGGTTGACATTCGGAATGGAGTGAAACTCTCTGAATAAGGGTGTATGGCAGCAAGAGCAGTTTATGCGAATGCTGCCGCAAGAGGTCACACGTTTGGCGCTACGGTCCTTGGCTATGCATGAATGTCCTGCCAAGTTTTCGCAGTAGGGGGCGATGTTGCTGTGATCCCAATGGAATAGAGAGTACAAGTTACTATGTACAGTATTTGTTTTCGTGTACAAGCAACCATATAACTCATGCAGAATTGACAGTGAACGAACAACCTCCACTCACAAACAGCAAGGCGCCAGGCCCTGAAATCGAACCCAGGCGCTTCTTGCAGTGAGGTGCGAGTGTCATCAATGCACTGCCACCCTGGGTCAGCAAGCGACATGCAAAGACAGGCAAACGCACGCTCCACCGTGGCGTCTCCAAAAGCAACTTTATTTGTAATTCAAAAAGCACGACAGCTCGCAGCGCCAATGCGCATCATACGACAACACGTAACACAACAGTTTGACAGCATGACAGCTCGCAAATTTCCGTGCAGATCGCAGTGCACAGCTTGCGGCGAACAGCATGGAGCACAACAGTTTGCACTCGTAGCACGCAGCTACGATGTGCAGCAGGACGCTCGCAGGATGCAGCTTGTGGGCGCAGCTCCATCAGCAGCAAGCAGCGGCAACAACAATGTCTTCCAACAGCAAGAGAGGAATGAGCCAACGTGGGAAGAGGCACATGTGCGGCTTGTGCTGGTGGCTGGCTTGAAAATGTGTTATTGTTGAATGTGACAGCAGGGTCAAATAACGAGTTCGCTAATTGGTTACTGATCAGTGTAAGAGTTGGTTCTAATAACTGGTGGGCTAGAGATAGGGCTAGAGTTTGTGTGGCTTCACACTAACCACTCTTCTTCCGATTTCAATGGATGGTCCTTTTAGTTTTTAGTCTCTTTTCATTGCTGTGTCCACAAGGCCCACACAACCACACGGCCCGCAGAGGGCACAGCCTGCAGCCCTGCAGAGCCCGCAGAGGGTGCAGCCAGCACGGAAGGCCCCATGTCCTCAACATATCGTGCAACAATCCACTCCCTGGCAACGCCGTGCCGTTCTCGGGCATCACGGTAAAGTCTCTCAATCCCCCCCCCCCCACACTGCCTCATGCCCAACCCCCAAAACTACCTGAATCTCCTAGATTACACACGCAGGGGTCACGTTGCGAGAACACCGTGTTTCCTTTTCCACAATCAACAGCAATTATCTCCAAGGCAAACAGAAATGTGACATGAGCAGCTTATTTTAGGCTGTGGTGTGCGGTTCTGGTTGCAGCCTGTGAGTAAATAATTATCATCCGAAAAAAAAGCGGTTTAAATAATTGTCAGCTCTTCTTCACGCCCTCCAAATAAGCTTCAACACTGGCAGAAGTGCATGAACATCGCAAATCAAGTAAAAAAGACAAGAAGCGTACGTACATCAGTGCACAACGACCACAACCGCCGCGGCACGGACACGAAACAGGCAGCGCCGAGGCCACTCACTCGGGGCCACTGGGACCCTGAGGCCACCGGAGGACGATTCGGAAGAGCGCCACACGGGTTTGGCCACCTAAGCCAACCCGGCTCAGGCGGGCGGGCCTGACGCACCGCAAGCACCCCCGGCGGCTCCTTCGCTCCCCTAGGGCGGGACGGGGGACGCGGGGGGTAGAGACCCCGGGCCGGGAGGGAGGGGGAGGCCACTACTCGAGGCGGCCACCCTTGAAGTGGCGCTTGACGCGCGAGTAGGGCCCGAGTGAGTCATCCGTGATGAAGTCCCACAGCACCTTGACCCAGGAGTCGTGCTGCGGCAGGTCCTCGTAGAACTCGGGGGCGATCTTCCTCACCTGGCACCGCACGTACGCAAACATGAGTTTAAGTTCAATCGTTATTTAGATTATTCCGCTCGTTTAGCTGGGAAAGCCTCACCCAGTCTCAAGACTTCTTTTTCAGGAGGCTCCTGCCCATTGTTTGAAGTATGGGGTGATGTTGCTGCTGCTATGTGATCCCAATTGAGTAAATTATTTGCGGGAAATGTGCATCTGGATTTGTGGTCAGCACCGGTTACATTTTATTTTTACGCTCGTTATTTTGTTGAGTTTTTTTACTCAATCTGTAATGGGCATTGTCCAGTGGCAAACACTGTACATAACACAACTGTATTGTCCATAATATAGGTTTTTGGGTTAGATTGCGTAAATATATAAATGTGTCGTTAAAACCCACCACCACCCAACACAGCCAACTAGTAAGGGTTGTCACGTAAACAGAACATGCCAATTCGTCACTAGTACAGCACACTGGTGTGTTGGAGAGCCAAGCCACAACATTAAAATGTTGTGGCTTGATAACCCTTACTAGTTGGCTGTGTCGGGTGGTGGCGGTTTTTAACGACACATTTATATATTTACGCGATTTAACCCAAAAACCTCTTATGGATGATATTGGTCGCAAAAGCCTACGTGTTAAAAACAACTGTATTGCATGGAAACAAAGTTACCACAGGTTAAGCTTCTCTGAAATTACAGTCCCAAGTTTTGCCACATTTAAGCGAGTTGTAAAACTCTCCATCATGCTCCGGAGAGCTCGTTTCCAGCCACTGGTTGTACAATTCATGCAGGAGAGTCTTCCTGCATCACAATAATTCGGCCGGGTGACTCAGTGGTAGATGTCCGTGAGTTCAAATCCAGGTTGGAGTGTTGACTCAGCCCATCGTTCATCTGGGGTCGATACAATTAGTACCACTTTGTGAGTAAGTCAACAGAAATTGTCCTATGTATGTACTTGTCCCCACCATACGAATCCGGAATATCCACCACTGGCTGACACACTGACTCACACACCGACACAAACCCACACGAATTCATACTGATGCTCACTCACACACTGACACAACAAAGATCCCCTGGAGAGCATTAACAGACTTTTGGGCCAAGTGATATTAGTTAGCATCTATGAAGGCCGGCACCGCACACGAGTAAACGGGTCGCCAGAATCCTTTGTGTCCCTTGTGGCGATGTTTACACACTGCACCAGGAACTCATTGGATGCTTAGTCAACCTCGGGGAGGCCCAGGACCATTTGAGATAATCGTCAATGGTGTTGGCCATGAAAAGGAATCAAACTCGGGTAGCTGGGTTCATTGTGCAGCGCTGTAACCACAACACTACCACTTCCCACAGCACACTGAATCCATCCCAGGTCCTTCTTGCTCTTAGGCACGGGTCTTAGCACTGTACCACCTTGCCACCCACATTACGTGTCTATGTGCGAGTCTGCGTATGTGTGCTAGTATGCGAGCACGCACGTGTGAGTGTACGCATACACGCGTGAGTGAATGCGTGTGTGCGTGCGTACGCGTTCGTGTGTGCATAAGTGTGTGCGCGCGTATGTATGAGTCAGCCTGGGCCTGGCTCACCAGAGGCAGCCGGCAGCCCGGGATGCTGGGGAAGTCGTGGTGCTCCATGTGGTAGCCCACGTTGAACGTGAGCATGTTGAGCGGCCCGTAGTAGGAGTACGTCTCGTGGCCCTTGAGGAACATGTAGTGCTCGGCGATGAAGTGACCCGAAATGGGGTGCAGGCCCATGCAGAGCAGCGAGCCGGCCACCATGTACACCACAGGCTTGGCTCCCAGCAGCGCATACACCAGCGCGTTGAAGGCCACCTGAACAGCGATGTTGATGAACTCCATGTGGGTGAAGGGCTTGGGGTTAATGCAGAGCGGCCGCACCGTATAAAAGAGTGGCTGCAGCAGGATCCACACGAGCTTGCGCGCCGTCGTGCAGAAAAACCAGCCTTCGAAGTCCGTGGGGATGTCCACGTCCACGCCGTCAGCACCCAGATAGCGGTGGTGGTCCAGGTGGTACTTCTTGAATGAGATGGAGTAGGGCAGGCCAATGGGCAGGTTGGCGAACATGCCATACCAGCGGTTCCACTGCACACGGCTGCTCCCAAAGGCCACGTGGTGTGCGATCTCGTGGATGGCCAGAGTCATTGAGTGATTGATGCAGCCTCCGAACACATAGGCCCAGAAAATGACCCACTTCCACGGCAGGTCCTTCACCAGGTAGAAGGCCACCAGCTGTGCTAGCACCATGGCCAGGATGATCCACTTGAGGCGGGGGTCAGAGCCCATGAGGGTCTTGATCTGCGGATATTTCTCTGTGGAAGGCATCGATCGGGAAAAGTATGTTTTTATGTTGAACTTCTTTCGCAACGTACGCACTCAATCGTCCTCATCGGATGTCCGGGGAAGGACAACAAACTAAACACAAAAAGCAGTTCTAAAGAAATGAGTTTTCAATTTAGACTTAAAAGTGCATAGCTCCAGTGGCTTCCTAATTTCGGAAGAAACAGCCTTCCAGACGGCCGCAGAAGCGCATCTGAAAGCGCGTGATGTGGCAACAAAGCGCGCGATGTGGTCACATAGCACTCAGCGTTTGCACACAAGCGAGAGCGTGTTTTGGGAATCACACAGCGGCACCAGTCACTGTGTGCAGGCACCGTGGAGGTCAGCTATTACTCAGTCGCGTGCCCTTCACGGTAATTTAAACACCTGGCATTAACGGACAACTCTTTACACAGCGCAGGAAAGGAGCGCTTACCAACCAACGCTGCTGAAAAGAAGTGTAAGTAATGTGGAGAAGTCGACAAGAGCAGTCCTTAGGAGTTTTTATTTTATTTACCAGGTAAGGCCCACTGAGCTATATAGTTCTTTTTCAAAAGTGACCTGGACACAAATGACAGCTCAACGAAGCTGCTTATAGTCGCCAAATTGTTCTAAATGCATGTTTCTAAATGTGGAGGTAAAAACCAGAGAACCCGGAGAAAATTTCACACGAACACGGGGAGAGAAAACACGCAAACTCCAAATAGACAGCAGGCGTCAGGGTTGGGTTTGAACCCACGATCTCCTGTATACCAGGCGAGGTTGTTTATATCTCGCCATCCTCGTGCCTAGTTTGTGAGTGGGCAAGGTAATGACTGAGAATACTGTATAAAAGGGCGAGTGAGCAAAGTGGGTGGGTGACTGGAATGGGAGTTAGAGCGTAGCACGCTGCGCTACGAGCCCAGTGACCCACGTTATCATCCAGTTTACGCCCAACACCGGGAACTTTTATCTGAACTGGTTTCGAGCCTTCCCTAGGTCGACTCGGCCTCAAAAGAGGCCCTGGTGCAATGTGTAAACATCGCCGCTATAGAGATAAAGACGGCCGGGCGTGGTTGCTGGCCACCCACCCCCTCGTGTGTCGTGTCGGCCTTAATAGGTTCTCGTTAACAGCACTTGCCCCAACAATCTGCCAAGGCTATACGGGGGGGGGGGCATCTTTGTCTTTGGGCGAGTTGTCGTGACCTGCAGTGTTGGGGGCGAGTGGTTGAGACGTGTGGGTCTGGCTTTGTCCCGAGTGTTCAGCACGGAGGCGAGGCCGTGCCACTGCTATTCAGTCGCCTGAAATCAAATGTTTCGCTCCGGATGACCGCTGCCAAGTATGATCTTGTGTTTTGATTACAGTGTGCTGATCTTAAAGGTGCATTGAAAAAATGCTATACTCCTGCTGTTATGGAGTGACTCATGCAGCCAACTATGGCTGTAAAGTTTTGTAGTACATGTTATGATCACTGTTACATTACTTTTATAGCTTTATTTTGGTGATTTCGAAAACGTTTTGGTTTAGCCATATTTGTTTGTTGTAGTACAGACTGATAACTTTAATCTAAATTGTCTTATGGTTGTTATTGTTTGACTTGCATCCCACTGGGATTTTTTCACACAGCATTGAATTACGGTGTTTTTTTCTGGAAGACTTTGCTGTTTTTTCCTGGATTTTTCTGTTTGCGCGTAGTCACTTTAAGATGTTTATGTTTTTGTTTGTTGCGGTTGCACCCGATTCAAGAGCCGAATGGCTCACAGGGCTATACCTAATAAATTAAACTGAAATGAAACTGTGCACAGGGCACGAGGCGTGCGAACGCGAGGTGCTCGGTGGATGTGGTTCAGACTCTCATCCCCCTACACCGCCCCCCTCGAATGCTGTGCGGGAGTTCAACACGGGCCACGCGGCAGGGGGTGTCGAAACTGCTGAGACTTCTCACATTTGCAACCGTTTCAAAGGTCACCAATCGCAACAGCTTCACCTACTGCAGATTAAATTGGCTTGGGTCACCGACTGCGTTGTACTGCCGTGACGCGTGCGGATGCATTCGTGCCTGCAATTGGGCTCCTCCATCTATCCCGAGTTGTCGCCTTCCCAAGTTCTCGCCTGGCCGAGACTCAACAAGCTTCACTCGCCTACGCCAGGCTCGTGGATGCGCGCATTAACAACAACAACAACATCGTCGTCGTCGTCGTCTTCAATCACGGCGGGACGGACCCACGGTGGACGAGGGAATCCCCCAGAGCGCAGCGATGACCGCCCGGCACCGGCAGGCACCGACCTCCTCCTCCTCCTCGTAGCCGCGTCAACGGCAACTCAGAGTGGTCAACTGAGCTGACTCAGCGGGGCAACTCCCCTGCCACTCCCGAGAGCCAGGACCCCCCCCATTAGACCCCCCTCTAGAGACAGACCCCCCCCCCAGACACTTCTAGAGCCCCCCACCACGACAAGCAGAGCCCGAGACCCTCAGCTGAGCCCCCCCCCCCCCAAAGACCCCCTCCTACAGCCAGACCTCCCGCAGCCTTCCAATGTGAAACAACCCAGAGACCCCCACCCCGCTCGCCTCACGGGCCAGAACCCCCTAGACCCCCCTCTAGAGCGAGACCCCCTTCCCACACCCCTCGCCCCACGACTACCCCGGGCGGCTCCTCTCGTCGCTGACCGGGGAGGCCCCCCACGTTCGCAGGAGGCCACGGAAGGCGCCGCTCAGTGCGAGCCGCGGCCTCGCCGGCTCCAGCGTCGTCCGCGTGTGTCTCCCCACCCACCCACCCCCGCGCGCGGAACCTCGCTACGTACCCAGTATCTGTCGGCGGCGGTCGGCGTGCGGCTGCTCCGTGTAGCTCCACGTGAAGTCCGCCGAGCGGGAACGCGAAGCGCCCATGGCGGAGAGCGGAGAGAGCGGCGGGCGGCGGCGGGGAGGAGACGGGGCGGAGTGACGTCACGCGGTGGGCGTGGCGGGGCGATCTCTCGCGAGCCACGTGACGGGGGTCGTGTGGGGGGTGGGGGTGGCGCCCAAGGAGGGGAGGGGCCTGCGGGGAGAGCCACGGGGGTTCAGCCACGTGATGATACCGGGGGGCGGGAGAGGGGGGGGGCACGTGACGATGCCGGGAGGGGGCGAGAGGAGGGGGGGCACGTGACGATGCCGGGGTGGGGGAGAATCACGTGACGACGCGGGGGGGAAGAGGGGCGGGGCGAGCCACGTGACGATCACAGCCGAGCACGTGATCGCTGTTGCATCTCCAGCAAGCCGCCCGTTAGCCACGAGGTGGCGTCAACGTCAAACCACGGCGCTTGTGCCAGGCTAGGTGCACACTGAGCTCACGTCAAGTGTCCAAGGCTCGCTGCTGATAGGGACAGGCCCAGGTGCCATGGGCTGACTGCCTGAGATGACTGGCAGATGCCCCCCACTGTGCCCCCCACTGTGCCAACTTGCTGCGTCCGTCGTGAGCGTCGCTCCTGCGCCCTCTGCTGTTATTTCTCACCTCTCAACGCTCCTATCGTTATTCCAAGCACTCACCACCACCCACCTCATCATCCCAGCACTCACCACCACCACCCACCTCATCATCCCAGCACTCATCACCGCCACTCACTTTCACCACTCTTCATCCTCACCGATCCTCACTCTTCTATCAGCAATACATTTCACAGGGGCTTATCCACGCCTCCCATGGTGGCACAGTAATTAACGGGCCCATAATTAGCCCCTCACATCAAACCTCAGCGAATTGTTACGATTCGGAGACGCGAGTGGATCCAAGTGGCGAGGAGTGGAGCTCCATTCGTGCTCGCAAGAGAAACGTGCATCCTGGATTTTTCTGTTTGCACAAAGTCACATAGTCACTTTGAGATGTTTTCTTGTTCATGTTTTTGTCTTTTGTTTGTTGCGGTTGCACCCGATTCAAGAGCCGAATGACTCACAGGGCGATACCAAATAAATAAAACTGAAACTGAAAACTGATTGCAACCACCAACGGTACAAACCGGCCACGTGGCTCCCCGGTGGAGCGAGTGGCTCTCAGCAACCCTGAAGGTGCGAGAGTTCAAATCCTGGTTGGGGCGGATGACTCGCCCTATCATCATCCCTTCCGCCGGGGTCGATACAATGAGTACCAACCATGTGGGAAAACAGGCGTTGTTCTCTGGCGTAAGAACCCCCGCCATAGGAATGCGGAATTTCCACCACCGGCTGTGCAGGCGAGTAACCAGAAGATGAGCACCAATGAGTCAATGGTCATTTAAGCATAAAATCGCTTTGACTTTTTAATGAAAAATAACCTCGCGCACAAAGCGACACGTGCAACGCAGAGCGTGAAATAATCGGTGAGTGCCGCGTAGGGCCGACCAGGGGACCGAGCGTGGGCCCGTGGTGGTGGCGGTGATGGTGGTGATGGAGATGATGGTGATGATTTTGATGCTGGTGAATGTGGCACTCGGAGCTGAAACTGAGACACGGTGCCTCTGGTCCAGGTTTCTGCAGTGGAGTGAGATGAGAGGGGAATGCGTGTGTGCGTGTGTGTGTGTATGCGTGACTGCGTGTGCGTTGATCACGACGTGAAGGACCACGGCTGCACGGAGGTAGCGCAGCGCTCTCCTTCCTACCTGTGCGTCACGAAGCTCAACGCACGACAGGCACTCTACGGGGTGCTGTAAAGTATCCGTCAGACAACTATAAATATCTCAGCCAGTCCAAACTACGGCAGGCGAGAGGCACGTGGAGCCACTCGGGGAAACGCGGAGCCACTCTGGGAGACGTGGGGCCCCCGGGAAGACGCGGGGCCGCGTGGAGCCCCGGGGACCAGCGTCCTCCTGCCCCAAGCATCGTGTCGCCCTGGAGGACGCAGCCACGTGGAGACCGAGGACGCTGTCCCCCAACTCCGACTCCTCACGGGGGCCGCGGTGGCGACGTGGAGCTGCTCCTGTTCAGAGCTTCCCACCTCCTCCTCCTCCGACGGCCATTGCACCTGCGAGGAGGAGGAGGAGGGGCAGAAGGCATTGGGACGTGACGCACGGCGCGTCCAGGGTCGCCGATGGGTTAAGAAAGCGCCTGCACTCTACGTCCACATCCCGCATGCTGCACGCTTCACGAGGGGGCAGAGAGGTGGAGAGGGGAGGAGGGAGGCCATGCTTGTGGCAGAAAACGAGGGTCTGTCAAGACGGGCACTCAGCTAGGACGTGAGAAGAAAGATTGGAGGTTGTGGCATGAGACACTGATGATTGTGTTATTGCTCCGCTTGTTTAGCCAGAAAAACTTCACTGAGTCTTAAGAACCTTTTTCAGGAGGGTGCTGCCGCGTTTCCCAATTGAGTCATTGGCAATGTAATTTTTCTAATTTGGACCGTGACTCTAGCACACAATGGCCTACTCTTATTTTAATGATGTCAAGGAATCTTTAACGTCCGCTGTGAAGCATACGGCGCCGCGTATTCTAACAGCTCATACCGCAGTAGAGTGGGGAGTGGTGGCGCAGTGGTTAGCGCACTACCCGACAAACCCAGTGCCCTAAGTTCGATTCCCACTCATGGCCAAAACTGGTGACAATGATCTGAACCCATCTTGAGCCTCTCCTAGGTCGACTCAGCCTGAAATGAGTACCTGGTGCTGTGTGTAAATATCGCCTCGAGAGGCAAAGGCAGCCGGGCGTGGTGCTGCCCACCCACCCCCTCGTGTGCTGCGCCGGCCTTCATAGGTGCTACTCGCTAACTGCAATTGCCCCAACAGTGTGTTAAGGCGTGTGTTATTGTGCGTGTGTGTGCATGCGCAGCACCTGCACGTGTGTGGGTTGAACACGCGGCCTCGCCGCCGGCACCGCGCGTCTGTGGCTTTGCACGCGCACTGGCACGTGCGTGCGTCCTGCCGGTAGAGGTGCGCGTGGCGGGGGGCACAGGGGGAGCACCCAGGGGCACTGCGTGGTGGTGGCAGCACAAAGAGCACACTGGTGTCACGGGCAGCACCGCCAGCACACTGGCATCACGATTGCGTGGCTGACAGGAGAGATCCGCGTGGACCTCATCGGTCGGCTAGGTCCCGTAACCGGCCGGGTCATGGTAACGAGAGGCGACGCGAGGTGCCGCTGCTCAATGGAGGTGGCACTCATCTCCTCTTCACGCCCCTGCAGAGCCAGTGGTGGGGAAAAAATCCACATTTCTCTGTCGCCTGTGACGGGGGCGAGTCCATAAGACAAACGCTGTTAAATTCGCTACAAAGTGATTCTTATTTTATCGACGCTGGAGGAAGGGTTGATGGGCTGAGTCAAGCCCCCCCCCTGACCTTTATTTGAACTCTCGACAATCTGGTTGCTGCGAGTCGATCTGCCTTAACAACGACGTCAGCAAACCCCACACAACACCTCCCGTCCTGTGGTACAGGTGCAAAGCAGTGAGGCTTTCTCAAATGTGTTCGTGTTGCCCCATCGAGCGAGCGATAGCCCTGAAGACGATTTGGTAGAGCCATCGTTCACTCGTCCCCCGTTCTAAATGAGACCGCGCGGTGGAATGGACGTCGCGCCAGGCTAGGTGCACTCACCTGCTCGGCGGCTTGCGGCCGTGTTTCTTCCGCTCTCTCCGGACACCCGGCTCTTTCTTCCCGTTGCGAAGCGGTGTCCGGCTGCGAGCGAGCAGAGGGACACACCGTGACTCTCGTGAGTGCAGCGCGCACGTGCCCCGTGACGGCCGTTAACCGCGACCGCAACGTTCACAACGGCCACGGAACCAAACAAAACCGATCTGAGCGACACGCGCAGGTCACGCACCCTCACCTGTCTGGCGCCGGCTGCTGCTGTGGCGGCGGCTGCTGCTGCTGGGCGGGCTCCCTGCGAGGGAGAGACAGCGAGTGAGACGAGAGGGGACCCCCTGCAGGAAACTCGCACTGCACGCCCCTCTACCCCGCATCCATGTGTGTCTGTGTGTGCGTATATGTGCTCACGAACAGAACTTGCCCCAACAGGCTTTGTGGGCTATGTGGGAAGGGGGGGGGGGGGCCTTTGTGTGCGCGAGTGTGTGATTGAGTGAGTGGGTGAGTGCTTATGGCCAGTTCTGGTTTGGCGGCGGAGGTTTCACTCAGAATCAGTTGAGTGCCATTATCTTTTCATCGGTTGCACACTGCTGTGATGAAGCTACCTAGTATTTTGCTCCACAAGAAGCTCCAGGTCTTCTCAGCCACAGCTATATCCTCCCTTATCTATGCTTGTGAAACGTGGACCCCTCTGAAGGAACAATTTGTGCCGGTTTGAAACATTCAGGCTGGTCTGCTTACGATCCATCCTATAATTAACCAGACTGGATTTTGTGAGGATGGGATTGTGTCCAAACATTTGGACGCAGTCCCATCAGTGAGCTCCTCCAGTAGGCAAGGCTGAGTAAGCCCGCATGCCCAGCCACCGCATGCCCAAACAGCTTTTGTTCGGCTGAATAGAGGGAACTAAATGGATGCACCACAGGCGAGAGAAGAGATGGACTGATGTGGTACAGGAGGATGTGGAGCCGATTGGACTTGGAGATGACTGGTAACAGCGGTGTCAAGATCGGCCTCTGTGGAGGAGGCTCGTGAAGGATGCTACTGGGCAGTCAGAGGCAGTCGCCTTCCATCAACAACGGAGGGTGGAGGAGTGACGCTCACAACAACCAACGAGCGGAGCAACGGGCAGCTAAAACGCAAGTTGGCACAATGGGGAGCACAGGCGGTGGATCTCCCTGTCATCTCAATCAGTCAGCACCTCGATCTGTACCTAGCCTGGCACAAGCACCGTAGTGACATCATGGCCACTAAGTGGCAAATGACGGCTGTTGTTCAGTGGGTGAGTCGATAGGTGAGTGAGTGGGTGAACGAGCGGGCCGCTCACCTGCACTCGCACGACGTGTGCTCCACAAACGTCATTTCCTCCAGGCGATGATCCTGGAGCGGCCTGATCAGCAGCACCTGGGGATGACACGAAACGGGGTCAACGGCAAGCGGTGCCACACCCAACCATCCAAACACCCAATCTTCCCACCACCCAATCACCCATCCTTCCAAATCACCCAACCTCCCCCTTATATCAACAAGCAGAAAATTTGCCTCCTCCACATACCTGTCCCTCTACATAAACAAAAGTCTTTTTAAACATCCCACCAGCCATTTTCTTACAAATCATGAGCGCGAATCATTTGTTATACAATACCTGCCGATGGAATCGGGCCGCTCGCGTCAAATCCAAAGTGCCGATCCATCACGGTCATGTTGACTGCGCCACAGTGCAAAGTGCCGCCTCGCTGCGCTCTTCACTGTCTGCTGTCCCCTCTGAAGTAGGGCCCTTGCCCAAAACGTCAGCCTACCGCACGTGTTTTTGTTACCGAGCTGCGGGCTCGTGGTGGTTGGCGTTAAATGCCACCGCGGGAGCGACGATCAACAATGTTAGAGCCAATCAGAATCCTCGCCTGTGGAACAGCCTGTCGGGGGATCTGAGGGCTTCACAATCATGAAGCTATTTTACGTGAAATCTAAAAACTTACTTTTTTAAATTTGCTTTTACTTAAGATAATTTGACAGTGTTTTTTTTTATATGCCTTTGTTAGCAATTGAAAATGCGATTTTGTTCTTGCACTTTAGTCTTTTAACAATGTTTTATTTTACCTGTACAGCACTTTGAATGGCTTCTTTTGCACGAAATAGTGCTATAGAAATAAAGACTTTATTGATCCTATTTCATTATTGCTGCCCACGCCTTCGTTTTTCATTCAGTGTTCCTGTTCCCCCCGTAGACTGGAGTATAGGCACATCACGAATAACAATAGCGATAGGTATACTGGATGCAGTGTGCCGGATGTGAAACAAAAATACCACCCCTTTGTGGAATCACCGGGGGGGGGGGGGGGTTGGATCTCGGGGGCCCTGCCGTGCGCCCCTCCTCACCTGCAGGGTGACGTTGGCCGTGGCCGTGGCCTCGCATCGGGCCGACTCGTCCCCGCAGCAGCCCGAGCAGCGGCGCAGGGCGACGCACGCGGGGCGGAAGAACCACTCCACGGCGCCCGGCCGCTCCGAGGCCACGGACACCATGCGCTCCGCGGGGCGGCACTGCGAGCGGCGCCACACCTCCTCCAGGCGCACCACTGGGTGGTGGAACATTCGCCGTTACATCGGCCGTGCGTACGCTCAAAGACACGTGCGCACTCACCACGCGTACACTAGCCGAGAAGAGCCGGAGCATAGTCTGACGCGACAGGCCAGGCAGCTTTCACACAGTTAGTTACGCAGACCATGAAATGTCGCTTGACCGATGCGAAAGTGAAAAGTCCTTTGTTGCCAAACCGGAGCTGGTCATAAGCACCATCCCCATGTAAGGGTACTCCTCGACTCTCCAAAACTGCCCCTTCACTCATGGGGAGGGGAGGTGGTGGAGTATTTGATGACAGCAGAAGAGTCTCGAACTCTTTCCCAGAGTGAGCAGCAATTGCTATATGATCAGCATACTTAACATAATTGACCAATCGGGAGCCACATCCCTTGACCACACTCACGCATCGATCAGCCGCCCATTGTATTTGTACCAGATGGAATTTCTTCTGGTACAGCCATGGAAAGCTTCGCGAACTACATGGTCAATGAAGACGTTAAACAGTGTAGGGACTAAAGGACATCTCTGTCACACCCCAAGGTGAACAGCGAATGTCTCCCAATTCCCGGCTACGCAACTTTACCCAAGGCCTGCGCACCATCATGAAGGTCCTTAAGGATTGTGAGCAGGTCAGGGACCCCGAAAGCATGAATAATAACCTAAATCCCTGGCCGATTGATGGTAGCATAGGCCCTGGCCAGGTGTGTACGTACATGTGTGCACACACCTGCGCACTCACCTGGCAGGGTGAGTTGCGCCCTGTGCCGCACGCGGCCGAGCCCCGCCTGGAAGTGACACAGAGAGCACGTGAGGTCAGCTGGGTTCGTGACCTCCCTCGTTTCACGCTGCCACTCGCCAGTCTCACGCGTGAGCCGTGGTGCGCGTGTGTAGCGTGCACAGTGCAAGGTCACACAGAAGAGACTCATTGTGACCACACCAAACCGTGAATCTCTGCTTCTGTGAACTCGCACGGTCCTTCAAAATAATAATGATCAGCCATGATCGATCGACTGCTGAATGAAGGCCTCCCTCCCCAAGCCACCACCACCTCTCACGATCCTGCGATGTGACGATCCATCCAGCACCTGCAGGTGAACTGATTTCATGTATCCAACTCCCCCGTGGAGGTGCTCTCAAACATGTTTCATTCCTAGGCTGCCGCTCCATTATTATTCTTGGCCACGGTCCCTTCCAGCTGTGCCGTGTCCTGCCCAAGCCCCACTCACGTCTCTGAACCGTTTGGGTGATGTCTCTAACCTGCGAAAGTTCTATAATCCACACGCTCCTCTTTCTGCCGCTGTATAATTCTCGATGCGAATCTGCGCACTTGTCAGTGTTTGCTCTGCGATGTTCAGCTATGACCGCGCGCTTCTGAACCATACCAGCGCTGAACTAATTCAGCCAAAAGGACCCGAGTCTCAAACACACTTGCAGGATGGTCCTGCTCCATTGGGATGTTTGGCCATGAGAGTTTGGACTCAAGCCGGAAGAACCGGAAGAAACCCCACCACGCGGACACGGGGATGACGCTCAAAGGTCCACACTGGCGTGTTCGTACACCCATTTGCGGCACTGCCATCGCCTGATCATCTCGCAGCTCAACAGAGTTTCACAAATCTCTGTGTGATCTACCAACCCCTGCCTCCCAAGCGCGAGTGTCACAGGCGCGCACAGCCACCGTGGCCTCGTCAGGAGCACGCGTGTGCGGCCAGACACGAAAGTGATCAATCTCGACTGTGCTTCATCACACTCTGTAATTACAGTCTATGTGCAGTCTACCCCGATGTTTGTCGCAAATAGATTTTTGGGTAAATGTGAACCCCTCTGATGAACCCCAACGCGGCGTTCACGTCGATTAATCACCAGGAGCGCAAGGACATATTTCAACGGGGGGGGGGGGGGGGCTATGCAAGATACCACTGTGGGCCCCCCTCCTTTCTCCCGACTCACTCTTCCTGAAATAGCTACGAATGTTTTTAACCTGTTTACAATGTTAGGCTATAACTATATATATACTATTTCAGCTGCACCGTGTATTAGGTTTATAGAAAAACAGTCTCACGGTGACAGTATTGATTAAAAGAAAAATTGTAAAGGTGCAATACTCACAATTAAGTTATCATGCGTCTTGCTTTCATGCCGGTCAATCGGTTTAGGATTTCCTCAAAGGGGGTGGATCGCCCAACCTTATTCTCTATTCGGCTTTGGTCCAGGGGAGACCGCAGGTACATTTTTATAATAAAACAATTGAATAATTTTCTATGAACATGTTTTTACTTGTTGTGGCCGAGTGGGCCCCTATGCATCGCGTAAAGCTGCCGTACACCTCAAAGTTGCGCCCATGCTAATAACCAGGTCGAGACCGCAGAGAGGCATGCCCTGAGGGCTTCCACCTGTAGAACCTCATTTGCCAGAAGGAAAAATATGATAATTGGTTGTTTACCCTTTTATCTGGCAACAAAACTGACACCTTTTTTTTTTACAAGGAGTCATGTTTGCATAGACCACAATACCTGCAGTCGTAATGCAAACAAAAAACATAACTCTGATCATGTATGCACTGTCCATGTGAGACTAGGCTCTAAGGAAAACTGTCTCGGGTGTGGACCAATCAACTTCAAGGACAGTGCATACATTATCAGAGTTATGTTTTTTGTTTGCATTACGTCTGCAGGTATTGTGGTCTATGCAAACATGACTCCTTGTAAAAAAAGGTGTTAGTTTTGTTGCCAGATAAAAGGGTAAAAAAACAATTATCACGGCTTCCACCTGGTTCAATAAAGGAGCTCTCTGCTTTCGCCTCGTCTGACAGTCGGACCCGGTTCATATTTCGGCAAAGCGTTTTGCGGCTGCTCAGATGAGCAGCGAGGCATTGGTGCGCCGCGGTGGCGAGATGTTAACTACCTCGCCTGGTCTGCAGGTCGTGGGATCGATCCTGACACCTGTTCTATATTTGGAGTTTGCATGGTCTCTCTCCCCGTCGTCGCATGCATTTTTCTCTGGGTCCTCCGGTTTTCCCCTCCACATTTAGAAAAATGCGTTTAGTGTTTGGCTGCTATACATTTGCACGCGATAAGCTATCATGTGTCCGTCGCTTACGAAAAAAGAGCTATATCGCTCAATATGCCTTACCTGGTAAAATTGAAATAGTTTAATTTAAAATAAAAACAAGTTTCGTTTAAAATAAAAAGTGTAGTTTACTTTCAAACCTCAATACAGCCATCCAGACACAGTGGCGAAAATTCCACGGTTATATGATGACGGCAATTCTATCTAAATCACAACCATCGTTGATCTTCCCCACAGGATGATACACTACTTTATCGCCCCGGAGAGAAGTATGATGAGCTGAGTCAACATCCCCCAAACCCGGCTTTGAACTCGCGAAATTCCAATTACTGCGAGCCGCCTCTCGCTCTCTGGCGTTACATATCTCCGGAATGAACCCGCGCGTTATCGTCTTCTCGGCAACCACACACCGCACCAACAACTTGGCCAGCGGTGGTTTTCATGAGAGCGCCGTCGTCGTCGTGCGTTACCCCATCACCAGATGGCACAGATCACGCTCCCCACCCACGCTCATTAACCACCTTCACTAACCGCGTTCATTATCCACGCTCGTTTGACCACCAGCAACCACGCGCACCTGTGCTGTGGCCGCGAGCAGCAGCAACAGCAGCAGCAGCAGGGGCCCGTGGGCCCCTTGTCGTCTTCTCCACATGGGGGGCCGTGCCCCCCCCCGTCCGCCTCCAACTCTCGAGAAGCGGGGTCGCTACCCCGCGGGCCCCATGTGGGCCCTGGGGCGAGTCGGTGGAGTCGAGCAGGGCACCCGGCGTCCCGGCGAGACGAGGGGACAGGTGGCGACTTGTGATGTTGGTGGCGATTCGGCGTCTGGGGGGGCCGCCAAAACGTCCCCGGCGTGGAGGCGCCGCTGTCTCCCCGGTCTCCTCCTCCGCGTCTCCCAACTCTCGTCTACCGTGGTCGTCTGGCGCTTAAATAGCGGAGCGGGTGGAGAGGCGGGGCCCGGGGTGTGGGGGTCTCACACCCTCACCTGTCCAGAGAACCCCAACAATTCCACCCCCTCTCTAACTCGCGCAAGACAAAGATCCCCCGTATAACCTTAGCGGACTCCTGGGACAAGTACCGTTTGCGAGCACACTTGACAACACACGAACACGCTGGCATACCAACACTGACACACGAAGACGCTCGCACATTGACAAACACACCACCACACGCACAGACATACCGACAGACACACGGACATTCCAACACTGACACGCGCATCGACACACGGACAAACCAACATTGACCCACACACACATTGACATACGGCTACACCAAAGATGACACCCTGACACATTAATAGTCACCATGCAGTCAGACACCAACACAAAGACACACGAACGAATGAACAAACAGGCTCGCAGACGGACACGGTCACCCACACCACACAGTGACACACCAACACATTCCGACACACTCCCATTCACAAACACAATAGTACACACAAAAACAAAGACCTCCCGTACAGCCTTTAACAGACTTGGGGCAAGTGCTGTTAGCGAGCACCTATGAAAGCCGGCACGGCACACGACGAGGTGAGTGGCCAGAACCATGCCCGGCCGCCTTTGTCTCCCCAGTGGCGATGTTTACACATCGACCAGATACTAATTTCAGGCAGAGTCGACCCAAGGGAGGCCCAGGATCGATTCAGATGATCGACACCGGTGTTGGCCGTGAGCGGGAATCGAACTTGGGTCACCGGGTTCACATTGTAGCGCGCTAATCACTGCGCCACCGTTCCCCACACACAGGCACCAACACTTGACGCTCACGCACACTCGCACCCCTCTTCCACTCTCGAGCGCTTCTCACGCGCCCAGCGCGGCCCCCACTCCACCGGGGGGTCCAGGCTCCACGCCTCGAGGGCCCTCGACCGCGCAGCGTCCCGGGAGGCCCCACTCCGGGTAGAGGGGGGAGGGGGTCGTCGTGGTGGCGAGAAGAGGTTTTGGTATTAAAAATAATGCGGCCAGTGGCTCCAGCATTGAGGCCAGGAACCAGAGGTCGCAAACGGGTTTTGATTCCTTACCCATACCCGGCCGCACCAGGGTCGCAAACGGGTACCCTACCCGTACCCGGCTGGGTATGGGTATCCGGTACCTGATTGCGACCTCTGGGACGAAGCCATGTTGCAGGCGCGGGTGGGTTGATTCTAGGAACTTGAATTGTGAGAAGAGACAAGATGTTGGGAAATGAGTGACAAACGGTGACTCACCAGTGACTTACGGTCTACCCGTACCCGGCCGCACCAGGGTCGCAAATGGGTACCCGGACCCGGCTGGGTACGGGTAGCCGGGTATCGGGTAGGGTACGGGTATCGGGTACCCAGTTGCAACCTCTGCCAGGAACCTTGGGGTCAAACCCCGTCAGGTCCGAGTCGCCGCGCAACAATTGGGACGACCTCTCGCTGCACGGGTATCATTCGCGTCGACGTGCATGGAGGCAACATCGTAAATAAGCAACAAGTCGTCTTCTTCCCAGATCACCACAAGGAGGAACAGGGGTCGATGCGACTCCAAGCCCATGCTGGAGCCACTTTGGCCATGGAGTCTGTGATGTAGTTGCGTGGAGGAGCGTGTGGAGCCGCCGCTAGGAGGGGGGGGGGGTGGACGGGACATGAGAGGAATTCCTGGCGTTCCGTGCGGCTATCGGGCCCACATCTCCACCCGCAGCCGCTGATTCAGGCAATTGTGCACCTGCCAGCGCCCGTGTTATCACGCCGCGCAGAGCCACAACACGGTGGGGCCAGCACCATCCCGGGTCCCCACCTGCGCCTGCCGTGGAGAAGCCACGGACCGGGGTAGGAGACGGCTCCCACACCCTTCTCCCCAGCAACTGCCCGGCTCCCCCTCATCCACACCTCCACACCTCCCACCATTAC
Organism: Lampetra planeri; assembly: GCF_965212315.1. Lineage (NCBI taxonomy): Eukaryota > Metazoa > Chordata > Hyperoartia > Petromyzontiformes > Petromyzontidae > Lampetra > Lampetra planeri. The sequence goes on from NC_136131.1 coordinate 5,905,238, forward strand.
ACGTCGCTTATCCAAATTTGATACCCGGCGAAATGCGCCCGGATAAAGCCATCACCCATTCATATCCCAACAGCACAACGCGCACGTGGGTGACGATTTTATTCACGTGCGGAGAGAGAGCGTGAAGAGACGCATGCTTAAAATTACACCGAGACAGAGCGAGGAACACATGCATGACCAAACACACGCACACGAGACGAATGAGATTGTGGATTTGGGTCGGACACACCGCGATAAGGGACGACTATGGTCGAGGCTAACAATAAAATAGCAGCTGAAGGACAGGTCGAGCCAGAGAGAGAACACGTCTCCCTCCTCGTGGAGATAGAGCGATTGGGGGAATCCATCTGCGCGCGACTTGTCGCGTCGCGGAACTGCAGGGGACGGCGTTGACTCGCGAAAGGTCTTCGACCGGCAGTGGATTGATCGTGGCTGGTATTTTTTTGGGTGCAAAATGTGGATGTGAAACCCGTGTCCGAGCGGCCGATGTGGCGGGCGGTCGCGAGCAGAGCGGCGTCACACCGGCGTGGGCGCACGCCTCCGACCCGAGTATGCGTCAACCGAGCGGCTGGGTGCACGGGAGGAAGCGTCACCGCCTCTGCGTTGCACCCAGGGCCCTTCTCTCCCTTCTGTCGCTTGCAAAAGGGACATTGCTGTGCATCACCACGCCATGGGCAGTCACGCTCAGCATTCGTGCTTGACAACAAAGACGAGAACGCACCGAGATACACTATTTGGCAACAAAATCCGCCAAGACGTGGGGTTCCAAACCAGCCTGGCAAGCCTCACCGTGACATCACCGACTTGTGGACCAGCATCAAGGCTGTTGTGAAGCCGATATCTTGGACCCAAACAAAAACTCAAAACAATGGCCCGCCCGTCACCCCACCTGCCAGCCAGGGCTCTCCGGTCGGTGATGTAATGTTGTGTGGGAGGGGAGTTCTGCGTTTGCCATCGCTCACTCCCAGCTGCCACGAGCGCCGATCTCGCTGCCCACACGCCTCTTCTGCACTTACACGCAGGGCATGCCTGGCACACGCGTGCGCGCGAGGGGCATGCCTTGCGCACGCGCTTGGCACAGACGCGGCGTGCTTGGCGAACGCGCCGATCGGTCCGCGCGTTCACCGGGATTATTCTGGAATTGTGCTAACAGACAGCGATGACTCTGCTGCGTGTCCCTACATCTCAGTCAAGTCTGACGGATGGCGGAGGGGCGTGGGAACCGGTGGTGACTCAACTTTCGAGGAACACCAAGCGCGTGGCCAAAAGATTTCGTGAGCGTGCGTCATCACGCCGGGGGGACACGGGGGGATGTCTCGCTGGCGCCCGCACCACCCACGCCAGTGCCTCGTGGTTGACCGAGGGAGCTGGATCACCGTCACGTTGCGAGAGGAGTTCTGTAGAGAGTACGAAGCCACCTTTTCTAATTGCACAGAATTATTATCGCACCGGCGCAGAGGAAGATATTTCGCCGGCACCCGCGCCACCATATCCTGGCAGTGCCGAGCCGCTTGCTTGGCCACACGGTCACCACGACCGCCCAAGGGGCGAAATCTTCGCAGTCCTCTCCACCGCGAAACACGACCCTCCACCACACCCGGCACCAGTGGGCTCTTTAACGCTTTACACAATCAACACGTTCTCCGTTACGTAAACATCTGGTAATCGCGCCTCGTGCCAATGCTTAATTTGCGGTGCGCACATTCCCACCGCCCGCAGACGGACGCCGTGGGCTCCGCGTGCGACTGTTCGCGTCACGGCTCAGCGACCGCTACAGTGGCCGAGCGTGGAGAGACGCGCGATGTAACGCAGACCCGGCCCCACAACAACCCTCGGCGAATGCGGGCTCCTCCACGCGCGCTAGCGCGCACACACAGCCTGAGAGATAACATCTGCTCGGCGGTAAGCACGCTGCTGCGAGCTCCACCTTGTTACGCATCCGAGATCCACGCCTCCACTCGCTCTCCCGCGGACTCGTCAAACGCAGCCGCAGGTCCGCTGGGCTGTCAACGTCTCCAGGACACCTGGGCCTCCCTTCTTCTGGGCAGCTGTGGGAGTTCTGCGACACTGCTCGCCACTTCAAAATAATCACGCTAATGCACAATCATAACAAAGCCACCCGCAATCCATGCTAATGTTTCTGTAACATAACTTGACAGTTTGTAAAATATCATATGTGAGCCAACTTTCGTTACAGGAAGTACATTTTACGTAATATTGGCTTATGTTTTGTGTTCAGTTTCGAATGTTTTTCTGGAACAATGTTATTTTTGCTCTTATTGCTATTGTCGTCATTATTGGACTTGTTTTTGTTATTGCTTTTATCTTGAGTTCTCTGCTCGTTACACAAAATCGACGTGAACCTCCATGCTTCACCGTCACCATGACTACACTGGGCAGGTGATTAGGGGCCGATGAGGGGGGGCACGTGATGCCCCTGGCAGTTCCCACGCCATCATGACTCCCCCTGCAGCTCTGAGCGCACTCATCGACAAATATCCCCCATAACCCTTTGCAGGAGGTTGGGGCAAGTGCTATGAGCGGGCGGTGCGGCAAAACGTTGCTTGGCCACCTTTGTCTCCCCAGACGCAATATTTACAGTGCATCAGGTACTCATTTAAGGTTGAGTCAAACTAGAACCGGTTTGGGTAATTTGTCACCGCCAATGACGGTGAGCTGGAATCGAACTCGGATTCCCGGTTTATAGTGCAGTGCACTAACCACTGCGCCACCACTCCCGACACCGAGACACGCCAACGCACAACACGTACATTGTGCACGCAAAACAGATGCGCACGCGCACGCAAGCAAAGGAACGCTTACACACGGCGCTGTCACACACCTGCGCGACACGGCTCGGTATCGGCTGGGAGATCAGGCGTGGTGCAGCGGTGGAGCGCCACGCGGCCATGCCGGTGCTCTGTGCGGCGGCCTCCACCGCCCCCACGCCGACAGCCCCCGCTTGCAGGAATTCACAACAAACGCGAGACTTGAAAACACGAGACCCGGCGCTCGGCCCGGAGTCTCCCTGCCTGGGCCCCCCGGGGGCACAGGGACACGGGCGGGCCCTCGTCACACACGAGCAGCGGAGGGGAAAATCTCATTGCGGCGCATTCACGCGAACGGCTCCCAACTCGGTACGGCGCGTCCCGCGGCAACGGCCGCTCTCCCGAGGGTGCGGCGTACAGGCCCACCTTGTGTCAACGCGCTTCTGGATGAGGGTCGTAGGGGTTATTTTTACCATACTTCACCACCTTGGTTATTGCTGGTAGGCGAAGGCAGAGAACACAGGTGTGGGAGCAGAGAAGTAGTCAATCGTTCTCAACGTCGCCACGGGTGGAATGTGCGGAGAACGTTGGTCGGACAATTGCCGAGATAGGCATTGGCGTGGTCTCCACGAGTCCGGCGGCCAAGGGGAAGAAGAAAAGACCAAAGTCCAGATGGTGTTGGAGGTCACTGCGTGTCGACTGTGTGGCAGCTACGGAATCTGGCGGAGGACGTGTCGGTAGGGAGGTGTGCGGTGGTGGCACCAGCGGTGTCGGCCACGATGATTTCTCGATCGGGATTCGATCCGAGTGAAATCGATGAATGTTTTCACCTCCCAACTTTTACGAAACCATGGGTTTTAAACTTGGGAGCTCAGCCCACACCATAGTCATGGGGCAAATGTCCACCCCTTATCAGTGCCTACCTTATTACAGACCAATTCAGACTTTATTGGTCACCCCGTGCCCTTATAAATCTCAACGTTCATCCTACAAAGTCCAGTCACAAGGGAGAAAAAACAATAGATTTTTTTTCCCCCATACTGAAACGGCTGTACGCCGTATGAACCTGAAAACAAAATTTCCCTGTACAAGAATATGAGTAAACAGGTCTGGGTGGCAGCCAAACCTGGTTAATACTGTTGTGTATTAACCGTAACATACCACGCATCGTCGGCTTCGCCAGCGGACGTTAAAGATCCAGTGACACCATTCGTAGGCCATGATGTGCCTGCGTCGCTGTCCAAATGTGCAAACTTTGAAAAATGACATGGAAAATTAACACGTAGCAACCATCGCCTGTACTGCAAAAACTTGGCTGGACCCTCCTGAACAAGTGTCTTGAGACCCAGCGACGCTTCCCAGGGTAAACAAGCATATTAGTACATTAGCTGTAATAATAACCTTGAATAATACCGTAGTAATAATTCCTAGAGCGTGCGTGCCGCACCCAACGTGGCAGCAGCGCACAAATGAGACGTGGGCAGCCCCCCATCACCCTGCTCCCCCTGACGTCCCACCGCCCACCCCCCTAGCCACGCCCGGATTAGCGAAGCGACAGGTGGCACGGGCACGCGGGTCTCCTGCAGATTCCTCTCACCGCCGGGTCCACGGCCAAATCTGCCGTCACCACCTGCCCAAAACAGCCCCCGTGAAACACGCAGCGATGCAGGAGGGAGCCGTTCATCGCGGCGTTTAGTCACGCTCCACAACACAAAAACTAACCGAGCGTTCCGCGCCCTCCGAGCCGGCGTCCGCGAGATATGCGGCGTGAATGAAGCGGCGAACGCGGGGCGAGCGGCGGTACCTCGGCTCGCGCAGTAACGCGAGCCGCCGTCTCGGACGGCCCCGTGACGAGCACCAGGCCCCCCGTCTACACATCTGGAGCGGCGCCAGAAGGGAGCGGCCCGCTCCGCTCGCAATGCTCGCGGCGTCTGCGAGCACAAGCATCTCCGTGTCACGGCGCGCGCGTCGCAGTGCGTGTGCGGGGCGTGTGTCGGTGCCTGCGCCCGTGTGTGCAGAATGTGTGCATGTGCAGTGTGTGCGTGTGTATCGCCTCCTTCAAGAGAGACTTAAAAACTCACCTCTACAATCATGCTTTTGAGCGACTCTGAGCTTGGCTCCGCGCCTCTGAGTTGCGGCCACTACGTCTGCAAATTTGCGCGCGTTACAAATTGAACTATTATTATTGCGTGTGTATCCCAGCGAGTGTGCTCGTATGCAGATTGTGTGCATGTGCAGTGTGTGCGTGTGTATCCCAGTGAGTGTGCACGTGTGCAGACTGTGTGCATGTGCAGTGTGTGCGTGTGTATCCCAGTGAGTGCGCACGTGTGCAGACTGTGTGCATGTGCAGTGTGTGCGTGTGTATCCCAGTGAGTGCGCACGTATGCAGACTGTGTGCATGTGCAGTGTGTGCGTGTGAATCCCAGTGAGTGCGCACGTATGCAGACTGTGTGCATGTGCAGTGTGTGCGTGTGTATCCCAGTGAGTGCGTACGTGTGCAGACTGTGTGCATGTATGCGGGCTGTGCGTGTGCACCCAGGGTGCGTGTGCGTCTCAGCTTATGTACATGCCAGTGTGTACGTGTCCGCGCTGCATTGTGTGCACGTCCCAGTATACGCATGCAGTGTGGCTGTGTGTGACCATGTGACACATTAATTATTGGAGTGACATCTGAACTGGTGCCAGGTTGCCCCAAATTCAACTCGGCTTCATACGAGTTCCGTGTGATATGTAAATATCAGCACTGGAGAAACAAAGTAAGTTGCGTTGTCCACCCAATACCTCGTGTTGTACCTCCAGCCTTGATAGGTGCTCCCCCTAACACCACTTGCCCCAATAACCTATGCAGCCTCCACAGATCAATATCTTTGTACCTGCTAGCAGTGCATACCCCGAGGTGTGAGCACGGGAGATGGTGGGTGTGTGCGTGCGTAGTGCGGTGGCGCAGTGCTTAGTCCAACACAAGCGACGAATATCTGAACTGGTCCTGGGCCTCCCCTAGGTGGACTCAGCCATAAATGAGTACCTCATGTGATGCGTAAGCATTGCCAGTGGGGTAACAAAGGTGTTCTGGCCACCCACCCCCTCTCGTGTGCAGTGCCGGCCTTCATAGGTGCTCGCTAACGGCTATTGCCCCGAGTGTGAAGGCTTTACGGGGGATCTATGTATTTGTAGTGTCCTTAAGTGATATCTGTGTGGAGGTGTGCGCGTGCAGCTTTGTGCGTGTTGTGGTGGGGGGCACCAACGTGGGGGGCCCGCGCCGCCGTGTCGGCGTTGACAGTGCGCCGATCATCGGCGTGATTGATTGCCGCCTGGAAAGACACCACTCGCTCAATCGGATGGAATTAACACAATGAGGCGAAGCCGTGCCAACTTTCTTTTGCGGTTATATTTACACGGCCTATTATTACGGCGCGGCGAACAATCAACGGTGGCTGCACCTCCTCATAAGGGAACACTATGTAAAAACACCACAAATAACCGTGAGCCGAGCTATCAAATGAAGATGGACAAGTACAAGCCAACAGAATGCGCAGACAATTTTAAAGCGAGCGCTCGCGTGCGCGGGATATAATTAGCGGACGGAGACGTGGAGGTGCGTGGTGGAGGGCCGGCGTGCCAGCGCCGACATCTGTTGGTGCGGCGCGGGGCCCGGCACGCAGGAATGAAGGAGACCCCCCCCCCCCTCGCCACGACGCGCGCCCCCCCCCCCCCACCCATCCGACACAGCCGCGCGTCTCTGAGAGACAAAACCTTAAGGGATCGGTGCACTGGCTTGGCGTGACTGGCCCGGCACGCGTGACATCGGCTGAGCCGCGTGCAGAATCACAACCGCGAAGGTGATGGCAACCAGACCCCGGCAGAGAGCGGCAGCAATGCGTCGTGAGTCAAAAGGGAGTTTTATTGACAGGTGGCGATACGCCAACGCGCGGACGGTACACGCTACAGACCACTACGTCACAGTTCAAGCAAGGGTGCTGAGCAGCTTTACCAAGGAGCTACGCGAGCTGAGAAAATTAAAATACAAAAGAGGCAACCGGAGGTTCGTAACAAAATACCAGAAAATGGCAACACGTTGAGGTGAAGAGTATTCTTTATACATACAGGCCGAGGCGCACGCAGTTTGGTTTTGAAGCGTGCAACATCGTTAGTTATTCCATAATGAGTTCAAACTTCTCTGCTTCATCAAACTCGGCATTCATCTGTGCCGCCAGCTTCTCAAACTCCCGCACCTGAAACACACGAGGACTGGAGTCAGCGGCCAGACATCGCAGCTCAGAGCTCGTGCGCCACTTCCACTCAGCCACCCGATGCCACAGCAGGCATTGAGAGCACAATAATAGGACATCCACCCAATACGTAGGTTTCACCTTAACACACAGGTTTGCGTATTCCAATATTACGATTCATAATTGATTTGTGGTGAGGCCACGTAATGATCTGGCAAAAGTTTGTGTCGAGAGGAACCCTCCACCACCCGACACAGCCAAGCAGATTAATTGTCGTGACGGCGTACAACCATTTAATGACGCGCCAACGATTATTGTATCAGCTCACACCTAAGTTGAATAAAAAACCTAAATCAAAATTAGCAAATGGATACAAATCAAATGCAACTCGTTTAGAAAACAATTAGAAAACCCATCACAGCATAAAATAATGTGTGGGCTCGAAACAAATTGGTGAGTGGCAATGGGCATCCCCACAGTGTGGAGGTGGGACCTCTCCATGTATGAGGCTCTCAGAGGGACAGGGCAGTAGTGAACATGACTGTTCTGTACTGACGAGTCCCAACGATTACCAACTTCAGGCGTCTGTTGGGACGGCCACATTTATTAACTCTGAGCTGGTGACCTAAACGATTCTATGGCCACACACTCGGCTCTTGTCTAGAGCAGGTTGAGGGTTCTAGATTAGAAGCTTGAGGGTGTTGCAAGTGCGCCGCGGTGGTCACGTGGCGTGCATGTGGGGCCTTCGGATGGGGGTGGCGCCTGCCTGCCGCGTGTGAGCAGCGCGCCGCTGCGCGAAGTTACGCACCGACGGGCGCCGGCGCGGAGCCACTCACCCCAATTTTGACGATCTTGCACCGTTTCCGCCGTGCCTTATCGTCGCCGAGCTCGATGCCTGGCAAACACTGCTTGCGCTTGCCGGGCGACGCCTGCTCCAACGAGGTCTGGTCCAGCGCGGCGGAGAGATGCTGCAAGGTCTCCTGGGGCACCAACCGCAAGGGGGACACGTCCTCCATGGGCGCCGAGGTCAGGAGGCTCTCAAAGCCGAAGAGGGAGGGCCGCTGGGACACGAAGCCCTCGGTGGGGGTGGACGTGTGCGAGGCCCGGCGCGACGGGGACTCGGGCTCCGGGCGAAGGCGGGTGTACGAGCGGCGCACGCGCTGGGACATCGGGGTGGTCGCCGCCGGTGCCTTGACCCCGCCGGTGCTCAGTGGCGACAGGACGCGGGTCTCCATGGCGCCAAGCCGCACGCTGCGTCGCTTGGGCGACAGGGGGCAGTCAGACTGGCTCGAGGTGTTCTCCGAGTCACCGTCGTACGGGTCCAAGGTCTGCGGGACGACACAGCGGCAGAACCTTTCAGCTCGCACCACAGCTGCAGGCTGGGATTGTCAAGGGCAAGCCAAGCAGAAGTGGCAGGGTGGCTCAGAGGTCACAGCACTGAACCTACATTGCGGAGATCCTGGATCCTCAAAGGTATCGAGTTGATGGTCTCAGCCTGGTCACCTATTAATGCATAACATTCTATTTGATTTTAATTTGGATGCATTTCAACTCTGACTTAAATATCGATTCGCTTTTCATACAACAAACCTCGCTCTCAAATGCAGTGGTAAGGGATGCCTCCTACTCATTATGTACCAGAGGTCACTCGAAGGGGTAGCTCTGTGATATGTGCTGCCATGGGGCGTTGCCCAAGAGGAACACTCGCATTGCTATATTAGATTTCCAAATGGATTTTGTCTCGTGCTAGGACATCAATAGCAAAATCGGGATACAATTTTGGGTAGAAAAATGACAATCAAGACGGATTCTCATTGCCGTAGTCACAGACGCAGGGGTGGACGCGCAGCGCTCACCTTGTGAGATTTTGAGTCCTTGATGAGGTCGCTGGCCTGCAGGGCAACACAAGGAAAAGTACATTTTAATAAAACGGCCAAGGCCCAATTGCAGTGATTTTCACACGCGCTTTGTTCTCAGTGATATCAGTGGGGCCCGAGTTTTGCGCGACCTCCGCTCACCATCGTCTTCCTGGGAGCAAACTTCTTCGGGGCCGGAGATGGGACAGCTGCTGCTTCTGCCTGCAATGCACACAAGTGGCACACCATCGTAGTGACACTTTGCTGCACAGTGACACAAAACTATAGTGACACAGGATGAACCAAGGGTTGATGTCTACAGTCGGGTGGTGGTGCTGGCTATGCAGGCGTCCACTGAAGCTATGTACTTTTAAATCTAGATTAAAAACTAATTTATTTAGAACGGCTTTGTGTTTAGTTTGTTGTCCTTCCCCCGCACTTCCGATTAGCACAGTTCGCTACGTACAGTGTGAAAGAACTTCAACATACATATTGTAATCGGCACTGTGGAGGCAAGGGTAGGTGAATAACACAAATGTTGTGAGACTCTCTTCCCGTGGGCGTCGAGGTGCCATTCTCGAGCTTGCCAGAAGGTGGTCTTGTAAAAATGTCAACTCCACGTTTTCCACCCGGACGAGATCGTGTTGCCGCGTTGCACTCCAGGTTTTCCCTGGGTGCTCCGGTTTCCTCCCAAATGTAAACACGGACTAACTGGCTGATAACACGTTAATATAATAGAGGGCTGCAGAGCTTGGGCAATTGTTGGCACCAGCTTACCACATAGTGTTGCCTTCCCACTCAGCGGTGGTTCCTCCTCGCGCCTCGATGCCGTGCTCTACCCGAGTGCGTGAATACTATGTGGTGATGCGTTAGGTTGCTATAATTTATTATACTACATTATATACAGACAAAAGATGTCCATCTCTCACGATCTTCAGCGTATCGTATGGAGGGTCCCGTATGAATGCCTCCCCCCCCACACCCCAACCACCGACTGATCAATTTTCTTTTCACCTCTTGCCTTGCAGAGCCATTTCATCCATTTTCCCTTGCATCCATTATTTTCTCTCTCTCAACATGAATGACGCGTGATCATTCGCTTTCAAAATCTGCAAATGGAAGAAGGGGGTTTAAAACCCAGCGGCCTCGTGAGTTCATCGGCAGGGTTGGCCCGCGAGCCACCGCTGCGTCCCACCGTGAGCCAGGCCTCACCTCCTTGGCTCGGAGGAGTCTTCTCTTGCTGTCGGCTCGAGTCTCGCGGCTCACGTCCATATCCGAGCACGAGGACATATCCACTAGGGGAGCAGAAGGACGCGCGCAACCATCAAAAACCACACCACCAATAGTAAAGGTTAATTTTTTTTGGAGGTTAGATCGCGTAAATATAAATGCGTCCTGAACCCAAACACCATCCGACACAGCCAATTAGTAAGGTTTGTCATGTAAACACAACGTGCCAATTAGTTTTATTTCGAAAAGTTTACTGGTTTGGCCATGTTTGTTTGTTGTAGTACGGAGTAAGACTGATGGCCTTAATCTAAGTTGTCTTATGGTTGTTGTTGTTGTTTGATTTGCATCCCACTGGGATTTTTGCACACAGCGTTGGTGTGCGGTGTTTTTTCTGCCAAATTTTGCTGTCTTTTCTTGGATTTTCTGTTTGCACTTATTCACACATTCACTTTAAGATGCTTTCTTGTTCATGTTTTTGTTTTTTATTTGTTGCGTTTGCACCCGATTCAAGAGCCGAATGGCTCACAGGGCTATACCTAATAAATGAACTTGAACTAGTTACTCGTTCAGCACACCGGTGTGTTGGAGAGTAAACCCACAACATTTGCATTACGACGTTTCGCTGGTGATTACAACCAGTTTCAACAGGCGATTTGCCAGAATTGTGAAGCCTTCCTGTTTTGGTTTTAAATAAGAGTAAATGTGATGTCATCAGTGAGCCTATCGTGTGCGAAGACCAGAGGAGAGGGGTCAATGTACATACCTGTCAACCCCTTATCAGTGCCTACCTTTATTACAAATTCAGACCTTATTGGTCAACCCGTGCCCTTATAAATCTCAACGTTAATCATACAAAGTCCCATTACAAGGGAGAAACACAGACAATTGTTTTTCCCGTATTGAAGCGGCTGTACGCAGTGTGGACCTGAAAACTGAACAAGCATTCGGGTAAACCGTATGGGTTGACAGCTATGAATGTACATCATTCAAATTACAATGGATTATGTTAATCTGAGAATATGCAGTACCTATTACCGGTTGGATTAGTCACAGTTAATCAACAAATAACCTGAATATGCATTAAGTTAAACGGTGTATGACTAAAAACAAGCAACGCCGAGCCTATAGCAATCAGCACGGTAAAAAGTTTTTTGACTGCTCTCAATTGCAAAATATTGTAATTCGTCTCGGCCACCGATTACTTTTACACGAAACATCACCACCAATCAGCATCAAATGAACGTCCTTGTTGTTGACACGCGTTGTTTTGCGCCCCTGCCAACAATTTATCTGCATTTATCTTATTAGTTCTTTCGGTAAAGTCACGTAGAAGGGAAATAATACAAATAAAACATAATCAAATAAAATTGTCTTTCCGACAGCCCTGTTCTTCACCTGAGGACGGCTGCTTGTGTTGTGGCCTAAACGTCGTGAGAATTTTATGTAATTGTTTTATTTGTATTATTTTATTATTTCCCTTCTACGTGACTTTACCGAAAGAACCAAAAAGATGAATCCCTGCAGTCACGAAATCTTTAAATCAAAATTTATCTGCATTTAGTTTATTTTATCCGGGCGATTTTCGTCTGTCCCCTAGACGCTCGGAGGGAGCGGTGGTGCAGCGATTAGCGCAGCGCCACGAACCCGGCTACCCAAGTTCGATCCCCGCTCACGGTCAACCCCGACCGACGATTATATCCGAACATGTCCCGGGCCTCCCCTAGGTCGCCTCGGCCTCGAACGAGGTACCCTCGGCGCGGTGTGCAGTAAACGTCGCCAATGAGAGAGACAAAGGCGGCCGGGCGTGGTGCTGACCACCCCGTCGTGTACCGCGTCGGCCTTCGGAAGCGCTCGCGAACAGCACTTGCACTGGCAGTCTGCTACAGGCTACGCGGAGGAGGGGAGGGGACGGGAGTGGAGTGGGGTGATCTCCATCTTTGTGAAACGCGCGTGTACCCGCCGTGGTGCACGTGGGGCGGCCGCACGGAGCAGACCCCCGGGACGCACCCGACTCCGCGGGGCCCGATGCGCCGCCGCTCTTGGCTTTCCGTCTCGTCGCCATGGGGGGGGAGGTGGCGGGAAGGCGATGAGAGCTGCGGGAGGAGGGCGGGAAGGAAAGGCGGGAAGAGCCACGGGCGAGTGGCGACGAAGGCGGAAGTTGTTTCAAATTTTGCGGGAGGGGAAGTGACGTCACGTAACCGTGGCGGGGAAGAGGCGTCATTCGTACAGAGGAAGGAATTACGTCATTTGTCCAGGGGAAGGAATGACGCCATTCTTCTAGGGGAAGGAATGACGTCACGCAGCGGGGGAATGTGACGTCACGCACAGGATGAATGAGTGACGGCACGCACAGGATGAATGGGTGACGTCACGCAACGGGGTGACGTCACGCGTCTGTTCAGTGTCTCATCAGCTGTGTCGGGTTCACGTGGTTCACGTGGACCAATGCTGATGAGCTTGACAGATGATGATAGGCGAGGACTGCTCTGTTAAATTTGGGCCCGGGTCCAACTCAAAAATCGACAACAAAAAACAAGATGAAAAAATAACTACTTTTATTGATCTGTGTAAGGGGCCGTCCATAAATGACGTCACGCACCTGGGGGGGGGTGGTCAGACATGTGTGACGATGTGTGACGAGAGGGGTGGATTGAGAAATGTGACGTCACATCAAAATGCGCAACTTTAAATAAATAACACGTTCTACTTAATTAAATAGACTTTTTAATAAATGTTTTCTCCTACAACATCAGAGTACAGCGCCACATTAAATACGCACTACAATGACAATAGTTTAAAGCGATTTGAAGCATGTTTAATTTTTGGGGGGGGCAGAGCTTTGTGACTTCATATTTGAGGGGGGGGTCTGACTTTTTGTGACGCCGTGTGACGAAGGTGGGGGGGGGTCAAAAATCGTCCAAAATCGCGTGACGTCATTTATGGACGGCCCCTAAGGCCCACTGAGCTATTTCTTTTTCAAAAGCGACCTGACCACAAATGACAGCTCAACGAAGTGGCTGGCTTATTACGTGGACATGTATAGCAGCCAAATACTCTAAAACCCATGTCGAATTCTAAATGTGAAAGGGTAAAAACCGGAGGACCCGGAGAAAAATCCACGCGACCACGGGGGAGAGAGGCGCCAACTTCAAATATCCAGCAGCAGGCGTCAGGGTCGGGATCGGACGACCTCCTGCGTGCCAGGCGAGGTAGTTTACCTTTCGCCACGGCGGCGTTCTGCGGCTCACGGGAGCTGGAGAGAGGAGGACATCATGTCGCCTCCACCCCCATCACATTAATCGTCTACGACGATTTCGATTTAAAGCTTTCGTGACTGCAGGGATTCATCTTATTGGTTCTTTCGGTAAAGTCACTTAGAAGGAAAATAATAAAATAATAAAAATAAAACATAATCAAATAATTCTGCTTGCGTTGTGGCCGAAACGTCGTGAGAATTATTTTATTATGTTTTATTTTTATTATTTTATTAGTCTACGACGAGTTACTGAAGCCTCTGCTCTGCCTGCAGATCACGAGGAGTGGAGACCGGCACATAGTTGACTCTTGATAAACTCGCTTCTTTTGCCCGACCAAGGACGGGTGTATGTTGCAGTAATTCTGAAATATTCAATAGAAAAAATTTTGAGTTCATGATTATTAATGAGGGGGGTGGGGTGCCCCATGTGGAGTGACGTCACCCGTTAATGGTTATTGCGGAGGGGTGCGGTATGTGGAGTGACGTCACCCTTCATGATTATTAATGAGGGGAGGGGTGCAGCATGTGGAGTGACGTCACCCGTTAATGAGTATTGTGGAGGGGTGCGGTATGTGGAGTGACGTCACCCTTCATGAATATTAATAAGGGGGAGGGGTTGCCCCATTTGGAGTGACGTCACCCGTACATGATTATTAATGAGTAGGGGGGGTGCGGCATGGAGTGACGTCACCCGCACATGATTATTAATGAGGGGAGGGGTGCAGCATGTGGAGTGACGTCACCCGTACATGATTATTAGTGAGGGGAGGGGTGCAGCATGTGAAGTGACGTCACCCACACATGATTATTAATGAGTGGGGGGGTGCGGCATGGAGTGACGTCACCCGCACATGATTATTAATGAGGGGAGGGGAGGGGAGGGGTGCGGCATGTGGAGTGCGCGACATTCTTGCGCGTTCGTGTAAATTTCCACGCGGGCATAAATATTAATTAAGGGGGGGGGGCTCTTTTGCAGTGACGTCACGCACGGATGTAGCACGGCGTAGATTTATTTTTCTGTAAAAAAACGTCACATTCGAAGCGACTTTGCGTAATAAATTATTTAATTCTGCTCAACCTTCCTCTGCGTTCGTGTAAAAATTCACCCACTCGTGAATATTAATGAGGGGGGGGCTCATGGGGAGTGACGTCACGCGAGGGTGGGCCTCATGTGGAGTGACGTCACAGGCTCGAGCATGTCTCATTAAGCCGTGGCCTCCTGGGTTCATAATGCTCATGTACTCATTGGTTTTATTTTTATTTAGTTACATTTTATTTTATTTCTACATACGTGACTTTACGTTATCCCTCCAGGCGTCTTTCTGTGTGTGCCTCTCCACGTGTGTGTATGTCTCTTGATGTGTTGTTACCAGTGGCGGCTCCTGCAAAATCTCTCAGGGGGGGCAAATGTCTGGATGATTGATAAGGATAAGGTCCACCCATGCAATGAATAAATTAACAGCTTAAGCATGTAAAGGCAACTTCACTTCTTTAATATTAATGAAAAATAAAGTGACTCTTACAATACATCTTGTTTGTTTATATACTCACTATTAAAACAAACCACTCAAGTTTATTTTATTAAAGATTCCACTAGGTGGCGACAAATTATATTGTTGGATGAAACGTGCTTACGTGTGATGACGTTAGCACGTATGATGACGTAAGCACGTTAGTGCGAGCCCTCCCGGAAGCCATAGAGAATGCATTGCAGCGCCCCCGTTAGAAAAAAAACATCTTTGAATGTAAGTCTATGGGGCCACTCGGGGCGATTCTCAGCCGTAGTGAAATCGCCCAAAAAGAGGCGGTACTCCACAGAACGTGACATGACGCTGATTGGACTATATCCAAGGCTGACAGTGACGGCTAGCGTGACTCTGTGGTTGAATGACATTGGTGGTGCGTCGCCCAATCGCCCTAATGAAGAAACCGCCCCTGGTTGTTACTCTGGTTGTCCCTCTGTGCTGCTCAAAGCATCTTTCCCTGTGTTCTTCTCTGTGGATGTATCTCTGCTACCTTGTACCTCTCGTATCTGTTCACTCTGTCGACGTTTGTATGTTCAGCCCAGAAGTTGAACACGAAATTTAGCAGTCTTTTGAAATACGTGGTCAACCAGGTTCGTGTCTGACTGTTGTTGGCCGACTGGTTTTGCATCATATTGTTTCTAAGGTTTGTTGAGTTCTCATCTCCCATCTTCTTATTGTTGTTTGCCTCCGTGCAGTTTACCGTTCTCTGTGTGCTTGATGTCCCCCTGCTGTGTTTTGCCCCATTTCCTCCTGATGATGATCGCTTGTGTTGCGTTCAAAAAGTCGTGATTTATTTTAATTAAATTTAGTTACATTTGATTTTATTTCTACATACGCGACTTTTGATTTAAAGCTTTCGTGACTGCAGGGATTCATCTTCTTGGTTCTTTCGGTATAGTCACGTTGAAGGGAAATCATAAAATAATAAAAATAAAACATAAAATAAAATTCTCACGTTTCGGCCACAACGCAAGCGGCCGTCCTCAGGTGAAGAACAGGGCTGTCGGAAAGACAATTTTATTGTTTTATTTTTATTCTTTTATTTCCCTTCTACGTGACTTTACCGAAAGAACCAATGAGTACAGTAATTTCTGCAGTCACCAAAGCTTCAATCCTCTGTCATAATGTCCTTGCCATAGACTTGGAGCGCTGAGCCGAGATACGGCCGAGACATTTGGTTTGAAACCCGTGTTTAAAGGGACGAACTCAACATGACAGTGGGGCACACTAAGTTTATATTTTCACAGGAATCGTTTAATTTGTGATACAAACATGAAACTTGCCAGATATTCACAGTGGTGCGTGTTTTTTTTTCTAAAAAGGCAGCCACGAAAAAATATATCAGTGGTGAACATCTTTGATGTTTTTCTTAATTAACCACAGGACACTCGACAAATGTGACGCCTGTATCACCGAGGGTTGTTTGTGATTATTCGATTTTTCATGTCGTCTGCGCCACGAAGCAGCGAACGCCAATCGGCTTTTACCATGGGGGAAACGGAACGCCAGGTTCAACGTAGTGCAGCTAATTATGTGATCGATCCACTGCTGGATGAGGACTTTCCCAAGCCGCAGCCACCCTCTCACGATCCTCGTGTAACAATCCATGCGTCTTCTGCATATTAACCGATGTCATCGCTCCATCCTCTCGGTGGACATCTCCGATACGTTCAAATCCACAGCTGCCACTCCCGTTATTCTTGCCCGCCGTCCACCATCCAATGTTCATCCCATTCAAATATTCCCCTCCTGTGAACATTCGTGAGATAATTGCTCTCACTTAACCGACCACTGAACAGCTAGCCCCCCTCTCCAGGCGCTCGGTGACCTCGCAATCTCTGCTGACCAGTGGGTCCACGTCTCTGCTGCCGCTGGATTTGTCCGTGGCTTGACGCCACTGATGGCACCATGCTGTTAAACCGCCTGTAGGTGGAGTGGTGTAGCTGAGTGCAGTGCAGCGGATGAAATTCGTGGTGTCGGAGATGCAGTGTTGCAATTAGCGTAGTTAAAAGTGTAGTGTTGTGGTATAGTTAGCAGTGTTGTTGGCCATGTCGTGCAGTTGATAAGTGT
The DNA here is from genome assembly GCF_965212315.1 of Lampetra planeri. Classification (NCBI taxonomy): domain Eukaryota; kingdom Metazoa; phylum Chordata; class Hyperoartia; order Petromyzontiformes; family Petromyzontidae; genus Lampetra; species Lampetra planeri. The sequence continues at coordinate 5,922,173 of NC_136131.1, forward strand.
AACGGTGTAATTGATAGTGTGACCGGTTTTAGTTTATAGTGAAGCGGTGTTGTTGATAGTTGACCGTGTGTAGCCAGCGTGGGGGTTCCCGGAGTAAGGGAGGCGTCACGACTGCGGTCCTCATTGTATTTTACAATATTTACACAGAACACGACACATGCTGTCGGGAGGCGCGCTGCCCCCACTCCACTGTGTAACAGAACCCCGACCCTCGCCCCCTCCCCGACCCCCGCAAAGCGCATTCAGTAGTGTGTGGAAGTTGCGGGGAACATGGTTGCACGCGTCAGCGCGACCTCCGAGAAACGTTATGTACATTGCTATGCTATACAAGCAGCCCCCTCCCTCATCCTCCTCCCCGTGAAAGGGGTCCCCGCAGTCAATGCAGAGTGCAACCGAACTCCACCCTCAAATTTACTCAGTTCAACCCAGTCAAACTCAACTCATCCCTAACTCAATCCAACTCGACCCTAACTCAATGCAAATCAATTCCACTTAATCCAACCATCAACTCCACCCAGCTCAATTCCATACAAGTACTCAACTCCACAAAACTCAACCCAACTCAACCCTCAACTTCACCAAACTAAACTTCATCTCAACTCCCCCCAGCTCAACTCAACCAAATGCAACCCTCAACTCCACCCGGTATGCGGACTACAGCCCCGCGCAGGCAGGGAGAGGAACGTGGGGTGGGGCGCGAGTGAGGAGGGAGACCTGGTCCATGTGAACACCACAAGCCGGAGGCACCGAACACTGAGGGGCCATACATCACAATAATAAAGGAAGATCAGCGTGTGCACGGTCACCACCAGACAGCCAATGCTACCCCAGAGCCATAACCAACCAGCCACCACCAGTACTAGCCATCCCACTGATTAAGACCAACTCGCCAGACACAAGTGGCCATCCCGATGATCATAACCCAGATTAAACGAGGCAGCCACGAGTACTCGTCATCCCACTGATCATAATCCTTACCAACGAGCCAGCCACTACTAGTGCTTGCCATCCTACTGATCATAGTGCTAACCAACTAGCTAGCCACGAGTACTCGCCATCCCACGAACCCTAACCAACAAGCAAGCCACCACAAGTACTAGCCATGTCATTGACCCTAACCCAGATTGAGGAATGCAACTTGATTCATGTCTATTCCTATGCCCATGAAAATGGAATAAATTACTCATCTTCACTCATGTTGTACGAGTGAGTGGACACGCTGCATTACTAGTAATGTAAAGAAATTCATGCATTCTGGAACCAAACCTCAACCCTAAAGTGTGATATTTAATTCATGGGCTCCCAGCACCAGTGTTTCACCAGGCTCCACTTTCAACTTACGGTTGCTTTCGGTAATTAGTGTTCACACTGCCAGCCACCCAGGGCACCCAGGCCACCACCTATGTGGACCCAGTCCCCGCCTCACCTGAGCCCACACGTGCCGTGTCTCACGAGGCTTCCAAATAAGGGGAGTTGACTCGTTCCAATGCGGAAATAATTATTGCATAAACCAGGACGCGAAGGTAGTGTGTGTGCGCGGCCATGGGGACGGGACACGTCGCCCACCCCCAGGCTGCATGCGTGCAGGGTAATGCGCGCGTATACTGCATATACTGTAATATAGACTGCGTGGTACGTGTACAAAACGCTTTTGCCGAAGAGGAGAGAGTTGCCTTGGCAGCCGATGGCCTTGGTAGAGACCTGACCACCGACGTGGAGGGCTCCCCACCCAGCAGAACTCTTAGCCATATGCCACTGCAGCCACGCTAGCCGTGCGAAGCCGGCGAATTTTACTGACTGCACTTATAAAATTATAACTTGTTACATGTTTATATATTACACTCCAGCAAAGTGCTCGGATTTATACTTCTCAAGTACACCTGCCACCAATATTAAATATTAGAGAGCTCTAAAACATATCGGCAATAAAATTTTCAACAAATCTATAACTTTGATAGACCTTACGCTTTGGCAAAAGGTGGAAATAAACTTAAAAAAACGAAGCGTCTGTGTGGGGGGGCGGCGTGGGGGCCCTGCACGTTCCTGCGTCGTCATGAACGGCGGCTGCAGGCCCTGGGGGCCCCAGTCCCTCCCGGGGTTCGGCCCCATCCAGGCATCTCGGAGACCCGTATAGAGAGGGGCCCTGTCTCCCCTCGCTTCCGCAAGTCACTTGGCACCGAGCGGAGGCCCCGTTCCGGCCCCTTCCTATACGGTGGCGGCGGGGCCCCCCGTGTCCCCCGCACTCCGCTCATCACGGGCCCCCCCGAGGTCGGCGCGTGCGCTGTGAGGCCACTTCCTCGTCGTTTCGTGAGCGATTAGGCGCAGTTCCAGTGGCAAGCGAAGCTCCGGCAGGGCCACATCGGGAAGGGGGCTATGTGGGGTAGGGGCGGGGGCTACACGAGGCCCCAGGGCCCTTCCTCAGAAGCTGTTCTCGTGTCCTGCCAGGATGTAAAGGTTGCTCTGGGCGACCGGGTTGTCTGTCGGCCGGCTCTCGAGCACCACCACCCTGCTGAGGTATGCGGCACACGCACCGCGACGTCACGCGCGCTCCGCAACGCACCACACGCGTCACATCACACCACACATGGCACACCACACAGAGCACATCACACTCCAACCACACCACACCACAGGCAGCACACCAAACCACACGCAACACACCAGACCAAACAGCACAAAAACCCATACAGGATACCCAACCAGCATGCCACCCAGCACACCACCCACCACACGGCTCCCGGCACACCGCGGGAGCTCACCTGTCTGAGCCCAGCATGCGGAACACGCGTGTCTGGTCGCCGATCTCCTGAGTGATTTCGTTGGTGCGGAAGCTGCGGCCCTGCATGCCATGCTTCCAGAACGCCAGCACGCTGTCCTGCAGGCATACTGTGCACAGTGGTGGTGGCACAGCCGGTCACACCAAGGGTCATGCAGCGAGTTATACAGCGGGACACACAGCGGGACACACAGCGGGAGACAGCGAATTACACAGCGGGTCACACAGTGGGAGACACAGCGGGAGACACACAGAGTTACACAGCAGGTGACACAGCAGGTGACAGCAGGAGACACAGGGAGTTACACAACGGTTCACACAGTGAGTTACACAGCGGGAAACACAGCAGGTTACACAGGAGCGGGAGACACAGCGGGTTACACAGCGGGAGACACAGCGAGTTACCTAGTGGCAGACACAGCGGGTTACACAGTGGGAGACACAGTGGGAGATACGGCGGGTTACACATGGGGAGACACGGCGAGTTACATAGTGGGAGACACAGCGGGAGACACGGCGAGTTACACAGCGGGTTACACAGCGGGACACACAACAAGTCACACAACGGGTCACACCACAAGCCGTACAGCGAGTTACACAGTGGGACACACAGTGGGTTACAATGGGTGTCACACATGGGGTGACACAGCGGGGCCGCGTGATGCGTGCTGTGATGCGTGCTGTGATGCATGCCGTAAGCTGTGCCGCATCTTACCGATGCAGTCAATGCGGAAGTTGAAGAGCAGCTCGGTGGCCATTCGGCGACTGGACTTGAGGCGTCCCTGCAGATTCACGATCTGTACACACCCTACACACAAACGCACGCATTTATACACACGCACACACATCATGCAGACAAAGATCCCCCGCATAGCCTCAACAGACTGTGGGGGGCAAGTGCTGTTAGGAAGCACCTATGTAAGCCGGCACGGCACTACGCCTGGCCGTCTTTTGTCTCCTGAGTAGGGATGATTACACACTGCACCAGGATCTCATTTGAGGCTGAGTCGACCTCGGGAAGGCTCGGCACCGGTTCAAATATTCGTCACTGGTGTTGGCCTTGAGCGGGAATCGAACTCGGGTCGCTGTATGTTGAACTTCTTTCACACCGTACGTAGTCAACCAGGCTAACCACTACACTACTGCTCCCTATTATTCACGTGCGCACACGTGCATGAATGCATGGCAGTCGTGTAAAGGAAGGGCTGGATGAAGGATGATGGGAGGGAAGGGGTGGGTGAGCGTGAGAAGGGAGGGAGTGCACTCACTGTCAGTGCACACCAACAAAGTCTCCTTCTCCAGCTGAGTGACGTGCACGTGCTCCAGGGGTGCGCCGCCTGCATCCCAACACAGCGTCACACCGGCACCGCATCGCTCACGCCTCCACGCACACACACACACACTCTTCCGCTCCTCCACACACGTTCACACACACACCCCTCTACTCCTCCACACACATTCACACACACACCCCCCTACTCCACATACGTTCATACACATCCCTCTAATCCACACACGTTCACACACACACACACCCCTCTACTCCACACACGTTCACACACACACCCCTATACTCCTCCACACACGTTCACACACACACCCCTATACTCCTCCACACACATTCACACACACACACACTCCTCTACTCCTCAACACACGTTCACATACATACCCCCCTACTCCACATACGTTCACACACGCCTCTGCTCCTCCACACACATGTTCACACACACACCCCTGTACTCCTCCACACACATTCACACACACACACACCCCTATACTCCTCCACACACATTCACACACACACCCCCCTACTACTCCACACACGTTCACACACACACCCCTCTACTACTCCATACACACACATATCCAGATCATGTCACCACGGCCGTGGTGCAGGAGGTTGGCCTCGTACCGGTGCTGGTCTCGGTGAACCAGGAGGAGGCCGAGTTGAGGTTGATGGTATCAAGCCGCACGGCCTGGCCGGGGTCGGTGCCACGGCTCACCGACACGCACACGAGCGGGAACTCGTGCTCCGGCACCACGAGCAGCTCGAACACGCGCAGTGGCACCGGCAACCGGAACTCAAAGTGCTGCTCACGCAACACGCAGGTGTACACAAAGACCCCCGGTGTAGAGCTCAAACAAACCGTTGGGGTAAGTGCTGTTCGCAAGTTGCACTTACGAAGGCCGGCATGGCACACAAAGGTGTGGGTGGCCAACACCACACCTGGACTCCTTTGTCTCCCTAGTGGTGTGTTTACACACTGCACCAGGTACTAATTTAGGGCCGAGTCAACCTAGGGGAGGCCCAAGACCGGTGCAGATAATCGTCACTGGTGTTGGCCTTGAGTGGAAATTGAACGCGGGTAACCGATTTGAAATGCAGCGTGCTAACTGCTGCACTACCACTCTCCACGTATGTGTGCACAGGTGTACACGCACGCACGTGCGTGAGTGACGCATGCGCTCAACCACTAAGGTGGCGGCGCTGGGGAGATTTGCGACCTCTCACCTTGATGAGCATGAACCGCTGCATGGGCTCGTACCACTGCAGAAGTATGATGCCCGACTGCAGCGCGCCGCACAGGTACTTGTTTCCAGTACTGGGGTTACGCACTGCGCTCACACACGCACACAAAGACAAACATCTCCCATTATAGCCTTTGACAGACCGATGGGCTAAGCGCTATTAGTGAGCGGCTATTCAGGTTGGCAAGGCATACGATGGGCGCGCCGCTCACACCTCACCTACGCAGCACTTTTGGCAGCCTTTGGTGTCCTGGAACTTGGTCGAAACGGCAAATTTCCTGCACGGAGACAGCACAGCCAAACGAGACCAGTTTGAGCGGTGTGTCGCGGGTGAGGCACATGGGGTGGCGTCAACGAGTTGTGCGGCGCGAGGCCGCCTCCCCGTACCGTGGTATGATGCGGTCGGGGAGGCGGTGTGTGGGGATGTGCACGGGAAGGCTGTGCTGTCTCCTCGCCTGCTCAAACAGGCCGAGTAGGCTGTGCGAGTAGAGCTGGGACGTCTTTCCTGCACGCACCGCCACACGACGCACAGCAACCACACACAGCAACCATAGCCCCCATAAGGAACCCGCCACCGCACACGCACACACAACCACTATAAACAACCAACACAGCCACCCCAAGTTCACACACAACCACCTTACAAAGCCATCGATGCGCAGTACTACCCAAAGCACTGCAGTAGGGAGGGGTTAGATCTGGAACTCCCTTCCCCCAGTAACCCATGCTGCTGGCTCCCTGCCCCTGTTCAAGTCCATGGCTCAAGACCTCCTTCCTCCTGTCATCTGCCTATGACCGCCTCTGTTGAGAACATAACACTCCCCCCCCCCCCCCCACCGACTCAGCCTGTGCAGCATGTTGAGATGCGGCTGCATTTAGATGCTGCCGTATAAACCGAGTATAAATTGTAATTGGAGCACTTACCGCAAATGGACATGAGCACATTGTTGACGACGTAGAGCCAGCAACAGCGGCGGGGGTAGAGCTGCAACAACAAGGACACACAGAGTCACAACAACCCTCCTACCCCCAGGTGTTTTCTGCTGGTGTGGGGCAGTAATGGAGTGTTGGGCTGCGTGCGTGGCGTGTACCGTGGTGCATGGTGCGGCGTGTGCTGGGTGCGTGGGCCACCACCTGCTCCATGCTGGCCTCGTGTAGCTCGTTGAGGTTGAGGTTGTAGATGCCCTCATCAGCCCCGAATATGAGGTGCTGGTCTGTGGACACAATGACGCGACTCGCGGGACGCTCTTTCCAACGACCGAACAGCATTATCTAACGTCCGCTATGAAGTGGATGACGCGGAGTGCCACCATGGGTATTACACACGCGCCAGAAGTGACTGGTGCGGCCGCCGGATTTGAACCGTGAACCCTTGCAATATGCGGCGAAAGCTCGCCCGCTGGGCCACGCCACCGCTCAAGTAGCCAAGTGGCCGGCTGACGCGCCATTTGTTGAACAAGTGTGGAGAGGGATCCGGAACCTGAGTCTAGGTAAAAAGCCGGGTAGAGAAGACCTCTGCAGCAAACGGCCAGGGAGGCTGGCGATTGTGTGCCGGCTGCCCCATATGACATCATTACAACTGTCTGCACCACAGCAAAGGTTCTCCCGGATTGGAAATATGCCCTGGTGGTGTCCCCCTTTGTAAAGAAGGCACATGTGCGTGCGTGCATTACCGCGAGTCTCGGGGTTGATCCAGGATGACGCACAGTTGATGTGGAGTGGGCAGCCATTGAACACCTTAGAGAAGCATGCGCCCATCTGGGAGGCAAGAGAGAGTGCAAGTCGCCAATCAGCACCCAGCACAGCACCGCCCTCTGTCCAGGTCCCACTCACTCACCCACGCACTCACTTACTTACCAACTCAACAACAACAACAACCGCCATTCGCCACTAAGTGGCGATGACGTCACCACGACACTTGTGCCAGGCTATGTTACACGTTGAGGCCATGTGAAGTGTTGAACGCCCGCTGGCAGGAGGTCACGGGGCAGACCCAGGTGCCACGGATCGACTGAGATGACTGGCTAATGCACTACCTGTGCCACCTACTGTGCTAACTTGATGTGCTTTAGCCACCTGACGCTCCGCTCGTTGTTGTGAGCATCACTCCTTCCCCCTCCGTTGTTGTTGGAGTGCAACTGCCTCCAACTGCCCAGTAGCGTCCTTCACGAGGCTCCTCCACAGAGGCCGATCTTGACACCGCTGGTACCAGTCATCGGCAAGTCCACTCAGCTCCACGTCCTCCTGTACCACATCACCCCATCTCTTCTGTAGCCCATGCCGCGCCCGTTTAGCCCCCTCGATACGGCCGAGCAAAAGCTGTTTAGGCATGCGGTGGCTGGGCATGCGGGCTACATGACCCAGCCAACGCAGCCTTGCCTGCCGGAGGAGCTCACCGATGGGACTTTGTCCAGCTCTTTCGAGGATATGTGAGCTCCTCACACAATCCAGCCTGGTTAAACCCAGGATGGATCGTAGGCAGGCCAGCCTAAATGTTTCTAACCGGCGAAGATTAGGGGGGTCCACGAGAAGACCTCAAGTTTCGTGCAGAGCGATAGACCAGATAGCTTCCACACAGCGTTACGCAACCGATGAAAAGATAATGCCGCTCGACTGATTCGGAGTGAGGAGACCTCTGCTGTCAAACCGGAGCCAGTCATGAGCACCTTGCCCAGGTATGAGAAACTCTCCACTCTCTCCACAACTGCCCTACCACCAATTGGGAGTTGTGGGGGTGGAGTGTCCGATGGTACAAAATACCCAGGCAGGTGCTTAGTTTTGGTAGGGCTGATGGTAAGTCCCCACCTCTTAGAGGCAAGCTCCCACTTACCAACTCACCCACTCACTTACCCACACATCCATTCATCGACACACCCACTCACCAACTCGCCAACTCACCGCACTGTAGGTCACCTAATCTTTCCGCTTCTTCCCTCGCACTGCTCAACTTTGGAATTCCGTACTCTTATCATCGTCTCTGTTCCCGACAAGCTTTTACGATAACTTCACTCAATTCAAGAAATGTAAATCACTCTTATCTGTGATAGTGCTGCTTGTTGCTGGCCCCGTGACGATTTGGGCCTGTGCCCAGCTACTGTGTTTAAATGACAATGATGATGATGAGACTCACGTGCACTTTCGGAGTCGGTGGGAGCCCGTTGATGCTCTGCTTCTGCAAGACAGAGGTGGGGGGGGGGGGGTGGCGGGGGGGGTTAAGAGAACCTGGGTGGGGGGCAAAAGCCCCTGGTGTCACAACCGTCCTTTGCAAGGCGTTCAATGCCACCTATTCCGCTCACCTGGGCATCCATTTTGTCTTTGTCCCCTCTCAGAGTCCGGGGGGGCACGGTGGGGGGCACGGAGGCCCCCTGCGAGTCCCGCTCCACCTCCACCGCCGCAGGCGACGCCCCCCGCTCACCGTTGGGCAGCACTCCGTTCGCTGCACGTGCCACGCACACACGTGTCGCACGCACGTCACGCAGGTTCCGCACACATAACACAGCATGCACACACAACACAGCATGCACACCCAACACACCATGCACACACAACACACCATGTCCACACAACACAGCATGCACACACAACACAGCATGCACACACAACACAGCATGCACACACAACACAGCATGCACACACAACACACCATGCACACACAACACACCATGCACACACAACACAGCATGCACACCCAACACACCATGCCCACACAACACAGCATGCACACACAACACAGCATGCACACACAACACAGCATGCACACACAACACAGCATGCACACACAACACAGCATGCACACACAACACAGCATGCACACACAACACACCATGCACACACAACACACCATGCACACATAAGACAGCATGCACACATAACACAGCATGCACACACATGAGTCACCACAGGGCTCAACTCGCACCACTGCATCCTGTGCCGGCTGTGTGTGAGAGAGGGAGGGGGGGAGGGAGAGTGGGAGGCTTACTGGAGGTGTCGGGGGAGCCCTGGGGTGCGAGCTGCGATGGCCTGGGGGGCGCTGCCCCCACGGTCGCCGATTTTTCCTCTCCCTCGACGGAGGTTGGAGGGGGCCGGGGAGGTCCTAGCGGCCGTGGTGGGGGGCCGCCCCGGGGGGAAAGGCGGGGGGGTGGTGGCCGTGGAGGAGGGGGGGTTCCGCGCATGCTCCCCGTGCCCCCCGGTGCCACGCTGCGGATGGTGGCGCACCGCTCCTCGTCCGGTGTGCTCTCCTCCGAGCTGCCGGTGCCACGCGCCTGTGGGGGAGCACACGCGGCGGTGCGACATCCCCATCACATACCGCGCCCAACAGCGGCACAACCATCAACGGCAATGACACGGTGGCACTTTACACTCATTATAGGAGCGGTGGTGATGGTGGTGTTGCTGATTGTGGTGGTATTGAGTTATGATCTGGTCAATTTCATCAGTGAGCTTCTCCGGTAGCGAGGCTGCGTTGGCTGGATCACGAAGCCAACATGCCGAGCAACCGCATGCCTAAGCAGCTTCTGTTTGACCGGAAATATGGGGCTAAACGGGCGCGGCACGGGTTAGAATAGAGTTTGACTGATGCGGTAGAGGAGGATGTGGAGCTGAGTCGACTTTCCGAAGACTGGTACCAGCGGTGTAAACATCAATCTCAATGGATGAGGCTCGTAAAGGATGCTACTGGGCAGTTGGAGGCAGTCACCTTCCAACAACAGTGGAAAGTGGAGGACCGACACTCACAACGCGCAGAGCGCTGGGCGGCTAAAATAGACATTTGGCACAGTGGAGAGCACAATTGGTGCATGTGCCAGTGATCTGGATCTGTCCCATGACCTCTTGTCAGCGAGTCTTTAATGCTTTTCATGGCCTCAAGATACACGTAGCCTGGCACAAGCGCCATGGTGACATTACCGCCACTTAGTTGCGAACGTCAGTTGTTGTTATTGGTTGTGACGGGCGGTAAAGGTGGTGATTCTGGTGGTGTATTGAGTGGAGAGCCGGGGGCTGTACCTTTGTGGGGATGGGTGGTGGTGGAGCCCGCTTCAGGGTGCAGCTGGAATCACACGCACCACACGGATTCGCGGTCAGTGTGTCCGCAGTGAAGGCGAATCAGCTGCTCCCTCCTGCGACTCTACTGCTCTCGTGAGTCATGCAAACGAGGCTATCCTGGCCTCTCCAGTTCTCGCCTCGTTTAACAAAATCAACTTGAACCCAACACAATTCAAATCACCACCAACACCTCCTCTGGCCCGAGGCTCCCACAAAAATACTCGACGTTAGTCACGACAGTGGAGGTTAGAGGTTAGAGGACAACTTACTGTTCAGACTCATCATCGTCATCCAGGTGTGTCATGTGACCCCTGGAGAGGACACGGGGGGCGGGGTTTAGGGTTAGTGCGAGCAGCCTCACGGCTTCCAACGGCTGTTAAGGCTCCTCACCCCCAACCCCCACTGAGCACTCCACACCACAGCCAGCACGATTATTTAGGAAGCGAAGCGTAATCTGTGGACAACGCGTCGGCGGGATGGTGACGTCGTTAGTGAGAGCGAGAAACCCCGGATCTGAAAGCCTGGCACTGTATGCAGGGGAATGATTAGGGCGAAGCGTAGCGTGGATCTTGTACCTCTGCTGTAACTCCTCCTCCACAGACTTGAGGAGGCTCCTGCCAGGGAGGATACGGGGAACGGGGAGGAGAGAGGGCAGGGTAGGGTGGAGGGGCGGGGCAGGCACAGGGAAGGGCAAGGCAGGGGAGGGCAGGCGGTCACCTCCGATCGGTTGAGGTGTAAAGCATCGTCAAAAGCTGGTGCAACACAAGCCGCTCCCCCGGGTAAAGGAGACTGCTTGGAGACTAGCTACGTTGCGGCAGATGCGGGACACTGGGGCCTACAGCACGGGCGAGGTGGTGCGTGGCAGTGTGTGAGGACGTGTGTGTGTGAGCATGTGCGAGGATGTGTGCGAGCGTGTTTGAGGGGATGAGTGCATGTGAGTGTGGGGCGCGTGCGCGAGGATGTGTGTGTGTGGGAGTATGTTAAATGCTAAAAGGCATATTTTTATGAGTGAGGGAGCGTGTTCGCGAATGTGTGCATGCATGTTGAGTTTATGTGTGCGAGTGAGGGAGTGAAGAGTTTAGTGCGTGAGGCATTGAGGGTGTGTGTGTGTGCGAGATCGAGTGCAGGGGTGTGAGTGGCGGAGTGTGAGTGAGTGTGTGTGAATGCGGGTGCATTGCGGATCCTCACTTGGAGGACGTGGGTTCCTTGGGGTAGGTTGACCACCCACTGCCCAGCTCATACTCCTCCTGCATGTCCTGAAACGCACAAAACACATGCACACACGCAGGGACACACATGCACACACACGGACACACGCACGCACACAGAAATGCGTGCATGGACACCCGCACGCATGGAAACATACACAGGCACACACACGAGGACAGGCCAACACACGCACACGCGCACACACGGACACAGAAAGCATGCAGTTATCCACAGGTACAAAGCGAGGGCCGCAGCACGAGCAGAGGAACCACCGCGTGCATACGTCTCTCCCATCGCTCTGGAGGCTGGCGCTTCAATCACCTCACGATTCTAGCAGGGAGGAGGGCGGCCTAATGAAGGCTGGAGCCCCTCCTCCAGGCCAGTAATTCTCAACTGCAGTCATTCCGACCCCCTCTAGATAAGGGCTAACGCATTTCAGGAATCGAGCGAGGTCATAACAAGAGCTTGGGAAAAATAAACGATGAGGGGGAATTCCAAAGTGGAGCAGTGCAATGGAGGAAGCAGCGTTGTGACCTGTAGTGTGGTCAGTGGATGAGTGAGTGAGAGAGTTGTTGTGACGTGCAGTGCGGTGGTTCAACAGTGTGGATGAGATGAAACAGTCGATATCTTTAAGACCGAGTCCTCAACATGGAATCAGTAACCTTGTTAGTACCGATAGAAGAGTGATGAGGAGGTGCTCAACTGCTGCGTGAGCGAGTGACTGGAGTGAATCAGTGAGTGCTGGGTCATCAATTAATCAGCGACTGCCTCACTCTGAATCTATCTGGTGCAGCGAGTGCTCCAGGTCACATTTGACAGCAGTAAGAGTTCAACTTGCGACGTGTTTTTGTTCTCTGCGTTGCAGTCGTAAATATTCAGGGGGTGCACAGTCAAGAGATCAATTGCAAAAACAGCCAGGGGACAGAAGTGGGTGAGCACGCAAAAATGGACCCCGCGTGGCGGTGAGCTCACGGGCCCACAGACAGGCGGACAGACAAACCATGCACACTAATGGGAAACGGAGATGGGCAGTGAAGTGCACACGTGGACGCGTGGCTGTGGCCACAGTGCCGGGGGTCGCACACAAGCGCAAAGCTCGGAATGAGACGCAAAATAAGCGTGGGACGGGTGCACGCACGAGACGCACGAGACGCACGAGACGCATGGACACAGACGGAAAAGAGGTGTGCGGTACCAGGAAGGGCCGTGCCGTGAAGTACAACTCGTCCGCACCCTCCTGGCCCGCGTGGGGCTGACTCGCACAGACACATGCACACATATGACACAGACACACAGAGCAGACACACACAGAGCAGACACACACAAAGCAGACACACACAAAGGGCAGAGACAGACGCACACATATGCAAACACACGAAACACAAATACACAACATACACGGACACACACAGAAGGCAGACACAACACAAAAGACACCACACCACCCCACAGGGACACGCGACAACACGTGGACACAAATACAAAACCGTACACAAATGCGCACTCCCATGCTCGTACACACGCACGCACGCACCCACACACAGGCACGTGTCACGAGTTATCTTGCAAGCGGTGTCGCTCTTCGTGCATCCCCAGCGTGCGTGAGTTAGGCTGCAGTCAAAGTTGGAGCTGGCACGATGCGTTAGCAATGAGTTATGTGCCACGCGCCGGGCTCATGTGTGCGTGCATGCATACATGTGTGCCGTGTACGTGTTGCCGTGTGTGTGTGCGTGTTGTGTATGCGCGTGCGTGCGTGCATGTGCGTGTGTGTGTTGGCTGTGCGCGTCTGTGTGCATACCACCGCAGGCTCCCTCCGCCACCTACCAGGTCGTGATGTGGCACCGTCTCTTTCCTCAACGGAGGATCAAAGGTCACCTGGTCAACTGACATATGAGGAGGAAGGGTACGCAGGGAGACAGTAGCTGAGTGGCGGTGACCCGGAACGCGTCCTCACTGCTCGCGCACCTCCCACTCCACCTCCTTCATGGGGTGCGGTGACCCAATGTGGGCTCGTGAGTTGTGAGGTCCCTAAACGGCTTCGGCCCTCCCTGCTGCCCTGGCTGCCCCTGTTGTTACTGAGCCCCGGTTGGGCCCCGGTTAGGCCCCGGTTAGGCCCCGGTTGCGACAAGAGCAGCTCTCTCCCTCCCCCCAGTGTCTCCCAGCCCTGACTCCCCCTCCCAACTCCCCTCTGCTACCCTAACGTAGTCGTTAATGTAAGTCGCCCAAAGGGGGCATTCACCCAAGGAATGGAGCAGTGAAATCATCTCAAATGCGGATACTGGAGTTATATCGCCGAATCATGAGAGATGGTGGCAGCTTGGAGAGGCCTTCATCCAGCAGTGGATTGATCATAGCCGATTGAATTCAGAAGCTTTATAAATTATAATTGTTGTGGTGGTTGTGTAGCGTGTCGGGGTGTCTCACATGTGATCTCGGAGCGCGTGCGCTCAGCGCGGTCGTGCTTGTTGTTGGAGGGGATGCGGTGTGGCACCACCAGCGCTGGCTGCACACACCCATACACGTGAACACACAACGATGCCTCATTTAGCCTCAACATAACGTTGGGGTAAATGCTCTTGGCCAGTACCTATGAAGGTCGGCACAGCATACGAGGGGGTGAGTGGCTAGTACCATGCCCAGCTGCCTTTGTCTCCTGAGTGGCGATGTTAACACACCCCACCAGGTACTCGTTTAAGGCTGGGAAAACTGAAGTACGAATTAGGACCAATTCAAATATTTGCCACTGTTATTGGTCACAAGTGGGAATCGAAGTCAGCTAGCCGGTTTCATAGCGCAGTGCACTAACCGCTACACTGTCGCTCCACATGCACTTCCGCTCCCCACACGCACACAACTCTGTAATACAAACACGCAGGCAGCACAGCAAGAGGGAGCGGTGGCCGTCATGACACAGAAGGGGGGATTCAAACCCGATGTTCCATGTGAATGATGAGAGAACTCATCGCAGCAGGAGAACGTGTCGTGCAGGCCGTACACAAACTCAATGGCGCGTAGCAGCGCACTGCTCACACGCAGCAGGCAGGCGCCACCCCCATCCGCACGCCCCGCATGCACGCCACGTGACCACCGCGGCGCACGTGCAATGCTCTCAGCCTGCTCCAGACAAGAGCCAATTGTGTGGCCGTAGAATCGTTTAGGTCACCAGCACAGAGGAGAGTTAATAAATGTGGCCGTCCCAACAGAGGCAGCGATGAAACAGAGAGACACCTGCGGTTTGGTTTCATCTTCATTAGGACTCGTCACTTTTACATCTAGATTGAAAACTAATTTCTTGACGACTGCTTTTTGTGTTTAGTTTGTTGTCCTTCCCCCGCACCTCCGATTAGCATCGTTGTCTACGTACGGTGCGAAAGAAGTTCAACGTACATACATAGATACACGAGTACAGTAGTCAACAATGTTCACCGAGAGAAGGTGGCCATCGCATGAAGGGATGGTCATCGTGAGCAGGGGGATAGAGAAGGGGGCAGCCATCAAAGGCGGGGTTGAGAGGGGGCATCACGAGAGAGAGGGAGAGAGAGAGAGGAGGGGGAAGACGTCGTGAGGCTGGGAGCGTTCACAGTGCCGGCAGTGACGAGGGAAGCGGCGGCGTTAGCGTTACTCCACCCTCAGTGCAGCCCCATGGGTGGCGAGTTACGGGTTACGGTTACGGGTTAGGGGTTATGGGTTACGGGTTAGAGAGTCATCACTGCTGCAAAACACAAATCAGCTGCTACCTGCAGAGTAGGGGGGGGGCCGCTGCTCTGCACAGTGACGGGGGGGGCTCCAGCAAAGGCGAAGGGCCCCCCAGGGTTGACAGGTCCTGGGATGGAGGGCGGATCCTGAGAAGTAGGGGTCCCTGACAAGGTAGGGGGTCCTTGCAGTTTGGAGGGCCCTGGAAGGGCAGGGGCTCCTTGTGTTTTGGGGGGGCCTGGACGGGTAGGGGGTCCCTGTATTTTCGGGGGGCTTGGAAGGGTCAGGGGACACTGTATTTTGGGGGTACCTGGAAGGATAAGGGGCCCTTGTGTTTTGGGGGGTCCTGGAAGTATAGGGGGTCCCTGTATTTTGGGGGTACCTGGTAACGTAGGAGGCCCTTGTATTTTGGGGGCTCCTGGAAGGAGAGGGGGTCCCTGTATTTTGGGGGCTCCTGGAAGGATAGGGGGTCCCTGTATATTGGGGGCTCCTGGAAGGATAGGGGGTCCCTGTATTATGGGAAGACCTGGAAGGGTAGAAGGCCCCTGTGTTTTGGGGGGTCCTGGAAGGAGAGGGGTTCGCTGTATTTTGGAAGGACCTGGTAAGGTAGGAGGTTCCTGTGTTTTGAGAGGTCCTGGAAGGAGAGGGGGTCCCTGTATATTGGGGGCCCCTGGGACGGTAGGGGGCCCCTGTGTTTTGGGGAGCACTAGGAGGGTAGGGGCTCTCTGGGCCTTGGAAAACACTACCAGGATAGTTGGGCCTGGAAGAGTTATGGGTCCCTGTTTTTTGGGAGTCCCTGGTAGGATAGGGGGGGGCTGTATTTTCGAAGGCCCCGTAAGTGTAGGGGGCCCTTGTATTTTTTGGGGCCCTGGTAAAGTAAGGGGTCCATCAGTTTTGGGTGGCCCTGAGAGGGTAGGTGGCTCTTGTATCTTGGGGGGTGCTGGTAAATTATGGTGTTCCTGTGTTTTTGGGGGCCCTGGTGGCGTGGGTGCTGCCCGAGTAGGAAGAGGAGATTTGAGAGTTTGGGGACCCTGGGTTGGGGCCCGGAGTGTCGAGGGGCATTTGGGGGCAGCAGTGGAGGGGGTCTTGAGGGTTGGGGGGCCTTGAGGAGTGGGGGGGACCTTCACCAGGGAGAGGTTCTTGCGCTGAGAAGAGATGCAAAGTTGGAAGAAGTACAGACACATGTACACACACACACGTGTACACAAACAGGTGCAAACAGACACATGTATGCACACACAGGTACACACAGAGACGTGTACAGACATACAGAAACGCGTGTTGATGCGCAGGTGGAGGCACAAGCCGGGACACACACACGCGCACGCGCATGGGAGAGGATATAGAAAGTAACCCCAAGAGTATGGGGGTGGAGGTTCGGGGGCAGAAGGGGGGGATGGGAGTGAAGGGGTGTGGGGGTAGCTGTGTGGGGCACGGGAGTGTAAGGGACCTGGTAGTGGTGGGGGGTACAAGGCTGTGTGCGTGGCGCGTGCGGAGAGTGTGCGGTGAGCGCGGCACCTCAGCGTCCTCGTCGTCCTGATCAGAGGCGCTCTGTGCCGCGTGGTGCTGCTCGGGGTTGCTAGCTCTCTCCAGCAGCTCCAGCGCCAGTGCGCGGTTCAGTGGTTGCTGGAAGAAAGCGTGCTGTACCCGCACAGCGCGACACATCGCACACACCGCATACACCACACCGCGCGCACCCCATCAGCTCTGCGCCGCCGCCACGGCAAGTGCCCTCCCGGCCCCGTGTGCCGCCCCCGTGTGACATCGGCCTTACCGTAAGCAGCTTCTCCGCCGCGGGCCGCTTCTTGGGGTTCTTGGTGAGCGCCAGCTTGATGAAGTTGTGAAAGACGGGCGACCTGCACGCGGGCACACAGCCGCCTCGCCGTCACGCGACCCGAGCCGTCACGCTGTCCGCGCCATCAGGGGAGCTGCATGGTCATGGGAGCAGCCAACAGGGGGCAGCACCGTCCTGCAATGGCGCCAAACTCAACAACTGCATAATCCTGGCACGGAACGCATCAGCGATGACCGCCGGGCTCAGCAACTCTACAGATTTAAGCTGTGCGCTTTCGATGTTGAAACCAAATCCATATTCTCAGTCTGTTACCCCCAGCTTCACACACTACCATCACCACCATTACCACACGTTGTTTTTCATCTTGCGCATTTCTAATTTACCCCCCCGGCAGCATAAAGGCTGCTTAATCTTAGCTTTCTTATCTACTTCTGCCCCCTGCATCACAAAGCTTCAGTTTGAACTCCATGCGTTGCCTCCCAGCGCCCCCCCGCCCCGTGCTTCACAACGTTGCCTCCCAGTCCACAGCCCGCCCACACACTCACCATGGCCCCTCCCCTCCCTCCATCCCCCGCGACGATATAATTCCTCGTCACAGCCATCTCTTAGACACACTTAAGCGGTTGTGCTTTCGCTACGTTGTCCCCACCTGAAGGACGCTTGTGTTGTGCCCGAAACGTCGTGATTTAA
Source organism: Lampetra planeri (assembly GCF_965212315.1). Classification (NCBI taxonomy): domain Eukaryota; kingdom Metazoa; phylum Chordata; class Hyperoartia; order Petromyzontiformes; family Petromyzontidae; genus Lampetra; species Lampetra planeri. Next base: position 5,939,911 of record NC_136131.1, read on the forward strand.
TTTAGTTTTCATTTATTTAATAAAAAATTTTACCTACGTGACTTTACCGAAAAGAAAAAAAAACCCAAAGAGTATGAACCATGACCCCAGACCGGTTTCTCAACCGCTCATCGTACCGCTTGTCTCCACAAAAAACTTGAAGTGAATTTCCTTTAGTATTGGTTGAATGCAAGATAACTCTGGATTGGTTTCGACATGCGTCTCTACGATCGCCAATGTCATCTCATCACATGACATCAAGTTCCATCAAAATGCCGATGATACACAATTGCACACCGCAGTAAAGTAAAAGTAAGATATGGAGAGCCTTGGTAACCTTGAAGATTGCTTAATCCAGAAAAATCGAAGGTTCTGCTGGTTGCCACTCAGGCTAAGGGAAAAAAATGTGGGAGGATCAGGTGTGGTGGTCACAGATTTCAAGATTCAATTTTCTACTCATCTAAAGACTAGAATGTAATTTTATCACCATGTGCAAAATATAGTCAGGTCCTGCAATTTGTTTTTCAGGGCTCTACGAAACATTCGACCACGATTGAGTCGTGACAAAGGCAACACGGTGCCATGTAGCGTCGTATTGACAAGGCTCAATTATTGCAACTCACGACTGTACGGAAAGTCTGGCAAAAACATAACCAAGCTGTAGCATGTACACAATTCTTTGGCACATGTCGTACTGCAAGATCCGACCATATCCGCCCAGTGCTCATCCAGCTGCATTGGCTTCCGCTTGCCGAATTAATATATTATATGGTCGTGCTCATTGCCACAAATGAACCAGAATACGTTGCGAAAGAAGTTCAACATAAATACATACATTCAATATCTCATCAACAGAGTCAGGCTTGCTTGAACCAATATTGGTGAACTGCCAGATGTTCATAGGCAAGGACCCTCTGTGTTAGATATGGGTCTTGGTTTTATGCACATCTCTATATGATACACACCACTTTATACACATGTTGAATAAACATTGATGCAATGTTGAGTATGTGTGTGTGTGTGAGTGCAGGGACAGTGTGTGAGAGTGTGGAGAGAGTGTGTGAATGTGTGTAAAGGGTGTGTGTGGAGAGAAAGTGTGTGAGAGTGTGGGGAGAGTGTGTGCAAGGTGCTCGCTAACAGCACTTGCCCCAACAGTATGTTAAGGCTATATGGAGAATCGTTGTTTTTGTGTGCAACGAGAGTGTGCCTGAGTGCGTGTTTGTGATGAGTGACACTGTTGTAGAGATGGCAAGGACTTTACCAGCGACCCTTGTCCTTTAGTTTCGGCGGCTGGTAGCCACTCTTTGACATGAGAAAGAGAACCCTGGAGAGGAACAGAACCACAAAAGACATCATGATCTGAAACCCAATCTAGAGGCCGACCGAAACTGAATTTCTGGTTTAGGCCAAAACCGAAACCAGACTGAAAGTAAAAAATTGACTTTCGGCCGAAACCGAAACAGGCGATGTTGACATACCACACCACTTACTCGTTTGAGGCTGAGTCGACCTAGGGGAGGCCCAGGACCGGTTCAAATAATCGTCACCGGCCGTGAGCGGGAATCGAACTCAGGCCGCCGGGTTCGTAGCGCAGCGCGCGAATCGCTACGCAGTCGCTGCCCCGCCCCCCACACACAGACACAGGCTAAAGACAAAGATCCCCCGACTGACCGGCTGATAGACTTAGTACTCGCGTTATATTCTAAAAATAGATCTTCGGTTGACGACCGAAAGTCAATATCAGTTTCGGCCGAAACCGAAACCAGATCGAAAGTTAAAACTTACTTTTGGCCGAAACCGAAAATTTAAAATTTACTTTCGGCCGAAACCGAAAGTTAAAAATTGACTTTCGGCCGAAACCGAAAGTTAAAAATTGACTTTCGGCCGAAACCGAAAGTATGCCGAAAGTGGCCAATTGCCAAGTTTCGGCGCCGAAACCGAAACCGAATTTCAGTCGGCCTCTAACCCAATCACACGCCAGGGGTCACCTGGGATAACTACGGATGGCCGGTGGTGGCGGGGGTGGGGTGGGGGTGGGGTGGGGGCGCGGCAGTACCTCATGGGGTGCAGGTCGAAGAGTGGCGGCTGCAGCTCGGCGAGCTCGATGGCGGTGATCCCCACGGCCCACACGTCGCACTGCTGGTTGTAGCCGCCCTTCCTCTCCACGGCCGCCACCTCTGGTGCCATCCTGCATCATTGCAGCAACACACACACACCATCATTACAGCAGCAGCACATTACGGCGACATCCAAATACATTATCACAGCAACCCCCACAATGGCTACACGCCAAACCAACACCCACCCGCATGAATGGCACGCATATCAGCCGCACCCCAAACATTGCTACACCATCAACCACAACACCTACACATCACCAACTATGCACACAAGCACCTACACTTACTCTGCGTTACCCACATGCAAATATACAGCTAGACTGTTGTCGAGCACCTATGAAGGCCGGCACATCCCACGAGGGGGTGGGTGGCCAGCACAATTAGTCTCCCCACTGGTGATGTTTACACACCACACCAGGTATTAATTTAAGGCGAAACTATTCCTCGCCGATCTTGGCCATGAACTGAAATCGTACTCAGGTTGCCAGGCTCATAGCACAGTGCGACAACAGCGCCACTGCACCCTAACTCACAGCCACATGTACAGTTGAACAAAGACAAAGATCCCCCATATAGCCTTAACAGACTGTTTGGGCAAGTGCTGTTAGCGAGCACCTATGAAGGCCGGAATGGCACACAAGGGGGTGGGTGGCCAGAAACCAAGCCCGGCCACCTTTGTCTCCCCAGTGGCGATGTTTACGCACCGCACCAGGTACTAATTTGAGGCTGAGTCGACCTAGGGGAGGCCCAGGACCAGTTGAGATAATCGTCACTGGTGTTGGCTGTGAGCGGGAATCGAACTTGGGTCGCTAGGTTCATAGCGCAGCGTGCTAACCACTACATTACACTACCGCTACACTACCTCTCCCCACAGTTAAACACTAGCGCACACACACACACACGTGTACAGTCAAAATGCATGCATGCCTTCTCAAAACATAAACAGCCGGGTCTAGCGAGGGCCCCAGGGAGGCCTGGCCTTGGCCGGGGCACGCTGCTCACCAGTACGGTGTGCCGATGAAGGATTTCCTTTTGGCAATCGTCGCAGTTATTTGTGCCGAAACTCCAAAATCAGCTGAACACAAACAGAAAAAAACAGTCACGTGTGGCCAGTCCCAGTGCGAGTGGGGGCACAGGGGTGTGGGGGGCACAGGGGTGTGGGGGGCACAGGGGCAAGGCCTCCTCACCCAGCTTGACGTCCCCATGGTCCGTGAGGAGGATGTTGGCTCCCTGCAGGAGGATGCACGGAGACACACGGCATTACTCTGGACCGATACTGTCCTTGCAATTACGTTCAGTTACCCAACAAAGCCTCGCTGAGTCTCAAGAGGTTTGAGGAGGGTCCTGCCGAGTTCTTGCATTCAAAGGCAAGGACGTTTTCCAATTGAGCAATTGGCAGTGTAATTTTTTAATTTGGCAAATTAGGTTCCTTGACACTGGCACAAAATGGACAACTTTTCTTTGAATGATGTCACGCGATCTTTTACGTCCCCTGTGAAGCAGACAGTGCATAGTATTTTACGGTTGCTACAAACCGCCATATTAACAAGGTTGACCTGCCCGAGTCAAGCTGCGAACCTCTGCAGCAAACGAGCTACTGCTGGGCCGCGTCACCACCCCACAGGGGGCAACTGCGCATGGAGACCATCAACCATGCACTGCACGCTCTGCAGGCACACGGAGGTGCTGTGGAAATTATGAATTGCGGGTGCTTAGCCTACCTTGATATCACGGTGCATCTTTCCGCGACTGTGCAGGTACGCGAGGCCCTGCAGCGCACACAATGACACAACCATGAGCGCCGTGAGCCCGCGTTCAACGCTTCCTTCTCCGATCAATCGTCAACACACGGCGGGGTGGTGGCCATGGGATCCACACACAGCATCTTCATCAAAAGCCAGGGTCTATCCACTGCTGGACAAAGGCCTCCCCAAAGCCGTCGCCATCTCTCACGGTCCTGTGATGCCACAATCTATCTCATTCCTGCACATGGGCTGATGATTTCATCGCTTCGTCTCCATGGTGCTCATCCTCTCAATAGCGTTCCCCTTTGTTTGCGATTCCATCACCAACCTCGTCACCGACCCCATTCTCACCTCGAAGCTTCCCGTCTGAACCCACTTCCCCTACTAACTGGCTAATATGACATCTGTGATTTGTGTTTGTTCCCTTAATGGGAGTTCCTCTTTCTGGGTCTCAGTAGAACTCCAACATTCACCTCTCCGTGCTTCTTCGCACACGCACGTAATTAATGTCCACGTTTTTAATCCATACGTCACGGCAGGTAGCATAATGCACTGATTGAAAACCTTCACTCTAGGCACATTGCTGTGTTCTTTTTCATGACCAAGTTCAGTTTTCGAAAACTACTCTCGCTGGGTCTCATTTGCCCCAAAAGTTTGTTAAGGCTATATGAGGGATTTTTGTACGTGTCTTTGTCTTTTGTATATGTGTGCTGTGTGCCACTGTGCTCGCATGTGTCCAACCTGCAGCGTTTCCCGGCACATGTAGGCGATCTGTGGCTCCAGCAGAGGTCCGGTCACTGGAAACCAACACAGGTGTCGGGATAACGCACCGTGTCAAGTCCAGTGGACTTCATATGAACACACGTCCCAGCGCAAGAACCCGTCGTTGTGTGGCTCACCATGGTAAATGTCCTGTAGAGAGCCTCCCCCACAGTACTCCATGCAAATCCACAGCTTGTCACGCCTGCACCACCAGCACAGCACACATGGCCGCTTGCTCACACACCGCTCACATACACATGCACACTGCTCACACGCAACGCTCAGACACCGCTCACGGGCACACACACTGCCCGCACGTAAACCACTCACACACACAGCTCAGACACACTGCTAATTCACTCTACTCTTGAGGCACAGGCGGTGGTGCACAAGTGCCAGCCAGTCAGCTGTGGGGCTGCGCCAGTCAGCACCCACCTCAGGTAACTGCCGAAGTATGCGACGATATTCTGGTGCTTGCACTCCTTCATCATGATGATCTCTTGCTGGATGACGGCAAAGTCATCCCCTGCAGCACCCGGCAGAGGACACGGAGCGGAATACAGAGCGACGCGTCTCGCGGGAAGGGCTCGGCAACAACGCAGGTTCGCAGCCTCGCCCAGGCCCCAGCTCACGCCTGCGTGCTATGGCGGTGGAGCCATTCGCACCTCCTTGCGGACCGCATGTCATTCTCATTTCTGCCCCGAGTGGTAATCGGGACCTCTGCCCCACCCCAGGACCCCCACCCCCCTCCCCCATACTAAACAGTCCCCGGCTCAGGGCAAACGCAGTCATGCCGCCGCAGTGACTCGTCCGCCGTGGTTACGCAGCATCCACGACATCTGATCGCTCGCACGCCAGCCGCATTCCTCGCTCATTCCTCCCTCCTCCAGGGACGGGCCCCGCGGCCCCGCGCTATTCCGAGCACCCAGGAAGAATGCCGGGGCAGCGTGCGGTGTCACCTGCCGCACGCCATCCCGGCCACACCTGCCCAGGGTGGCTGCAGCCCACCGGCCCCGGGCTGGTGTGCTAGCCCTCCACTTGTGCCGATAACGTGACTGACAGCAGCTGAGGAATGTGGGTGATGGCTCCTGGGCCTCCAGAGGATGGCGGGGGCCGGGGTACGGTGCGGGTCTCATAGATGGAGGAAGTGCGGGTAGGAGTCACGTGAAGGAGGGAAAACACGGGCAGAAGTGGGAAGCACGGGGTAGAATTGGGAAGCACGAGGCAGCAGGAGTGAGATGTGGGCAGCAGGGCAAACGGGCAGCCTCACCCTGCTCCAACTTGATGACTTTAATCGCTGACAGGTCTGCCGAACGCATGTTCCTCGCCTGGAATGTACACATACAAGCACAGACACACATTAATACAGACACACACACGCACATGAATACACACACAGACGCAAACATACGCACACATAAATATATACACACATACACACGCAGAACCACACATCGTCTTATATAATAGGGATAAGTGTTGTTATCAAGCACCTGTTGATGTCAGAAAGGCACATGAAGGGGCTGGTGCGGCTGACACCCCATTCAGTTGCCTTATATACACATGGACAGACACGCAGACACAGGGACAGACACACCCAGCCACACAGGGACAGACACTCAGGGACAGACGCACATTGAGGCACAGACAGAGACACACACATAGACACACACAGACACACACAGACACACACAAAGAGACACGGACACATAACAAAGACAAAGATCCCCCGTATAGCCTTAACAAAATGTAGGGGCAAGTGCTGTTAGCGAGCACCTATAAAGGCCAGCACGGCACACGAGGGGTGGGTGGCCAACACCACGCCCGGCCGTCTTTGTCTCCCTAGCGGCGATGTTTACACATCGCACCAGGTACTGATTTGAGGCTGAGTCGACCTAGGGGAGGACCAGGACCGGTTCAGATAATCGTCACCGGTGTTTGCCGTGAGCGGGAATCGAACCCGAGTCGCCAGATTCGTAGCGCAGCGCGCTAACCGCTACACCACCGCTTCCCACGGGCATAACATACATAACATACACCGTCACACACACACACAAACGTAAACATAGACTCGGTAAAGACAAACAAGTACAGACATGGGCAGAAAAACACGTAACAGACGCACTCTGCAGGAAACACAAACACATGGAAATAACTGAACACACTAACACGGGTTCCCCCCCCCCATACGGAGTCAAACCCATGTCTTCTGCATTGGCGGCGGCTTTCAGTACTCAGGGCGCAGAGACATCGTGGTGACAGGAGGAGACACGGAGGCAACGATAAGCGGAGAGACAGAGACGAGAGATCAGGAGACACAGAGACGACATCAGGAGACACAGACGAGACGACAGGGAGGTAGAGACGGGCAGAGACTCGAGGAGACATTCACAGAAACAAGGTCTCAGGGAGACAGACGAGGAGACATTGGGGGCAGGGAGCCAAGCAAGAAGACGGGGAGACGGAGAAGCAGACAGACAGTGAAGAAGAGACATGGTGAGTGAGGCAGGCGATAGACAACACAGAGACACGGGGGGCAGGGAGACACTGAGACGGGGGGCAGGCAAGCAGATAAACAGAGAGAGAGAGAGACCTATCCACAGCAAGACGACGAGACAGAAGGTCTCGAGGAGACAGCGAGGAGACAGGCAGACAGCGAAGCGAGGAGACAGGCAGACAGACGTCGTGGCTATCGGGGTAGACGGGGCCCGAGGCCGCAAAGCCTCGCTCTGTCCTAGCGGCTCCGCCCGGGTCCGCGGTCACCTCCCCCCGCGGGAGACCGCGGAGTGCCCGCGGGCGGCCCTCACCTTGTAGACGTCGCCATAGGTTCCGCTGCCGATCCTCTGGATGATCTCGAAGTCGTCCTGGGGATTCCGCCTCGAGATGTCGAGGCCGCTGCGCGTGGCCCCACTCATGGCGGGCGCCGCGCCGAGATGCGCAGAGGCAGAGCCGAGGACGCGGGGCCCTCACGGCCTCACGACGCCCCCTGCAGCCCGAGAGGGGCCGGGGTAGAGGGGCCGGGGGTGGGGGGTGGGGGGGTAGAGGGGCCGGGGGTGGGGGGTGGGGGGGTAGAGGGGCCGGGGGTGGGGGGGGGGACGGGGCCCGGGAGGGGTCGAGGGGGAGGGGTCGAGGGGGGGTGGACACGGGACCCCGGGAGGGATCGAGGGGGAGGGGTCGAGGGGGGGGTGGACACGGGCCCCGGGAGGGGTCGAGGGGGGGGAGGGGACACGGGGCCTGAGGATGGTCACAGGGGCCCCGAGATGAATGCAAAGGTGGTCGTGGTGGTGGTGGGGACGAGGGTGGGAGAAGACACGGGGGTCCCGAGAGGTACGGGGGGGGGGGGGTCTCGGTAGGGACAGAGGCCAAAGGGTCCAAAAAAGTGACGGGAGAGCCTGGGAGGGATGGGGACCCCTGTAAACGCAGGGACTCCAATAGACGTAGAGACCACCCCCCGCACCTCACCCCGACCTGCACACACTGCACCTGGGCCCCCAGGGCAGGCACCAGTGATGACTGTTTGCCAGAGCGAGGCTGCCCCATGCTCAACAACGGGCAGGCTGTCTGAACACGTCCGCCCATTCCAAACCACGGTTGCGTCACCTGTGTTGCACATGCCAACAGCCCTTGGTCAACCCACTGCTGGCTGCGTGCCTCCATACACAATTGCGGGTCGTGGGGGTCGTTCGAGATGCTCCCACTACGCAGCAGCGCACGGCAGTGGCGGCCGAGCAGTATCCAGGACAAAACACGCGAATTTTTCTAGATTTGAAGTTTTCGTGACTGCAAGGATCCATATTCTTTGGTTCTTTCGGTAAAGTCACGTAGGTGATTTTTTTAAAATCACGTTTCGATTGCAACACAAGCAATCATCAGCTGTGACAACCACAGCAAGAACATTTTTACGCGTATTTTTCTGCACTGCCCACGATGCACCATAGCGGCACCAGCTGCGCACGTGGCCAGCTGTGCATGTCATCTCATCTAAGGCCGTGTCGTCTCATCCCAGTGATCGGCCACCACACACTGCAGGCCACAACAACTCGCTCGCCTTGCCACACAGCCGACTCACCGTCCCACTCACCTCACTTCTCTTCCAGCTTCTTCCTTCGCCACTGCTCCACTTTGGAATTCCTTCCCATCGTATCCACCCCCCCCCCCCCCCATATTGCTCAGCGTGACCTATTATCTGACAACTTTGATCGTGCTGTTTGTTGCTGGCTGCTTACCGTTTTAGATTTTGTTTTAAATCTATGGTCAATTCCTGCTCAGCTTCCGACATCGGGCGAGGTCGGGCGCATTGCGGGGTGACTTTGTCACTGTCGCGCATCAACCTCTGGAGTTTTACAACACTCGAGTGCAGAGTCGGGCTTAACGATTTGGGGAAAATATCTCATTGCGATTTTTCTGACAGATATTGCGATTTGATTTCCGATTCAAGTCAAGCTTCAGTTCAATATGCACTGGATAATAATTTTTAAACATGTGATGGAGCATTACCACATAACATCAAAATTTGAACTGCTCTATAGATTCTAATGCAAGGATGAGAACTTAAAATATGAATTGCTTCCAACATGTATTTATTAAAATATTTTTGTATTGAAATAGAACAATCAAATATAGAACAATTGTTAAGTTATAATAAAAGATTAAACAATTCCAATAAGAAAGTAATAGGACTTTTCAAATCGCAGCCTTTGCGATTTGCTAATCGCATTGTTTCAAATTGCGATTTCCATTTGAAATCGATTAATCGTTCAGCCGGAGTGCAGAGCACGGTGCCTTCTACTGATGTCATTCCTGTTGACGTAGAGAGCTCAAACTTACCACATCGTCCACTCCGCTTACAACTGGAAAAACCTGAATACCAATTTTGTTGATTTGGGTCCTAAAGAATTACGGCCCAGACGGTGACTGGTTTTAATGATAGGGGCAGCAAGAATTTGCAAGTTCCAGAGTTTTTGTGCTCAACATTGACACATAACCCCCACTGTCAGTGGACCAAGTAGATCGCCTCGCGCGGAGTGACTACAATGGCAATTGAAGGCGAGTAAAAGCCCGCGACCCATTGCGAGTAGATTTGGCTGCGATATTCATTGTGCACATGCACACCAACAGAGTTAAGATGCGTGTACACGTGTCCTTACGTGTTTACGATGCGTGCATAAGGTGCCATCCAGGACGCCGGTGAGAACGAGAACGTCACTCGACTTGTCGACGCTCAAGAGAACGATACGACCAGAGAACCTCCAAAAGTGATCAGGTTGAGCAACACAATCGCCGAGTTGGCAACTCCGTGGGAGGGCCTGTTGACCCAGTGCCTCCTAACGCCGAGTGCCGGGTTGACAAATGCGGCAGCAGCCTCCACAGCGCGACCCAACGCACACTCTCAGCCATGCCCCTCAACGCACTGCTCCAGCTCTCGTTACACGGCCAGAGTTCGGCTGGCGGAGGGAAACAACCAGAGGTCGCAAACGGGTTTTGATTCCTTACCCGTACCCGGCCACACCAAGGTCGCAAAAGGGTACCCGTACCCGGCCGTACCCAACCCGTACCCAGCCGTACCCAACCCGTACCCAGCCGGGTACGGGTAGGGTACGGGTATCTGATTGCGACCTCTGGGATGAAACCATGTTGCAGGCGCGGGTGGGTTGATTCTAGGAACTTGAATTGTGAGAAGAGACAAGACGTTGGGAAATGAGTGACAAACGGTTACTCACCAGTGACTCACGGTCTACCCGTACCCGGCCGCACCAGGGTCGCAAACGGGTACCCATACCCGGCCGGGTACGGGTAGCCGGGTATCAGGTAGGGTACGGGTATCGGGTACCCGGTTGCGACCTCTGGAAACAACTCACCACCACGGTAGCACTCAGGCACTCTGATGGGCGATAATGCTTTATTGTTGTATGCTACAATATAGTACATTCAACCCGTGTACACGCAAAAGCAGAACACGCGCGGGTACACGTCTGCATGTTGACACCACCATACACAGGGAGAGCATGCACCCCGGGCGGATTTGGGCCCCAATGTGGTCACGAGGCACAGCAAGGTTCGTTTGGAGAGAGGGGGGGATCCGTGGATGCAGAATGGTTGTCCAGCGTCCGCAGGCTCTCGTTCTCACCCGCACACACGCCCCCCACGCCCCTCTACAGTGCCACTTCTCACGGTCGCGTCAACATCGTGCCGCTCTGTTTAAAGTGCTCACGCCTCGGCCGCCATCACCACCGCCACCACCACGCGGATGCCTAAGCTCGAAACCCGTAACACGCTGCGGCCATCCGCCTTCCCCGCCAGTGGCCGTGAAGATCCAGAGATGCCCGGTCACGGGGGCGCCGATGGCCCCCTCGCCGTGCATTCTCTTCGCTCGGGGAGCCATTGTGTGCTACGCAAAGACATCGCAATTATTTCACGGTGCAACGCGTTTAATTCAAAACAAGAGGATCCCATCGTTTCCTTACGCGGAGTCGCCGCCAGCTCCACCGCAACAGAACAAATGATCGCCCCGTGCCGGCAGTCACGGTGCGGCGTGGCCTACATCTGCTGCCAGTCGATGCTGGTGTAGGACTGGTTTGCGTCCTGCGCGTGGCCAATCTCCTCGGCGACGCCATGCTGCTGCCACAGCCGCTGGAGTCGCATGTAGCGCTCGGGGCACAGGTGCAGCGGGTTCCCGCGCCTAGTGGACACACGGCCAACAAGCAAACCCATTCAGACGCATGCGTTCAACCAGGCGGCAGAACAGTGACGTTATTGAGAACCACATTGTGAAACGGGCAGTGAACTGGAAGTGAGAAAGAGAAAAACACGGAAAAAAGAAAGACCAAGAGAGAAATTAAGAGGCATGATAGATGCTAAGGGTCATTGGAATACCGTGGGGCGAGGTGGTTCGGCTAGTTTGGTGAGAGTCCAGTACCAGTAGTAACACACACACAAGGTTTAACTCGCACTGGTGGTCATTCACCTCCTTATCGCTCTTCTATTGCTACTACTATGGTTACAGTTCCTGTGAATTTCACTTATTGATTCCTACTCTACCCTACTCTATTTCGTCTCACCCACTCGGTGTTCAACCGCCACACTACAGGTCTCCTCGCACTGCTCCACTTTGGAATTCCCTCCCATCATTATCTCTTTTCCCAAGCTCTTACAATAATGCCCTTGCTGAAATAAGAAATGCATTTCATTTTTTATCTAATGCAACTGTGACAGTGCTGTTTGTTGCTGGTCACTTGACAATTTTTTACTTTGTAAATTAACCATTTTGCAGGGTCCGCATCGTCCACTCTGCACGCTGCGGGCGTCACGCTGCAGTGATGATGCTCTGCAGTCAAACCACAGGCCGTGCACTCACGGTGAGCTCATCGACAGATGGCCAAGTGAGCCACTTAAACTCATCATTCGCATCGCCACACACGCACAAGGCCAAGTTCCTTCTGCTGCCACGATACACAAACAAGGAAGGAAGATGAGGCAAGAGGAGGAAGAGGAGGGGTCGAGCAGAACAGGACTCACTTGAGTCCCACGTCGGTTTCGCCGTAGTCATCGAGGTACGGCGGGGGATAGTAGCAGCCCTTGGTCTTAGCGGACAGCAGCAGCACCTGGCAGAGGCGCACCCTGCACACAGAAAGATCCCCCGTGTTGCCTTCAACAGACTTTTGGGGAAAGCGCTGTTCGCGACCAGAACCTATGATGACGGGCAGGGCACACGAGGGGGTGGGTGGAAAACACCACGTCCGGCCGCCTTTGTCTCCCTGAAGCTGATGATTTTACACAGCGCACAAGGTACTCAAATGCTTAGTCAACCGAGGAGAGGCTCAGGACCGGTTCAGATAATCGTCACTGGTGTTGGCCTTCAGTGGGAATTGAATTCCAGTCGCCGGGTTCGTAGCGTAACTGTACTACCGCTCCTGCACAGCCAGACACAAAAGGTCTAACCAGAGTGCCACAGTCACGCAGGTGCCGCTCGCTCCTCACGCATTCAGAACTCGCACCACGGGCCTTGGCCCCCTCTGGGGGGTGGGGTCCTGGTGGGGGGGGGGGGGATCCCCACGCTTATTACCGTAGGAAAATGCCGACGCCAGCACCGCAAGTGTAGGTGTGTGCAGTGCACGCGCCCACGTCCTCGCCGTCCAGCTCGCTCTGGCAGCAGTAGCTCTGCGAGCACAGCATGGTGCCACACACCAGGCACATGATGGGCGCGCGGGACTCGTCCCCTTCCAGGCGGGGACACCTGCACGCCACACAGGGGTGCACAAAGCCACCGGTGCGCACACACCACCATGGGGACAACAATCAAAAACATTATTGTATGATTCTGCCTGTTTACCCAGGAAACCGAATCTCACGACTGTTTTCCAGGAAGGTCCTGCAATGTTTTCGCAATACGGGGCAATAGTTTATATGATTCCAATCAAGTAATTTGTGGGTAATTTTTTTCAAATTTGGACGATGACGTACGCAAATAATGGGCTACTCTTGCGAATGATGTCACGGGAACTCTAACGCTCACTGTGAAGTTGATGGCGAGTAGGATATTTACGGTTAATACACACCGGGGTATTAACCAGGTTTGTCGTTGAATTCTAAACGTGAACCTCTGCAACACGCATCGAACACGCTACCATTAAGCCACATCACCACCCAAGACACGGGGGAGACATTGGGGAGACACAGAGAAGACACACTGGAGACGCACTGCAGAAACGTAGGAGACACAGCTCAAATGAAGTGGACAAAAGAGAGTGGTCTTAAGCAAAGAGTTAAACTTTTAAACTTTATTGGCAATTGTGTATTATGCACGGTCTCTGCTGCATTGTTTTCACGCATTGTACTTGCAACACCCGCACCTCCCCCTCGTCACTCGGCCACCTCTAGGCGTGCTGTATGGGAGGTCCAGCGGTACAACTAATACATAAATTATATATCATGCTTATGATTTGGGGATGGGGGGCTCACGTGAAGCGCGATGCTCGGTTGATGAGCTCGCTGTAGTCTTCCGGAATCGGCACCAGGCGGCTCAGCTCCGGCAGACACCTACACACGCGCGACGGTGTGTGGCGGTGAGCGCGGTGCCCCAACGGCCCCCGCTGCATACGAAGGGCGCCCGTGTGCAGCGGAGTGTAGCTGGCGGTATTCGGGTTGCATTGATCGACCTCCCTCTGGGAACTCCATCAATTGCCACGACAGACCAAGCAGAAGCCTGACGCACCACGAGTACTCAACGTCCCCGATGTAGCAGCGACGAGTGTGGCTGTGTTGGTGGTGAGTGCGCCGCTGTGCGGGTGTGTTGGCGATGAGCGTGTGCTTGCACGGCGAGACTTACTGCACCACTCGCCTCTCCCCGCGCAGAGCAGCACGCACGGCGCCGTGCCCGCACCATCTGCTCACCGCACCGCACCCAGGAGTCACAGGCAAAGCTGGGATTTCTCGTGACTCAAGCCATAGACTTTTCTACCGATTGTCGGTTCCATTACTCAACCAATGAGATAACATGGAAATAGTTGGAAAAAGGTCTCGCCAAATATTTGTACATATGCCGCTGGATGGGACGTCACTGGACCAAAAGTGGCCGATTGTCACTTGTGGTCGATGAACCGAATCGATTAACGTCTCGTGCCAGATCGCGTTCTGAGCGATCACCCGCCAGCCTCTACCCCCATCCCCCAAGCCCCCTGCTCAACCAGCAAATTACAGCGCCCCCTGTTCAGTCCTCCAGCTGACCTGTGCAGGAGCTCGGTGGCCACGCCCTCGTGCGTGGTGAAGAGTGCGGCGAGGTTCACTGGCAGTGAGAGGTAACGGCATAGTACCTCGAACTGCGTCGGGCACGCCGCTGCACGCCCGCACACAAACACGCATGCACAGTGGGGTGAGCGGTGCTGTCGCCTAGGGCATGGCAACTTACCCTCCCGCTTTTGGCTCCAGGTTTTTTGTTAAGTTGCCGGTTAAGACAGCTCCATGCGTCTTATCGTCACGAGCAGGCGCGGCGCCGCAACCGCACTAACCGTACCGCCGAGCCCACGACACTCGCTGCGGCAAACAATTAAACGATAACCTGAGACAGGACAGCAGCGAGCGAGCTGCAAGTAGGGCTGGGGAGACAGTCACCGTTCAACAACTAAGCGTGGCTTAGCGCTTGCGCCAAGCAAGGTGCAATCTGAGGCCATCGTGTACATTGCCGCCAGGTCACGGGACGCGCGTTGCGATGTACCATGCAGCTCTGGGGGTGCCGGTGTCCCGCGCAGGTAGTGGAAGAGCAGCGCACAGCAGCGCAGGAAGGGGGTAGCGCCGGCGCGCACACGCTGCACCAGGTGCCACGGAGATGGCTCCCGCTCGTCGACCCCGCTGCGCCAGCACGCACAGGGGACACGGTACAGCGCGGCACTCAAGCTCGCTCACTCACGCTCGTTTATGGTAGGAGACGGCAGCGAAGGTGAGCGGCGCGGCGGCGGTTACCTGGCGGCAAGCAGCTGGCGGTGCAACGTGGATACTCGGCGAAGCTCCTCCGAGTCCCAGTTGCTCTGTTGGTCCATGGGCTCATCTGCACCAGCAGCACAGTACACCATCGTTAGCACATGCGGCACCGTTGGCGTGGAGTCCCCCCGGCGCCGCGATGCGGTCGCCGTGGCCCCGGCGCCGCGGCTGCACCTGTCTCGTCGGCGCCGGCTGTGAGCAGCAACTGAGCAACGGTCGCCATGGTGACAAGGTGCAGCAGGTGCAGGTCGGCAAGTGCGGAGGCGATGCCCGAGGGCTCCTGCTGGGGCCCCCCGGCTTCAGGGCTTGCGAACAGTGCCGGCGCACACAGCACGAGCCCCACCTGGGTTAGGTGGAGAGAGGAAATCAAAGTTAGAGCCAGTTCCTGCTGCTGCAAAAATTAGCATTGGGGCATTGGTGTTCACCTCCCGTTTACAGCCCTGAGCCTGTGGCGGACAAGTTGACAAAACGCATGGCGCTCTGCGACTCGGGCCACAGCGAGTGGGGCGCGAGATCCCAGGCAGCTTCTCGGTTTGCGCGCGCACGTGACACACGCACGCACACCTCACCAGCAAACTAAACATGTCCACGTCGAGGATGGCCGGGGAGTTGTCTGCGAGCTGCGGGTCGTGCAGGAGATCTGCAAGAGACAGGGTCCATGTTGAGCGCTTGTGCCAACACGGCGGTGGCAACACGAGGAGCGACAGCGAGGGGGTGCGGCAGCGGTGGCGGTTGTGCACGGTGCGTACAGGAGAAGAGCTGTGTCACGTGGCTGTGCCGCACGCTGGTTTCCAGCACCGTCCTCTGTGCTGCCGAGAATCCGGTGAGCGCCCGCAAGCAGTCGTCCTGACGCCGGGGGAGGCTTCCGAAGAGCGGCTTCCCCTCCTCCAGCAGGCACCGCTCTGCCACACAGAGGCACAGGCATCTTAGCTCTGTACTCCACCCGTGCCGAGGACGCGGTCTCAACCACACAGAGTTCAACCAGCACACTGCATGTCAACAAAGTCACTTACACAATTACCCACTCATCACACTGAAAGTCACAACACACACACTCACTCACCCCATCACAATGCAGGTCACCGCACTTATCTTTATGCTTCTTCCCTCACTCAGCTCCACTTTGAAATTCCTTCCCATTATCTCTTCTCAAAATCGTATAACCTTGCTCAATGCAAAGAATTACATTAACTGCTGAATTAGATGCTGTTTGTTTCTGGTCGCTGTGCATGTTGGGCATCAGGCCTGTGCTCTGCAAAAAAACCCTATGTGCCCTATGGTCACATAATCCTTGCTGTGCCCTAGCCGGTGGAGCGGGGTGTGGTAGGGGAGGGGCACGGGGGCCGTACCGACGGCGTGAATGGAGAAAGCGACGGTGCCCCAGGCTACGGGGCCCATGCGCGGGTCGGCCTCGTTGGGGTTGGCCCGGAGGCCCACGCGGAACACGGCAGTGCCGAACGTGGCCAGCATTGCCTGCAGGCTCTCCGAGTGTGCCGTCCTGTGGGCCGGGGGCACAGCATGGACAAAGACACATGGTCAATGTATAACTACGCAGACGCGCACACATATACGCACAAACACAGACACATGCTCACGCGCGCACACACACATTCACGTACGAGCTGCACACACACGGGCAAACACACACGCACTACTCACTGTGGCTGCACCCCCGTGCGGAGGATATCGAGGAAGCCGTCTGGCAGCACGGGGGGTCCAGGGGCTGCGCCAACCAAGCCAACCTTATGGCAGTCTACACTCACACACACAACACACAAAGACAAATATCTTCCGTTAGCCTACACAGGTTGTTGGGTCAACACGGCGGACAAGGGGATGGTGTAGCCAGCATCCTGCCCAGCCGTCTGTCTCCCCAGTGGTTGTGGTTTATACACGGCACGAGGTCATGCCCAGCCGTCTGTCTCCCCAGTGGTTGTGGTTTATACATGACACGAGGTGCCGACCTAGGGGTGGCCTGGACCGGCTCAGATATTCATAACCGATGTGAGCGGAAATCAAACTTGGACCACTGGGCTTTGTAGCGAAGTGCACAAACCGCTGCACTACACTGCACACAATAGCCACGCATCCACATCCAATGAATGAGGCAGCAGCCGCGTCACGTCGCCCATCGTGAGACCATAAGCGTTGCCGAAGACAAATGGAGACAAGCGAAGGGGAGGAGGAACTCGCTGACCTGTGGCACGGCCATGATGGTGGAGCAGTGCGTGGAGCCCGGCGACGCGAGCGCGCACGGACCCCAGCCACGCAGCCAGCACGGGCACCTCCACCTCCTCCTCGCTGCTCCACACACACACACGTACACACACGTACACACACACGTACACACACACACGTACACACAAACACACGTCATTACTGATAGTGACGTCATCGTAGTGCTTGTGCCGGCTAGGTAAGCACACACATGTACATGTGTAATGCGGGCGTAAGCGACCTTCCGGATGTGACGTCACGGGGGTGGAGCCATGTGACGTGGGTGGAAGGTTCGGGTCCTTAAGCGGGTAAACCGGAAGGGGAAGTCAGTCGGGGTGTGAGCGGAAAAGAGTGAGGCCACGCGGGCGAGTGAGAAGAGGGGGGGCACCGACGGCCATCGGGAGCCAACCCCGGAGACAGGAGGAAGCTACGGAGTGGTGTGCAGCTGCGGAGAAGACAGCCAGAAGGGCTGCGTGTTAGAGGCAGCGGTGTGGCTGCCAGGTGTGGCGGGAGAGAAGAGGGAGAGACAGCACGAGGCTGTCAGAGCTGCAGAGAGGACGAAGGAGAGAGGAGTTGCAGCGAGTACAGCCAAGGGGGGCTGTGTGAGAGTAACAGCAGCGGGGCTGCTGTTGTGGATCGGGCCGATATCGGAGTCAGCACCGAGGAGAAGCTACAGAGTAGAGACAGCCGTGTGGGAATACAGTACGAACCGAATAAAGGACACTGAGCCAGACATCGTGGTCCAGTCGTTTATTACGCTGGTGTCGGAAGTGCAACGGCATGTCGAAACAAGTGAGGAAGAAATTTAATCCGGCGCCTGCATCGGCTTCTTCGTCCGACGACGACGAACTCCCTCCAACCACGGATTCTGCTGGGGTGGTGGAGGAGAGCCCTGCTGAGGCGAGCACGGGGACGGGAGTGGAGGATGTCGGCGCGGTGGCGGGTCCGTCGACATCATCAGACGCTGACCAACGATGGCAAGAGATGGCGGTACAACTGGAGGCACTTAAGGACGTCCTGACGCATTTATGCCATCTCGTCGCGCCAGGGACGATGGAGGACGCAGTTGGTGCTCCGCGGGCCGCCACGTTGCCTGACCTGCTGCCGCCATTGGCCACGCGGCAAGAAGCCGCCATCTTGCGCGCTCCGCGGCGCCAAACCGCCATCTTGGCCACGCCGCGGGCCGACGCCATTTTGAATTTGCCACCACAACCACCACCATTGGAAGACGGCGGGAAGAGGAGTCGGAGTCGCCACCTTACCACAGTTAAAGAATTTTCCGTCGGTGGGGACTGGAGCGCGTTCGCCTGCCGCTTCTTGGCGGCGGTACGCACAGCAAGATGGACCGATGCGGAGGCTTTGGAGGTGTTGCCGACTCTCCTGGACGACGAATCTGTCCGATTTTTCCGTTCCATAACGACCGATAAGAAGGCAACTTTATGTGGTGTTTTTCAAGAAATGGCCGACGCTTACGAGCCACCAGATGATGCGCATCGGCGATTCGCTCAACGACAACGAGCACCAGAGGAGTCGCCCGTGGCGTTCAGGGGTGCGGTGCTGGAGCTGGCCATGGCAACTTATCCTGAGACGCCACAGGACCTGCTCGAGCCTCTCATATTAGGGAAAATGTTGGAGCTGTCTCGGGATCTAGGGATCCCCATGCCTGTGTGTGGGCATGAGAAGCTAACTTCCCGGACGGCTGCTAAGTGTCTCGATGCGCAATTCAATCTCCGTCGCTGGAAACAAGTGACGGCGTGGACGGGGGGGCCCGTCAAAGAAGGGGATGCGCTGGGGTGGAACCCTGCGCAGGCTGTCTACGGTCCGGATGACCGGGGCCCTCAACAGCTGACGGCCGCCTCCGCTCCATGGACGGGACGCGGCAGGCCGAGGCCGCGCGCGGCGCTACCGGAATGGGGCCGTCAGGAGGCAAGGCCTGCGCTTCGGCGCAACGATGCCGAATGTTTCCGCTGCGGGCGTAGGGGCCACTACGCCAGAGACTGCTGAGCCCGCTTCCCGGCTCCGCCGCAGCAAGAGGCCTCGGTACCGGACAAGTCGACTAAAGATCCTCCGAAACAGGCATGTCGGCACGCACCAGACACCCGGCAAGGCTTTACACCTCACCCATCGCCTTCGTTGCGCGATCCTAATGTTGTTGTTAAAGAAAGCCCTTCGACGGGGCCTTGTCGCTCGGTCACGCAGTGGCGCAAGTTGGCACGGAGAGTCGTCGCGGCCGCTACGGGTTCGTCCACTGTACCGGGGTCTATACAAGGGGTGGACGTACGCATTTTGGTCGACTCCGGCGCGTCTGCGACTATTATTTCGGATGTCATTTTCCATCTGTTGGGCATCCCGCCGGGGGCTGTGCGTCCGGTTTATGGGTCGTGCGTCGCTGCGAACGGGGGTAGCATGGGTATCGTGGGCCAGGTGGATGCTAAGATATCTATTGGGGATGTGTCGGCCTCGGGCGTTGTGTTAATATCGAGATCTTTGGCGGTTCCTTGTTTGTTAGGCACCGATTTTTTTGGCTAAGATGCCCATTTTGATCAAAATCAATGAGAATTGTATTGAACTGCCGGGGGGCCGTCAAATCTCGTTTCTGCCGTCGCCCTGGGGGCGACCTGCTTCGGCCGTACAAGTGCAGGCGCTGTCCGTCGCATCTGTGGACATCCCACCTGGTACACAGATGCTTATACCCTTGCGGTATCGGAAGCCCCTACCTGATCGGCTAGGAGCAGTAGGGGTCTTGTTGTCACCGTCCGCCACGATAACAACCGGGTTGGCGTTAGTGGGGGCACAGACCATCGTCCGGCCGGATCAATTACCGTTTTTACAGGTGCTTAATGCGGGGGGGGAAAACGTCCGTGTTCCGGCCGGTACGGTTGTGGCACATGCCACTACGGCGTTTGCGACGCATGATTGTCCGCATAGCCGGGGAGTGGTTGCTGGGGTTTCCGAGCCAAGGGGTTCGGATAATCGTTGGGTTGCTGACTTATGTGACGGAAATTCTTCCCTGTCCATGGAGCAACGTGGTGCGCTGCGTAAATTGTTGTTGACATATTCCGATGTGTTCAGCTCCGATGATTTGGATTTGGGCCGCACATCGTTGCTTTACCATCACATTGAGACGGGCGATGCTGCCCCTATTCGATTAAATTCGCATCGGATGAGTCCTGCGGAGCGAGAACACGTGCGGGGGGCAGTGGAAGACATGTTGGCTGCGGACATTATATCGCCATCTAACAGCCCATGGGGCGCTCCGGTCGTCTTGGTTAAGAAAAAGGATGGCAAATTGCGATTTTGTGTTGATTTCCGGAAATTGAATAAAATATCGGTGGCAGATGCGTACCCCCTGCCGCGTATGGATGACTCCCTCGACGCATTGTCGGGGGCTAAGTTCTTTTCCACACTGGACCTCTCTTCGGGATTTTGGCAGCTTCCCCTTGACGAGTCCTCACGGGAGAAAACCGCATTCCGTACGCCGCAGGGGTTATTTCAATTCAACTGTCTCCCGATGGGATTGAATGCGGCCCCTGCTACATTTCAAAGATTGATGGAGCTCGTTTTGTCAGGGTTGCAGTGGGAGACGTGTCTTATATATTTGGATGATATTATTGTCTTCAGCCGCACATTTGATGAACATTTGACGCGGCAGGAGACAGTGTTCACGAGGATGCGTTCTGCCAAATTGAAATTCAAACCAAAGAAATGTCACCTACTGCAACGGTCCGTCCGCTATTTGGGGCACATTGTGAGTGCTGAGGGGGTGTCCACGGATCCGGAAAAGACGGCGTGCGTCCGGGATTGGCCGACTCCGGCCACCGTGGGGGATGTTCGGCGGTTTTTGGGATTTGCCTCGTATTACCGAAGATTTGTGCCGGGTTTTGCGACGATTGCGAGGCCCTTGCATCTCCTTACGGGTAAAGGACGGAAGTTTGGTTGGGGACAGCCGGAGGAGGCGGCCTTTCGGAGTCTGCGTGATCTATTGGCCACGGCCCCAACATTGGATTATCCCGATTTCGATCACCCATTCATTCTTGATACGGACGCGAGTGACACGGGTATTGGGGCGGTATTATCACAGTCTAAAGGGGGTGTAGAGCGTGTCGTGGCGTATGGTAGCCGAGTCTTGTCTCCTGCGGAAACCCGCTACTGTGTCACTCGTAGAGAACTATTGGCGGTTGTTTTTTTCCTACGGCAATTTCGACCATACCTCTACGGTCGTTCTTTTATTGTGCGTACGGATCATGCGGCCTTGCAATATGCCCTTAAAATTGACCAGCCATCCGGACAGTTGGCACGTTGGTTGGACACGCTACAGGAATTTTCCTTCCAAATTCAACATCGGAAGGGAGTGCGCCATGCGAACGCTGACGCACTTTCCAGATTACCGCGGCGCGCCCCTTGTAAATGTGAGTCGGGGACGCATAGGTGTTCGCCGATTCCAAACCCCCCTCAGCCGCTTACGTTGGCCGTCGAGAAGTCGGACACTCCGATGGAACCGGGACCGGCTGACGGGGTTTTGAATCTGCCGCGGTCTGTCTGGATCCGGGAACAGATGATGGATGAGTCGTTGGTGTCCTTGCGGAAGCGGTCTGCTAGGGACAATGGGAGTGCGGGTACGGCTGTGGGGCCGCAAACCGCTCTCCGAGATGGTCTGCTTATGTGGCGGGAGGGGTTCCAGGAACGTTGGCGCCTGGTGGTACCAACGTCCTTGCGATTCGAGTTGATTAGAACCCTCCATTGTGACACTCTCTTACATTTAGGGGTGCAGAAGACCTTGTTGACGTTGCAACGTCATTATTTTTGGCACGACATGGCGACAGATGTCGTAGGGCACGTGCGCGCGTGCCCTGCGTGTGCACGACGTAAGCCGCCGAAACATCCTTACGTGCCGCCTCTCCAGTCGATTCAGGTGTCTCGAGTCAATGAATTGGTGGCACTGGACATATTGGGACCTTTTCCACCATCGGCGAGGGGTAATAAATATTTGCTGGTAGGGGTTGAGTACCTCTCATGTTGGCCGATGGCCTGGCCGTTGCCCGATCAGTCGGCCGCGGCCATTACCGACGCCTTTTTGTTTGGGTATATTATGGACAAGGGGGCGCCTGAGAGACTCCTCACGGACCAGGGCAGGAATTTCTCTTCTAAATTATTGGCGGAAGTGTGCGCGGGCCTTGGGACTAAGAAAGTACGGACATCCCCATACCATCCGCAGATGGATGGTATGGTTGAACGGCTGAACAGGACATTGTCTGCCATGCTTTGCCATACCGTGAGCGAACAACAATCAGATTGGGATCTGCACATCCCCGGAGTGCTTTCGGCGTACAGGATGACGCCTCATGCGGCTACAGGGTATTCGCCGTTTTACCTTATGTATGGTCGGGAAAACGTGCCGCCGGTGGATGTGCAATTGGGAACTGGGGTGAAGGGACCTCGTAAACCACTTCCTGAATACATTCAGGACACGGTTCGCCGAGTCACGGAGGCGCGGGAGAATGCCCGCGTGGCTACGGCCAAAGCCCAGGCCCGGAACGAGCGATATGCGCGACGGTCCGAGGGGGAGTGCCCCTGGAAGGTTGGGGACCTGGCCTGGCTTCATTGTCCACAGGTACGTCCGGGAACCTCTCCGAAATTACACAAACCCTGGCATGGTCCCGTACGCCTCATTGCGGTTCCCAACCCACAGTCAGCACGCGTCCAAATTGGGTCTCGTCGCTGGGTTGTGCATACGTCGCGCTTGAAACCATATGTTGCTCCCTTACATGATGCGTCATCCCCCAATGTTGCCTTGCCGGGGTCTGTTGCTGCTGACTCTCCCCTGCCTGCGTCCATTGATCTTGCTAGAGCGCCTGTCGTACCTGTTCCAGACAGGCCGGCCGTGACACTGCGGGGGACGAGGGGCCCTGCTCGGAGGACGCCTGCCAGGTCTGCGGGACCTTCGAGCCCTGCAGCCCTTCCGACCCAGCTGCGGGCACGGTCACAGGACAAGCCCAAGACTAATTCTTTAGGGACACGGGACGTTGGTGGACTTCCAGCTGCGGCAGGGGGATTACCCCCTGTCATTCCTCGACTTTCATCGCGTTCCCGTTCTGCGAGTGGGCCGCCGACCGTCCGGGACGGGCCGGCGACCCGCACACGTTCCAAATCACTTACGTTTCGTTGATTGTTGCTGTGTTTTTATCTTTTTCTTACAGTTGTATTTATTGCATGCTTTTTGTACGTTCGTTGATGTTAATTGCGTTGTTGTTGTTGTTCTTGCTGTTACATTGTATGCTTAGTGTCCTTTCAAAAACAAAGAGACAAACACTTACACACATGCACAAGTACACACCTACACACTCAAACACAATGCATTGCTGCGCCAGGTGACAGCTGTGCGGGGCAACTGGCCCAGCCGGAGCCTCCCGGCGGCCTTGCTTTATTAATTTGAATTTCATTTTTTACCTACGTGACTTTACCGAAAAAACTAAGAGTATGAATCCTTGCAGTCACGAAATCTTCAAATCTAAAATTGCTCACACAGTGCCCGCGCCCGCGTGTGCCCCGTGTGTGTGCGTGCGCGTGGCCGGGCACCTGTCGGGCTGGGTGCGCTCCGCACGCGTGGTCGGTGAGGCGGGCACCACGGGCAGCACCGTGTTGCTGATGCACTGGCAAAGCGGGCACAGGAACTCTCCCGCATCCACGTCGTAGCTGGCGTGGGCACGCAGGCGGTGCTGCCTCCGCTGCTCCTTGATCTGCACAGCCTCGAAGAAACTGCGCGAGCGCATACAGACAGCCACAAGTGTGCAAATGTGCAAGCGCTCGTGTTAAATGCAGATGCACAATAACCGCCAGGTCGAGTGTGGAAGGCTCAACGGCAGAAAGTCACGGATGTACTCGGACTCCGATGTTATTTCACATCTTTTTTGACCACGTAGTTCGAGCTTTCCATGGATGTACCAGAGGAATTTCCACGTGGCCTCAAGCAGCACCTAGCTTGGCACAAGCGACATGGTGCTGTCACCGCACTTAGTCGCGAACCGAGGGAGTTGTTGTTGGAGATGTAACTCTTCTACAGGAGTACAGTAGGTCACAGCGATCATGTGCTCGGCTGTGTCATCTGATCGTGTGTGAGAGTGTGCGTGTATGCGTGTGGTGTAGCACCTCTGCCAGCAGTGAGCATGCATGGCATGGCCACAGCTGCTGGTGTGGATGCCACACGGCAGCTCAACTGGTGCCAGTAGAGGGTCCAGCCCATCTGAATAAACACGCAAAAAACAGACACGCGGATATACACAAACACACACACGCACAGGTAAGTACAAAGACATAGATTCCCCGTATAACCTGAACAGACTGTTGGGGCAAGTGCTGTTAGCGAGCACCTATTAAGTCCGGCATGGCACACGAGGGGGAGGGTGGCCAGCACCACATCCGGCCGCCTTTGTCTCCCAAGTGACAATGTTTACACATCGCACCAGAGATACTCATTTGAGGCCCGAGTCAACCACCAAACGAACACAGACACGCAGACACATGCACAGAGAGGCACGCACGGTAGCACGACTGAACGACCGGGAGGGGGGGCCCTCACCCGTGGAGGTGTGCGTGGCGCGGGGGGCCGTGCTGAGCACAGTGGAGCGCTGCACGTAGGCGGCGAGCACGATGGCGGGGCGGCTGGCGCTCACCTCCTGTTCCTCCTGGCACAAGATGCAAGCGGCGGTGCGGCGGCCCTGGGGCGGGGCCACCGCACCGGGGCCCACGGCGCATGGCGCCACCGCAGCGCCACCGCCACTCACTGCATGCGCTCTGCGGATGCGATGGCACCGGGGGCAGTGGTGTCAGTGATGGCTCTCAAAAGGTCAGAATTAAAAAGTATAAAGAAACAGTTCAAGTTACAAGTTTGCAACGCGCACCGTTTCCTCCAGACAAGCGGAGAAGGTAGCAGCCAGAACCGGTGCATACAATTGCCCAAGCTCTGTGGCCCTACATTGAAATTGACAACAACATTTACACAGTATGACTATTGCTACAATCTCTATCTCAATCGAGAAGTAATTGTGGCTGAAGCCGCTGGTACCCCCACCGCACCTCCTCACTATCGCAGCTACCACACAGTCGACACGCAGTGACCTCCAACACCATCAGGACATAGATCTTCTCATCGTGTTGACTCGTGGAGACCACTCCAATGCCTGTCATGGCAATCAGGCCTCCCCCATCCTGCACACGTGGTCTCACCCTACGAATCGTACCTACAACACTCATCTGTTTTTAAATATATGGATATTAAAATATTTCACCTTGAAAATCCCTGATTGATGGAATATTTTTCTTGGTTTCTCCTGGGTGAACAAGCATCATGGCAATTATAAAGGTAGCGCGCGCTAGCGCTCCACGCCCTTACCCCTCGACGGGAGACGGTGTCGTGGCCGGCGATGGTGTCACCTCCGCCTGCCCCAGTGTCTGCTCGAAGAGCTCGCGGTTCTCATCTATAAAGTTGCGCTGCATGGCCGACATCTGTGCCATGACCTTCTCCCGGCGCACGCGCGCCAGCTCCGCTTTGCGCTTGCGCTCGGCCTTCTCGCGCTCCTGTGGGTTCTGTCGCGTGGCGGCGGGGGGGGCGGGCACGGCACACATCAGGGTCAGAGAGGGGCTTTCCCCAGTCAGGGTGTGAGCCCATGCTAAGCAGCGGAGAGGGTGGATTCTTTCTCTTCCTTCCACAAAGCAATGATACCGGGATGAGCGACACAGCAGCTGCTCGTGCTGCTGCTGGTGTGTGGTCCCCACCTCCTCTGCACGCTGGCCAGGCACGGCCATGGCGATGCCCTGGCTGGGTTTCTGATGCAGCTGGTGTACGGCCTCGAACAGCTGGGGGTGAGGGAGAGGAGGAGATGCAAGGGATTCCAATGAAAGCTCACGAAGAGATCAGAGTCAAATATCAAATCCCGAGTCACGTGCGTGGGGCTGTGAGCGCTTGGCACACACACGAGCATATATATGTCCACACCACTCGCTCTCCTGTGTATCAGTGGGTTACGGTGAGATGACCAATAAATGCAGGCACGCACCTGCAGCGTCCAGGTGATGGTGTCTTTTTGCGCCTCCAGGTGTGCGGCATTCTGTAGGAGCCTGAGCAACGCCAGCAGACTCAATCCGTCTGGGTGCTCCTCTAGCCCACTGCTCACAGGACCTGCACACACACACACACGTGCACACACACGCACGTGCACACACACGCACGTGCACACACGCGCACACACGCACACTACAGCTACCCGGGCACCAGCAACGCCTTCACAGACCAAACAAGGGGCAGACAGAGGTCGCCTTGCATGCGGTCCACACCGTGCCACGCGCTGTCAACGTTCACTTTGTAACTATACACGGTTTGTAAACGTCCAACAGCATTTTTCGTGTGGTATTTTAGATATCTTCTGCAGACGTTGTTTTTACTCTGATTTGTTTGCTTGTCAGATTGGTGACCCGGGTCAGACCCTGTGGAGTTCTCACACCTGGTTAAACACACTAACCCAACTCTATCCTGCCTCTGCCATGAGGATTGCGGAGTGCAGCTTGCGGTCACGATTGTGAGCGCGTTCACGACAGCAAGACTATGCACGGACATGCGCAAGCTCGGAGCGTGGGCCTTACTCGCGGCCTTGACCGAGAAGGAGGAGCCGCTCGCATCGCCACTGCCACCATCCAGCTGCTGCTTCTCCTCCTGCAGTGCCATCACCACCAGGTGCAGTGCCTGCACCACGAATACCACACACGGGAACATCCACAACACAGGAAAAGCGGCGGACAGACGGAAGAGGGAAGCACCCACCAGACACCACAAGAGGTAGGCAGGCAACAGTAACCACCATTCGCTACAATTTGGTGGTGACATCACCACAACGCTTGTGCTAGCTGAGGTACACCTTGAGGCCACGTGAAATGTCTAAGGCTCGCTGGCAGGCCAAGTGTCACACACATGGCACATCACACAACCCACATGTGTACACACGGTCAGTCAGCATACAAAGCACACACTGATAGACCGACAGAGAGGCAGTTGGATACACAGACTAAACACAAAGACCTATTGCCATGACAGGCTGAGCACAGAGACACGCACAGGCGCGCGGACAAATACGTGGACAGGCAAACACATACGCACCCGCTGCAGCATGGGCTCGGTCCACGCGTGTGAGCGGGGGTCGCGCGCCCAGCGCAGCGCCGTCGCCAGCACGAGCAGCAGCACGTCGCACTGCAGCACGTTCACCAGGCTCGCAAACAGCGCGCACAGCGGCGGGGCAGCAGGCGGGGGGAACACTGCACCCGCAACACGGGACACGCACGGCACACACGCATTACACACTCGCACACACATACGGGACACTTGCACTCGGCACACACACTGCACAAACGTTACACGCGGGAATAATCGCACGCACATACGGGAAACTCGCACTTGGGACACATACCCTACACGCGCGTTACACGCGGGACACTCGCATGCACGCAGGGGACACTTGTGCACGGGACACACACGAGATACCCGCATGGCACACACGCATATGCTTCAATTACACTCACCCACAGTACACACAAATGTACACACACGTCAAACACGAACGTCAAAGACACGCTCCCTCACCCAGGGGTTCTCCGCTCTGCTTCTTCAGTTTCCCCTGAGCCTCTTCTGCCTGTGAACACAGCAGTCATCAAGGTGAACACCATCACAACAACAATAATATAAATGGCCTTGAATTGAGTGAGGTAATTATAAGAGCATGGGAAAAGAGATGATAATGGCGAGCAGCACGAGCGAAGAATTAGAAATATTAGTGTTGTGACCTGCATTGTGATGAGTGGGTGAGTTAGTGAGTGGCTGAGGGAATTGTGACTTGCAGTGTGGTGGCTGAACCCAGTAGGGAGTGCATTTGGGAGGAAACCAGAGAACCACGACAATCCCCACCACTCACACACGGACAGATTCAAGAATCCACCGCTGCACTGGCATCTCCTGGCCACGTGGGCAGCTGGCGCAGTGAGCGAGGGGAGCGCAGTGAGCGAGGGGAGCGCAGTGAGCAAAGCCCCCAGCACGGCGAGATGCCGGGTGGGGCGGTGCATGCGGAGACACGCGGGGACGCAGACGACGGTGCAGGCGGCACCTTAGACTGCTCTGCACGTGTGTAGTGGTAGTAGAAGAGGTTGAAGTCGCGTGCGCACCCGGGCTTCAGCTCATAGAGCCCCTTGCTGGTGACGCCCGGCTTCCTGCAACACAGGACAAAGATCCCCCCTGTAAAGTTAGTAGCACCTATGAAGGCCGTCAGAGGACACGAGAGCGGAGGTGGCCGGCACCATGCCTGGCCACCTTTGTCTTCCCATTAACACACCATACGCAGGGACTAATGTTTAAGGCCAAGTCGACCCAGGACTGGTTTAAATATTCGTCACCCATGTTGGCTGTGAACGAGAATTGAACTCGGGTCGTAGCAGGGCACTGCTCCCCAAACTGACACACACAAACACGTGTACTCACAGACACGTACACACACGTGCGCATGCATACATGCACGCACACATGTGTAGTTCTTCAAAATTTACTCGCACCGACACGTTGTAACAAGTCACCTGCTTTCACTTTATTCACCTGTTCTTGCGCCAGTTATAGGCACTCCTATAACGCTCTGTACGATCACATATACTCAATCCCTCCCCGCTCTGCTCTCAGTGACTCCGCACACAGCATCTTCGCACTTGGCGACTCCACACTCAGCGTCTCCGCACTCAGCGACTCCGCACACAGCAGCTCCGCATCTCCACCGCTGCCCTCACCTACGCTCCCTCAGACCCGCTCACCCGTCTGTCCCGGGCGGGGGGATTAGCCAACACCCGCCCGGCGACGGCGTGAGGGTTGAGGTCCCGTTTCTGGCTGGAGCGGCAGTGGAAAAATGTCTTGACTCTTGGTTCCCGGCAACAACTCCCCTCGCTCACACACACTCCCGCTTATATCCCCCTGCTCATCCCGAGTCCTCAGGTGCTTCCACTTAAGCTGCCGCCAGGCCGGCGCCAGTGGTCCCATTCATCTCTTATCATCACCCCCCATCTCCCGTCTCCTAGGCGCCAACCTCCGGTCACAGCATAGCACCTGTTCGACCTCGGGTGCACCCGCTTCTCCCCTTAACTAGTCGGTTTGTCGGTGCAAACCTCATGTTACAACGCGCACACCTGCTTGTCCTCCATTGCACCCGCTTAACTGTGCGCACCGCCTATTTCTCTCCTCTACACATGCAAGCTCACACCTAAGCACACACGCGCGGTGATAGCTCACAGGGAGCTCCACGTGAACCTTATTCCTGGGCCATTGCCTTTGTCTGGCCACGTGTGCAAATCCTGGTACCTGAAGGTGGCCACCTCCTCAATCACAGCCTCCATCCCCGTCTCGTGGTTTTCCTGAAGAGAAAAAACAAAGAGCGCCGCTTTCATACGGCACGTCGGCTCATGGCAACAACAGCCGTGTGGGGGAGAGGGGCGAGCGGAGAGGGCGAGCTGAGAGGGCAAGGGCCACTCACGTCCTCGGTGAGCGAGCGCACCAGCTCGCTGTGCGCCATCGGCTTGATGCAGAGCTGGTGCACGACTTCGCGCCGCGTCACCTCCAGCGGCGACACGCGGCCCAGCCCCGGCACAAACCGTTCGCCTGGGAGTGGCCGCAGCAGAAACACAACCACAACTCAACACCAGCAATACCGCAACTCAACACCACAACAGCAACAACGTAACATCAGAAACGCAACAAACACGAGCAGTAGATGACTGCCACAAGACGTGGATGTGTGCAGAGCCACCCAGTGACCCCCGATGGCCACTGAGCGCAACGCTTCCTTTAGTCACCAGATCCACATCGCTGACCACGTCTTCATCTTAACGAATACAGGCTTCAAAACTGTGGCCGTAAAGATCGGCAAGTTTATCGCCACTCATGAGCATCATCAGCATGACTGTGCAGGACGGTCCGGCTCGTACCGGTGATCATGATGACCAGGTGCAGCATCTCCTCCAGGAGGCTGTTGTTTTGCTGCGTCATGTCCTGTGGGAGCACGCACACACAGATACGCGCACGCATGCACGCGCATCCAAACAGACGCAGGCACACACGCGGACACAAGCAGACAAACCCACACACAAGTAACGTTTATGAGCACAAACCGCTACCAGGAACATGTGGCGCTGAGTGAGGTGTGGGATGTGTGGGCTCATGCGTGTGATGATGGTAGTGGTGGTGCATTATTGGCTACGTACGGTGCGAAAAAAGTTCAACAGACATACATAAGTCGTGGCACCATCGGTATTGAAGCGGCGTCAGTGTTGTGGCAGTGCAGGTGTTGAGGCGATGTTGGTATAGTGGTAAGGGTGGTGATATGGCAGTCTGGTGTTGTGGTGAGCGTGGTGTTGTGGTGAGGGTGATGTTGTGGTGAATGTGGTGTTGTGGCGAGTGTGGTGTTGTGGTGAGAGTGGTATTGTCGTGTGTGAGTGTTACGCGCTTCATGCCTTTGCAGCGTCCGTGCCGTGCGCCCGCCCGTACTCAGGGCACAGGAAAAGGTGGAAGAGCTCGAAGCGTTTAAGCAGAATCATGAGCAGGTGGTTGGGGTCCATCATGGATGCTCCGACCTGCACCGCACGGCCGCCACACAACCACTCCAGTTCACGCACAACCACCACTCCACCACCGCTCCTACATTGGCATAGCCACATGCTACACAATAACCGCACTACAACTACCAACACTGCCATAGCAAAACCACCGGAACACTATGGCCACAAAACCATCACCTCCATAACAGCACTACTGTCAACACTTCAACACCACAACCACCACAAAGCTACACACAGGAGCAGGAGGGGGAGAAGGGGCCACGGCACCGAACCTGAAGCATGAGAATGTCCTTGTCGAACATCTCCCTGCGGCATTTCACGTTGTGGTAGTAGTAGATCTGTGGTGGGGACAAGGGTGAGAGGTCACTGCTGCCCCCATCCCTGTTGTACAGTGCGACGACTCACGCGCATCAAGGGGCGTTGCAAGCAAAACAAGAACAATAGCACCGCTCTCGCACTGCCCTCGCCAGCCTCACCTGGTTAACGAGCGAGAATCCATTCCGGCGCCACATCCCAGCATGCACCTGGGCCACCATGGCCAAGCAGCGCAGCGGCTGCTCAATGAGCGCCGGGGGGCTCAGCTCGTTCTGCAAGAGAAATGACGCGCGCCACCGTCACTCTCTCTCCGCTCAACTCCTGCACCAGCGACACAAGCGGCCGAGGAGGAGTGGCAACAAACCCGACTGCTGCAACACTCCCAGAGATCAGCTGCAGAGCTGGCCAGCAATCACGAGGAAAAAAATGTCTCCCCTTTGTTCCCAGGTGTGTCGCTGGACGGGAGGTAATGTGTGAAGCTTGGCAACTTCACCAGCAACATCAGCCGCGTCACGCTGACTGTGGCTCTGACGGGGGTTTCCCGCCTGTGGCAGGCAGAATGTCGGGATGGCCACCATTTTTTAAGGGGTCTGTGTGATTGACCAGAAGCAAAGCAGTCGATCACAATTTTCAGACGAACGGTCCTTGCTCTGCACAGCAGGCACCACGCGCTACGTTTGGAGCGAGCAAGGTCAGAGGGTGGCAAGAGGTCACACGGGGTCGCTCACCAGGGGTAGCAGCTCGGGGCGCGTGTAGGCCACCTCCGTACGGCTCAGCAGCACGTGAAGACCTAGGGAGAGGGAGCAGCAGCAGCAGCGTCGTCACGGCTGCCCCATCGCCTCTCGCTCACCCTCTTTCCCGCTCACCTCTCACATTCTCATCAACTCATGATCTTTACAAACCACATGCAGAACTCATTTGAGGCCGAGTCGACCTAAGGAAGGCCCAGGATGAGATCAGATATTCGTTACTGTTGGTCGTCAGCAAAAATCGACCTCGAGTGTCTAGGTTCGTAGTGCAACACGCGAACCGCTGCACCACAACACCCCATAGACACACTGACACAGGAACACGTGCGCACGCACACACACACACAATGGCGGAGCCAGCATTTTCAGGTAGAGGGGGGCAACCTCTCCAGCAATGAAAAATGATAGAGTTGTTAGTAAGTAAGGACTTGTCCCTTGCTTTTTATTCGACGCGTGTGCGGCGATGGCGCAGCCATCGATCGAGGGTCGAATTCGAACTGTGTATGATCGGCATCACGCTCGCTGAAGGTCAATGTCTTCAAGGAAGTCGTGTACTGTATACGCAACTGCGCACAATTCTGTGAGTCACTTATAACTGCTTTGCCGTTACGTATTGCCAATTATGGACTCAGACTATTGTCCTATCATCTCAGAGTCCCTGTCACGTAATGATATGCTACACAGTGGCAGTGGGGGTCGCAAAATGTCGATTTATTACGAATAAATCCCAATGATCCGATCGAAATCCCTAATTTCGATCGGATCATTGGGGGGGGCACGTGCCACCCCACCCCCCCCCCACCACTGGCCCCCCCAGTGCACACACAGGTAGAAGCAGTGGTTACCGGCGAGCAGGCGGGACAGCGGCAGGTGCACGCTGACGGGCCGCTGCGAAACGCAGAAGGCGCCGCTCTCCACGGTGTGGCCAGCCAATACCAAAGTCTCGGGACCATCCTCCTCCTGGCCGGCGGCCAGCGCCTCCACGCAGCGCCGGTACGCCTCCACCAGCACCAGCTCCTGCACCGCACCCCCACACGCCGCACAAACCGGGGTTTGCGAGGCACGTCCAGAGGCAAAGTGAGTTCCTGCTGCTCAAGTGGGCATCGAGGTGGTGCTCATCTCCTGTTTATAGCGTCAAAGCCAGTGGTGGAAATTCCAGATTCCTATAGTGGCGGGGGCGAGGCTATCCATAGGACGACCGCTGTTGACTTTGCCACAAGGAGATGCTCATTTTATTGACCGTGGAGGGAAGGATGATGAGCGGCAGGGCGTCGCAATGGTGACATTCGTGCCCAAGAGTAAGAAGCCCTGAGTTTGATTCCCGACTCGGGCGCCTTTCTGTATGGAGTTTGTAGTTCCCCCGCTGATCTGCATGGGTTGCGTCCGGGTTCTCCAGTTTCCTCCCATAGCTAAAAATAAACACACAATGTAACTGTCATTGGCCAAACCGCACCCCAAAGCTAAAAGATGACCTGCAAATAACTCAATGGGGTTATGCACAGCGACATCACCCCCAACTGTGAACACATGACAGGAACCTCATGAAAAAGAATCTTGATATTCAGTGAGCCTTTCCTGAGTGAACAAGTGGAATACTACTAATAATACAATTCTTCTTCTTTGTGTGCCACGTTGTAGAGCTCCCCAACTTGTTTTTGGAACAGGACCGAACCTTAGAAATCGACGTGTGGGGTCTGCAGGCGTTTACCGGCGCTGGCTGTCAGCTGGTGGACGCTTTGGTTCCACCACTAAATGATCTCGATGGGCAGAGCAGCAGGTGACCAGTCACAGATGGAACCGTCTACTATCCTTCCACCTGTGTGGGAGATGGGCGCATCGCCCGAATAATAATGACGATGACGCACGTGGCGCGGTGCCGGCGTGTCGCACTCACGTCAGAGGCGCACCACTCCTGCAGCATGGCGAGGACGTGCGTCAGCTTGGTCTGCAGGGTGAAGGCCGCCTCCCACTCGGGCTCCACCTCCATGTGCTGGCTCACCTGTCGTGACACTGGGTCCATTCCCTGCAAACACACACAAAGGTCCCCCGTGTGACGTGCACAGGCTGTTGTGGCAACTGGTGACCCAGGCCACTTTTGCGAATGAGAGTAGCCTGGTTTCTTGAGTTCTCCCCAGGTCGAAACAATTGTTACTTGAAACCTATGAGGAGGTGGCATGGCCAGCAGCATGCTCGGTCACGTTCGTCTCCCCCAGTGGTGATGTTTACACACCGCGCCAGGTACACAAGACTGAGTGGACGAGGGGAGTATTGTGACATGCAATATGCTGAGTGGGTGAGTGGTTGAGTGAATGGTTGAGTGAGTGGGTGAGTGTGTTGTTGTGACCTGCATGGTGGTGGTTGAACACAGTGTGCAGGATGATATGAGACAATCAGGAAGACCAGGTCTTCAATGCGGAGGGGAGGAGTAATCAAGGAGTGAAGTTCACAGGAACAGTCACCACGGTAGTTGCGGTAGAAGAGTAATGAGGTAACTGGCTGTCGTTGAAACTGTTGTCAATGTCGAACAACAAGTGTTGTGAATGAGAGGGCATGGCGCAGCACCTGCATGGCCCTGAGCAGCTCCAGCAGCACGTCAAACCCCTCAAGGAAGCGCTGTCTCAGATGCTCACTCCACCCTGCCGGCCGGCATGCCAACACGTACCTGCATACAAAGGCATGCACGGGCACAAACAGGAACACGCAACGAAGCAGACACACACACGTAAACAAAGACCCCCATATAATAGCCATAAGAGGCTGTTGGGGCAAGCGTTGTTAGTGAGCACCTATGAAGGCCGGCACAGCACAGAGGATGGGACGACAGCACCACGCTCTCCTGCCTTTGTCTCCCTCGGGATGATGTTTACAGATACTCATTTGAAGGAGAGTCGACCGAAGTGAGGCCCAGGAACAGTAGTGCTGGTGGCTGTGCGCTAGAATCGAACTGGAATTGAAATCTGTTCACTGGGTTCGTAGCGCAGTGTGCCAACCGCTGCACTACCGCTCCGCACACTCACATACCCACATCTCCAATTAGCACGGTTGGCTACATAAGGTGCTATACATACACACGCAGGAGGTGATACGTGTAGACACGAACCCACGCACACACGGGGGTGAGGCACTCTGCCAAGAAGGTGCGGGGTGCTTGGGGTGCAGGTCGGGGGTCGTGACCCCACCTGAGGTCGCCAAGGATGGCGTGCATCCGGTGGAAGCGGAAGGCCTGCAGCGCCGTATAGCGCTCAAACTGGAAGCGCCCGCTGCTGTCGCGTCGACTCAGCAGCTGCTCCACGAACGCGGTGACGATGACGCGCACCAGCCCCTCCGTCTGGATCAGCTCCTGCGCCTGCATCGAGACCAACACCATCACTACAGCCGTCACCATTGCCACCCGCCACCATGACCAACATCATCACCGTCATTGCCGTCACAACACCACATTATCATGCTCATTACTGTCACCATCACAATCACATTTCCTGTCATCATCGCCACCATTGTCACCTTCACCGTCATCACCTTCAATATCAAGACCAACACCATCACCGTCACAACACCACTGTCATCACTGTCATCACCGTCATCACCTTAACCATCATTACCACCTTCACCGTCATCAAAACCACAAACATCACCACCATGATGACCGATACCATCACCACCACCATCCCTTATAACCCCACGATGACAGCGTAGAAAGCTACACCCACACACTCACCAATGAGGGAAGGGGTTGAGAGTGGTCCAGTGGGGTGTAGGAGTCTGACAGGTGAGGGTGTGGGTGTGGGTGGAGGCACTCACTAGAGTGGGCACTGTGAAGATCTGCACAGACAGTGCTGTGACGGAGACCGAGCGCTCGTGGTCGTCCTCCATGAAGTCCTTCTGCAGACGCTGGTAATTCTGTGTGGAGACACACGCCGTTCAGCACGGTGGCGATGATGGTGGTGGTGGTGGTTATGATGATTGTGGATCTGGTGATGATGGTGATGGTAATGGCAGTGATGGTGGGAGTGCAGGTGACAGCAATGGTGGGGAACCGGTCCCAGCGATGGGAAAGCAGTGACGCGAGATGTAAGGGAGGGGCGGCGCGGTATTAATAATGAAGATGATGGTGGTGATTGTGGCGACATTGGTGATGATGGTGCCACAGTGGCCTCCCGCGCACCTCCCCCCCTTCCCGGGCATCCTCACCTTGGTGAACTGAATGGCGAAGCGGCGCTTGTATTCCAGGTCCAGGAGGAGGCTGCTCATCAGCAGCTGGTGGTAAACGTTCCGCGCACCTGCAGTGCAACACCAGCCACAGCAGGCCGCACACAGCGCATTCGTGAGTGCCCACTGCCGAATGTGTTACGCGTCAGTACACACAGAGCGGAGGACAGCTCCGCTTTGCCGTGTCATGCGCATGCCTTTACCCTTCCACAGTTTGGAGTCGTAGAGCATGAGGCGGCTGATGGGAGACGAGTCCTGCCCATCAGGCCCCGGGTCCAGTCCCACCTGGCACAGCACCCTCCGCAGGCCCTCTGCACAACGACAAAGATACCCTGTGTAGCCTTCACACGCTGTTGAGCAAGGCCTATTAGCAAGCACATATAAAGGCTGGCATGGCGCACCTATGAAGGGGTGGTCCAGCCGATGCCACGCCCGCCCACCTTTGTCTCCCCAGTGCTGATGTTTTTGCATCACATCAATAAGGCACTCAAATAGCCTTGCATTACATCTCATCTCCATTGCCCCAAAGCAGTCTAGCGTTGGGGGTCCCCCATCGGCAATCATCCCGACACGGCACAAGCTGTATGCAGCACACTCCCACAATGGGTAGTCTGCCATTAGGGGACGGCACGACGCATTAAGTACTAGGTACTGAGGGCACACCGGGCAGCGCGGCACAAACGACAGAGTAGTGGGGAGTGGTGGCTGTGTGCGGTGCGCATCGCTCACCCGAGTGTGAGATGACGTGTGCAAGCCACGCCAGGAGCCGCATGGCAAACAGCTGGTGCGCCACCACAGCTGCCAGCATCACCCGCACCTTCAGCGGCTTCTGGTTGCCTCTCCCCGTGCTCCGCTACATGCACACACACATAGAGACGCACAATGATCCCCATACCGCCTCAACATACTGCTTGGGCAAGTGCTCTGAGCGAGCACAGATTAAAGTGAACGTGGCACAAGAGGGGGTGGGTGGCAAGCACCACACCTAGCCGCCTTTATCTCCCTCGTAACCATGTTTACGAACCACACCAGGTACTCATTTGAGGCTAAGTCGACCTAGGGGAGGCCCGGGACCAGTTCAGATAATCGTCAATGGTGTTGGCCGTGAGTGGATATCGAACCCGAGTCACCAGGTTCCTAGCGCAGCGCGCTAACCTCTACACTACCGCTCCCCACCACACACGGATACCCACACAGCCAGCAAAGAACCCAACCCTCATCAGTTTCCCTCTGGGCCTGAGGAGCCTTAATCACCTGCATGCAATGACAACTCACCTCAATCACAGCCTTCGCCTGCTCACATAACTTGTGTTCTCCGTACAGCACCGACTTGCGTCCCTGCCAATGACAGCCACAGGGACAGGGAGGACAAGAGAACACATATGCAAATCCCTGTCCGAAGAAGGCCTCCCCCCGTCCCGTGCGGGCCGTGGTGGGGGGGGGTTATTATTTGGTTCAATTTGACCCCACTGATTGGTACGTGTCGATAAAGGCAGGAGCATAGAAATACAGTACAACAACAGATTATGCTAAGAGCGTGCGGTGGGAGCGAGCGTAACTCACGTCGCGGTCAATGTTGGTGGCGAAGTTGCTGGCCTCCTTCTGCGAGCAGCCGACCGCCTTCTGCAGCACGTAGATCACCTGCTCATAGGTGTGCACCTCGTCGTTAAACAGCATGCAGTAGTAGGCCGAGCCCTTCCGCCTGCACGTGCGCACACAAACACACGGTGGGGGCGAGGATGGACATCGCTCACAGGAGCTTGGGTAAGTGTGCGATTGAGAATTGTTGAAGGTGTGTGAGTGTGTGTCTGAAAATCAGTGGGGAGCGGTAGTGTAGCGGTTAGCGCGCTGCGCTACGAACCCGGCGACACCGGTTCGATTCCCGCTCACGGCCAACACCAGTGACGATTATCTGAACCGGTCCTGGGCCTCCCCTAGGTCGACTCAGCCTCAAATGAGTATCTGGTGCGGTGTGTAAACATCACCACTGGGGAGACAAAGGCGGTCGGGCGTGGTGCTGGCCACCCACCCCCTCGTGTACCGTTCCGGCCTTCATAGCTGCTACTCGCTAACGGCACTTGCCCCAACAGTCTGTTAAGGCTATACGGTGGATCTTTGGATCTTTGTCTGAAAATCCTTGAGTGTGTGTAAGCGTGCCCGTACGTGTATGCGTGCATGCGTGTGCCTGTGCGTGCCCGTGTGTGCACGTGCGTACCCCTGTGTGCTCATGCACGAGTGCTTACGTGGGCTCCAGGCCGAGGGGCAGCGTGTCATCCTCCTCCCAGCACAGCATGTCGGCAGCATAGCGCAGGGCAATGCTGAACACGGCTTGTGCACGGGCAACCAGATCTGAGGGCAGCCGGGACGTGGGGTCCTACGCTCACACACGCACAAAGGTACAAAGATCCCCCGAATGCCTTAACAGACTGTTGGGGCAAATTCTGCGAGCAAGCACCTATGAAGGCCAGCATGGCACACGAGGGAGTGAGTAGCCAGCAACACGCCCGGCCGCCTTTGTCTCCCTAGTGGTGATGTTTATATATCGTACCAGGTACATATTTGAGGTTGAGTCGACCTAGGGAAAGCCCAGAGATGGTACAGATAATTGTCACTAGTGTTCGCCTTGAGCGGAGAATTGAACTCAAGTCAGCGGGTTCATAGCACAATGCACCAACCGTTATACTACCGCTCAATGCACACACACACAGATACATCCAAACTGGCCAGGTGGCTCAGCAGTGAAGCAAACAGCTTGAAATCGGAACAAAGCTCTTCAATTCCGAACGGGATGTCATTCTCCATTGTGTAATTACACCCAGTGTCGTAATCCTGCCTACACTCTATGAAGCTCGACATTGAAAACATCCAACGAATCAGTGACAGCGTTACTGACAGGGGCTGCGCTCACGGGGTCAGGTGCGCCGCTGGCCGGGAGGTGGATATCACAGAAGGGGCCGCTTTTCCAGGCCTCTACGTCACCACAGTCGCACAGGCCTCCCCCACCCGACGCGTTCATCTGAAAGAAACAAGAAGAGGAACTAAAACTGCGCGTTTGCATGAACCACATGAAACTCTTGTCTGTGCCCGGCAGGAGTCTGGGTTGTGGCTAAACTGAGGTCTTACCCGGTAACGGTGGCTCTTGTGCACGCTGTGCTGGAAGCACTCCATGCACAGCACGCACGTGGGGTCCATCGCACACTCCCTGCAGCAGCACACACGCGGCAATGCACACACGCACCATAAGCACAGCACCTAGCACCCCCTTTCCTAACAGCAACACTAACTAACAGCCTATTACTATAACAGTTGTCTACCCGGAAAGCTTCACCGAGTCTCAAGACGCTTTTCAGCAGGGTCCTGCCAGTTTTGACAGGAGGTGATGACTGCTATGTGTCTTCCAAGTAAGTGAATTGTCGTGTAATTTCTCAGCATTTGGATGTTTGGCCAATAGCAGTTACATATGAATTTACCTATTTATTTTAGCTTTGGAAGAAAAGCCATGCAAAACTGGTGGAAAACTACAAACGTCCAAGTAAGGAAGCGGACACAGGCCCTTGCTGTGGGGCACGGCCGCCATTACCGCACCACCAATTACTGCGCTCCGACACAATGCCACGTTCTGTGGCAGGCAACCCCGCCCTCCACCCCGAGATCCCCTGACCCTGGTGGCTGGACAGAGTGACCAACGCACCACCCCACCTGCACGAGTACGTGGGCTCCCCCATCTTGAAGGCGTGTCCGCACAGTTGACGCGTCTGGGCCTCCTGGCGGAGTGTGCCGAACCGCTCCAGGGGGTCCCACCCACCGCATAGCAGCCACTCGAGCGGCTCCAACAGCAGCTGTCCGGCCAGAAAGTCCTCGCTATGCGCGCAGCCCGCGGCCGCCGTGCAGTACACGCGCGGCACGTGGAGCGCCAGGTGGGAGTACAGGTCCGCACGCAGGGTCGGGGACTGCTGCCAGGCCTAGACGCACGGACACATCACACACACCCATCACATCATCTACACACATCACATACACTCATCACACACACCCATCACATCATCTACACACATCACATACATTCATCACACATCACCTACACGCATCACACACACCCATTACATCATCTACACACATCACATACACTCATCACACACACCCATCACATCATCTACACACTTCACATACACCCATCACATCTACACACATCACATACACTCATCACACATCACCTACACGCCCATCACACACACCCATCACATCATCTACACACATCACATACACTCATCACACATCACCTACACGCCCATCACACACACCCATCACATCATCTACACACATCACATACACTCATCACACACACCATCACATGATCTACACACATCACATATACTCATCACACACACCCATCACATCATCTACACACATCACATACACCCATCACATCTACACACATCACATACATGCATCACACACCTATCAGAAACACACAACCCATGTCACACATTATCCGAGCACGATGTGTAAACAGGAAGCGGCACCACTGCCCTTACGGTATGTAATTTAAAGGCACCGTCCTGAACCGTGACACAATCTACCCACTTCTGGAGTAGCAAAATCTCTCTCAAGCGAGGTCCCCACTCCCGGGGAAGAGGAGAGGTCACGCCCAAAGCAACGGATCAAGTACACGGGGCACCGAGGACCGACACTCGGCTCGAATGGCCGTGGGTATTTAACGCAATTGCATAGCACGAGCCCAAAATGACAAGCGGCCCAGCAACAGCGCTATTTTATTGAAGTGAGCACAAGTTATTGTTGTAGGTGCTTGGGAGGAAGTTGACGATGGGAGAGGATTCCAAAGTGGAGCAGCGCTAGTGAAGCAGGAAGAGAAAGCGAGGCGACCTGCAGCAGTCCGTGTGTCATTGTCATCTGCTGTGTTAGTGGTGGTGGTGAACGCTGTGGTTGAGACGAGCCAATCTGGGGTAGACGGGTCCACAACATGTGAGGAGAAACCAACAAGTGAAGTTCACAGGAACCGTGGCAGTTGCGACAGAAGAGCGACAAGGAAGCGACTGTATTGATGCTGTGTGTCTGTATTGATGCTGTGTGTGTGACTGTATTGATGCTGTGTGTCTGTATTGATGCTGTGTGTCTGTATTGATGCTGTGTGTGACTGTATTGATGCTGTGTGTGTGACTGTATTGATGCTGTGTGTCTGTATTGATGCTGTGTGTGACTGTATTGATGCTGTGTGTGACTGTATTGATGCTGTGTGTGTGTGTGTGTATTGATGCTGTGTGTGTGACTGCATTGATGCTGTGCGTGTGACTGTATTGATGCTGTGTGCGTGTGACTGTATTGATGCTGTTTGTGTGACTGTATTGATGCTGTTTGTGTGACTGTATTGATGCTGTGTGTGTGTATTGATGCTGTGTGTGTGTATTGATGCTGTGTGTGACTGTAT
The DNA here is from genome assembly GCF_965212315.1 of Lampetra planeri. Lineage (NCBI taxonomy): Eukaryota > Metazoa > Chordata > Hyperoartia > Petromyzontiformes > Petromyzontidae > Lampetra > Lampetra planeri. The sequence continues at coordinate 5,981,555 of NC_136131.1, forward strand.
TGATGCTGTGCGTGTGTGACTGTATTGATGCTGTGTGTGTGTGACTGTATTGATGCTGTGTGTGTGTATTGATGCTGTGTGTGTGTATTGATGCTGTGTGTGACTGTATTGATGCTGTGCGTGTGTGACTGTATTGATGCTGTGTGTGTGTGACTGTATTGATGCTGTGTGTGTGACTGTATTGATGCTGTGTGTGTATTGATGCTGTGTGTGTGTATTGATGCTGTGTGTGACTGTATTGATGCTGTGCGTGTGTGACTGTATTGATGATGTGTGTGTGACTGTATTGATGATGTGTGTGTGACTGTATTGATGCTGTTTGTGTGACTGTATTGATGCTGTGTGTGTGTATTGATGCTGTGTGTGTGTATTGATGCTGTGTGTGTGACTGTATTGATGCTGTGTGTGTGTATTGATGCTGTGTGTGTGACTGTATTTATGCTGTGCGTGTGTGACTGTATTGATGCTGTGCGTCAGTGACTGTATTGATGCTGTGTGTGTGACTGTATTGATGCTGTGTGTGTGTATTGATGCTGTGTGTGTGTATTGATGCTGTGTGTGTGACTGTATTTATGCTGTGCGTGTGTGACTGTATTGATGCTGTGCGTCAGTGACTGTATTGATGCTGTGTGTGTGTATTGATGCTGTGTGTGTGTATTGATGCTGTGTGTGACTGTATTGATGCTGTGCGTGTGTGACTGTATTGATGCTGTGTGTGTGTATTGATGATGTGTGACTGTATTGATGCTGTGTGTGAGACTGTATTGATGCTGTGTGTGTGTATTGATGCTGTGTGTGTGTGACTGTATTGATGCTGTGTGTGTGTATTGATGCTGTGTGTGACTGTATTGATGCTGTGTGTGTGTATTGATGCTGTCCCAGTATTCTCCTCTGGGCCGCGTCAGTTTGGTGTCGATTTCGGTTGGGCTACAGTTGGGCTCCGCACCGAGGCCGCTGCCCTCCTCCCACCACACGTATCAATCCACAAGACCCATCCCTCCCGCCTCCTCTCTCCCTCTCTCGCCACAACACCGACAATCTCTCCCCGTGCCATCTCCCTCCCTCTCCCCAGCCCTTGCCACGCAACTCAACTCCTCTTCCCCCGGTCGGGGCCCTCGGGCGCCGTCCCTTCCCCGCTAAGCCCGAAGCCTTCGCGAGCGCGGGGCTCCCCTCGCTCCGCTCCCACCCCCCTCACCCCCCCAAGGTCGCGGGATAAGGCGTCGTCACCTGGGCCAGGTCCCGTGCAGAGACCGGGCCGAGCCCGCGCGCCTCCTCGGCGCTCTCGGCCGCCGACGACGCCGCCGCCGCCTCCTCGGCCTCGCCGCTACGCGCCGCCATCTTCCTGGGGGAGCCGCGAGATCACAACACGGGACGACGTCACGCGAGCACGTGGTGACGTCACGCGAGGCACGCGGCGACGTCACGCGAGGCACGGGGCGACGTCACGCGAGGCACGCGGCGACGTCACGCGAGGCACGGGATGACGGCACGCGGTGACGTCACGCGAGCACGCGGCGACGTCACGCGAGGCACGAGAAGACGTCAGGCGAGCCACGGGATGACGTCACGCGAGCACGTGGGGACCACGTGAAGCGCGACCGACAGGAAGTTGTGACGTCATTGTCACGACGACGATGTCGTTCTCGCGATGAAGCCGTAGCGTCGTCGTCGTGTGTGACGCCCACGCATTGACGTTGCCTCGCGATGATGTCACGTTGCTGGCGACAACTGTTGTGATGGCGTCACTCGTGGTTGATCGGCCGGCCGTGGTGACGTCACTCGCACGGTGACAAAACGCTCGCGGTGACGTCAGTGATGCAATGACATGGATTACGTCACCCTGTGCTATCTTATGTTTTTTATTATTTTTTATTTTTTTATTTTCTACCTACGTGACTTTACCGAAAGAACCAAAGAGTATGGATCCTTGCAGTCACGAAAACTTCAAATCTAGAATCTTATGTTTATTTTATATATCTTCAATTACTATATATAGAAATGAAAGTCTCTGTGTTCCGAATACAAATCCACAAACTAGGCAGATGTTACCTTTTAGAACCCCGCGGAAAACCTGAGCCACATGGGGGGGCTGCCGGAGCCCCCCCCAACGCCCCCCCCCCCACACACACGCTCCAGGTGACGTCACAATCACCAACCCAGCACGTGAACCTGGCCCGGCACATCTAACAGTTACATAATGCAAACCTGTCAACCCCTGATCAGTACCCTACCTTATTACAGATCAATCCAGACCGTGTTGATGACCCCGTGCCCTTACAAATCTCAACGTTCATACTACAAAGTACCATCACAAGAGAGAAACACAAAACAAATAGACAACACATTTTTGTGTTGTCCGTATTGAAACAGCTGTGCGTCATATGGACCTGGAAACTCAATCTCCCTGTACAAGAATACGGGGTAAACCGTATGGGTTGACAGGTATGATAATGACCTCCTCCTCCTCATCAAGTTAATCGAACATTTGCCGTTGATTGCATCATCCAAAACACCCCGTTGTGGCGATTCCAATTCACGGTAAAGCCCTCGTGAGCACGCCCGTCGTCTTTACGTTCACGCTGAACACATTCCTGCGGAGGGACGGAGGGAGCTGGTAGGAACGTTGGGTTGCTCGGTCAATGGCCAGGGTCAACAGCGGCGTGGTGTATTCCGCAAATATGCCCGACTGTGAGGGCGGGCACAAGCCGGCGTGAGTAGGTTAAACGTTGAGTTTTATAAGGGCACCACGGGGTGACCAGCCCCTCCCCACCCAGCCCCTCCCCACCCAGCCCCTCCCCACCCAGCCCCTCCCCACCCAGCCAGCCCCACCCTTCCCACCCAGCCCCTACCCACCCAGCCCCTCCCCACCCGGCCCCACCCTCTCCACCCAGCCCCTCCCTCCCACCCAGCCCCTCCCTCCCCACCCAGCCCCTCTCTGCACGACGGACACAATAATCCCCTGTGGGCTGGTGTAACCAGGAGGTTCCTACCAGTAAAAAGCTTCGCTATATAATTTCGTACCCTATTGTGGCACGTTATATTACACTTATTACAGGCCCCATGGCACAGAAAAATCTTAACATTTGCTGTAACGCCATTGACTCCCTCCTGGATACAATGATTTAGCCACTCTACATTCACATACCAGTCAACCCCTTATCAGTGCCTGACTTATTACATATTAATTCAGATCTTATTGGTCACCCTATGCCCTTATAAATCGCAATGTTCATCTTACAACGTCCCATCACAGGCGAGGAACACAAACACATAGACAAAATATTGCCCTATTGAAATAGCTGTCCACCGTATGGACCTGAAAACTCAACTTACGAGTAAACCGGATGGGTTCACAGGTATGCGTTCACAAAAGATATCCGCAAGTACCCGGGCAACACCTAGGATTTCCTGCTAATACCTTAAAAAAATTGTGTGACCGCGTGACAACATATTTTCCCAAACGGCAATGCTGAGATTTTCACGCCAGTTAACGTCATACGCCAGAAACGTCGAGTGATGTCACGGGGCTAGCGGCGGAGTGGGCGTGGCTATGTGATTAGTGGGCGGAGCTAAACAACGGGGGGATGGGCCACCAGCTTCACCATGGCTCACTGTTGAGCCTCCCAGAAATGCGGTGGATCCCACCCGCCCGCCCATGAATATGCCCCGCCTGCACGTCATACGACTGCCACGTCGCATGTGTAATGCTCTCAGCCTTGTCCAGACCACCAGCTCAAGAACTAATCTGAATCATTTAGGCCAGTGGTTCTCAACCGGAGGTACGCGGACCCCTGGGGATACGTGGCAATGTCCCAGGGGGTACATGAGGTGATTTATAAATGTGAAAATATATTATACACGAGTCATTCGTGAATAATCATGTATGAATCTGCCAATATTAAATATCTACAATCCATATGGTAACCGAGAACGATATGAAAGACCTTTCTAAACTCATCGATCATAAACAATAACATGTAACGCGTCCATTGGATTTTTTTATTTGCTTGCAGTTACGAAGACACCTCACAAAATGGGCAATTGGTTCAAATATTGATGTTCATTATTCATACATTAATTTCTCAGAACCATGTTGGGTCAGGCAAGGGTTGACTCGGTTGAAACAAAATTCAACAAGAGCTAAAACTTGATTTGGAGCTACAGTAGCCAAAAAAGGTTCCGAATCACTGGTTTAGGCCACCAACTACAAGTTAATAAATGTGGCCGTCCGAGGCAGCAGCGAAACAGACATCTGCAGCCACGGACTCATCAGTACATGTGTAGAGTAGAAGAGGGTCGTGGCGTCATGTGCGCCGTCCGGTGCGATGGCGTCACGCGCTCTGGACGGCGTACATGACGACACATCTCCTCGAGTATAAAGGGGGGACCCCGTGACGTAAGCGGGGTCGTAGCTGGAGTCAAGGGTCGAGAGAGGGTGAAACGGGGAGCCAGGGTCAAGAGGGTAGGGACAGTGGAGATAGCACAGCGCCAGGGCTGGACGTGGCTGTGCTCCTAGGTCGGCCGTGTTGGCTGATCCCACGGCCGGCGCAGAGGAGACGACACAGGGCAAGCCGGCTGTGTTGGGACCCAGTGGGACCTAGCTCGGGACCCCTAACCCCTGGGAAGTTGTTACACACTGGTGTACTCCCAAACGTTAATAGACCTTTGGCGGAAGCCCTTAACCCTACCTCCGTCTCTGAGTGCGTCCCGGGAACTTCTCAGTACATGTTCACAAGCTATGGGGGTCTCCAGTGTAAAGCCCCTGCATATAGAGGCTCCCAGAGGTACAAGGCAGCAGTGAAGAATTCTGCATTTAGGTTTAAAACTGGAAGAATGAGTCCAAGGTTCCACTTCCACTCATTCTATTCACACCTCGAAGTACAAATTGGAAACATTTTCTCAACATCTGAGCGGCCTGTTTTTATAGTTCTGTAATGTGGTTGTTTTTGCTGTAATTTTATTTGGAGGTTCTCACGTCCCAAATGACCCCTCGTCCCTCGTGAACCCACGACCCTCATGACCCCAAGTGCCACGTGACCCCACAATTCCGCCATGACCCCACGACTCCCCCATGACCTCTGCTCACGCAACTCAGTGTACGCAGGACGCAATCTCAGCTCGGTTCTTTATTCACGCGGAGAGCGCGCGGCCCCCATGCGGCACGCACGGAGCGGTCCGTGGCCACGGGACCCGATACAGGCGTAGGGCTTCCACAGGGAGGCACAGGGGCTCAGTCTGGGAGATTGGCTAAAGGGTTAAGTTCGGGCCAGAGGGCGGCCCAAGTCTCACTTCTGCGTGTCACGATGGCATCGAGCCGGTACAGCAGGGGCCGTTTCATGATGGCCGGCGGAGGCTGCACTGGCCCGCATGGCGAAGGGGGGTTGTTGGGAGGGGGGTCTTGGCTCGGGCAGACGAAAGGATGGGAGGCTGGCTCGGAAACCGGGGAACTGGGAAGGGGGATGTGGGTCCCGGCCATGTGATCACCGCTTTGGGGGGAGGGGATCGGGGACAGTGCGGCAGCCCACGTCTCGGGCAAGTGGGCAGGGGAGACAGGGCAAGGGTCAACGGATACACGGCACGACAGCCAATATGAAGAATATAACAAAGGGCGGTGGATGGGGAAAATGGGGCAAAAGTGGACTGGGAGCATGGTACACGAGGCAGTGGATAGGGGCAGTGGGCACAGTCATTGCCAAAGGGCAAAAAAGGGGATAGGGCAGCGGGCACTCCTCATGTGCCGCCCCAGGGTCGTGGATGGGAGCCCGGGGCCTCGGTCACCCACCCCACAGCGACAGCATCACAGCTCAAGCTCGGGTACACAGGTACTCACAGGTACTCAGTACTCACCACCACCTCTACAGCGCTAGCACTAGCTCTACCAAAACAGCAGCGACGCGGGCAGTCACAGCGACATTCACCAAGTAGATACCGCGTGTGTGCGTGCGTGTGCATCACATTTTGGACAATACATACGTGTTTCATAAATAAGACAAACAACATTGATTCATTATAGCAAATTATCATTATACAGTAATTATAGGAATCCTAAGTTCCTTTGCGACAAGGCGGTCAGCTCGGCGTGTCCCCACGGTTCAGTCCTGGGAAGGGAGAGAGAAGAGGGAGACAAGAGAGGGGAGAGACAGAGAATGTGACTCCACCAACACCATCGCAGCAGCCCACATGACCCCTCTCTCCACCTATGTGACCCCACCCCTCAACATGACCTGTGCATCCCTCCTCCATTCGCATGGCACCTGTGCTCCAACAAGATCCATGATCCCACATAACACCTGCGGAGTCCCTGTCCGTCCCCCATCCACCATGCCAAAGGTACCCTCCCTGCATGACCCGTGTCCTCTCCCTCAGCTCACGTGACCAGTGCCCCCTCCCGCCCTGCGTGGCGTACCTCCTCGGAGCTGCTCTCGTACTTCATGACATCGGAGGGAGGGGGAGGGGCCCCGTCGCGGCTTTGCCGCTTCTCGGCCTTCACCATGCGCTCGTTGAGGATGTCGGCCACGCGGGTCTGGTGCACAAAGTCCAGCACCTGTGTGCAGCAGCCGCAGCAGCACCAGCAGCATCCGCAGCAGCAGCATCGGCAGCAGCAGCAGCGGCAGCAGCGGCGGCAGCAGCAGCGGCGGCAGCAGCAGCACCAGCAGCATCCGCAGCAACAGCATCGGCAGAAGCAGCGGCGGCAGCAGCAGCGGCGGCAGCCGCAACAGCAGCATCCACAGCAGCAGCATCGGCAGAAGCAGCGGCGGCAGCAGCAGCGGCGGAAGCAGCAATCGCAGCGAACAAGCACGTGCACACACGTGCACACATGCGCACGGGTGCGTGACAACAGGTACACATTCACACACGCACAACAAATACACGCGCACACACATGCGAACACACGTGCACAGGTGTGCGTACTCACAGTTACACGATCACACACATCCCCACCACAAACACGTGCGCGCGTGAACAGTATACATCCATTCACACACAAGATCACACACACACACACCCACACGCTTACGCCTCAAATAAATTCACAGCCCAATGTCAATTGCACTCACAGATGACGAGGCGGCCAGAAACCAAAGGCGGGGGAGTGACTCCTCTCTTGACCTCGTTTTCGACCTCTTTTCCAACCTTTTTCTCGTCCCCTTACCCGACCCCCTCTCTAGAACCCTCTCTCCACCGCTTGCCCGACCCCTTGCCCGAGCCGTTCAATCTCCGGGGAGTTCCGGGGGCTCACCTGTTTGCGCGAGTGAGAGGCAAACTCCTCGAGCGTCTCGGCCGCCTCCAGTTTCCCCTGCCGCCGGTAGAGAGCTCCCAGGTTCTTCAAAGTTGTGGCCAGAGTTGGGCTGTACGCACGCACACACCACAGGTATAAAGTCAACGATCCCCCGTACAGCCTGAACAGAATAAAGGAGCAAGTGCTGCTCGCAAGGCTGGCATGGGATGCAAGGGGGTGGGAGGCCACACCGCAACAGGTACTCTAACATTAAAGGCTGAGATGACCTAGGGGAGGGCCCGGGACTGGTTAAGATATTCGCCACTGTTATTGGTCGTCAACAGAAATCGAACCCAGGCGATTCTTGCTGCGAGGCACCAGTGGTATCACTATGCCATCTTGCCACCAAGTACAGGTGAAAGGCTGAGGTGAGGGAATTGAGGTTGGAATGTGTAACAGACCTGGGGTCAATTATAACTTAATCAAGTGCAGTCCTGTCAGCTGAAGTGAAGGTGACCGCACTTCGATTGCACTCGTTCCGAACGAGCCTATTGTAATGCGGATGAGCCCAGGGCTGTTGCGTGGGATGCACCTGTTGATGCTGCAGGTGCGGTACCACCCGTTTTCCTTCACAGCATTCCAGCCCTTGCCCTGGCGCACGGCACCGTCAGCCACACACACACACAAAGACAAAGTCAAAGATCCCCCATATAGCCTTAACAGGCTTTTGGGGCAAGTGCTGTTAGCGAGAATCTATGACGGCCGATACGGCAAACGAGTGTTGTGGGTGGACAGTACTACGCCTGGCCGCCATTTCCTCCCTAGGGGATGTTTACACACCGTACCAGGTACAGCAAAACCTTGGATTGCGAGCATAATTCGTTCCGGAAACGTGTTTGTAATCCAAAGCACTCGTATATCAAAGCACTCGTATATCAGTTGTGGTCACGTGACGCTCGGCAGACAAAGCGTATACGTATTACTCGTATTGCAAGACCTCGCTCGTTTATCAAATTAATATTTATTTAAAATTTTTGCTCGTCTTGCAAAACACTTGCAGACCAAGTTACTCGCAATCCAAGGTTTTACTGTATTTCTTTGAGGCCCAGTTGACCTAGAGGAGGCCCAGGACCAATTCAGATAACCATTACTGGTGTTGGCCATGAGCAGAAATCGAACTCGGATTGGCAGGTTTGTCGTGCAGTGCACAAGCCGCTACGCCACCGTTCCCCACACAGACACGCGCACACGATCCACGGTGCCATGCGTCACAGCGATCATGTGCGTATATTGTGCCGCTGTGTGTGTGTTATGCCACTGTGTGTGTGTGTTGTGCCACGTCTGGCTGCGCACCTTTGTCTCCTCGCGCTCCTCCGCGTGCATCCAGATGGGTTTGTTTTCTCCTGCAGGAGCCACAGGGCAGCGCCACCCAACACAAGCACGGCGCCCAGAGTGAGCACACCACAACACCCGCCGTTCTCACTTCTCACACACAACCAGCACGACACCCAACCCTAACCCAACCTTCACGCTAATCGAACCCTAACCCGTAACCAAACAATGCTTCCACCGCCCAGCTACACCCACTCCGGCATTCCCACTGAGCTCTACCCATGCAGATTGACCCTCGCCTTCACCCAAAGCCTCGCCCCGAGCTCTACTCCGAGCCTCACCGAGCGTGGCGTGGCTTCTTACCGTTAATGGCGCCGAACTCGCGCTCGTGAGCCCGAGTGAGGATCTCCTTGTACAGCGCCTCCGCTGCCTTGTACTTGCCCTGCTTCAGGAAGCAGGATGCCTGCAGCGCACACACATTTACATGTACTCACACACACGCGCGTGTACTCACACAAGCGCACACACACGTGTACTCACACGAGCGCACACACACACACGTGTACCCGCACGCACCAGGTTGTTCTTGGTCTTGGCCACATTGGGGTCGTCGGGGCCCAGCCGCCCCTCATAGATGTCGAGTGCGCGCTGGTAGTAGTGCTCCACCTCTCCATACTTGCTCTGATTCTGGCAGAGCAGCGCCAGGTTGTTCAGCTGCTTTGCCACGTCCGGGTGGTCCTTGCCTAGCGCCTACACACAAAGACAAAGGTCCCCCATGTAGCCCATGCAAACTGTTGGAGCAACTGCTGTCGAATTTCAACGAAGGCCGGCACGGTGCACCTACGAGGGGTGGGTGTGGTCAGCGCTGCGCCGGGCCGTCTGCGTCTCCCTGACTTTTACACACCACAGCAGACACTCGTGTTGAGGCTGGGATGACTGACACGCCGGGCCTCCTGCGTCTCCCTGACTTTTACACACCGCAGCAGACACTCGTGTTGAGGCTGGGATGACTGACGGGACGTGTGCTGGACTGGTTTGGATATCCAGCACTGATGTTGGCCGTGAGTGAAAATCAATCTCGGGTCATCAGGTTCACAGCCCAACTTGCTTATCACTACGCCACTGCTCCCCACACACGCGCACACACTAACGCACAAGCATTCGCACACGTACACATGCAGACTCACGCATGCACACACTCGCACAAACGCACGCACACTCTTATTCCACACGCGTGCACCCACCTTCTCGCGGATCTCCAGGGCCTTCTTGCAGAGCGGCTCAGCCTCCTTGTACTTGCCGCGCTTGCCATAGAGCACGGCCAGGTTGTTGAGGGTGGCCGCCACCTGCAGGGAGACGTGGCCCACAGTACGTGAGCGCGTATGGTGAGGACTGGGTGTGTGATGGTGTGTGCGTCTGTGTGATGGTGTGTGTGCGTATGTGATCGTGTGCGTGTAAGATGGAGTCTGTGTATGGGAGCGGTAGTGCAGCGGTTAGCATGCTGCGCCATGAACCCGGTGACCTGAGTTCGATTCTCGCTCACGGCCAACACCAGTGACGATTATCTGAACTGGTCCTGGGCCTCCCCTAGGTCCACTCAGCCTCAAAATGAGTACCTGGTGCAGTGTATAAACATCGCCACTAGGGAGACAATGGCGGCCAGGTGTGGTCCTGGCCACCCACCCCCTCGCGTACCGTCCTTCATAGGTGCCTGCTAACAACATTTGCTCCAAAAATCTGGTAAGGCGACATGGGGGATCTTTGTCTTTGTTTGGTTGTGGTGGTGGTGGACTACGGTACTCACGGCTGGGTGATCTTTTCCAAGGGTTTTTTCCCGGATGGCGAGGGCGTCGTTCAGCATCTTGGCAGCCTCCTTGTACATGTTCTGATCCCTGGGCGGCGACATGGGCAAAATACAGTCATACCTCGGTATACGACTGCTTTGGCATACGTCGAATTTGGTATACGTCGTGTTTTAACGAGAAAAAAATGTCTTGGCTTGGGATACGACGCGCTTGCTAAAACTTGTATGGGTCGGGATGAGTCACCGCGTACAATACCCGCGTACACAACACAGTTACGGCTCTAACAAGGCGTAACAGTATTGTGTGGAATGACCAGACAATGTCACACTTCAGGAACATTCTTTGAAAAAGGCAAAAACAAACTTCAATGGGCAGGTTTTTAGTAAAACTCAAACCTGGTGAGCCTCAACCAGGTCCAAATAAAAAAAAAGGCATAAAAGAGAAAAAAACCCAGAATTTCAGCTTCCTGAAGTTCTAATGGAAGGGGACTCTCCTTCCAAAAAATAACATCTCCTCCTCCTCCCCTTCCTCACCACCATCCTCGTAGGCTATCAACTCCTCTCAGCAAGGTAAAGTGATGTTACATTTTATTTTATTTTAATTTATTTATGCATTTTTTAAAATGTATGTATGCATTTTAGTAATAAGTAGTGTCTAAATTATTTTATACAATCCTATTAATGTATAATATGCCATATAAAATATAATTTCTTATACTCTGGAACAGATTATTTCCTTTCCCTTTATTTCTTATGGGAAAAATTTGTTTGGTATTCGTCATTTTCAGTACAAGTCCTACCTTCCGGAACGAATTAACGACGTATACCGAGGTACCACTGTATACCAACAGCACGTTGTGTGTGTGTGCGTGTTACGAGGCGTGTGCGTGCGTGCGTTGGTGTTACGAGTCGTGCTTCACCGGTAGACGAGAGCCAGGATGTTGAGCATGGTGGCCACATCCGGGTGGTCGTGGCCGCTCGTCTTCTCCAGGTCCTCGAGCGCCTGCTTGCACAGCGGCACGGCCACCTCGTAGCGGCCCTGCGATGCATACTGGATCACCAGGTTGTGGAGTGTCTTGAGCCGCGCCGGGATCTCGTAACCAGCCTGGAGCGCGCCCACCGATGCCGCACTGCTCACGTGCACTGCGGGGCCACGCACACAGGCATGCATTTCACACACACGTATGCATACGTGCATGCGCGTGCATGCGAGTGAGGCGAGTTTGTGAGCTCACCTTGGTCGCTGAGGGACTCCTCCCCACGGAAGAGCTCGTCCAGAGTTCCCCGTGAGCACACGGAATCCTTGTCGTCCTGCAATGCACACACAAAGGCCAAGATCCCCCGAGAGCTTAAACAGACTCTTGGGACAAATGCTGTTAGCAGGCACGGCACACGAATGGGTGTGTGGCTAGCACCACGCACGCCACATTTGCTGCCTCACTGCTGATGTTTACACATTGCACCAGGTACCCATTTGAGGCTAAGTCGACCTAGGAGAAGCCCACGACCACTTTAGATATTGATCACCTAAAGTTGGTGGTGAGTGGGAATCGAACTCGGGTTGCCTGGTTGGTAGCACAGCACACCAATCGCTACACTACCACTCCTGTATACACATATACTCGGACAAACCCAGACACACGTACATCCACAAATATCGGTGTGACGTAGCCCGTGTGGTTTGGCCAGGATAGTGTAGCAGCAGCGAGCGGTGTGGCCGAAAAACAATGTGGCCGCAATGGTGTGTCCAGTGCGGCTGTAACGATGTGGGTGGGGGGTAATGTAGCCACAGCGGTGTTGCAGGGACGGTGCGGTGAGGCTCACCGAGGGAGAGAGGTCATCGTCGTATTTGCGCATCTGGCTCATGAACTCCAGGTGCTTCTTCTCCTCCTCGAGCTGCGCCACGGCCTGCTCGCTGCGCTGCAGCTTCTGCTGCGTGCCGGCAAGCTCGTCGCGCAGCCACTGGTTCTCCTGGCACAGGCGCCGCACCTGTGCTCGCAGCTTCTGCTTCTCCGACTCCATCGAGTTCAGGTGGTTTGTCAGCGCCATCATCACCTGGGGTGGGCAGCGGGAGAGGCTCGAGAGCGCAGACTGGAAACACGAGCTGGCGTCGGCCCGAGTCGGGCTTGCCTGCCCTGCCGGCCAATCCAACTGTCTTTTAGTTCCCCTGACTACTCACCCACTCACCCAAACTTACGCCTACCTGCTCACCCCACAGTCCACCAGCCCAAAAAGCCCACTCGTCAACTTGCACTCCCGTCCGACCACTCGCAGATTATCTCATTCACCTGCCCGCTCCCTCCACAGCCCATTCACTCACTCGCTTGTCCAATCGCTCGGCCGCTTGTCCCGCAAGCCCTCACCTGCGCTTCCCCAAGCCCCAGGTCGATCATGTCGAGGCTCTTTTTGACGAGCTGCGTCTTCTCGGTGACGACGTCATCATCCTCATCTCCGTCCTCATCGCGGTTGTGCCCACGCACCGTGGCGGCGTGGTGCGGACGTGCCAGCGCCTCCAGCAGCGTGTGCAGCAGCAGCGTGTGCTCCCCGCGCAGCGCCTCCAGCCCCTGCATGACGGTGCGCGTGCCCGACAGGATCTCCTCTTGCGACAGGCGGCTGGGCCGCTCCTCGCGCACCAACACCACGGTCGACATGGCCTCGGCGTCAGCTGCACTGCACCGCACGGCACCGAGGGCACCACCGTTACCGTAACATCAAGGGCAGCAGTGTGGCACGGTGGCAACACTTGAGCCTCACAACAAGAATGGCCTGGGTTTGAAATATATCACCCCCCTGTTCTGCAGAGTGTGTATGTGGGTGAGCGCTACAGTGAGTGTCTGAATGAGTGTGTGAGTGCGTGTGTGTGTGTATGTGTATGTGCACGCGCGGGTGTGTGTGTGATTTTGAGTGAGTGGAGTTTGTATGTGCTCCCCCTTTTCTAATTGAGTTTTTTTTCTGGGTTCTCTGGTTTCTTCCCATAGCTAAAACAAAACCACAATTTAACTGTTATTGGACAAAATATCTCAGTGCTGAAAATTAACCTGCAAATTACTCAACTGGCATTACAAATACCAAAAACATCAGCCCCTCCTGCGAAAACTGAACAGGACCTTCCTGAAAATGAGTCTTGAGACTCAGCGAGACTTTCCTGGGAAAATTAGTGGAATAATAATAATAACCAGCAAAGACAAATATCCCCCGTATAGCCATAACAGACTTTTTGGGGCAAGTGCTGTGAGCAAGCATCTATAAAGGCCGGCACGGCACACGGAGGAGGTTGGTGGCCAGAACCACACCTGGCCACCTTTGTCTCCCGAGTGGCAATGTTTACACACCGCACTAGGTACTCATTTTAGTCAACCGAGGGAAATCCCAGGACCGGTTAAGATAATATAATCGTCACTGGTGCCAGACGACAGCGGGAATCGAACTCGGGCCGCCGGGTTCGTAGCGCGGCGTGCGCTAACCGCTACACTACCGCTCCCCACATCACCACCACATTCACCAGCACCCACGCCAACACAATCACCACCACCATCAGCACTACCATCAGTAGCCATCATCATCACAAGTATCGACCGCAGCCGACGCCCTTCCCGGGCGCTGTCCCCGCTCTCCCAGCCCCATCGGCGCTTCCTCGCGTCGAGCATCGATCCCCCGCCCCCACCCCCTTGCTCCCCCATCCCCCCCCAAGGTCATGACATCACTCGGCTCTTTTTAGCGAAAGACGCTCAGAGCCACAAGCAGAACACTAACACTGATTCGAACTCTAACCCTATCTCTAACCATAACTCTAGCCTAATCCTAACCCGTACGATAATCCCAATTACTGTATACCTAACGCCAACATTATTCAGCTGTATATCTAACCATGACTCGATCTCTTATTCTATCCCTAGCCATAAATTTCCCTCTAACCCGACCACAAACCCCGACAGCCTACAACACTAACTCTAACGCTGGTTCTACTGGACAGTATTTGTAATCTACCTCTATGACCCCTAGCCCCCGCTACCACTCACTCTAACCCGAATGGAACTCCCACTCACAGCCCTGACCCCAACTCGAACTCGAACCCACACGGCTCGGAGGCGCGCGTCTCTCCCAAGCGTCACGACGCTGCTTATGCTGATGAAACCTCCAGCCGAGCCACAGCCTCCTCCCTGCACCCTGCCTCCTCCTCTTGCACCCCACCTCCCAGCACCACCCTGCCTCCCTCGGGGCTCCACACTTCCCTGGACTCCACCTCCTGCACCGAGTTTCCTCCTGAACCCACCTCCTGCACCCCACCTCCTGCACCGAGTTTCTTCCTGCACCCCAGCTCCTGCACCCCGCCTCCTGCACCCCACCTCCTGAACCCCACCTCCTGCACCCCAGCTCCCAGCACCCCAGCTCCCTGGACTCCACCTCCTGCACAGAGTTTCCTCCTGCACCCCACCTCCTGCACCCCAGCTCCTGCACCCCGCCTCCTGCACCCCGCCTCCTGCACCCCGCCTCATGCACCCCGCCTCCAGCACCCCGCCTCCTGCACCCCACCTCCTGCACCCCACATCCTGCACCCCGCCTCCTGCACCCCACTACCCTGGACTCCACCTCCTGCACCCCACCTCCTGCACCCCACCTCCTGCACCCCACCTCCTGCACCCCACATCCTGCACCCCGCCTCCTGCACCCCACTTCCCTGGACTCCACCTCCTGCACCCCACCTCCTGCACCCCACCTCCTGCACCCCACCTCCTGCACCCCACTTCCCTGGACTCCACCTCCTGCACCTAGTGTCCTCCTGGACCCCACAGCTCCCTGCACCCCACCTTTCCCTGCACAGCACATCTCTGCATCCCACCCCCCAGAGCCATCGCACACCACAGATGATCAGTCCGTGGGACCCCTGCGTTGTGGATGCCACCAATCACATTAATCAGTTACATCCCGTGAACACATCACACAATACACACAACACGCACGCTGTATTCACAACGTGGACACATCACACACAACACGCACGCTGTATTCACAACGTGCACACATCACACAATACACGCAACACGCACGCTGTATTCACAACGTGGACACATCACACAATACACACAACACGCATGCTGTATTCACAACGTGAACATCACACAATACACATACAACACAAACATTGTTCACACACGATATGTACTCAATTGCACACACACACACAGTACACATACGTAACACACACACACGTGCACACAAAACATACACGTTAAAGCACACACTACGCAATGTACACAATGAATGGATAATGGACGTGCACACACAGTGCACATACCATAAGCACACATTATATAATACTGTACAGTAATAATAAACACATACACATTGCACACACAAATCCCCCCGTATAGCCTGAACAGATTGTTAGGGCTAGTGCTGTTAGCGAGCACCTATGAAGGCCGAAATGGCACACGAGGGGGTGGGTGGCCAGCACCAAACCCTCCCGCCTTTGTCTCCCAAGCGACGATGTTTACACACCGCACCAGGTACTCGATTGAGGCCGAGTCGACCTAGGGGAGGCCCGCGACCGGTTCAAATAATCATCACTGGTGGTGGCCGTGAGCGGGAATTGAACCCGGGTTGCCGGGTTTGTAGCGCAACGCGCTAACCGCTCCCCACATTACACACAATGCACACACACTACACACACACACTACACACAATGCACACACACTACACACAATACACACACACACTGATCACTACGTACAATGCACCAACACCCCGCCCACACACACTACACACACAGCACAACACACACTACACACATAGCACAACACTCCGCCTACACATACTACACACACCGCCTACACACAATACACACACACCACACACACACAATACACACACACACTGATCACTACGTACAATGCACCAACACCCCGCCCACACACACTACACACATAGCACAACACTCCGCCTACACACACTACACACACCGCCTACACACCTTACACACACACTACACACACACACTACACACACACTACACACACACAGTACACAACACACCTCCCACACACACTACACACAAAGCACAACATATCGCCCACACACACTAAACAACACACTACACACACACAGTGCACGACACACACACTACACCCACTGGACACACACACACTGCCCACACACACCACACACCCTGGACACACACACACACTGCCCACACAAACCACACACACCCTGGACATACACACGACACATACACTACACGCACTGGACCCACACGACACACACCGCACACCCACTGGACACACACGACACACACTGCCCACACACACCACACGCCCTGGACACACACACACACACGACACCCCACACCCACTGGACACACACACACGACACATACACCACACCCACTGCCCACACCCCAGACCCACTGGACACACACTGCCCACACACCCCACACGCCCTGGACACACACACCACCCCTACACACTCCGAACTGCCCACACCGATGCGGCGCTGCCCGCCCCTGCGCTCTCTACTGCAGAGGCCGCGGCCTCCTCCTCCCGTCCCCGACTCGAGATCCACGCAGCGCGGAGGAGGGAGGAGGAGAGACAAAGGCGGCCCCCACCTCTGCACAGGAATCGCCGCTCCTCTAGAGCCGAGCTCGCGGATCCATCCAAACACGGCCACGTTACTCCGTTTTCTCGTGTCCCGTTACACCGGTGACGTTACCCCTGGACCCCGTAAGCGCAGAGCTCGGAGCGCTGGTAAGGCAGCTGCTGATAGCGGTGATAGCGGTGATACTGGTGAGGCTGGGGGGTGAGGCTGGGGGGGGGTGATTCTGGTGAGGCTGGGGGGTGATTCTGGTGAGGCTGGGGGGTGATTCTGGTGAGGCTGGAGGGTGAATCTGGTGAGGCTGGGGGGTGATTCTGGTGAGGCTGGGGGGTGATTCTGGTGAGGCTGGGGGGTGATTCTGGTGAGGTTGGGGGTGAGGCTGGGGGGTGATTCTGGTGAGGTTGGGGGTGAGGCTGGGGGGTGATTCTGGTGAGGCTGGGGGGTGATTCTGGTGAGGCTGAGGGGTGATTCTGGTGAGGCTGGGGGGTGATTCTGGTGAGGTTGGGGGTGAGGCTGGGGGGTGATTCTGGTGAGGTTGGGGGTGAGGCTGGGGGGTGATTCTGGTGAGGCTGGGGGGTGATTCTGGTGAGGCTGGGAGGTGATTCTGGTGAGGCTGGGGGGTGATTCTGGTGAGGCTGGGGGGTGATTCTGGTGAGGCTGGGGGGTGATTCTGGTGAGGCTGGGGGGTGATTCTGGTGAGGCTGGGGGGTGATTCTGGTGAGGTTGGGGGTGATTCTGGTGAGGCTGGGGGTGATTCTGGTGAGGTTGGGGGGTGATTCTGGTGAGGCTGGGGGTGATTCTGGTGAGGTTGGGGGTGATTCTGGTGAGGCTGGGGGTGATTCTGGTGAGGTTGGGGGTGATTCTGGTGAGGCTGGGGGTGAGGCTGGGGGGTGATGCTGCTACCCGCTGATGCTGTCGCTGCTGCTGCCGTCTCGCCCGGGCGCCGGAGCTGATGCGCATGCGGCGCGGGTGGCGTCACGGGGAACGGGAAGCGAGGGATGGGGAGTGGGGGGTGATGGGGAGTAGGGGGATGGGGAGTGGGGGGGATGGAGAGTGGGGGGTGATGGGGAGTGGGGGGTGATGGTGGGGGGTGATGGTGGGGGGTGATGGTGGGGGGTGGGGGTTAGGGGGGGGGCTCTCATGCAGGACCCCCCCCCCCACGCAGCCGCGAGATAACACAAGGGGCGAGCTACCCCCCCCCCCCCACATGCACCTCGCACACGGAGACAAAGACCCCCCCATTATAGCCTGAACAGATTCTTAAGGCAAGTGCTGTTCGCAAGCACCTAAGACACGCGAGGGGATGGGTGGCCAACACCACGCCCGGCCGCCTTTTTCTCCCCAGTGATTATGTTTTACACACCAAACCAGGCACTCATTTGAGGCCGAGTTGATCTAGGGGAGGCCCAGAACAGGTTCAGATGAACCGTCACTAATGCTCGGATTGCCGGGTTCGTAGCACGACACCCCCCCCCCCCACGCTTCACACACACCACGACAGCCGCAACACGCGACCATTTAAACCTGAGACGCGGCCACAACGCACGCACAGCACCACGTGCCGTGCACAACCTCCACCGCTGTGCACAACAACTCAAAACCTCCACCCCCACCGCACCCTATAGCCACAACCACACACCCTAATACGCACCCACACTCATCCACACACCAATACAAAGCCACACACACACCTCGACACACAGCACCTACCCCCACAAGCTCCCCGACGCACACCGCTGCAGCCGCGCAGCAGGACACCTGCACCCGCCTTGCGCAAGGGGGAAACGCAGCCGCGGTGACGTCATCGCAGCGCTCTCCGCTCTCGGGCTGCAGCCTCCACGAGACCCCCCCCCATCCCTCTCTCCCCATCCCTCTCCCCCCCCATCCCTCTCCCATCTCCCCCCCCCATCCCTCTCCCCCCCCTCTCCCCCCCCTCTCCCCATCCCTCTCCCCCCCCCTCTCCCCATCCCTCTCCCCATCCCTCTCCCATCTCCCCTCTCCCCCCATCCCTCTTTCCCCCCTCCCCCCATCCCTCTCCCCCCTCCCCCCATCCCTCTCTCATCTCCCCCCATCCCTCTCCCCCCTCCCCGGCCCTACCCCCCAAGCCCCCCCCCCCAGCCTCCCCCCAAAGCCCCCTCCCCCAAGCCCCCTCCCGCGGGGGGCACGGTGCTGTCTGCCTTACGACCACTCCGCATTTCCCGCCCAGGAGCTCACACAGCGCTGCAGCTGCTGGGGACACCCAACAACCCCTGTGCCACTGTCCGTGTGTGTGCCCATGTGCCACTGTTCCTGTTTCACTACCACGTGTGTCACTGTCCATGCGTCTATCCCTGCGTCTACCCGTGTCCCTGTGTCACTCTGCCTGTGTGTGTATCCGTGTCACTCCCCTTTGTGTCACTGTCGTGCCTAGCCCTGTATCTACCCGTGTCCCTATGCCACGACCCCATGTCCATGTGTCACGACCTTTGGTGTCACTGTCATTGTCCTTGAGTCTATCCCTGTGTCTACGCGTGTCCCTGTATCACGATGCTTGTGTGTATCCGTGTCACTACCATTTGTGTCACTGCCATGTATATCCCTGTATCTACGTGTCCCTGTGCCACTACCCCATGTCCATGTGTCACTACGTGTGTGGCTATCCCTATGTATCTGCCCGTATCCCTGTGTCACTGTCCCTGTTATCCCTGTATCACTACCCTTGGTCTCACTGTCCTTGCGTCTATCTATCTTTGTTTAACCCCGTATCCCTGTGCCACTAACCACCCCGTGTGTCAGTCTCCCGTGCGTTTGTGTCACTGCTCGCCGCGTCTTTCTCCCAGAAATCCGAGCTCTTATAGGAGATGAAAAATCATGAAATCACTACTCAGTTCAGCGGCGCGGACAGAGCTGGGGTGGCAACGGGGGCACGGCACTCACAGATACACAGCGACATGTTACTCAATTTCCAGGCCACCAATTCAACAGAGCCATTCCCCTAGCGCCATGGACGTCAGTGTCCAGGATCAATCCCTGCATCTCTTTTCAAGGCTCATCGGGAGAGTGACCGCCTCGCAATCGGAAGGCTGCGAGTTCAAATCTTGGTTGAGGCTGGTTGAGGCAAACCTTTATCCCGACGGGGTCGATAAAATAACGACCATTTTTTGGGGAGAGACAACAGTGGTTGTCCTATGCATAGACTGGGCCCCGACATAGGAATGTGGAATTTCCATCACTGGTTATGTAGGGCTGTAAACAGGAGATGAGTTTCGATGCCTCCACGATCATTTGAGCAGCAGGAAGTCACCTTGGCCCTTAACTTGCCGTGGCTGTGTAATAACCCTGTGTAATAAGACACCCAGAACCTCACACCAAGCAGCTCCGAATCTGCTCGGCAGAAAACTCGGTAGGTGCCACCAACCATCGTCAGGCCATCGCCAATTCATCACCCACGAGCATCACTAATCATCACTCATTACCACCAGCTTATCAGCAGATATTACCAACATCACCAACTGATCAACATCAACTCTAGATTTGAAGTTTTCGTGACTGCAAGGATTCATACTCTTTGTTTTTTTCGGTAAAGTCACGTAGGTAAAAAAATGTAAACTCCTCGCCAACCAATATTACCTGACATCACTCAATATCACCAGGACATCATCACGAGCCAACACAACCATCGTTCTATCACCTGCCGTTACTCACCATTATGAGCCACTACTCAATGTTGTCAGCCAACACCCATCACCAGAAAAAAATCCAAATATTGCTATCCCAGGCCCATCAACATCCATGCTCATCACCACGCCGCTCCTTCTTGTCTCACTCAACATTACAGAGACAAGAAACATTCATGACGAGGGCCAGGGCACGGCCACCACCGCGACACAGCAGAGGGGCCCTGTCGGCTCAATCGAATCACGACCATCACCAACTTACCACCATCGCCACCACCGCCACCACCACCAACATTTAATCTACGGGTGAAATTATATATTACTAGTACGACTACATAATGGATATAATAATCACCACCACATTTACTATCATCACCATAAACTACCAACATCATTACCACGATCATCATCGCCATCACCGCACGCGCTTTGTGTGATTGGGCAGGTGAGCGGATCTCATTGCGGTGCTCGTTGGCACATTAACGGGCAAACCATCATCACCATCACCACCACATCATCACTGCCACATCATCACCATCACCACATCATCACTGCCAACATCATAATTCCCATCACCATCGTCACTGCTCATTATCAACAACCATCGCTAACATCACCACCACCATCACGACCAACAATCACCATCACGAACATCATCACTACTAACATCACGAACATCACTAGCAACATCATTACATTCACTCTAACCACCACGACCCATCATCACTACCATCATCATCATCATCATCAATACGATCTGCAATAATACCACCACCACCATTACTACCAACCATCATCAATACCATCAGCATCAACATCACCACCATCACTACCAACAATCACCATCACGAACATCACCACGAACATCACAAGCAACATCATTACATTCACTCTAACCACCACTACCCATCATCACAACCATCACTACCGTCATCATCAATACGATCTGCAATAATACCACCACCATTCCTACCAAACATCATCAATACCATCAGCATCGACATCACCATCACCACCACCAATCACCATCACGAACATCACTAGCAACATCATTACCGTCACTCTAACCACCACGACCCATCATCACAACCATCACTACCGTCATCATCAACACCATCATCACCATCATCTCCCCCCCCACCGCACGACACCTACCCGCGGCTGCAGGATTTGTGGCCGCTCTGGACTCACTTCGCGCGCCCGCGAGACGCCACGCGCAATGCCGAGGGTATCGAGTGGTGTCACGGTGGTGGTTAACGCGGTAACGGGGTTGCTAGGGTAACGGGGTTGCTCGGGTAACGGGGGTAGCGATGGAAACGCGCAGAGCTCCGTGCGCTCCCGGCTCGGCCGCTCGGCTACAGCGTGACGTCATCCCAGCGTGCCCCGCGTCGGGGTCACGGTTCGCCTCGTGGAGCTCGTGGTGCCAGATCGAGGGCACCGGGGCCCATGTCCCATGTACCCCCCCCTGATCTCACGTCCACCTCCTCGTACGCTCTGTAATTCTCATCAGTTGGCCAAGGCGTTCCGCCATCTATGGTGGCGCTCGGCCTAAGCAAGCTTAGCAAAAGCTAATGACTCCTATTGGATCGGATGCCCCAGAGGTATCACCTGCATTATCTAATGAAAAAACAATTATCATAAATACACTCACGAATCCCCTAATCTCTATCGTGTCTGAAGAGATGTATTTTTTCGTCTTGCTTAATTTCTATCGGTATGGGAACGAACGGCAGGAAACGTTACACGCACTTCAAAGAGAAGGCTGTACATTTGGGCTAGGAATAACGGAGCAAAACAGGTCACGCGCAATACGTTCACTCAACATTTGGAGACGTATGTCGGAGACAACTGGGAAACTGCAAAGCGCGCGTGCAAATACCGAGTCCCCAGGGCAGCTGTTGAACGCGTCTGAAATCACAGGACAGGTGCACAAGAGGTGCGATTGCTTTTGGAAAGCTGAACTTGGTTATGAAAACACAGCCATGTGCGTCTAGAGGTATCTAATCAGCCCACACACTCCCTGCTGTGACGTATGGATCAGAAACGTCAAGGCCATTCATGAAAAATACAAATGAAAGGTGCGCAGAGAAGCGTGGAGATATGCACACTTGGAACGATGAGACGAGCGTGTGGATTAGAGAATGTACACAGGTTAGAGACATCACCCAAACTGTTTAAAAAGTAAGGTTTTGGCAAGACACGTCACAGCTGGAAGGGACAATGGGCAATGGCCAAAAATAATGACGGAGTGGCAGCTGAAGAATGGAACACATTCGAGAGGGTGTGCAAATGCAGGAAGGATTGTTGTAACGCAGGATTGTGGGTGGTAACAACGGAGTGGGGATGCCTTCATCCAGCAGTGGATTGATCATAGCCGATAACGATTTACCGTCAGCTCACGAGGAGCTTATGAATTGAAAGTTGGGCCTCCAATCATTAATCTGACTTCAGGTCTCCAATGGGTCAGCAGCAACACTTTTTTCTCCACCTTCTCCCCCCCCACCATCATGAACAGCAGTGAGACAGACCGACGGGTTCAACAACACGCTCACTTTATTTCAATTACACGCAAATCCTCTAGCAATAAAGGCATAATGCACACTAAAAAAAATATAAAATATGAACAAGGTGCCCGTTCGTGACCTCGGCCCCCAACATTCCCCTTGGTTCCCTTGCTTGTCTTCTGCTGCCCCCTCTACTCCTGCCCTCCTGGGCAACTCCGCTCCCTCTTGGGGGGGGGCAGCTTCCGACGGTCCCGCTGTGCATTGCGCTTGCGCTTCTGGCTCAGGAATTTGTCGACCTTCCCCGACTTCTTGAGCGCCTGGTACTTCTCTGCCAACTCCTGCTTGCGCAGCTCGGCTGTGGTGGGGGGGGGCACAGACAGTGGGGGGAGGAGGGGTTAGCGTTCACTCCTGTGCCACCACACAGGGTAGGGGGGCATGCGTGTGGGTGGAGGAAGGATGGGGGGGCTCACATTTCTTGGTGTAGAATGGGGAGTGTCCCTGCAGCATGAGCTCCCGCGCCTCACGCTTCGCCTTCAACTCCGCCTCCTGCCGCTTCTCCTGCTTTTGTTTTGCTCTCTCTTGGTTTTCCTGTTCCACGCGTAACCACAACCACTCAGCCACTCAGTGCAAGCAACCACACATCCACAACCACACTGTTCAAACAACCACACAGGTCAAGCGACCGCACACCCACAACCACGACAACATGGCCACGACCGAATCGTTCAGGTGACCACGCAGGCAGGAGTCTGTCTCTCCGCATAAAACATACATTTCTCTAGTCCAATAGGCAAGGTGTTACCAGACCATACAAAAAAAATAGCATTTCCTGGAATGTTTAAATGCTTCGTTTAAATGTTGCATACAGCAGCCTGTTTATGGCTGTGTACCACACGATGCTCCACAATGGCAGACGAAGTGTTTAAACGGTGGTGCGCGACAATGTGCAGCCGTAAAGCTTGCGCTGCATGGGATGTGTTGCCCATCGCCCCGTCCCATCCTCACCATCCTTTGCAGCAAGTACTCCATCTCCTGCTTCCGATCACTCGACTTCACCTTCTTCAGCCCCTTCTCCAGCTCCTGAAGCACGTAGACACATGCACACAAGCACGCGTACCTCACGATCCAGTGTGCGCGTCTCTCACGTATCCCACTACACGGAACGGTCACGGTGTTGCCCCCACCTTCTTCTCACGCTGACGGATGGAGTCCAGGAAGCTGTAGGTGCTCTGGAAGATGGTCTCGCTGAATGTCCCTGACAGGTCATCAAACCGTGGGTCCCGCACAACCTGTGAGCAGAGAGAAACAGGTGACGCATGGCTCCTATCAATATGTGCATTTACCTATGAGAGCCTCACAATTTAAGTCGAGGCTCAAGATCTCCACATTCACTCTACCTATGACTGCGTCTCTCTTAAATATACACACAAACCCCTTGAGAACAGTGTCTTGGAATATAGTTGCATCTATACACTATACGGATTTATTGCACTTGTTGAACGAGAAAAGCCTCACCGAGTCCCGGGGCTCTTTTATAACGGAGCGATGTCACGATGCGTTTCCCAATTAAGTAATTTGGGGTGTCATTTTTCAAATTTGGCAGATTTGGACAATGATGCTGGCACACAATGGCCTACTCTTCTTCAAATGACAACACGAGATCTTTAATGCCCACTCTGAAGCAAATGGTGTATCTAATGTTATGGTTAATATGGCATATACACACCGGACTAATAATCAGGGCAGCCTGGCCACAAACCTCTGCAACAAGGGTGAACGCGATACGACTGGGCTGTCACTATCA
This sequence comes from Lampetra planeri, assembly GCF_965212315.1. Classification (NCBI taxonomy): domain Eukaryota; kingdom Metazoa; phylum Chordata; class Hyperoartia; order Petromyzontiformes; family Petromyzontidae; genus Lampetra; species Lampetra planeri. Next base: position 6,006,462 of record NC_136131.1, read on the forward strand.
CCCTAAATTATACTATTATCACCCAGTGGGAGCATGGGGGGAAGACGTAAGGCGGCATGGGTGGCCATTGGGAGGGAGGGGGAACGTGGGGGGCGTGTGTCGTCACCTCCTTCTTCATTGAGATCACCTGACGCAGGCGACCCACAGGGCGCTTAGAGGACATCTCCACGGGCCTGTGAGAGGCAGAACACAACTTAATGAGACACAGTGAGGTGGATGTGGCGAGGTGGATGCGGCGAGGTGGATGCGGCGAGGTGGATGCGGCGAGGTGGATGCGGCGAGGTGGATGCGGCGAGGTGGATGCGGCGAGGTGGATGCGGCGAGGTGGATGCGGCGAGGTGGATGCGGCGAGGTGGATGCGGCGAGGTGGATGCGGCGAGGTGGATGCGGCGAGGTGGATGCGGCGAGGTGGATGCGGTGAGGTGGATGCGGCGAGGTGGATGTGGCGAGATGGATGTGGCGAGGTGGATGTGGCGAGATGGATGTGGCGAGCTGGATGTGGTGAGGTGGACACCCTGGTAAGGCACTGGTGAGGTAGACACGACTGTGCGGGGTCACGGTGAGATAGACGTGGTGAGGTGTTGTGGAGATGTTGTGATGAGGTGGGACAGTGGTGAGGAGGTATTGGTGAGGGACCGGTTCTTGTCGCTCCTCTTGGGCGCGCCCCCCGCTCCTCCTGCACGTGCCCCTGCACTCCTGCGCTCGAACTCCTTGGTGCCGATGGTCTCCCGCAAACGCTGAAGCTCCTCCAAGGACATCTCGGCCATCTCTGCTTGCGCACACAGAGACTCTGGGTTAGAGTGGTTAAATCGATTTATTTTGTATTATCGGTATTCGCGTTTTTTTTTTTTTAACTGGTGAAGCAACGATATGCCGGTCACATAGAAACGCCTGCAGCTTGCAATGCCCTTTAGAGCTCCCTCTATTGGAGGGGCCCCCATCCACCAGCAGTAGCGTGAGCGGGCATTTGCAGGGCTGCACCTTTTACCCGAGCAATTCGGGCAAATATTTACCACGCGGTGATTGAGGCCGCCTTGCCGTGTGTGCGTTCTCACGTGGAAATCCGTGTCTTCATGGGTGAACATTTCATTACCGCTGCCTGTTTCCGTTAACAATAGATTCTGTAAAAGGTCATCGGTTAACAACCCGACGAACAAACCAAGTCACAACACGCGACTCCTCACCTCACCTCGCTTCCAGCCGCTGTCCTGATCGGCGTCGCCAGCGAGCTCCGCGTCGCTCTCTGAACTGCTATCGTCTTTCTCATCTTCGTCCCCTTCCTTGACTGCCAGCGCCACACCTCCAGGTTGCCCCTCGGAGCCCTGCGCCACTGCCCGCTTCCCGGGGCTTTTGCGAGGGTCGGGGCCCGCGTTCTGGGGCCTTCGCTGCGGGGCCGATAAGCCTCGTCCTCGTCCCCGTCCCCGCTGCAGCTTCCCTCCCCGGGGAGGGAGACGCGACTGCCCCGGGGTCGTCCCCCTCCCCGCCCGGCGGGAGACGTCGCCTGGTAGCGGCATCTGGGGGTCTCGGGGTCTCTCGGGGGCTCTCGGGGTCGTCCTGGAACGAAAACGAGGGAGGACCACGAACTATACAGTGCGTACAGTGCGGCACGTGTGTTGTCACGTGACGGTGGCGCGCTCTGCGCATGCGCGGTTGTGTGTGTGTGTGTGGGGTGCAGCCAGGCGCTATCCACTGCTGGATGAGGCGGCTGTGAAACACCGAGACCAGCGCTCGAAGAGTAAAGATCACCCCCAGATTTTAAGTTTTCGTGACTGCAGGGATCCATACTGTTTGGTTCTTGCGGTAAAGTCACGGAGGTAGAAAATTAAACAAAATAAGAATTAAATCGCGACGTTTCGATTGCAACACAAGCAATCATCACGTTGGAAAACCACAGCAAAACACAATATTGATGATTGGTTTTCCCAGCTGATGATGATTGCTTGTGTTGCAATCGAAACGTCGCGATTAATTATTTTGTTTTCTACCTACGTGACTTTACCGAAACAACCAAAGAGTAAAGATCCCCCCATTGTAGCCTTGACAGACTGTAGGGGCAAGTGCTGTTAGCAGCTAGCAGCACCTATGAAGGCCGGCACGGCACACGAGAGGGCGGGTGGCCAACACCACGCCCGGCCGCCTTTGTCTCCCCAATGTTTACAACACCGCACCCACGGCTCACCACATCCCCCCTATATCCGAATAGACCCCGAAGATCCCTTGACTTCGATCTTACGAGCAGCTTATGGCACAAACAATTGCAGCAGCAGATAATGACACTTGATGATGAACAAATAATCGATTAAAAACTCTCCGGTCAGTGTACGGTGATCCACCACCATGCAGAAGCATGGCACACGTAGCGACTGCATGCCAGATTTACAAATAACTTACGAAGGAGGCATCATTACAGCAACGATTCAGACACTCCCGTACTGCTGATGAAATTATCTGTCTCAAACCCAGTGCAATGTAAAATTACAGCTGCTGCTCTACATCACTCGTAGGCAGAACACTGGCATCACCCTCCATCACATCACAGCACACACACACGTGACAGACACCAGAGGTGTGGACTCGAGTCATGTGACTTGGACTCGAGTCAGACTCGAGTCATGAATTTGATGACTTGCGACTCGACTTGGACTTGCATAACAATGACTTTGTCCCACCTCTGACAGACACACACACACCTGTGACACACACACACCCGTGACACACACACACCCGTGACACAGCACACACACCCGTGACACACACACAAACCCGTGACATAGCACACACACACACACGTGACACACACACACACGTGATACACACACACACGTGACACACACACACACGTGACACACACACACACGTGACACACACAACACACGTGACACAACACACCTGGACACACACACACGTGACACAGCACACACGTGACACACACACCTGTGACACAACACACACACACCTGTGACACACACACACACACCTGTGACACAGCACACACACCTGTGACACACATACGTGACACACACACCTGTGACACACACCCGTGACACAGCACACACACCTGTGACACACACAGTGACACAACACACACACAGTGACACAACACACACACAACACACGTGGCACAGCACGCACACACACACACCTGTGACACACACACACACACACCTGTGACACAACACATACAGCACACACGTGACAGCACACACACACCTGTGACACACACACACACACACACCTGTGACACAACACACACAGCACATACGTGACAGCACACACACACCTGTGACACACACACACCTGTACACAGCACACGCACACACACCCGTGACACAGCACACACACACCCCTGTGACATACACACACACACACACCCGTGACACAGCAGGCCCGGTGAAGGTGTTTTTGTTTATTTGCTGTAGAGAGCCAAGCGCCTCTCGTCGTGGTATAAAAACCCGAGTCGCATTATCATCACTGCCCTACTCAACTTTGACTGTATATCAAAACCCCCTCCCACTACAATACACAGTGCATATACAGTATACACTACAGTACACCTACAGTATACAATACATCCACAGTATACACTAAAATACACCTACAGTATACACTAAAATACACTTCCAGTATACACTACGTCTACAGTATACACTACAATAACCCACAGTATACACTACAATAACCCACAGTATACACTACAGTACACCTACAGTATACAATACATCCACAGTATACACTACAATAACCTACATTATACACTAAAATACACCTCCAGTATACACTACGGAATATACTCGTGCTCATACATTAAAACATTGCATCTAGAGTAAAATCTACAGACTACACATTACCACGAGTACTAATACAGTATACAGGGGTAATACAATACTATAGTACTGCACCACGTGCCAGTAGTACTGCATAACCAGTACCGTTTGAGCACGAAGAGACTGTCAGGACCAGTCCGGTGGCACGAGAATGCTGCAATGCAGTCGGCTGGAGAACACGGAACGGCATCCTGTGACCTCCCGTGACCCCCCGTGACCCCCCGTGACCCCTGTGACCCCTGGTGCAACACACGAGGGGACACAGCAGGACACACCGTGCAGCACAAAGACAAAGATCCCCCGTATAAACTTAACAGACCGGTGGGGCAAGTGCTGTTAGCGAGCACCTATGAAAGCCGGTACACGAGGGGGTGGGTGGCCAGCACCACGCCCGGCTGCCTTTGTCTCCCCAGTGGCGATGTTTATTACGCAACGCACCAGGTACTCATTTGAAGCGGAGTCGACCGAGGGGAGGCCCAGAGACCGGTTCAATTATTCGTCATCGGTGTTGGCCGTGAGCGAGAATCGAACTCGGGTCGCCGGGTTTATAGCGCAGAACGCACCGTGCACCACGCAGCACACAACTCACGAAACTCGCTCTACAATCCCGAGTCGCGAGCTCGCAGTGAGTGGAGTGGTGCCACCTACTCCATACCTGTCAACCCCTTATCAATGCCCTACCTTATTACATACCAATTTAGACCCTTATTGGTCACCCCGTGCCTCTTATAAATCTCAAAGTTAATCCTACAAATTTCCATCACAAGGGAGAAGTCACAGACAAAAACAAGTTTTTTTTTTGCCCGTATTGAAACGGCTATATGCCGTATGGACCTAAAAACTCAATTTCCCCGTACAAGAATGCGGGGTAAACCGTGTGGCATTGACAGGGAACGCGACTCTGTGAACGCAACGACTCTCACGGAGACCCTCCGTGAACCACACGACCCCCGGATTCCACACCCCGAGTCTCCCCATGAGGCCCCACGCTGTGCGGCACAGCGCAGTCTGAAGATATTACTACTATGTGGCCTCTCTCTGGCTCTGCTATGAGGAAGAGCGTGAAAGGTCAACTATTATAGTTTCCCTTCTCTAGGGCAGTGTTATTGACAAATATGTTGCGTTTGGTGTTATTTGTGCATCGCAGCCAACTCAAAATCGCAATTGTGTGTTTGTGTGACTGATGAATCCCGGTGACGTCTTCTCTAAACACTTGGCCCCTTGGCGTATCTGCGTTTCTTCACAACCCGCACTGGCCGGACCCTTTCACTGTGAACCCCCTCGATCCCTGCACAGGGCCCCGGGCCACCCTCCCTGCTCCCCCTTCCTAAGGGGCCCCACGAAGGGGGTCGGTCCCAGGTCCGCGTTGGGTGACACGGCTCCCGCAAGATCCACTGCTGCGTTTAAACGATATTTAAATACAGAAAATACTTTCTAGTTATTATTGGATGCAAGGTGGCCAGAAAGTGGAAAAACAGAAACGAATTATTTAAACTCATCTGTGCAGAGCTTTGTGCGTAACTCAACCCCCACGTATGCGTGGTGGATTTTCTCTGGTTTCCTGCCACACGAAGCCAAAGGCTCATGACTGAAATACAGTAGTCCGAATGTCGAGGCTGTTTTGGGAAAAGTTCGCTGTTATTTGACCAGACGCGCTCTGTCAACTAAGGAGGCTGCGTGCTTAATCAACCCTTAACCTACCATACACTGGTAAATAATATTCTTAGGTTTTTTCGGTAAAGTCACGTAGGTAAAACATTAAAATTAATAAAAGTAAAATAAAATAAAAATCACGACGTTTCGGAGGCAACACAAGCTTCCGTCGTGATTTTTATTTTATTTTACTTTTATTAATTTTAATGTTTTATCTACGTGACTTTACCGAAAAAACCTAAGAATATGAATCCTTGCAGTCACGAAAGCTTCAAATCTAGAACTGGTAAATAACTCTACGCCTAACCATCCAGGCACGAATATTATCGAACTAGCATTTTGCCCGTCCAGTAAATCTGAAACTTGCAAGCGAAAAGCAGACCGCGACGTGATATTCATTGCATCAATGCGTGGGCAATTTGCAAGGGCGCGGTGACACAGACCTATTTCATTTTAAGGTTATAACCCCATGTTCATCATGACGTCCTTTTACTTCTATGTCTCAACAGCGTTACGGAGATCGCGTGACATGAGGGTTCTGCCTTTGTAGCGAGGGTTGTAAGTTGACGCCGAGGAGGGCGGAGTAGGCGCCTCGGCCCCCCATGTGAATTGATGTCACCCGCTAATTATTATGAATGGGGGGGGGTCCATTTGGAGGACGTCACCTTATGATTATTAATGAGGGGGGCTGGTCGATGTGGAGTGACATCACGAGCGTTAAGGACAGACATTCCTGGGTGATTATAGCAGGTATGTTATCTATACCCCCCAGCCAACCAACCGCGGGTTCTTATTCCTACCGCCGAGTCTAAGCCAATCAACCAATTTTACAAGTACTTGTCCGACCCCCAAACTAGTGCTGGTCCTACGCCACATCAAAAATAACCAGCCAACTACACCCTATTAGCCCTAACCCCAACTGGCCAACCAGACACTAGTACGAGCTCAACCCCGAACCCGCTCCCGACCCCATGCTCTCTTCACTGCTTCTCGGGTTTGGAGGGAACAGGACCCTCCCCACCTTTTACAAATGAGCCCTCATCCATCACCACTACCTATGGAGCAATCCTCTACGTGAGCTTCCTCTACCTCTCAGCAGCAGCCTTCCAACACACACACACAACCCCTCTGCTCACGTGCATCACCACAAAGCGCACTAAAAACGTTTGTATAAAAACGAATATAAGATATGTTGGTTTAAACTAAAGACAACGACATAGCAGCTACGGACACAGCGGCAAACACGGCTGCGGCAAGATCTGCAACGTTGCAGCAGCAAAAGCAGCAACAGGAGCAGCAATAGGAGCAGCAGCAGCAGCAACAGGAGCAGCAACAGCAATAGCAACAGAAGCAGCAACAACAGCAACAACAGCAGCATGTGGACGCGCTGTCGGTGTTTGGATTCGGCCCAAATCCGCGCACCCCATCTCTAAACATTTAGGAATCGCGAAAAATATCCCTCGGGAGTGACGTCCTCCCCCCCTTGTCCAGTGCAGTTACATAACGGCACTCCCCCCGACATAAGTGCTGTCACATGACGTCTTGTATGCGGGCAATGACGCCGCGCTCGTACAATGGGACCGCTTCACGACTGAAACTTTAGAGACAGAGAAAAAACATTACATTTTGGGACCTCCTTTGCCAGTACCAAAATATGAGAATAGGTTTTCCCCTTTTTTCTGGCAACAAAACAGGTGTTAAGCTCTTAAAACACCAAACTGAAACCTTTTACAAGGAATCATGTCTGCATTAACCACAGAGTATAAAAACATACCCTATGCTCTATCAGAGGTATGTTTTTTGTTTGCATTCTGACTGATTGGTCCACACCAGAGACAGCTTTCTTTTGAGCCTTGTCTCAAACGGTGACAGCTTTCTTTTGGCGTCCTCTGGTCGAACACCTTTTGAGACGAGGCTCGAAAGAAAGCTGTCTCTGGTGTGGACCAATCAGTTTCAAAGACAATGCACATATTATCAGAGTATGTTTTTTTGTTTGCATTGTGACCACAAGTATTGTGGTTAATGCAGGCATGATTCCTTGTAAAAGGTTTCAGTTTGGTGTTTTAAGAGCTTAACACCTGTTTTGTTGCCAGAAAAAAGGGGAAAACCTATTCTCAACCCATTAAATAATTAATATTTAAAATCATGATTACATTTTAGCGAATAAACAATGAAAGGAAATACAAATGCGATGAATATAAATATGGAAATATGGGAATAAAATCCTAAATTGGGCTTAAAAATCGGAAACTTGCCACAATACGGCAGAGATACAGCAGCGACAGCAGCGGATCCAAGCCCACGTCGCGCCCAGGCCAACAATGGGTCGGGCAAAGACAAACGAGTGGCCGGGACGACGATGAATGCGGTAACCAACTCAACGTGGGAGAATCGTGACGCGTCTACAGTCCGGCCCAGAGGAACCTCAGCCTAAAGTGCATTGCAGGGAGGGCGATGGTGAGGAATGTGTTGTGAGTGATCCAGGGAGAGCAAGGGGAAATAGGTATGAAGCGGAAAATACATCGCCAGCCCAACACTGAACTCCACACCGGCACGAGAGTCACTGTGAGTGCGGCCCTCTCGCCCATCATCTCCACCTCACCTGAAGCTCACCTCTCTCATCCCCAACTCACCTAACACCACTAGCCACCCCCTCACACTCACCCAGAACGTCTCTTGATCGAGTCGCTCACCCCACTCACCCCGGGTCGTCACTCGGGCGCTCCAGACAAGAGCTCCCGTGTGTGTTGAGGGATGGATGTTACAGTTTCAGGGTTAGGACGCGACGTTACCCCGACGTTACCCAGACATTACTGTGCAGCACAAAGTGAGCTGGATCAACACAGCGCGAGGAGTGCTAGACCAGAGCCATGGTGACTGCGATCTCACTCAACTCCTCCTGTTCAACTACCGTGCAAAGAGCGAGGTCTATAAAAAAAAGCCCGGACAGTTTTTCAATGCGAATATTTCAGCAACGTTTTGATCATTTTTTTGAACCAGTAGTATTATATTAAAAAAAAACTATTTGTATTCCACAAGGAACGACTGCTACCGCTGTAGCCTAGAGGAATGTGTGGCCAAATGAACCCGGGCCGTGAGGGTCACGAGGCCGCTCCTCCCTCTGTTCCGTTCTGTTCTCTCTGCCACTCGAGCTCAGCAGCAGCAGCAACACAGCCGTGCAGTCACTATCGCACTCATTAATTGTCAAACATAAGCACGTACTGCACAGCTTAACTGGAGCGCTGCTCACTACACTCACCTCGACATACTCTCACCCCATGCACCCTTAACCCTCTCGCCTCAAGTTCCCTCACTCCACCTCTCACCCCGCCACGTGGTGACCTCCGGATGAAAGGCGTTAATAGCAATGTAGATTATTATTATTCGTACCCCACCATCACGAATACAACCACAAACTCTAGGTCGCCTCCTCAACCAAAACCACACCATGGGACCGGGTGGGGGGGGACTATCCCACAGGCGTGGGGGCGCAACTCCAGCAGCCACGTGGGCCCTGTGCTTCACTTGTAGAAACCCCCCCGGGGCCCACTGGGGCCTCCGCCCCCATGTTCCAGAGGCCCCACTGTTCCTCATGAGTTCAGAGTCCAGAGTCCAGCGTTGGAGATAGAGACGTGGGGTGATTCCCCTAGTCCACGACCGGCACACAAGAGGTCGCGGGGTGGCACGCCCCCCAAAGCACGGTGATGAAGGGTCCGCAGAGGACCGGGGGGTAAGGGCCCCGCTCGCACTCGGCGCCGGGCAAGGTCCAGTTGTAGGGCGTGCAGGGCCCGCACACGCGCATCGGGGCCCCCAGCACGAACACCCCCGTGGCGTCGTAGCCGTGGCCGCAGTAGCGCTCCCGGTCCAACGCCGCGCGGTGCTCCTGCGGGCGGAGAAGAGCGGTCCCACCAGGGTCCCCGGCCGCCTCCACCAGCATCGGCGGCTTGCTGGGTTGGGGCGGCGCCAGGCTGGGCGAGGGCCCCCCGCGAGGGGAGGCGCAGCCCGGGTCCGCGAACTCGGCATGGATGAGGACGCGCGCTGCGCAGTCCGAATGCGCGAACGTCGCGACCAGGGCCGCGTTCAGGGTCCAGCAGCCAGCGGCGTCTGCGGGAAACCGCAGCCTCCTCGTTAGGAACTCGCACGGCGGGGGGGGGATGGGCGAGGGGTCCAGAGCGCCACCACACTGCAGGTCACTGTCGCTCACCTCACACGCTCAACCACCCACCCTCTTATACAATTGCCCACTCACCACACTACAGGTCCCAACAATTCTATGATCATTCGCATTGTTACGCTTTGGAATTCCCTACCATCGTAGTCTCTTTTTCCCCCAGCTCCGATAACAATAACCTCGCTCCATTACAACTCTGAATAACTCTGATAACAGTGCTGTTTTGGTCAAGAACAGGACATTCAAGTGATAGTTTTAACCCGGTTGCCAATGAATGCACAAATCCCCATCAGAATAACATTTTGTTCTGCACTTAATTCGGCTAAATTCCAGCTGTCATGATATATTGCCGGGTCGACTGTCATGCGACGAACATTACTCTCATATGCAGGGTGGATGGGCAAGTTCCGCCCTCGGACTATTTGGCGGTCACTTGAAGGGATCCGCTGGCCGTTTCTCTAACAAAAAGTCTTGCATTGCTCTGTGACAGATTCAGTTGTCACCACGCAACTCAAACTATGGACCATATATATAGCAAACCCCTGCAGTCTGCGCTCCTTCAACGGACGAGGAACAGCAAAACTACACGAAGCCCTCGTGTCGTGGCTCGCAGGAGACCTCCATAATGCGCGTCTCAGCTACTGGACATTTTTGCTGCTGCTGTTGCCATCACTCACGAGAGTAGAATGTAGATCCTAATGCATTGTCTCGGGACGACGTGACGATGATGATTGCTCAATCGTGGACCGTTTGTCAGTCGGCTGCTGGACGAGCACGTGCGTCCTCACGCTGTGTGTCGTTTGCTTTTGGCGTTTCGTTTGTTGTCATCCCCCCCGCACCTCCGATTAGCGCGGTTGGCAACGTACGGTGCGAAAGAAGTTCAACATACAGTACATACTTGCAGGTCGTGGGGGTTACTTGAAGATAGCTCACCACGCTGTTCAGTGCGGGAGTGGGAAGATGGGGTAAAGTGAGACAATGGATGTTGGTGCTCTTCCCAACGCCTGTGCACCAGGGTAGTGTCAGTGCCCACTGTTTTACCCAGGGAAGACTGAGGCTCAAGACTCCCTGTCATGAGGGTGCTACTCCTACATTGTGGATGTTTTGCCATTAATTACATCAGTGATGAGAGTTCGTGTGGGAGTGAACAGGAGAAACTTGAAGAAAACCAGCAGTGCTGTGCACGAGGTGGTAGCTCAAAACTCGGCACAGATGGATTCAAGAATCACTTCCTGTACTGACATCTCCCGAGTAGCTGGCAGTCCAAGCTTAGAGCACCTAGTTTTTTCTATGCAGTCTCCCACCAAGGCAGTAAGCAGGCGCAATCTGGCTTAACGTCTGACACATAAGAAAGAGTAGGGGGCCATGCACCAGGTGCTTAGTATGCAGGGCCGAAGAAGTCGAGAGGGTGTATGTATGATGAGCTTCTTTCGCACCCTATGCAGCCAACCGAGCTAATCGTAGGTGCGGATTTTCTGGGATCTAGGGGGTCCGGCCAGAACCAGGGGGGCCCAGGAACAGGAACCTTAGGATCTCGTCGTCCCCCTACGTCACGTGTTGTGGGTTCCCATCTCCATCACCACGTGGAGCACAGCGGGGAGACGAATCCTCCTCCCCTCTCCACGCCATCCTACTTTCTGCACTACATTATATTGATCCCCCTGATAGAGCGCTGTGCCTTTCACGGGTGATGATGTTTCGTGGGGTTGGAACCCGGGGAGTACCCTAATTATAAACGCGAGGCAAAAGGGCCCTGGTATTCATGTGCTCGCTATTAATACACGTGTTGCTGTTGCTGCTTCTGCTGCTATCACGGAGGGACAGAGCCCCGGGGTAGGTGTGCAATCATCAAATCACCACTACCCCCGCGAACGTAATCATTATAATCAATCATTATCTAATCCACTGCTGGATGAAGCCTTCTTTACGTCGCAGCCGCTACCATCCCGCAGTGCTGCAATGCCATAATCTATCTCACTCCTGAGCTGATCTCTGACTGCCCATAGAATTACCATCGGCCATGGTCTCTTTCAGTTTCATTTATTAGGGAAAGCCTTGTGAGCCATGCGGCTCTTGACTCGGGTAAAACCTCAACCTGATATGTCTTGCCCAAGCCCCACGGACTAACAGCCAATATCATGCCCCATATCATGCTCCAAACGTGCATCTCTCCGTGATTCTTCGCACACATGTTATCTTTGCGTCTTGGCCAGTGCCTGCGTTCCCGAACTGATCTCACACCAGCAGCAAACATCCACCGATTGAAAACAACCCCCACAAATAACCAGAGGTGTGGACTCGAGTCATGTGACTTGGACTCGAGTCAGACTCGAGTCATGAATTTGTTGACTTGCGACTCGACTTGGACTTGCATAACAATGACTTTGTCCCACCTATGAGATGTGGACTCGAGTCATGTGACTTGGACTCGAGTCAGACTCGAGTCATGAATTTGATGACTTGCGACTCGACTTGGACTTGCATAACAATGACTTTGTCCCACCTATGCAAATAACGCTGCGCCCCACGAACCCCAAGGCGCCATGGCTTCATGCCCCCACCACCCCCAGAGCTCCGACCTGAACCATCCAAAGTTCGACTGCCAAAGTCGACCTTTGGGAGCGAGAGAGAGTGAGAGAGTGGAGGGGGATGTGAGTCACGTCTGCGTTCGGTGTTCGTATTCACCGTTACCTGGCCGCAGCGGGAAGGCGCTCAGTCTCTCCGACTCCATCGCGTGCGGGAAGTAGTGGTCCCGGAGACACGCGAGGAAGCACGGGTTACGCAGAGGCCACGGGAGCCCCTCGTCGGGCGCGGAGCAGCGCGTCCTCGTCTCGGTGGGCCTGGCCGCGGCCCGGGGCCCCCGACCCAGCAGCAGCAGCAGCCCGAGGATCAACGCGGCATTGACGCAGACAGAAATCCACGGCGGGTTCATGGTGGGGTCCTCCTCCTGGCACCACCACCACCGCTGCCTCGCTCCGTTCCCCGAGCGCCGAGGCGCTCAGCTCCCGTGGGCTCGACGCTGCGGCCAACGCGGCCCGACCAACGTGGGCGGCTGCTGGGGGGACGTGGGAGGGATGGGGGACGACTGCGGACGGAGCCTGCGGCCCCCAGCCGCTGTGCCGCGCCACGAAATCCGATACGCGCGCACGTCAACAGCGCGGCGCTGGCCTCCATTCACCGAGCGAGGGGGCACACATCAAAGTTCGCGGTGGATGAAGTGGCAACACCTTCAGGGGAGGCACCGTGGGAGGAGGAGGAGGACGACTGTGGGTGGAGGGGGACCGGGTGGTTTTTTGGGCGGGAGCTGGCACGGGGAGTTGGAAGGGTTGGAGAGGGAGCTGCGGGTTGGGTTAATTCTCAGAAGAGAGTGGCTCGTGGCTGCCCCCCACACCCATCCCCCGCTGGGTGAGGATGGCCATTAGGAACCCACGTGGCACAAAGTCGTGAGCGGGTCACCCGTGCCACCTCGCAGGTAAACAAGGCCGAGCGCGGAGCCAGTTGTAATTCCGTGCGCGTCGTCTTTGGTTGAGTCCCAACAATAATAGCCAGCCACTCACCCAGCCATACTTCCCCAATCTCTCACCCCCCTACACACACACATGCACGTACAGTACCCCACACACACACACCCCACGCTCTACCTCACCACGCACAATCCCCGCATGCCCATTCACGTTCCCTGCTGGAGGCGCCGTGCTCCATGCTCCGTGGCGCCTTGCTCCGCTCCGTGTTTTGGGTGCCTCTTCCTCCCCTCCCCGCACAGGAGAGAAGTAGCGGATCGCGCGGTCGGTCGCTGGGAGGCGGAACGGATTCTCTGCCGCGGATTCCGGAGCGGATTCTCTGCCGCGGATCCCGGAGCGCAGCCGCTGCACTTGCTGACTTGACCGGCAACTCTAGATTTTAAGCTTTCGTGACTGCAAGGATTCATACTATTATGTTGTTTCGCTAAAGTCACGTAGGTAAAAAATAAATAATAAAAATTATTGAAATAATAATAGAAATAAAATAATAAATCACGACGTTTGATACGGTAAATTTAGCTGTGACGGTCCCACCTGATGACGGAGACTTGTGTTGCCTCCGAAACGTCGTGCTTTATTATTTTATTTATATTATTTATTTTTACCTACGTGACTTTACCGAAAAAACCTGAGAGTATTGGACCGGCAACACCCCAGGGCTTAATGTCAGCCGGAGCTGTCCGGGACTGAGCTCCGGAAAATACTCTCGGTCTCCCACTATCCCTAATTAACACCGAATACGGTGGCCGTGGGATAGGTTTGAATGAGACACGTTGAGCTTACGGAATACGCGGCAGCTGTAGCAGTGCTGATTGCGTATTTACATGGAGCGCACGCGTGCAGGGGTATGCGTGGGGAGCGGTGGCGGAGTGGTTAGCACACTGCCCTACGAACCCGGCCACCCTAGTCCAGTTCATGGTATCAGGATGTCTACTGCACCTTCTAAGCCCTAAATGAGTACGGTACCTGCTACGTCTATCATCAGCATCAGGGCTGGTGTGGTTCTGGTGACACCGCCAACTTGTGCACCGTGCCGCCCTTCCTTGGTGCATCTCACGAATAGCAATTGTCCCAACAACCTGTGTAAGTACTAATAGGGGTTTTCCCCTTTTTTCTGACAACAAAACTGACACCTTTTGCAAGGAATCATGCTTACATTAACCACAATACTTGCAGTCAAATGCAAACAAAAACAATACTCTGATAATTTATGCAAGTATTGTGGTTAATGTAAGCATGATTCCTTGAAAAAGGTGTCAGTTTTGTTGCCAGAAAAAAAGGGGAAAAACCCTATTAGTATATTTTGGAACTGGCAAAGGAGGTCCCATGATGAACCTGTGTAAGCTATACAGGGAGTCTTTGTATGTGCCCGTGTCTCGTGTCTATGTACACGTGTGTATTTACACGAGTGTATATGTGTATGTACACGTGTCTGTGTCTCTATGTGTGTCTCAGCGAGCGCAGTGGTGGATCATTCTGAACAATCCCACACAGAGACGCGTCTTCCGGTCCAATTCTGTTCTCCTTATATTTAAACAATCTTGGACTAAACTTAAATCACTCAGAATTAAATCTCTTTGTTTATGACAATGTCATGTTAGTATCAGGTAAATCTTCAAACGAAGTCAAATGGAATCTCCAACACAATTTTGACTCAATTCAATATCAATCTTCGTGATTAATATTGTTTCTAAATCCCCAAAAAAGGAAGATAATCCTTTTATATATTTTTTAAAAATCCATTTTAATTCCCTTCAGCTATTACGGATATCAGAAACATAATAATTGAACACGCGGATTGTATCAAGTACTTAGATTTACTGATTGACTCAAAGCTTACATTCCAACCGTCATATAAATCACATCTCAAAGAAAATCAAATACAAAATGTTTTTTTTTTATAAAGATACAAACATTGTTTCCCCATTCGTTTGCACCTGCAAACTGTTCAAGCTATCATTCTACCAATTTTTGACTACTGTGACACTGCTTACAGATCAGCTACTCATGAATCACTAAACAGACTAAACCCGCTTTATCATTCTGCTCTTCGATTTACACTGGATGTGCCATATAGACTCACCATTGTGACCTCTAATTACAATTCAATCTCACATGACTAGATACAAGAAGACATCTACATTGGGCCCTGTTAATCCATAAAATCCTGATTGGCAAATCTGTGCCATACCTAGCGAATTCATTAATCTCATTGTTAAACCCGCTAAACCTAAGACGTCCATATAATTGCTTTTTAAATGTCCCAAGAACAAGAATTGGAATAGGTGACAAAGCCTTTGCCGTTGCAACACCAACGTTTCGGAACAACCTTGTTTTCTCCCTTAACATCATAAATGTTCATTTAATAAATGCTGAAGCAGATTAGTGCTGGATACTACAAACATTTGACAAAATATGTCATTTTGAACTTTCCCCATGTATCTATAATTACATTTTCATGTGCAATTTTATTGAGGGACTGTGTGTTGTCTTGGGGTGGTCTGGGATTGTTTTTGTTTTTCCGCCTTGCCCAAGATTGGATTGGGTGTTGAAAAATCAGCAGGAATTGATGTACTTATGCAATTTGTACTTATAAACGTTATTCAATTTATACTTATAATTTATATTTAGTGACTTGCTTGGCTTTCCTCTACTTTGCACTCCTATACGTTGATGTATAATTTGTTATTCTTGGTTCTTTCGGTAAAGTCACGTAGAAGGGAAATAATAAAAATATAAAACAATACAATTCTCACGACGTTTCGACTGCAACACAAGCAATCATTTTATTATTTCCCTTCTACGTGACTTTACCGAAAGAACCAAGAATATGAATCCCTGCAGTCACGAAAGCTTTAAATCAAAAGTATAATTTGTTGTTGAAACTGTCTGACCTGCCCCCACTGGACATGTGAAAAAAAGCTTCATAGCTCATCAGATTATTCCAGTCTAAATAAAGATTCTGATTCTGGTGGTTCCAGGCAAAGCACCCTCCCCTCTCCCCCATCCTCCCCCCACCTTCACGTGGGGGGTCCCGCTGGCCTGAGGGACCGCATGCGGAACCGCGTGCCCCCCTGGGGGCCTTCGCACGATACCCCCTCCCTGATCATCGCCAAGAGCAAATCTGCGCACCAGTCTCGGTCCTGTGGGTCCTCGGGCCAGCGCACACAGGGCCGGCCCGCCTGCAAGTGGGCCCTCACGGGCCTATGCCTCTGCAGCTGGAACTCGGGCAGGGATCCCAGCAGCAGCACGAGCACATCTTGGCGGGTCCCAAGGGCCCCTCCGCGACCTTGCGCCAGCCTCAGGGCCTCCATGCACCAGCTGTCGGCTAGGAAGCGGCGTGTAAGCACGCAGAGCGTGCAGCGACTCGCGTCCACGGCGCGGACCAGGTTGTCCATGTGGGCCTCGCCCGGCACGAAGTCGCGGGCCTCCAGGCACACGGACAGGGGGCCGTCGCGACCCCCGCGCGAGTCCAGACGGCGCAGGAGCTCAGAACGGACCCACGGGAAGTCTGCCTCGCTATGGCACACGAAGGCGTCGTAATAAAACTCTGCACCACCGCCACGTTTCTCGTTCGCCTTGGGGGTCGCTCCCCATTCCCACGTCAAGAGCAGCTCACGGAGCCGCGCGAGGCCTTGGTAGAAGCGGCGGCGGCAGCAGCGGTGTCCGAGCATGGCGACGAGGAGGAGCAGCACCGCAGAGGAGGAAGCACAGAGGAGCGAGAGGCGCAGGCGCCGCACCAGCTGCAGGTCCTCCTCCTCGCAGCCCTGGCTGTCGAGCAGCGCCAGCGGTACCGCCTGAAGCTCGGACGGAGACGCGCACCGGAGGGCGTCGGGAAAGGAGGCCACGGCGGCGCTCGCCGAGGAGTTCAGCCACGCGAGGAGCGGCATGAGCGTGCACGTGCAGTGGAATGGGTTACCGCGCAGGTCCAGGAGCTGCAGCAAGGCCAAGGGGCCCAGGGCCATGGGGTCCAGCACCACGAGGCGGTTCCATGCCAAGTCCAGCACCTCCAGGCTGCGCAGAGGCTCCAGCGAGGCGGCACTCACGCTGCTCAGGTGGTTGTTGGACAAGTTGAGAGTAAGCAGTGAGCTCAGGCCAAGGAAGAGCCCATCCGGCAGAGCCGTGAGCAGGTTTCTGTCCAAGAAGAGCTTCTGCAGTGCTCCCAGTGTGTGGAACATGTCCATGCAGTGGCCACTGGCCCACACGGCCTCCATCGTGTTCCCGCTAATGTCCAGGTAGACGAGGCTATTGTTTGGGCTCCACGAGGTGGCCTCGGGTGGGCATTCCCTTAGGAAGTTATCCGCAAAGAGCAGGAACTGCACACGTGGCAACGCCATAGCCCTCCACACCTCGCCCAGGTTGTGCAACCGGTTGCGTCTCACATCCAGGAACACGAGGCTCTTTTCCATGGTCTGCAGGCCATACAGGTTGCTCAGGCGATTGTCACCCAGCATGAGGTAGCTAAGCGAAGGCAGCTTTAGCTGCGGTAGCTGCAGGATCGAGTTGTCCCTAAGGTCCAGAATGGTGAGCTTTGGGAAGCCCGCGAATGCGGTGTCCTGGATGATGCCGATGTGATTGTGGCTGAGGTCAACGTTGCCTAGCGGGGAGTTCACTAGGTCCTTGAAGCTCCTCTCATAGATCTCGCCGAGCAGGTTGTAAGACAGGTTGAGAAGCACCAGGCTTTCGAGGCCCTGGAAGGCGCCCGGCGCGATTTCGTTCACCTTGTTTCTGCTCAAATCCAGGGAGTGCACGGCAGGGAACGCGCTGAAGACGCGTGGATGCAGCGAGAAGACGCGGTTCCTCGAGAAGTCCAGGACTTCCACGCCGGACTTCTCCAGTCCCAAGAACCACTCCCGCACCGGGTCCTTGAAGTTCATGAATGCAAAGGACCTGCCGATGTTGGGGAGGAAACACAAGTTTAGCTTCTTTATGGGAACCCCGCGAATACTCTCAAGGAAATGCTGCAGGCTGCTGGGGTCAAAGGTGGTGCTTGAAATGTCCAGGAGGTCGAAGGAGAGGTTGCGCAAGGGGTTGCCACACTCTGTCCAGTTAAAGGCCGTGTCCTGGAACATCCTAGTGTCACTCAGGTCCAGCAACTCGAGGTGGAGTCCAGAGATCGCCGCGAGGTCTCCCTCGCACAGACTTTTCAGATCCGTGTTTCTGCGGAGCTTGAGGACCCTCAAGGCCACCATGGAGAGGAAGACCCGACTGAGCCGTGCGCGCCGCAGGCTGTTGCCGGTGAGGTCGAGTTCCCGCAGGGAGGTGAGGTCCCGAAAGAAGTCACCCTCCAGCACCTCATTCTTCAGGCCGTTGTAGTCCATCTGGAGCTTCTCGAGCCGATGCAGACCCCACAGCGCGCGGGGCTGCAGGACGAGGAGGCCATTGCCTCCGAGGTCCAGCCAGCGAAGCTGGGGCAACTCGGCAAAAGCCAGGTCCTCCACCACCACCGGACCCAGGCCCTGGTGCTGTCGGCCCAGCAGCAGCACCTGGAGGTAGCCCAGCGGCGGAAGCGAGGTGCGGGAGAGGTGCAAGATGTTGTTGAAGGAGATGTCCAGGTTCGTGGTGTTCGCGGGGAGGAAGTCCCGAGGAGGCGGCTCCGTGAGATTCATGTTTATACAGGAGACGTAGCCGGAGTGCGGCTTAAGCCAACACGCAGAGGTACGCCCCATTACGACCGCCACCACCAGCACCAGCAGCTGATGATGATGATGGTGATTCTGGGCTCGAGGTCTGGCGGCGCGGACGCTCCTCATGATTCCGCTATCAGAGCCCTGTGCATCACCCACGAGACGCACCCTGCATGGTTGTGTACCGCCGCTGTCTCGGACTGTCTCTTGAGCTTGCGAGGCGCCCCGAGTTATCGGGGAGCGAGCGTGAGCCCAGTTAATGCCTCACTCACTCCCTCCACCCTCACCTCCTCTCTCCTACTGCTTTCACCTCACCCTCAACTCCTTCCCCTTTCTCTCTCACCCGTTACCACTCCCTCTGCACACACCCCCCACCTCCATTCTTCATCACCGCCCCGTTTCCCCATGTTATCTCTCCTCCCCCGCCTTCCTCTCTCGTAATCAAACTCACACACGTGGAGGAATAATAGCCGGTGCGAGCCGGGAAGAGGAGGCGCGGTTCTCAGGAACTCCGGGGGGTGGGGGGTGCCACGAGAACGTGCGCAGGGGGGCGGGCATCGTCCTCTGCTCGGTGTCCCTCATGCCGAGTCATCATCATAATCATCCAACCCCTGGCAGCCGCTCGCCACATCCTGATCTTTCACCTATGACTCAAAGAGTTCAATCGACTCACGTGGCCGGGTTCGCAGCGCAGAGCGCGAAGCGTCCGCAGTCACTCGAGATACTCACTCGAAATACTCATTCGAGATGCACTCACTCGACACTCACTCACGCGAGAGACTCACTCACGCGAGATACACTCACTCGAGACTCACTCGAGATACTCACTCGAGATACACTCACTCGAGACTCACGCCAGAGACTCACTCACGCGAGACTCACGCCAGAGACTCACTCACGCGAGATTCTCACTCGAGATACTCACTCGAGATACACTCACTCGAGATACACTCACTCAAGATACACTCACTCGAGATACACTCACTCGAGATACACTCACTCGACTCACTCACGCGAGATACTCACTCACTCGACTCACTCACGCGAGATACTCACTCACTCGAGATACTCACTCGAGATACACTCACTCAACACTCACTCGAGACTCACTCACGCGAGATACACTCACTCGAGATACTCACTCGAGATACACTCACTCGAGATACACTCACTGGAGATACACTCACTCGAGATACTCACTAAAGATACACTCACTCGAGATACACTCACTCGACTCACTCACGCGAGATACTCACTCACTCGAGATACTCACTCGAGATACACTCACTCGACACTCACTCGAGACTCACTCACGCGAGATACACTCACTCGAGATACTCACTCGAGATACACTCACTCGACACTCACTCGAGATACACTCACTCGAGACTCACTCACGCGAGATACTCACTCAAGATACACTCACTCAAGATACACTCACTCGAGATACACTCACTCGAGATACACTCACTCGAGATACACTCACTCGAGACTCACTCACGCGAGATACTCACTCAAGATACACTCACTCGAGATACTCACTCAAGAAACACTCACTCAAGATACACTCACTCGAGATACACTCACTCGAGACTCACTCACGCGAGATACTCACTCACTCACTCGAGATACTCACTCGAGATACACTCACTCGAGATACACTCACTCGAGACTCACTCACGCGAGATACTCACTCACTCGAGATACACTCACTCGAGATACTCACTCGAGCTACACTCAGTTACGCAAGCTACAACTAACTCGAGCTACAGTTACGCAAGATACTCTCACAACTCGCTTTGAGGCTTCCTGTCCCGAGCTCACTTCCCCGACTCACTGGCGAGGGTGATGTCCGCGATTTGTGTTTGTTCCCTAAACGGGAGTACCCCCTTCCACGCTTGTTCCATTTCTCGAGTTCCGTGGCCTCCGACGTCCGCTGCTCCCCTCTTGTCGCACCCGTTCCAACTTACGGCGCGTCGCCGTCGTCGCCTTTCGCGATCAAATTCAGTGCCGTTTTTGTCGAGCCACTTTGCACCCTGCAATCGGCTCGTCTCCTCCCGGTTCATTGATCCCAGTCCGCCTTCAGCAACTGCCCTTGGGGATGAATTCGATTCTCTGCTCCGGTTGAGTTCCTCCAAGATGAAGTCGAGGGAACTGGTTCTGCCTGCCTTTTGCACCGAATTCATCTCGAGACCAGATGTGCAGCCTTCTTCACACACGCCCATTGCCGCTGTCGGACTGTACCGACCGCGGTGTTGTTTGGCATGTCCGACGTTTCACTCCCATGTGCTGGCAGCTTTTTCAGTAAACGTGGTTCAACTCGAAACCACATCAGAACGCGTGCAATCTGCGCGGAGCTCTCATCCTGCCCTGCAGCTCAATGCTACGGGTACGCGATCAACTATTGATATCGTCACTGCTCTTGTGAATGGTAGCACCAATGTGTTTATAAACTCGATGACAATGTCTCTGCTGGCGACGACTTCATGTGAGTTCGTGTAGTTGTGCTTTCTCTACAGCAATTGCGCTATGAACGCGTCCCCCATGTTACATATTGCACTCCACATCTCTGATCCCGTGTCGGGAACATACCCTGTAACGTAGCTGTGAAGATCCCTGGTAACGTGGAGGTATCTTCACTGTTGTAAACTAAAATCACTTCATCATAAATTGTGTCGACAAAATAGCAAGCTATGATCAATCCACTGCTGCATATGAAAGTCTCCCCAAGCAATTTCTCGTGATCCCGCGGTTTAATAATACACCCAGCTCCCACACACAAGCCGATTTCATTGCTATATCAGATGTATGCTAATTCCATAATTTACCTACCCTTAAACATATGAAGCTTTGGAGCAGGGGAAGTTCTTTGGAAGGGTAAACACATCCTCGAACTATTCTATCAATTTTAATTCACGGCAAGCAGGGTGAACATTTGCCGGCCAGCATCGCGAGTGCGTGCTTGAATAAACCCCGTGTAAGTAATTATGTCCAGTCATACCTCGGAATACGACTGCTTTGGAATACGTCAAATTTTGTATACGTCGTGTTTTGACGAGAGAAAAATGTCTTGGGATACGACGTCTTGCTTGGGATACGACGTGCTTGCTAGAATTGTATGGGTCGGGTTGAGTCACCGCGTACAGTACCCGCGTACACAACTGTTATGGCTCTAACAAGCCGTAACAGTATTGTGTGGAATGACCAGACAATGTGACACTTCAGGAACATTCTTAGAAGGCAAAAACAAACTTCAATGGGCAGCTTTTTAGTAAATCTCAAACCTGGTGAGCCTCAACCAGATCCAAGTCAAGAAAAAAAACCACAGAATTTCAGCTTCCTGAAGTTTTAATGGAAGGGGACTCTCCTTCCAAAAAATAGCATCTCCTCCTCCTCCCCACCATCCTCGTAGGCTATCAACTCCTCTCAGCAAGGTAAAGTGATGTTACATTTTATTTCAATTTGTATGCATTTTAGTAATAAGTAGTGTCTAAATTATTTTATACAACACCATTAGTTTAATATGCCATATAAAATATAATTTCTTATACTCTGGAACGGATTTCCTTTCCCTTTATTTCTTATGGCAAAAATGTGTATGGTATTCGTCATTTTCGGTATAAGTCCTACCTTCTGGAGCGAATTAACGACGTATACCGAGGTACCACTGTACCGTACACTGCGTGGTTACGCAGTTGTAGACTGCACCGGTGTCAATGTTTACACCAGGCCCCCGTGGCAACAGCGCTGTCTATCGGTCACTCACGCGTAATGCAGCTCGGTACAAGCAGTGCCGGCCGAGCCAGAGCACAGCTCACAGCAGTGCAAAGCCAGATTGCAGACCGAGCTTCAGCACAGTTATGGCAGCATACAAACTACACTGCCGAGTACGCTACATCAGTCACATCTCGCACAAGTCGCAGTACAGCCACATCTGCAGCAGACAATAGCACCGCCCCCATCACACAGCCCCTGCACAGCGGGCCGAGTCACCACTCACAATGCGGACACGGGGAGCAGCATTTTCTTCCCCTTTATTCAAGAAATAGCCGAACGAAAACATCATCCAATACTCACGCTGCGCCCTCCAGCAAATGGAGCGCAATTGAACCTGCACACGCTCTACGCGAGCATCTTGCGTTGATTAACCGCGCTGACCTATGGAACAAAGCAAAGAGTGTCAACTGGCACGGAGGACACGCCGGATACGAGTCCACAGGCGAGAGTCGAGTCCGCAAGTCCGAGGGGAAGTTCGCAAGGAGCCGCACTCCCCTGCTTGCGGACCAAGCTCTCGGCCATGATTCTGACCCCGCAGATGAGAACAGAATCCAAGGGTGGGCTCTGACATATTGTGGGAATAGTTCTGAGGGCTCTGGGTATAATGGTGTGAGTGGGTGGATGGGGGGAGCTTTAGCGTAGCCGTTGGCGTGCTGCACCTCAAATCCGGTGCACGAGTTCGATTTCCACTCACGGCCAACACGAGTGACAATCTAAACTATTCCTGGGCCTCCTCTAGGTCGACTCAGCATCAAATTAATATCTGGTGCGATATGTAAACATCGTTGCTGAGACAAAGGTGGTGCTAGCCACCCACCCCATTGTGTGCTGTCGGCCTTCATAGGTGCTCGCTAACAGCACTTGCTCCAACCAAGTTTAAGGCTGTGAATGGGTTTGTATGGGTGTTAGTAAATGGGTGAGAGCAAATGGGTGGCTGAATCCAACAGACCAGACCCAGCGGCAGCAGTGTCCTGTGGAGGCTGCGATAGGCAGCCTCCCCTGAAACACACGGCACCGCACGCATCTCCTCGTGATGCAGTCGCACCGCTGAGGTGTGCCGGCTGCTGCTCGTCCTCTCAGCGCCGCCGTGGCACCTCCTCAGCACATCCAACACGCTCCCCGCCCTCACCCCGCATGTGAGATCTGAGAGGGCAGGGATGAGGGGGGACCCGAGACCAAAATAGGAGATCAGAAAGCAGAGATCACAGGGGACACAAGGAATGGGGGCAGCAGCAGTTAAGAGGTAGGAGACACGGAAACACATGTGGTTGCCGAGAGCAGAGTATAGGGGGGCACAACAATGCATTTTGGAGGGGGCCAACTACCTTTGCATGCAAGGTGGTGCTATTTGTCACTCAGGGCGAGTTCCCCTGGTGCAATATTTCGCCTTTTTTGCAAAATACTTTTGATTTCTCAAATTTGGACTGAGGCCTGTCACACCTCCGATTAGCATGATTGACTATGTATGGTGCGAAAGAAGTTCAACATACATACAACACAATGGCCTACACTCTTCCTAGAATTGTCATGGGATTGCTAACGTGCACTGTGAAGGAGACGGTGCATATTTGAGGTTAATTCCCCCACGGTATTAGCTGTGATTGGCGGAAGTGGTGTTTTCCAGAGCAGCAGCTTTTCTCACAATGGCACTGGTCGCGTTTGTGAGGCCATGATGCCGCGGGCAGGAACTGAGAAGAGGAAGTGAGCAGCCATAACAGGCGCAACAGGGCAATCAGGACAGACAAGACAGACTCGCTCCCACACACACAACCCTCGTTCACCACTCTCACCGAGATCTGCTCATTAAGATCCTCTCACTGGGATCCCAACATCCCAACCCAACAGAGCTGTTTTAGTTAAACATGTCCTCAGTTAACCAGCAAAGTCACACTGTGTCTCAAGACCTTTTCAAGTGGGGCCTGCACTGGGATATTTGGCTAAATCCAAAAACAAGTGTTTGTTTGGCTTCATCCGGGAGGAAAACCAGAGCACATGATGAAAACCCATGCATGCACGGGGGTAACAATGAAAGCCCACATCAATGGATACAATTGAATTTCTGCTGTGGCGCTTTTCTGCATTGTCACCACCTGGCCAGGAAAGAAAAATAATGAATACAATAGCAGCAGAAGGCCCCCACCACCCCTCCATCTCACCAGCGGCCGACACGCAGAGAGCCGTGAGCTCACGGTATGTATTGAATGGTGGCTACCCCAGCATCGCCATCCCACCACCACTTCCCTCATGGCCCACGTTCCATGGCATGGCCACACGTGACCGATAACGTTGGCTCTGCGGCCACATGATAGGGAGGCTGTGGCCACCGTCAGGAACAGGAGTTTGGCTCAGTAAGGGCCACCCCGACTGTTGCAAGAGACTGGGACCTGCTGGGTGCTGCCTCAAGACACCTGGTTATGTGCTTGCCACTGGGAGATCGGAAAAAACAGATGTGTCGAGTTGTGAGGGCCAGCCGGGACGTACAGCCTCTGGATCACGAGTGGAGTGGTCGTGCCACAATTTGTGTAGCACACTACACACCTGGCGATCTGCGTTTACTGGCCACGGATAACGAGCGTCACATACATATTTATGTTTAACTTCTTTCTCACCGTACGTCGCCAACCACGCTAATCGGAGGTGTGATACGACACACAGCACATCTGACACACAAGTCAAACCCATTAGTGTCAGGTGATATCTGAACAGGTCATTGTCCCTCCCCGCAACCTCTTTCTTCACTATTTCACGAGGTGCAGTGTGAAATGTTCATACACGTGATGACTGAATGGCATGGGAAGGCCTTCATCCAGCAGTGCTTTGATAAAGGTATATTTTATTATTGGGATCTACACCCAAAAGCAACATCCCTGGCAGCCAGGAGGCAGCAGCAGCTCACCTGCAACGGGAGCCCACACACCTTCCGCTAAATGCTGCACCGGGCCACGAGGTGGATACATTTCATGTTACCGATCTCTTCACATGGTCAAAGAAAGTGATTGGTGGCTATGTGGCAGAGCATAAACCCCAACCCTCGGACCACCCAGTGGATGTTCCATCAGCAGCTGTGGCATTTAGGTGATGAGCGGAATCTCTCTCAGATCAGCCGTAATATTTGGGCACAAGGGTAGTCAAAATAATACAATAACCCGTGGGAAGCTGACACAAATGTTTTACTTAAAACTATATGGTAGTTGATAGTGTGTTCATTAGAGTGCTAGTACAACGTAAGTTACATTCATTCATAGGCCACGATAAAACGGGAATATGCACAATATTGCGTGGTTTAAGAAGTTGTGGTAAAAGGTTTAAAGACCTCTGGTCAAGTTTACTATAGCCACGATAACAGTACATAACTACCTACACCCGCCTAAATGTAATGGGCCCAACACCACCAATTCGTGAAAACCCCAGCCCCAGCGCAACACCATAAGTGTTGCATGTCCCCTGCGGCACCATACCCATTATACCAGCTGTCAGGCAGAACGCACCACGAGGCACACACACAAAGACCCCCCAGAACGCACCACGAGGCACACGCACAAAGACCCCCGTCTAACCGTAACAGACTGGTGAGAAAATGCTTTTAGCAAACGCTTTTGTTGGCCAGCATGGCACATCTGAGGGGGTAGATGGCCAGCACCACGCCTGGTCGGCTGTCTCCCTAATGGTAATGTTCACACATCATACCAGGTACTCATTTACAGCTGAATCGACCTAGGGGAGACCCAAAAGGCTCAAATATTCGCTACTTTCGTGAGCGGGAATCGATCAGACCTTGCGAACACTCGTACATAGGGCTGACAATATTCCAACGATCGCTGCAAGCATCACATCTGTAGGGTTCGGTGTTTGTTGCATGTGAATTGCGAATTTCCTTTTTTTGCTGCACCTTGGCATGTGGGCGCCTCCGAGTTTGGGTACATTTTATGCGGGTGTCGTGGTTAAACCGGTTTAAAGCAAAAACGTGATGTGTGTGCAAAAGGAACATTTCCTTAATTTCAGTCCTGTAAATGAAACCCATTATACCCAGAACCACAGTACGGGGTTTAATTTTTAAACGCCAAGAATTGTTGGTCTTGACAATTCTAAAAGGCGTATTATACGGTAACCCACTCATTTGAAAAACGGTCATCACAAAATTCGCTTTTATTGGCCATATACACAAATGTGCAAAATATTTTTTTCAGCTTTATCGACGAGCACCAAAGTGAGTTGGTCAGGGACCCATGGCACCCAAGACACCTGAAAAATCCATCTTACCTGACTTGACACATCCATACATGTCAATCACCACGCCTGGCAAAGCCATCACACACCTGACAGCCAAACGCGTCAAAACACTTGCACGTATTCCACCCAACACACGCGCTCATCATTCACAACCCTCACGCCAACACCTTACGCACGCATCACACACATGCAATACTTACCAGGGCCTGCAGCACTTGCCACCCCCTACAGCACACACACGTACCACAGTAGCACGAAGCCACGCCACACACGCCGTGCACATGGAGCGAGCGAGCTCCTGTGCGCGAAGGGGTACGGGGGGGGCAGGCGCTTTCCACGGGCCCCTTGCACCACCACACGCCTCTACCTGCCACCTCCTCCTTACCTGTGCCTCTCGGCCCGCCTCACCCCCTAACTCCAATCTTCCCTCGCACCCTCGCCGGCCGAGGCCCCACGTCCGCCCAGCCGCTGCGCCCTTAGGGGGTTCGGGTCCCCGCCGCTGCTGCTGCTACTCGATGCCCGCGTTTAGGGCCCCGGGGGTCACGCGAGATCGGAGGCCCACGGGGGGACGGTGTGGGCCCTGGGGCCGCTGCCGGTTTACGATGAAGCGAGACGGAGCAGGCCGGGTCCAAGAGTCGGGAGATGGAGTTTATTACAAACAGCGCGTACAGGGCCGAGCCGAGCGTTTTGTTTAATCCGTTTACCTCCGCCATGACCCGCGAGTGTTTTTATGAATGTAGTTTTAATATTAAACAAAAGGTATCTTCTAAAATTATTAAAGAACATCCGCCGACAAATCACTGCAACTACGGAAAGATCGGAGAGATTAAAACGCAATTCTCACGAGAAACAAGAGCGAACCCCAACCTAAGACCCCGCGTCGCGCCAGCGGTGCCGCCTGAACCCGCGAGTCTCTTCCCGGGCTTCAACAAAACAAACAGCGCGGGGGGATTGGGGATGTCGGGGGTGGTGACGACGGCCTCACGCGTTAAAACACAAGGGGGTAGTAGACGAGAGAGAAAGGGGGGGTCCCCGCTCTCAGCTTAGACGGGGAATGAAGTCGTGGGGGGGGGGGGAGAACGACGGCCGCGCAAATGCGGGCCCCGAGAGACGCCGCAGCCGCCACGTGGAAGGGGCGAGAGAGCGCGGGACGACGACGAATGTGGACCCCCCCCCCCGCCGAGCGACCCATCGTGGTCCCCAGAGGCCTCCTCCTCCCGCTAGTAGCCCCTGCGATCCCCGTTGAATCGGCCGTACGCGTCGTCGCGGTCGAGACTCGAGCCCATGCGGTAGCGCGCAGAGGGCCCCCCCCCCGGGCTCATGGCGCGCCGCGCGAACATCGCGGGCCCCCCCCCCGAGGGCCCCAGCGAGCCCCCCCCGAAGCCGCGGCTAAGCGGGCTGCGCTCCCTAGCCCCGACCGAGCGGTAGTAGTAGGGGTCTCGGGGCGGCGGAGGAGGCGGCGGCAGCGGGCGGCGATCGTAGTAGGGGTCGGGCGCGTACGCGGGCGGCAGCGGCGGCGCGGGCCGCCCTCGGGAGCCCCCGAAGCGATCGTCGAAGAAGCCGCCGCGGTCGCCGGGCCGAGGGCCCCCCATGCCCGGGTAGGGCCGCCCGAAGCCGCCCCCCCCACCGGCAGCCGCCAAGTGAGCCGGGAGGTGCGAGGGCGGTGGGGGTGGAGGAGGCGGCGGTGGAGGAGGCGGCGGGTAGGGCCGCCCGTAGCCCAGGTGGTGGTGAGGGTGCGGCAGGGGGTAGGCCACGAAAGGCGGCGGTGGTGGCGGTGGAGGCGGCGGGTGGTGCGGGTGGTGGTGGTGATGATGGTGCGGCGGCATCGGCGGCATGGGGCCTCCGTTGCGGTAGCCACCGCCACCACCGCCGTCTCCTCCCTCCTCTCCTCGGTGCATGTGGCTGACGGAGAGCTTCACGTTGATGGTGCGGCCGCCCAGCAAGTTGCCGTGCAAGGCGGAGATGGCGTCCTCTGCTGCCGAGCCGCGCTCCATGTGCACGAAGGCGAAGTCCTTGACGATGTCGCACTCGAGCACGCGGCCGTACTCGCCGAACAGCTCCTTGATCTGCGTAGTGGTCACGGAGGGGTCCACGTTGCCCACGAACACCTTGACGGCGTTGCGCACGTTGGTGGTGGAGTAGAGCACGTTGATTCGATTGCCGCCGAAGCTGGACTTGTGCAGCAGCTGGATCGCCGTCTTGGCGTCCATCTCCTTCTCCATGTGCACGAACGCGTAATTGCGCATCACGTCGCAGTCGTTAACCTGCCCGTACTTCTCGAAGAGCTCGCGCAGCGCGCTCGGCTCCGTGTCGGACGGCAGGTTGCCCACGAAGAGCTTCACCATGGTGGCTTCGAGGAACAACGGAGGGCCGAGAAGAACGAGTCAAAAACGAGGTGGGGGACGAAGCCTTCGCGACCACCACCTCCTCCTCCCCCGAGGCGCCCAGCAAAATGGCGGCGCGTGGCCCCTCCGCCGAGTCACGAGATGGAGGAGCGCGCTGGGTCGTGACGTCATCGCGCATGAGGAGTGACGTGACGTCATCGCGCGGGAGGAGTGGCGTGACGTCATCGCGCGGGAGAGTCGCGCGCTCGCTCGTGTGTGTGGGGACGGAGCGACACGGCGTGTGTGGGGAAACGCGGAGCCAATGCCGAGGGAGTGACGAACGTGGGCACACGCGCACACGCGCGCGGCTTGATCGTGACGCCTTTGTTTGGGATCAAGGTGGTGACGTCACCGCGGGTTCTGGTCGCGCGTGCAATGTGGCGGGACGGGGTGACATGACGCGGCGACGCTTCGCGCGGGAAAACCGCGAGCCAATCGGAAGCCGCCGCCTGGTGCGCGACGGTTGAACGTTTCTCAGGGTTCACTCGCGAGCCGGCCTCGGGTCACGTGACGCGGCGAGACTCGACGGGGGTGATGGCCGCGACGTGAGCCCCCCGCCCCGACCCGACCCCCCAGTGGGGCTGCGTGGTGGTGGGCTCAGTCGACCCCATGGACACTTATCGAGAGGGGGAGGCCCCCCACGAGTCCCTCACGTTTCTCCATGAGTACCAATTCTTGCCATGTCAAGGTGCACCTAGCCTGGCACGAGCGCCGTGGTGAAGTCGCTGCCGCCGCGATGAATGACGAACGGCTGTCGTTTGAACCTTTGACCCCTGCGCTGTTGCACACCCTGCACCCTCTGTAATCCCATCACGGAAGCCCTGCACATTCTATAATCCCATCACGGAAGCCCTGCACCCTCTATAATCCCATCACAGAAGCCCTGCACATTCTATAATCCCATCACGGAAGCCCTGCACATTCCATAATCCCATCACGGAAGCCCTGCACCCTCTATAATCCCATCACGGAAGCCCTGCACTTTCTATAATCCCATCACGGAAGCCCTGCACCCTCTATAATCCCATCACGGAAGCCCTACACATTCCATAATCCCATCACGGAAGCTCTGCACATTCCATAATCCCATCACGGAAGCCCTGCACACTCTATAATCCCATCACGGAAGCCCTGCACATTCCATAATCCCATCACGGAAGCACTGCACATTCTATAATCCCATCACGGAAGCACTGCACATTCCATAATCCCATCACGGAAGCCCTGCACACTCTATAATCCCATCACGGAAGCCCTGCACATTCCATAATCCCATCACGGAAGCCCTGCACACTCTATAATCCCATCACGGAAGCCCTGTACACTCTATGATCCCATCACGGAAGCCCTGCACATTCTATAATCCCATCACGGAAGCACTGCACATTTCATAATCCCATCACGGAAGCCCTGCACACTCTATAATCCCATCACGGAAGCCCTGTACACTCTATAATCCCATCACGGAAGCCCTGCACACTCTATAATCCCATCACGGAAGCCCTGCACATTCTATAATCCCATCACGGAAGCCCTGCACATTCTATAATCGCATCACGGAAGCCCTGCACATTCTATAATCCCATCACGGAAGCCCTGCACATTCCATAATCCCATCACGGAAGCCCTGCACCCTCTATAATCCCATCACGGAAGCACTGCACATTCTATAATCCCATCACGGAAGCCCTGCACATTCTATGATCCCATCACAGAAGCCCTACACATTCCATAATCCCATCACGGAAGCTCTGCACATTCCATAATCCCATCACGGAAGCCCTGCACACTCTATAATCCCATCACGGAAGCCCTGCACATTCCATAATCCCATCACGGAAGCACTGCACATTCTATAATCCCATCACGGAAGCACTGCACATTCCATAATCCCATCACGGAAGCCCTGCACACTCTATAATCCCATCACGGAAGCCCTGCACATTCCATAATCCCATCACGGAAGCCCTGCACACTCTATAATCCCATCACGGAAGCCCTGTATACTCTATGATCCCATCACGGAAGCCCTGCACATTCTATAATCCCATCACGGAAGCACTGCACATTTCATAATCCCATCACGGAAGCCCTGCACACTCTATAATCCCATCACGGAAGCCCTGTACACTCTATAATCCCATCACGGAAGCCCTGCACACTCTATAATCCCATCACGGAAGCCCTGCACATTCTATAATCCCATCACGGAAGCCCTGCACATTCTATAATCGCATCACGGAAGCCCTGCACCCTCTATAATCCCATCACAAAAGCCCTGTACACTCTATAATCCCATCACAGAAGCCCTGCACATTCTATAATCCCATCACGGAAGCACTGCACATTCTATAATCCCATCACGGAAGCCCTGCACATTCTATGATCCCATCACAGAAGCACTGCACACTCCATAATCCCATCACGGAAGCACTGCACATTCTATAATCCCATCACGGAAGCCCTGCACATTCTATAATCTCATCACAGAAGCCCTGCACCCTCTATAATCCCATCACGGAAGCACTGCACCCTCTATAATCCCATCACAAAAGCCCTGCACCTCTATAATCGCATCACGGAAGCGCTGCACATTCTATAATCCCATCACGGAAGCACACCCATTCATGCTCGCATTAAGCCACCAGTGCGCCACGGAATTAAGCCCTCACGCGCTTCAAGCGACGGGAATTTTTAAACGTCCACACGTTGCAGCTCCCTGGTGTCGATCCACTGCTGGATGCGTGCTTCGCTGACTCCGCTAGGGCCGTGACAGCTGATCAGCGTCACCGCCGCCGCCTTTTGCCGAGTGCAGCAAAACCCGGATTCATCTCAGCCTCGGTCAATGATTCAAACGTGTGCAGTTTACTGTGATTAAGTACTGTAGACACCAACATCGGTGGTACTGCCTCATAGCTCGGTACAAATCGATGCTTGCGACCCGACAAAGACGCCAGATCCCTGACTGTCCCGGATCACACCCGGCAAGTTGGCAGCCCCATTGTGTTTTGTGGCCAAACTTCACGCCACTGGTCGGTGCGGAGTGGTCGACCCGGGGATTCGAGGAGCGATTTAATGCTTCTCAATAATGTGCAGTGAGTCGGTGCTTAACTCCTGTTTCCAACCGGTGGGGGGAAATTTCACATTCCTATGCTGGAGGGCGAGTCCATCCGTAGTGCATCTGTTGGCTCCCCCCAACAAAGTGGTGCCTATTTTATCGACCCCAGATGGGGCTATATCAACCCCCACCAACCAGGATTTCAACTCGCAACCTTTCTGATTGCGAGTCACTCACTCAGCAGCTGATAGCGCCAACCTGACCGGTTAGATTTGTGCATATGAACCTTATGGCGGGACCCCGGGGTCCCATAAGCCCCCGGCTCTCGCATAAACTGCGTTGCGACGTCATTTTATGTCTGTTGAAGACGAACGATACGGCAATCTATTCCTCTCGACGAGCTCTACACGATGCGATAATCAAGGTTTCAAAGATGTTTATGACTACGGCAATTTTGGCAACGACATGATAACAGGATAATCCGCGCCAGATGGGTCGCGACGTTTATGTGCGCAGTGGGACGGAGTCGCCAAAAGTAAATTAATCTTGATTTGAAGCTTTCGTGACTGCAGGAATCCATACTCTTTGGTTCTACCTACGTGACTTTACCGAAAGAACCAAAGAGTATACATTTATTAATTGCGATTTGACTTCCGTTTATTCGGGACCCGAGGGTCCAGTCATCAGGTTACACATTCCTGCGGAGGGAGCTGGTAGGAACGTTGGGTTGCTCGGTCAATGGCCAGGGTCAACGGCGGCGTGGTGTATTGCGCAAATATGCCCGACTGTAAGGGCGGGCACAAGCCGGCGTGAGTAGGTTAAACGTTGAGTTTTATAAGGGCACCACGGGGTGACCAGCCCCTCCCCACCCAGCCCCACTTCTCCCACCCTCCACCCAGCCCCACCCTCTCCACCCAGCCCCTCCCCACCCAGCCCCTCCCCACCCTCCCCTCCCCTCCCCACCTAACCCCTCCCTCCCCACCCAGCCCCTCCCTGCACGACGGACACAATAATCCCCTGTGGGCTGGTGTAACCATGAGGTTCCTACCAGTATTATGCCAATGCAGACGTACATTCTATAGCAGTGTTATTCACAAATCTACAGAGGGGGGTCACTTTCGCCGATAAGACGTCAGTGTGAGGGCCGCCACACACTTGAATCCACTGGGTTTGACAGCACGATGGGGTGTTTTTACATTTGTGTATTTCCGCACGTCTGTGGCCGCCAGTGGTCGGTGGGCCTTGCAATGAACAACACTACTATGGAATAAAAACACAACAGCATAAGGATAGTGTGGAAAAAAAACACTCCACACATTATTTGGAATAGACTTTAAGCGAATATCCATTGTGGAATTCAAACGCTCAAATGCATGGAGACGATGACAGCACTTGCAGACGAGGCATACAAACACTGAAGCGCATACAGACTATGGAATAGAAAAACACTACACACACAATGGAATAAATAGACGCGGAATGGGTCCCCTCGCCGTGGTGACCCCACGCGAGTGGTAAGCACCGCGGTGCCCAGTTATGCGCTAGGACCCCTCGCTGGCTTTCATTCAGAGTCGGGTCATGGACGGTTTGCAAAAAAATGTCCTTGAATAAACGTGAGTTTTCCACAACCTGCCTGCAACTTCTCGGTCATTTGTCTCTCTCGCCACGGGTCATGGTCAAAGTATGTGCCAGACTGCAGGCCCTTTGCTCGCTCTTTTAGGATGGGCGTCTCCTCGCCATGGCCTGAACTGGCCCCAGTATCCACCGTTTAGTAATTTAGCTCGGTGGGTGGCGACGGCCATCACCGCGGGTTTCTGTGCATGATGTAGGCATGCTCTATAACATCCGTACTCCACACAGCCCTCTCAATAGGTGCCCATGTGTCCCGCCTGCCTCATGGGTATCTACATCTCGATTCCTATGTTCTAGGCCTCCACACCGTTCTCCACTTGCATCAGGTTTCAATGTGTCCCCCTCGGCGTGTCTCCAAGTGTCTCAGGTCCTCTGGTGTCAGGTCCCCCACGTGTCTCAGGTCCCCCACGTGTCTACACGAGTCCCAGATCCTCCATGTGTCCTCACATGTCTCAGGTCCCCCACGTGTCTACACGAGTCCGAGTTCCTCTCGTGTCTTCACGAGTTCCAGGTCCCACACGTGTTTCCACGTGTCTCAGGTCCCCCACGTGTCTACACGAGTCCCAGCTCCACAAATGTCCTCACGAGTTCGAGGTCCTCCACGTGTCTCAGGGCCCCCACGTGTCTACATGAGTCCCAGGTCCCCCACGTGTCCTCACGAGTTCCAGGTCCTCCACGTGTCCTCACGAGTTCCAGGTCCTCCACGTGTCTCAGGGCCCCCACGTGTCTCCACGAGTCCCAGCTCCTCTCGTGTCCTCACGAGTTCCAGGTCCTCTACGTGTCCTCACGTGTCTCAGGCTCCCGACACGTCTCCATGAGTCCCAGTTTGTGTCCACACATGTCCCCACGTGTCGTCGTGTCACGCCCACCCGCCATCGGCACATGTCACTTGTCGGCGAGCGCATGCAGGAGGAGCGCGCGTTCCTCCTCGGGCGTGTGCCCGCCGTGACGCGCGCGCACGATGCACGTGGGCCGGTGCAGGTTCAGCAGGAAGACGAGCTGCTGCCGCTCCCGCCGCAGCGCCTCCATCTGTGAGCGCAACTCTGTGTTCAGTGCCTCCAGCTGCTCCGACTCCTGGGGCAGAGGGGGGGGGGGGGTACATCAATCAATAAACCTATCCATTGGTACATAAGGGCCTCTCTCCCCAAGCTGCCATCACCGTTCACGATGTACTGATCCGCACGGTAATGAATACCTCAAGACGTTCGTCCAATAACACTGTGGTCTTCAAAGGAAATACAGTAGAACCCCTCTTAACACCACCCCTGTTAACGACGAATCGCTTAGCCACAGGCCTCCATAGAGCCCAATGTGTTCACTTCCCGACCATTCCCCTGTTAACGACGGGCTGTTGTAGTTATATCTTGATTTGAAGCTTTCGTGACTGCAGGAATCCATACTCTTTGGTTCTTTCGGTAAAGTCACGTAACTAGAAAAATAAAACAAAATAATTTTTTTCTTTCTATTATTGACCTATATTATTTTAATTTTAATATATGTGATATATGATTTTTATTTTGTTTTATTTTTCTACCTCCGTGACTTTACCGAAAGAACCAAAGAGTATGTTGTAGTTACAATTAATATGAAATAATTCATTATTTTACCGTGTTTTTATATTATGTGTTTATAATGTTGTTAGTATCTTTATGCATTAATAGCCACTGCTTAAATATCATAAAGTACGGTATTTTGGGTGAAAAGGGTAACTTTCTATGCTATCGAAACGAATTAGGCCTTTAACGTGTATTTCCTATTCTCGCTTAACGACCAAATCGCTTAACGACCGGTTTCATGGAACCAATTACCGTTGTTAAGAAGGGTTCTACTGGATATAACGTTTCGGGTAATGGCCCTTGAAAGCATAATCAATATTTTAATGATGCGGGGGGGGGGGGGGAGCAAAGGACGGGGCTACCTGAGTGGATGGGGCCAGAATCAGAGCTGGAGGCGGGGCTAGCTGCCGAGTGGGCGGGGCGAGTTATCGAGCGGGTGGGACTTGTTACCGAGTGGGTGGGACGAGTTCTGGAGTGGGCGGGGTTAGTTGCCGATTGGGCGAGACTATTCTATGGGTCTTTCGGTAAAGCCACGTAGAAAGAAAAACAATAAAAATATCACGACGTTTCGATCACAACACAAGCAATCGTCTTCAGGTGAGAGAGGGTCGGGACTAGTTGCCGAGTGGGCGGGGGGTTAGTTGCCGAGTGGGCGGGACTAGTTGCTGAGTGGGCGGGGCGATTGCAAAGTAGGCGGGGCTTGTAGTGTGGGGGAGGGGTAGCAGGGGGGGGGGGGGGTTACCACGTGTCCTGGTCGAGCATCCCAGAAATGTGGTGCTCAGGGTTATGGGGTCGTGGTGTATGGGGTTAGAGGTCTGGGGTCTGGTGGCGCTGTCCCCCTCCTCACCCGCTGGAGGCATTCCGTCCGTTCTCGCTTCTTGTTGCGACACTTTGCCGCAGCCATCTTATTCCTCTCCCGTCGCCGCTGCCTCCGTTCTTCCTCCTCAGCCGAGACCTTGACAGTATATGAATACAGTATATATGCATTAATTCACTGACAGTATACATACAGCGCGCACACACTGACAGTATACGTCCAGTAGGCACCGACAGTATATGTGCAGTACACACGCAATATACGCAACACATACCCACTGACAGTATGCATACAGTATACACACACCTGGACAGTAAACATTCAGTATATACAGTATATATACAGTACACACCGACATACATGCATTATACTTATCGACAGGAAATATATACTGTATACATACTGACAAGTATACATACGGTATACACAATCCGACAATATACATACAGGATACACACTCACAGGCAGTATACATAGAGTATACACACCCCAGGTGTGTGTCTGTGTGCACGCTGTACAGGTGTGTGTTTGCACACTGTACAGGTTACTGTGTGTGTATGTGGGCACGCTGTACAGGTGTGTGTGCTGTACAGGTGTGTGTGCACACTGTGCAGGTATGTGTGTGTGTACGCTGTGCAGGTGTGTGTGTGTGCTGTACAGGTGTGTGTGTGCTGTAGAGGTGTGTGTGTGTGTGCTGTACAGGTGTGTGTCTGTGCTGTACAGGTGTGTGGGTGTGTGCTGTATAGGAGTGTGTGTGTGTGTGTGCTGTAAAGGTGTGTGTGTCTGTGCTGTACAGGTGTGTGTGTGTGTGCTGTATAGGAGTGTGTATGTGTGTGCATGCTGTACAGGTGTGTGTGTGCACGCTGTACAGGTGAGTGTATATTTAATCCGTCGGCTTTCGCGACCAATATCCATAATACAGTTTTTTTGTTAGATCTCGTGAATATGTAAATGTGTCGTTAACTCTCCCAAAAACCCCCACCACATCACTCAAGAAGTGCTCACAAGTGATGCCATCACATCTACCCCTCTGTTTAAGGAACGAAACAGGATTTATCCACAAATCTGGCTGTCGCCTGATGAAGCTCATTGTAATTACTGCTGAATCGTCGTACTCAGATTGTAAATGTTGTGGCTTTGCTCTCCAGCAAACCGGTGTGCTGTTCTAGTGACGAATTGGCATGTTCTGTTTACGTGACAAACCTTACTAATTGGCTGTCGGGTGGTGGCGGGTTTAACGACACATTTATATTTGTACGCGATCTAACCCAAAATAACTTTAAGGTGTGTATGTGTATGCAGACGCTGTATAGGTGTGTTTGTGTGTGCATGCTGTACAGCTTTGTGTGCTGTACAAGTGTGTGAGCGCGATGTTTACAGGTGTATGTGTAAATTTCGATTTAAAGCTTTCGTGACTGCAGGGATTCATCTTCTTGGTTCTTTCGGTAAAGTCACGTAGAAGGGAAATAATCAAATAATAATAATAAACATTATAAAATACAATTTGTATTTTATTACGTTTTATTATGATACAATTTTAAATACAATTTGTATTTTATTATGTTTCATTTTTATTATTTTATTATTTCCCTTCTACGTGACTTTACCGAAAGAACCAAGAAGATGAATCTCTGCAGTCACGAAAGCTTTAAATCGAAATTTACAAGAAGAGGTGTATGTGTAGTATACAGGCGTGTGTCCGTATAGTACAGGGGGGCCATATGTATGTGTGCACGTGACCTACCGGCGCGCGGGTCGGGTAGGGTCGAGGCCTCTCCATGGAGCCCACGGCAGGCCCCAGCGATGGCCCAGCCCCGGTGTCCGCGGGCCCTAGGCCCTGCGCGGCGCGCTTGCTCTGGATGGCGAGACGCAGGCCCTCCTTCACCAGGGGGGTCAGACTGCCCAGCTCCTCCATGAGCGAGAACGGAGACACGGGGCCCCCGGCCTGCGCGGCCGCCTCCGGCCACTGGGGGCCACCGGGTTGCCCCTGCGGCATCATGACGACGGCGGAGTCGGGGCACGGGGGAGCGGGGGCCTCGGGATCACGGCGGTGTCGGGGTCCGGAGGTCCTGGGTGCGAGGCCGCGGCTCGGCGCAAGGATCGGCGGCAGGTGTTGGGTCGGAGGCGGTCAGATCGGTTGGAGCTCTGCACAAACAACAACAACAACGACATTGACACCAGATACGAAGGGGATTGGTGACGCAGTGGTTCACACATTGCGATGTGAAATCGTCGACCCCCAGTTTGCAGTCCCTGCTACGGCTATTGACGATGCCAGCAGTCCCGAGTGATATAGGAACCAGTCCTGATGTTCCCTCGCTTCACCAACACGCATTGGACCAGGGTGGTTAAAGTATGGTATGACGAAAGCATTTGTCATCGAAACAACGCGAATTCAAACAACGCGACATGTAAAAATCGTAACTATTCTATACTCTCGCGTATGATGGTCTGCGAGCCATAACGAGAGGGCTTCAGCAGAGTTCGTGTAGTTTTGCTCTTCGTTCTCCTTTGAAAGAGCGCAGACTACAGCAGCGTTGAACTCTATCGTCCATGGTTTGGGTTGCATGCCTACACTCGCATTATTATGGCTTGTCTTTAATAGTCCATTCATTAAGGACTTGTGCTCATCGGCCTGCCGTCGATGTCACACTGGTTGCGACACTCCTCGAAGACACCGGCGTTCCATCAACCGCATCAGAACATCAACTCGAACTAAAGTGAGGTTGTTCCGGTAAACACCTGAATTCCATGTCATCGAAGCGAACGAGCGTAACCAGGGACATCGTCGAACGATGTCAAGTCTCCGTTTCCACCGCGCGAAACACGCGCGGCGCGCGGCGTTCTGCGCGTAAAGCTCCGGGTGGTCACGCGGCGCTCTGCAAGCGGCGGAGTGGTGCACAAGCAAATCAAGTGCACGATCGAGGGAACACGTGCGTGTGTGTATGTGTGTGCGTGTGTGCGTGTGTATGTGCGTGCGTGTGTGTGTGTGCGTGTGTGTGTTTGTGTGTGCGTGTGTGTGTGTGCGTGTGTGTGCGTGTATGTGTGCGTGTGTGTGTGTGCGTGTATGTGTGTGTGTGCGTGTGTGTATGTGTGCGTGTGTGCATGTGTATGTGTGCGTATGTGTGCGTGTATGTATGTGCGTGTGTGTATGTGTGCGTGTGTGTATGTGTGTGTATGTGTGTGTGCGTTTGTGTGTGTATATGTGCGTGTGTATGTGTGCGTGTGTGTATGTATGTGTGTGTGCGTGTGTATGTGTGCGCGTGTGCACGTGTGCGTGTGTGTGTGCGCGCGTTTATGTGTGTGTGTGCGTGTGTATGTGTGCGCGTGTGCGTGTGTGTATGTATGTGTGCGTGTGTGTATGTATGTGCGTGTGTGTATGTGTGCGTGTGTGTATGTGTGCGTGTGTGTATGTGTGTGTGCGTGTGTGTGCGTGTATATGTGCGTGTGTATGTGTGTATGTGTGCGTGTGTGTATGTGTGTGTGCGGGTGTATGTGTGCGCGTGTGCACGTGTGCGTGTGTGTATGTGTGTGTGCGTGTGTATGTGTGCGCGTGTGCGTGTGTGTATGTGTGTGTATGTGTGTGCGTGTGTGTGCGTGTATGTGCGTGCATGTGTGCGTGTGTATGTGTGCGTGCGTGTGCGTGTGTATGTGTGCGTGTGTGTATGTGTGCGTGTGTATGTGTGCGTGAGTGTATGTGTGCGTGTGTATGTGTGTGCGTGCATGTGTGTATGTGTGCGTGTGTGCGCGCATGCGATGCATGTGGTAGTGTAGCGGTTAGCGCGCTCCACTACGAACCCAGAGACCCGAGTTCGTTCCCCGCTCTCGGCCAACACCAGTGACGATTAATTTGAACCGGTTCTGGGCCTCCCCTAGGTCGACTCAGCCTCAAATGAGTACCCGGTGTGGTTCGTAAACATTTCCACTAGGAAGACAAAGCGGCAGGGCGTTGTGCTGGCCACCCACCCCCTCGTGTGCCGTGTCGGACTTTATAGGTGCTCGCTAACAGCACTTGCCCCAACAGTCTGTCAAGACTATACGGGGGGTCTTGTCTTGCATGCCATGCAAACCACAACCACGCGTCCTATATGACGACAGTCCACTTAATCATTGGAGGGGGGGGGGGGAGATTCACTTAACTCGCTCAAAGCAAAACTGCGCTGTGGTTTTACTTTAAAAAGTTGATCAATGTTTGCCCCGATCTCCATAACGGAATTGTGCCTCTGTGGCGCCGTGCACTGTGATTTGAGTAAAAGTCCGTAACGTGTTGCTTCTGGAACTTTACATGACACGGGCAACAACGTAACTACGCGCTTGATAATATCTCGTGAAAAACAATCAGCAATGATCCAGTCCAACACTCGTCACTGAACCCATCGCCACACGCGCCGCCAATCCTCTACGCGACAGTTCTTATCGCACACATTACAGTATATACGATACAGTATATACTTTACAACTGCTTTTGTGTTTAGTTTGTTTGGTACGTACGGTGCGAAATAAGTTGAACATACGACAGTACACTATACTGTATGCGTGCCATGAAGTTGCACACTTTAATGAATGTGTACAGCAACAGGTTCATTACAATAATTGCGGTGAATTAATTAATTAATGGGAAGGTTAACCTGCCGAAACGTCGGCAACTGTGAAATAAACCCTGCAATTTGTTGTGCACATTTATTTATAACATGTTTATAAACCGTGGAAATGATTTAAGTTAATCATAAACGGATCGCAATGATGCATCATGCACACCCTATTCTGTGTACGTGTGTGTGTTCATTTGTATGTGAGAGCGGTGCACTACGAACCCGGCCACCCGAGTTAGATTCCTGCTCAGGGCCAACATCGGTGACGATTATCTGAACCTGTCCTGGGCCTCCCCTGGGTCGACTCAGCCTCAAATGAGTACCTGGTGCGGTGCGTAAAAACATCGCCAATGGGGAGACAAAGGCGGCTGGGCGTGGTGCTGGCCACCCACCCCCCTCGTGTGCCGTGCTCGCTAACAGCACTTGCCCCAACAGTCTGTTGAAAGGTGTATGTGATAATCGATGTCTTTGTGTGTATATATGTGTGTGCTTACGTAGTGTGATGGTGCTCGCTAATAGCATCTGCCCCAACAGTCTGTTAAAAAGCTGAAAGGGAGATCTTTATCTTTGAATGTGTATGCGTGTGAACACGTGTCAGTGCTGTACACGTGTGCTTCACCTCTCCCTCCTCCTCACCCGGGCGGCCCCGCAACCTAACGCGCGACCTGGGCGCGTTAGGTTGCATACGAACGTCGCGCCATGTAACCACGCGCACGGTGAGAGCGCGACTCCTGTCGTGACACAGGGCCTCGCGAAGGATCACCCATTCCTAACCCAACTGACAGCGAATACTCTCTAAATTGAAATTCAGTTCCTAAAGAAACTCCCAGTACGTTGAGTGAAACGTCGGACATCATTATGAGCAACACTCGGATAGCTGTCCTGTTAAATATATTCGTCCATAACAATACCTCTTCGTGTGCTTTAATGAAGGGCCGAAACGTTATCTCGTACCTACTTTTCTGGTGAAGGCCGCAGTGTTATTGTTTTTGTTTGTTATTTGTGCCAACGCAGTGATCACCAAATAATAATTAGTTTAACTTTCATTTTAAGGTCGTAAGTCTCAAGGTATTATTCTGTGTGTGCGTGTCTCGGGGTCACGACAACTCTCGTGAACGTGACTCAAACCGAGTGAGATTTTAGTCGGAGGTGGTGATGATGTGCTACCCTTGCCCGATGGAAAATCGACGAAAGCGCTACAAGAAAACGGTGCTCAATTGACAAGAAAGCTGCACAGTGGGTTAGCAGCCCCCTCCAATGGAACCTGCAGAGCTGCGCCGAGTCTCAAGGCACATCTCAGGAGGGTCCTGCCCTGAGATGTTGGAGTGCAAACTCGTGTCTTTGTCGAGGAATACTTCTCAATTCATCATCATCAACCATGATTTATCCACTGCTCAGCGAACGTCTCTTCCAGCTCCTGCCATCTATCACGGCCCTGCGTTGATGTAAAAATCCACCTAAGCGCCTGCATACGATATTACTTTATCGCTCCATCTCCGCGGTGGATGTAAAACCCGGGCGCGTTTCCTCCCTCACTCTGTCAATCGTCTCGACCAGCCACCATCGTCCATGCTGGCGTTCATTTTACTGTGAGATCGAGGAGGCTGCTAATCTCTGCGTAGCTGCGCTTCTGGTTGTTGCACAAAGTCGCATCTGATGTTTCGCCGCGCTAATTTCATCCCAGGTCTCCCTTGAGAGAGGTGGTTTCAGTGGGATCTCACCTGCTCAAGCACACATCTCGTATATCCATTAACCTCTACACGTGACCACGTCAGATTGTAATCGTTTTCTGTGAGTTGGGTTAAGAATGGATGATCTTTCGCGAGGTTCGATGTCGCGACAGGTGTCGCGCTCTCTCCGTGCGCATGTTTACATGGCGCGACGTCAGGACGCGACCCCACGCGCCCAGGTCGCGACACG
The DNA here is from genome assembly GCF_965212315.1 of Lampetra planeri. Taxonomy (NCBI): domain Eukaryota; kingdom Metazoa; phylum Chordata; class Hyperoartia; order Petromyzontiformes; family Petromyzontidae; genus Lampetra; species Lampetra planeri. The sequence goes on from NC_136131.1 coordinate 6,049,224, forward strand.
ACGGGGCCGCCCGCGTGAGCGAGTAGGAGGTGAGCGGGTAAGGAGGAGAGAGGAGGAGGAGACGCGGAAAGGTGAAGTGACGGCGGAACACACGTGTAGTCTGAACATACTTTAGGTGTAAGAGCTGTTAGTGAGCACCTATGAAGCACGGCACTGTACAAGAGGTGTGGCCAAAACCGCGCCCGGCCGCCTTTGTCTTCCCAGCGCTGATGTTTATACACCGCACAAGGTGCTCATTTAAGAGTTTACCTAGGTGAGGCGCAGGACCGGTTCAGGTATCAATCAGCACTGTCGTTAGCCGTGGCTGGGAATGGAAATAACACCACCGCTCCCCGTAAACACACACAGACTCGCATCGTATACCGAGAGGGAGAACTCCATCAAGCAGTGGATAGACCATGTCTGATCACATAATAACTGTATGCAATGATGTCCATGTACAGATAATGACATCAGTGGCGAGAGGGATAGAAGCTTGTCCCTGGGGTCCCCTCTTTACAAACCCGCACTGATCAGCGTGGTGAACTATGGTCAAACAACCCCGAGGACCGACAGACATCATCTCGCTGTGAATTAACAAAAAGATGAACAATATTGCATTGTTACCGAGTTCATAGTTAACAATGACAGCACACACACAATGACAATGGGTGGAGAAGAAGAGAACGCGGACCAGGGCACAGCACGAATCACAGCCTGGCACCACACGTGAGTCGATGGGATGGACACGGCGAGGCGGAATGATGGCCGGTGGACGAGACTGGTGACAGAATGACAGCTAAAGGAGTGATCGCGTCCACGTGGGATGACCACTGCGGAGGTGGAGCCACGATATCATCAGTTAATGTGTAGGTGGATGGACTCTGATGATGATATCAAGAATGAAAGTAGGAGGTAATGAACGGTCCCTTACCTGCTCCGGGTGCACGTGAACGTGAAGTTGCGCTTAGTTGAGTCCCACTCTGTTCGATTATGTTTCGGTCCCGTTCGGCTTGGCTCGGCTTGGATTGACTTGTCTCGGCATGGTTCGGGTTCAGGTTCTATTATTAATTTTTAGCAGGTTCGGGTTGGATAAGTACGGTTCGGCTCGGTCCGACTTAGCTGGGTTGGGTTCCACTAGGTTTCATTCGACTCGGCCCGGTCTGGTGTTGTTGTTTTTTTGTCTCGATCTGGTTCGGCTCGGATCGGTGCCGCTTGTGTTTTTTTTTCTCACCCCGGCTCGGTTCGGTTCCGTTCCGCCACGTGCCCGCCGCGCTCCCCATGTCTCGCTCGCGCCGCGAGCGCGCCTCTTATACCCGGCACGGCTGGCGGTGACGTCATTCTATTTCAGGCGCGTGCGTGAGCGGCTCTCCCCCCGCTCCCTCACCCTTACCCCCCCACTCCCCCGCCCCTTCATGCCGGGCTCCTTTAGCGCCTGACGCAACCGGGGCGTGGGGAGAGTTTGGGGGGGGGGCTCGCGGATTCCCCAGTAGCGAGGGGGAGCTGGGGTCACATAACCCTGGGTCCCCTGGACGGGCAGGAGCTTCCAGGGGCAGTGGGGGTCCTGTCGGGTAGCTGGAGGGGTTCACTGTGCGCTGGGAGTGGTATCAGTGACAATTATGTGAAACGGTCCTGCACCTCTTCAAGGTCGACTTAGCCGTAAAATGATTAAGATGGTGCAGCGTGTAAACACGAGTTCTGGGGATCCCTGCGTTACTGTGACGACTTGTCACCGCTATAGCCAATTACTTGGTTCACCGACGATGTGAATCGACATGTTCGCGCGAGACATGGGCCAATGTATGATTTAAGGCATTAGCGCAGTGGTGACAGACATAAGTTTGATTTTGTAGCCCTTCCCCCTCCCCCTTCCCCACAGCTAAACCCACACACACTGTGGAACTGTATTGGCCAAACATTCCAATGCTGAGCGCACACAGCATCTGTCAACGTTTGGCAGGACCCTCTTTAAAAGGAGTCTTGAGACTCTGCGCGGCTTTGCTGGGTAGTAAACGAGCGTCATCTGAATTAACAGCTGAGCCTGCCTGGCCTCATTTGTATTTTCATTGTTGGCCCTCAATTCCCGCAATGTTGATCGTCGGCTTCCCGAGTCTAAAGCGCCGGATCTACGGCGTCGGTGTCGATTCTCAGCTGCGTGGCCCTTCCAGACCAGACCCAACAGCCACGACCATCCAGGATCGATCCACTGCTGGACGAAGGCTTTCACCGCAAGCGCTGGAATTGTCGCTAGAGGGAGAGAGAGAGAGCGAGCGAGCAGGTCCCCGCAGAGGAGCAGCAGCAGCGGGCACCCCACGCCTCGCGCCCCCTAGCGGCACGGCAGCAGCACTCGCGCCGTGGACAGCGGCATGGGGGGGGGGGCGTTCGTTGCGCGTGGCTGTGATGCCGAGTGGTGCTGCTGGCTGATGCTGCGCGTGGCTGTGATGCCGAGTGGTGCTGCTGGCCGATGGCTGGGGGTGCTGGCTATCACACTGGGTGGTGATGCTGGTTGTGCCGAGTGTTGCAGGGCGAGGCATGATCGTGCTGGCTGGTGCTGGCTGCTGGCTGGTGCAGGGTGGGGCCGGGTGGTGCTGGACGTGCCGAGTGGTGCAGGGTGGTGCAGGGAGGTTGCCGGTGTCACTCCGCTCGTTGACGTCGCTGTAAATTAATCGCGGGAGATGGCGGAGCGAGAGACACGAGACGGGACGAGGTGGGAGGGGAGACGGTAGGAGGTGGGACGAGAGAGGTGACGAGGGCTCGTGGTGGCCCGTGAAGGCCAGGATAATCGCGGGGGCCCCGTGAAGGCCGGACTGGTGGAAGGTGGCGTGGGCCCGCCCGGCTGGGAGGGTGGGTGGGCCCGAGTGGGGCCGCTCGCGGGCCGCGTAGAACCTTCCCGGGTAAACATCTCGACCATGGCAACAGCGGCGGCTGCTGCTGCGGCTGCTGCTGCTGCTCGCGGAATGGGCTCTTGCCCGCGCCGCTATTTGTGGTCGTGAGGCAATGCCGGAGATGGGGAGGGGTAGGTGAGTGGGACATGAGCGGTTTGGCCTCTCTATGTAATGTGAATAAGGACCATTGCCCGAAACGTCGCCCGAAGCGTCGCCCATTATATACTATTTATTTTTTATGGCCACATCGGTATCGACGAATGTGTTGAGTTTTTTGGGGTCAGGTGGGTGGATATGTAAATGGGGACGTGGCTAGACGAGCAGGTAGATAGATGAGGGTGATGGTCGTGGGTGAGTGAGTGAGTAGGTGAGTGGGCGGGGAGGTGAGTGGGTGAGTGAGTAGGTGAGTGAGTGAGTGCGTAGGTGAGTGGGTATGTGAGTGGGCGGGGGAGGTGAGTGAGTGGGTGAGTGAGTGAGTAGGTGAGTGGGGGTATGTGAGTGGGCGGGGAGGTGAGTGAGTGGGTAAGTGAGTGGGTGAGTGAGTGGGTGAGTGAGTAAGCGAGTAGGTGAGTGGGTATGTGAGTAGGCGGGGAGGTGAGTGAGTAGGTAAGTGAGTGAGTAGGTGAGTGAGTAGGTGAGTGGGGGTATGTGAGTGGGCGGGGAGGTGAGTGAGTGGGTGAGTGAGTGAGTAGGTGAGTGGGGGTATGTGAGTGGGCGGGGGAGGTGAGTGAGTGGGTGAGAGAGTAGGTGAGTGGGCAGGGAGGTGAGTGGGTAAGTGAGTGAGTAGGTGAGTGGGTGAGTGAGTGGGTGAGTGAGTGAGTAGGTGAGTGGGTATGTGAGTGGGCGGGGAGGTGAGTGAGTGGTTGAGTGAGTGGGTGAGTGGGTGAATGGGTATGTGCGTGGGCGGGGAGGTGAGTGAGTGGGTGAGTGAGTGAGTAGGTGAGTGGGGGTATGTGAGTGGGCGGGGGAGGTGAGTGAGTGGGTGAGTGAGTAGGTGAGTGGGCAGGAGGTGAGTGGGTAAGTGAGTGAGTAGGTGAGTGAGTTGGTGAGTGAGTGGGTGGGTGAGTGAGTAGGTGAGTGGGTATGTGAGTGGGCGGGGAGGTGAGTGAGTGGGTGAGTGAGTGAGTGAGTAGGTGAGTGGGCAGGAGGTGAGTGGGTAAGTGAGTGAGTAGGTGAGTGAGTGGGTGAGTGAGTGGGTGGGTGAGTGAGTAGGTGAGTGGGTATGTGAGTGGGCGGGGAGGTAAGTGAGTGGGTGAGTGAGTGAGTAGGTGAGTGGGGGTATGTGAGTGGGCGGGGGAGGTGAGTGAGTGGTTGAGTGAGTGGGTGGGTGAGTGAGTAGGTGAGTGGGTATGTGAGTGGGCGGGGAGGTGGGTGAGTGAGTGAGTGGGTGAGTGGATGAGCGCAGTTTCGGGATCTGCGGCCGAACTCCTGGACCCAGAGACCGGTAGTCGTTTGTATCCATCATTAAGTCTAAGCCAGGTTTGCGAGAAACTTAACATTGTTGTTGTTAATCCAAAGAGCTCAGGCTGTGTAAGATCAGTGCGCATTCGTGATGGGCTGGGCTCATAAGAGTGGGCGATAATTGGGAGTGGGTGGTTGAGTTTATAGGTGAGAGGGTAGGTGTGCGGGTGAGTGGGTAAATGAGTGGGTAGGGGAGTGAGTTGGTAGGTGAGTGAGCTGGTAGGTGAAGGGGTAGATGAGTGGGTAGATGAGTGGGTAGGGGAGTGAGTTGGTAGGTGAGTGAGCTGGTAGGTGAAGGGGTAGATGAGTGGGTAGATGAGTGGGTAGGTGAGTGAGTTGGTAGGTGAAGGGGTAGGTGATTGAAATTCGCTTCTGGAGCCTTCACCGTGGGCAGTCAGGGGCAGCCACCCTCTACCCATCCATTCGCCCCCTGCCCTCTTGATGTGAAATCTTGAATTAACTCTTGATTTAAACTCTCTATTTAACTCTTTATTTAACTCTCGCTTCCCCTCCGCCTCACGGGGGGCCACATTTAGCTGCGCTGATTTGAGGTTTTAAAAATAGAGTCCGCGCAATGAGTGTCAGTGCGTGTGTGCGCGTGTGTCCGTGTGGTTTTGTCAGTGTGTGAGTGCGGTCAGTGTATGTACATGTGAGTGTGTTTAGTGAGAGTGTGTGTGTATGTCGGTACTGTAGAAGTGTTCGAGAGTATGCCAGTGATCGTCTGGTTGGCTACGTACGGTACGAATGAAGTTCAACATACATACGGTGTGTGAGTGTATGTAGAGTGTGTGTGTGTGAATCAGTGTGAGAGAGTGTACGAGTTATTGGTGGGTATTAATGTGTGAAGGTGTGTTTGTCACTGGGTGTGTATACGTGTCTATAAATCGGTGTGTGAGTGTATATAAGAGTGTCTGTATGATTTCTCGAGTGTGTAAGACGGTATTGTAGTGGTTATCGCACTGTGCTACAAACCAGGCCACCTAAGTTCGATTCCCACTCACAACTAAGAACAATGGCGAATATTTGAACCGGGCCTCCCGAAAGTTGACTGAGCCTAAACTGAAGTATGTGCGAGTGTGAATATCTGTATGAGTGAGTGTGGAGTGTCTGTGTGCGGATATTTTTCCCTTGGGAAGGGCAACACGTGCCAGGAAATCTGTAGTCAAGGAGACGCATACCAACCACACAACTACACAGCCACGCAGTCACCCGCAGAGCCACACACAGTCACACCAAGAGACACACACAACGTCAAGACAAATACAAAGATCCCCCGTATAGCCTTAACAGACTGTTGGGGCAAGTGCTCTTTGGGAGTACCTATGAAGGCCGGCACGGCACATGGACGGCGATGTTTTACGCACCACACCAGGTACTCATTTGGGGCTAAGTCTACCTAGGGGAGGCCTAGGACCGGTTCATATAATCGTAACTGGTGTTGGCTGTGAGCTTGAATTCGGGTCGCTGGGCTCATAGTGCAGCGCGCTAACCGCTACACCGCCGCTCCCCAGTCACACAACGAGACACACTCACGCACAGACCCACACACAGTCACACACACAGTCACACAACGAGACACACTCACATACAGACCCACATACAGTCACACACACAATTCACACAACGAGACACACTCACGCACAGACCCACATACAGTCACACACACAGTTCACACAACGAGACACACTCACATACAGACCCACACACAGTCACACACCCACAGTCACACAACGAGACACACTCACACACAGACCCACACACAATCACACACAGACTCACACACAGTCACACACAGACCCACACACAGTCACACACAGACCCACACAGTCACACACACACAGTCACACGACGAGACACACTCATACACAGACCCACATAGTCACACACAGACCCACACACAGAGACAGTCACACACACAGTCACACGAGACACAGTCATACACAGTCACACACGTATCCACACACAACCAGCGGAGCACGCGTGTACAGCAATGACACGTGTAAACACATTACCATACCAAGACAAAGATCCCCTCCCCCCAGTATAGCCTCTAACAGACTGTTGAGGAAAGTGCTGTCCGCCGGTACAGCGCACGAGGGGCAGTCGTGGCTAACACCACGCCCGGTCGGTCGCCTTTGTCCGCCAAACAAACGTTGGTTCCAAACCGCACGAAGTACTCGTTTTAGGCCGAGTTGACCTAAGGGAGTCCCAGAGCCGGTGCGCATGTTCGCCTTGGCCGCGCATCGAACTCGGGTTGGCCAGGTTTGTAGCGCAGCGCGCTGACCACCACCACCACCACCACGCCCGCTTTGAACAATCACAAACTCACAACCGCACAGGTAGAGGGACAGGGGGGGGGGCCCTGCCCCCCTCCTCCACAGGTGAGCGAAACCGTGACGTCATCGCCGGCAGGGTCTCGATCTTGTCATGACGTCACCGCCTACAGCAGCCTTCGTGGAGTCGGGGTGGGGGGGGGTGATGGGGGGAGGAGAGGGTGGGGATGGGGGTGTGCGTGGTGATGTATGGACATTTGGGGGGGGGGGGCTCCTTGTGGGGGTGATGACGCCATCTCATTAATTATTAATGAGTGGCATCATCCACTCCGCCAGGGGGGGGCACTGTGTGCGTGCGGAGGCCCAGGGTCCCCCTCGCTTACAGCTCCGGGGGGCTTATCCCTGCTCCGAGTTCGGGAACCACTCAATGCACCCCTCGCGAACCGCGTGCCGGGACTAGAACTGTGTTGTGAGTCAATGTGTCCGAGGATCTCACCCCCAACCCCCACCCCCTCCACTGGAGCCCCCGACAAGACACGGATTGTGAGGTGGGGGGGCTTGGAGATTGAGTCACCCCCCCCGCCACACCCCGGTTACGGTAAACGATGACCCCGTGCCGGGCAGGGGCGGGGGGCCTTGCCTCATCGCCCCCCACCGCCCGCCAGCCTCCCCGCCCGTGCCCTGCCCGTGTAGTTGACGCTTGGTTTCACGTGATATGGTTGTGCGGCTGTGTGCTGCTCGCGATGATGTCCGACGTTTCGCCCCACGGGCCGGGAGATTTACCGGGAACTGAAACGTCGGACATCGTAAAGGCGTCAAGTGGCGGGCGAGACCTGCGATCGCTCGACTCGGCTCCTTGAGCGCGGCGCGAATTCATTGCTAATTGGTGCTGGCGTTCGTTAATTGGTGCTAGTGGTGGGACTGGTCGTGGTTGTGGTGTTGTTGGTGGTGCTGTTGGTGGTGCTGGTAGTGGTTGTGGTGTTGTTGGTGGCGCTGGCAACGGCGAGGCAACTGATGTGGATCATGCCGCAAGACGAGATGTGTGAGGATCCGCGAGTGATTGTGGTGGTGGTGGTGATGATGTCATCCCATGCAACACAAGATTACCGACCCCGGGCACGTGAATGCGTGGGTTCAGAGCAAGGCAAAACGAGCGTTGAAGCGATGCTCATCCAGCCGTTCACATCTCTGAGCCATTGTTGGAAACTCTACATTCCTATGACAAAAGAGCGACTTTATCCCTCCCCACCACCCTGACACCATCCCTGTAAGGAAGCCCGCGGGGTCGCGTGGCCATCAACCCCAACAGCATGAGACCCGACCCGGGCTGTTCCGGGAACAACGCCTCCCGAGTGTGGCTCCCCACCTCCCTCCCCCTCGTCTCGCTGAACCCTCGTGGGATTATGGGCGTCATCCCGCCGGGCGGTGGTGCTGCAAAGTGCGGCGGTGGCTGCGCACGTGGCCTGCAATCCAGTCGCTGTGCAGGCGGCCAGGAGTTTGTGGATCACACCGATGTTGTGAGACTCCCTTCCCAGTGGGCGCTGAGGAGCCACACCCCGCTTGATACAGCAAATCTGGCTGTGACGGTCCCACCTGATGACGGAGACTTGTGTTGCCTCCGAAACGTCTTGATTTTTATTATTTTATTTTTTATTAATTTTAATTTCATTTTTTTACCTACGTGACTTTACCGAAAAAAATAAGAGTATGAGCCATTAATTCTAGATTTGAAGCTTTCGTGACTGCAAGGATTCATATTCTTAGGTTTTTTCGGTAAAGTCACGTAGGTAAAAAATTAAAATTATTTTAACTCTACTTTTAATAATTTTACTTTACCTACGTGACTTTACCGAAAAAAACTAAGAATAAGTATGAGCCATACCCCGGCTCGCCAGGAGAGGGCGGCACAGCAACGGTGGACTCCACCTGTTCGGTCTGGATGTGATTAATGCCCCCCCCCTCGTGCGAATGGGGATTCTCTGGGTGATCCGGTATCCTCCCACATGGAAACTCTCATAAACTGGCCGATCACACCAGCTTCATATATAGAGGACGGCAGAGCTTGGATAATTGTTCACTGCGGATTCCGCCGCCTATGTACGACGCTGTGGAAGCTGTCGAGAGAAAAGAGATGCCTGGGACAGAGCCCCGAGCGGCGCATGGCGGAGGCCTCGGCGGTGGAGCTGCGACTCTCATGGAGCTGCAGGGCACACGCGGCTTGCGAGGCGCGTGAGACGGGGCGGCGACCTGCGGTGAGCGTCCTCCGGTGGTGGTGGTGGCCAATACACAGCACACACACAGTGCACACAACTCTACACCAGCGCACGCGCGTTACATCGCCATGTGTAACACAGCCCCTGTGCAAGCCACCGCTGGATGAAGCCCTCCCCACGTCTCGTCAGTCATGGGGTGTTGAATGGCCACATTATACCACGCCCGTTCGTGCGGATTTGGCGAAGGGTGGGTTCCGTGACGATGACCAGTTCAGATATTACTCGGCACAGATGTTCGCCGTGCTCAGGAATGTAATTCTGAGGGCCCAGTTCATAGCGCAGCGCTCGCCAACCACTGCGCCACCGCTCTTCATATAAATCCCACCACCACCACACACGCACCCACCCAGACCCTATCCACACTACACACCTCGCACACCCACTGCGCCCTGAAGCCGCCAGGTGGCGCTGCAGCTCCACGCGTTTCCATACGGCTCCGGTCACCGTGAGTAGCTCGACAGAGTATATTGCCTTCGATACGGTTTGGTTGCGAGTGCCGTGCCGTGTACGATTATACGTGCGCACTGCTGGGTACTGCTATCGGTGGGGGCTTCATTTCCTACAGGACTATTTCCCGGCTCGTTAGCAGATTTGAGTCGGTGTCAACTTGGCGAGTAGTAGCACAGAGATAGATATACTGGATGTGGTGTGCCCAGTTCGAAATGTTTTCCGGGTCAACCCAAATAAACCGCGGCTGACATTAAGCCCAGCACTAAACGCACATACTCTTATTTCACACCACGTGGGGGTTTGTAACCGATATCAACAGTACCATGGAGGGGTTCTTACGACATAAATATGGCCAGATCACTGCATGACCAAACCCAAAAATCTTTATGAATCGCACACAATATACACACACAACACAAACAATACATGCCTATAATAGTCATATGCAGCCGCCTCTGCCAATCCACAGCTGGACAATACAACCACTGTTGTGATCGATACAATTACACAGTCACTGCACGCACACAAAGCTGAGCTCTGCTATTATTCCTTATGTAGCCATTCGCCCAAACGTGTATTTATCGGGACCCGCCAGGGTGAAAAATAAGAACAAAATTTTTCTTGCATCGTTTTACCACCGAATCACAAAGACGTGTGATTTAATAATTGTTAAAGGGTTACCAGTGTGTGTTGGAGAGAATATTATTTTCGAGTAAGGAATGTGATTTGAACCCTCTACACAATGTTACAAATATCAAGTGTCAATACTTGAGAACGTATTTGTGCCAATCTTTCTGCCCATGGTGGACACCGGTCGTGGTGGTGGACGCCTCAGCGCCGCCTGGCGACTCTAGTGCGGGGGTTGAAAGCAGAGCGCGGTGCAGCAACATTGTCGAGTTGTAAGATCGTGCTCACCGTCTCTTTAACATCCCCTACTCACCAGCGTGGCTAAGTATGGTAAAAAAAAACCTATTACACGCACGGTGTGGGCAGGCCCTCATCCAGCAGCGGAGTGACGTGTGTGGTTATCGCGCTGCAATTACGTGCGTGGTTATACCGTGTGCGTGGTCATCTCGTTTTTGTAAACTGGTGTTATCACATGAGTGGGGTCCCTAGGGCCGAGTAACGGGGGAAGAAGACATCCCCTCTGGAGCTGGGGTCTCTCCAGGGATACGTGGGGAGGCGCTAGCACACAAAGACACAGACGAACCCAGCGACAGACACAAACACACCGAGATAAAACACATATACTTAAGACACAAACACAGTGACACAGAGGTACACAAGAACAAACACTGGGACACGAGCCCATACAACATAAACGCTGTAACAACAATAACCCAGGTCCACCAGAGAAACAGGAACTCGGTCACAAGCCAAGACACAAGTCCAAGCAGAGCCTGGGGGGGGGGGGGGAGACGCACGTGTCACAAACTCCACGTGGGTCACACATGGCCCCCACGTGCGCCAATGGAGACCGCCGTGCCCACATGCGAGGCAGCCGCGCGCCACACACAGATTGCGTCTCATTTTATTTGATCGTCTTCTAAGAGAGCTACAAATTCCAGGAGGAAACACAAATAATAATAATAATAATAAACACAACGCAAATCGATAACTTCTGCTACGCACAGATTATTAAGCTTTTACTTTTAGAAAAAACTCTATTGCAGCACCAAAAAACCATGACAACCAGCGACCTGAATGAGTCAAACGAGTTTAAAACATTGATAGTCACAAACAGCGGACACTTATAAAAACATAATACCTGAATCACGCCGCATAAGGGAAATTAGTAGAAAATGTGATTTCATTGAGATTTATGTCGTTAAGAGCTTGCGCGAGCTTGCGGAGGCAGCCTGCGCAAGCTGCGGTTGGTTTCGTGGCACAGACCCCATGCATAGGACTGCGCCGGGGCGGGGACGTAGGGGGGGGGGGGCCCAGGGTGCATGACCCCCCCCCATTCTTCTGCCTCGCCATCTACAAAAATGAGGCCAACGGACGGTTCCAACACTCAACCCCAAAAGATGGGCCCAGGCCCCAGGCAACAGGCATCCCCACCTCACCAGTATGGCCGGACCCGCTACACAGTGAACCTCACCAGTACAGCCGGACCGTCTCACTCGTACAGCCGTACCTGCCTCCCGGTGAGCTGTCTCACTAGGTCCAATGGCCCTTTCTTCAGTCCTGGACACAAGGCCGAATACCCCAAGAACAGGCCGAGGCATTGACTGGAAACATTTTAGGCTGAGGCCAGTGTCTAGGCAAGTGTCTAGGCCAGTGTCGAGGCTGGTCGAAGCCGGAGCCTCTGGGTCGAGGCCAGAGTCCAGGCTGGGTTATTTTGAAAAGAGCCGAGAAAGTGTACCCAAGCCAGCCACAATGCCAAGGACTCGTCTCCACGACCCAAGAATGCCCATGTCTCACGGCGACAGCTGTGCCTTCCTCACCAGCACCGCAGTACCTGTCTCGCAAGGAACACCTGCAGCTGCTGGACAAGCACTGTCCAGCAGCAGGGTGGCTTGTCCCATCTGACGGGGCTGCACAAGTGCGGTTGTAGCGGACCGACCTGACCCATTGACCGAACGAGTGCCGTGTCCAGGATATGGCGCCACACGGCAGCTCCTGCTAGCTCGGCGGCGGCACATGGCAGCGCACCGAGGCCCCAGCACAGACGTCGGCTTCACCCGCTCTCACCAGTCCCGAGGTGAGGAGCAGCTGCCACGACCCCCCCGATCCGTCTCTCCCCCAACGTGACGCCCCACTCCACCGTGACCCCTCACAAGAAGGAAAACATCGCCGCCCTCCGCTACACGTGTAAATCATCGTCAACACACAACCACACCACCACAATACTGGCTAGAAGGGAACAGCAGGCGACTACAATAGACCGACTACAGTAACACACGCCTCTCGTGCACGCCCCCCCCCTTCCCCCCCTCAACTCCGTGACTTCAGCAGCCCCGGGCGCCATTGCGTTACAGCGCCAACGACTTCTCCCATGCGGCAATAGCCTCCGTGCGCGGGCGATACAACTCCACATGGCTCCATGTGGCGCCACATTGCTCCAGACGGATCTGCGTAGCCTGCGACAGCTCCTCCTCCGCGTGGTTGCTGCAAGGTTAGGTGAGCGAGAGGTGGAGACCCAGGGACCCCGCCGGGCTGCGCGAGGAATCACCAACCCAGGCGGTGGCGACGTGCGACGTGACCGGCAGAGTGCGACGGGGCTGGGGGGAGACCGATGGTGCCGCTCCCTCCCACGCAGTCTGCCCCCGCCTCCCCTGCCCAACCCAAACGCTGCTGCTGCCACCGCTTGACATGAGTTGACGCATCCGGGCGCGCGGGGCCGGGGTGCAGAGGTATCCCCCCGCTCGGACGCCATCACCGTGTGCAAACTTCTTCTTCTCCTCCTCCCTCCTCCCCCCGCCTCCCCGCATTCTCCATCTCTTTCTCTCCCTCCTCCCTCTCTCCATCCCTTCCTCCATCCCTCCCTTCTCTCACTTGTCCCCACCCCATGGCAGTGCTCTCCTTTAGCTAACTGTCCATGTTGCTGCCTTCATCTGAAAATCACAAACGAGTAACGGTTTGAGGATTGAGGAAAATGCTGCGACTGCTCAAACAGCAGGGGTAGAAGTCGGGGCGTGGTGGGGAGGGGCGGTGATGTATGTATTATGATTAACTTATTTCACATCGTATTTAGCCAACCGTGAAAATCGGAGGTGCAGTGAGGGGTCACAGGTGAATGGCGACTGGTAAAGGGTTGTAATCTATCTTCACCTGTCATTACATCTCAGAAGGCACACAAAATTATTCAAACATGTCGACCAAGTGCGCACAGAATCAGAATCACCACAACAACAAAAACACCAATTACTGCGAGAAGCAATACAAATAAATAAAAAAACACAAAATGAGAATGTGTTGTCTCGTCTGTGTCTGGGGTCAACGCGTGAGTAATTGTTCACAAATAATTTATAAGTGCCTCGACGTTGTACTCCAATTGATTTCACGCTCAATGCAGTGGTATGGCCAGCCAGGCTGTTCCCGGTAATCAGTGAGGATGACAATGAGGGGCGATGGTTGAGGAGGAACTATTTTATCCCTGCGCATGATGGCAGTAATATGTTCAGGAGCTCGATGCCAATGTCGAGGTCTGCTGGCAAGGACGAGACGGCTTCAGGAGAGAGAGCCTGTGTAGTTTTGCTCCTCCTCCATGGAAGGAACACAGACGATCTATCGTGCTTCACTATCGGATGACGTTATGACAAACGCGGCATCGTGGCTTGTCTCGGTTGAGGGGCGACAGGCGAGGAGCGTGGTGATGTGAGGGGTGTGGTGATGTGAGGAGCGTGGTGATGTGAGGAGCGTGGTGATGTGAGGGGCGTGGTGATGTGAGGAGCGTGGTGATGTGAGGGGCGTGGTGATGTGAGGGGCGTGGTGATGTGAGGGGCGTGGTGATGTGAGGGGCGTGGTTATGTGAGGGGCGTGGTGATGTGAGGAGCGTGGTGATGTGAGGGGCGTGGTGATGTGAGGAGTGTGGTGATGTGAGGGGCGTGGTGATGTGAGGAGCGTGGTGATGTGAGGAGCGTGGTGATGTGAGGGGCGTGGTGATGTGAGGAGCGTGGTGATGTGAGGAGTGTGGTGATGTGAGGGGCATGGTGATGTGAGGGGCGTGGTGATGTGAGGGGCGTGGTTATGTGAGGGGCGTGGTGATGTGAGGGCGTGGTTATGTGAGGGGCGTGGTGATGTGAGGAGCGTGGTGATGTGAGGGGCGTGGTGATGTGAGGAGCGTGGTGATGTGAGGAGTGTGGTGATGTGAGGGGCATGGTGATGTGAGGGGCGTGGTGATGTGAGGGGCGTGGTTATGTGAGGGGCGTGGTGATGTGAGGGCGTGGTTATGTGAGGGGCGTGGTGATGTGAGGAGCGTGGTGATGTGAGGGGCGTGGTGATGTGAGGAGCGTGGTGATGTGAGGGGCGTGGTGATGTGAGGGGCGGTGAACATCACCGTGGGAGTCGCTCTCGTCGTGGGCCGCGTGCTCGCCCGGCAGCCGCTCTCCGGCAGGCTGGGTGGGCGGTGCAGGGCCCCAGATGCGCACGGTGCCATCGTCCGAGGCGCTGGCCAGCATGGCGGGTAGGCGCGGGTTCCAGCTCACGCAGTTCACCGTGTGGCTGTGCCCGGCCAGCACTGCAATAGGCAGCTCCCCGCGCTTGTGCCACACGTACACCTTGTGGTCTGCGGGGACAAGAGACATGGGCGAGGGCTGTTAGCGACCACCTATGCAGGCTGGCATGGCACACGAAGTGGGTGGGTAGCCAGCCAACAGCACGCTGGCCACCTTCGTCTCCCAAGTGTTGATGTTTACACACCACACCCCAGATACCTATTTATGGCCGAGTCGACCTAGGGGAGGCCCAGGGTTCGGTCATATATTCACCACCGCCTTTCGTCATGAGTCGGAATCGAACTCGGGTCCACAGTACAGTGTGTTAACCACTGCACGACTGCTCTCTCCACACACATACATGTACATACACGTGTACAGACACCCATATACGCACACACGTAGACATGTGCACACGTATGCACACTTGTGAATGTACGAGCCTGTACATTTGTGTGCGTGCGAATGAGTACGTGTGTCTGCATTGAATGGAAGTGCATGTGTCTGCACGAGCGTGTACACGAGTGTATGCGTGCGCAAGCACGTGGATCTAGGTGTGTATGCTGCTGGAGCAGGTGTGTAGCTGTATATGCGCACGCATGTGTCCGTATGTATTCACCTCTACGAGGTCATTGCCTCGAATGTTTGTGTGTGAGTGTGCGCGGGTGTGCCTGAACCTTCGCTGCCACTGGCAATGAAGTCCTCGTGTAGGCCCCCGAAGGCCGAGTGGATTGTGTAGAAACCCTGGGTGGCTCCCTGGTACTTCCGCACCAACACGCGGTCCTGCAGGTCCCAGAGGTGGACGCCCTAATCGCCCCAAACCACACACCAAGTGCTGTTAGCGAGCACCTATTAAATCCGGTACGACACACCAAAAGGGGTGGGGATGTGGCCAAATCCATACCCGGCTACCTTTGTCTCCACACACAGACCATGCCCGCCACAATCCGCAAATTCGCGAACCGCAAACTCAAAGCCAAATGGGAAAACTCGGGTTTTGTTCCCGACACCACCTTTTGTTTTATGTTACCCTACATCAACCCAAACATTAATCACGAAGTATTTTGAATGTAAAATTATAAATATTTTCGAGTCTTAAATATAACTGTCACGGAATATGTATAGAATAAATAAAATAATGTAGTGTACAACACTGTACATTGCAGGAAGAACATTTTGTGCGGCCGAACTACACAGCCTCACTAGAGGCTGGGAACACTGCGTGACCTGGAACCCGCGATGGGCCGCTTGGAAGACAAGACGGAGACAAGACGGAGCGCGTGTTCTTCCGCAATGCAGAACATACCCGTTATGTGGTGTTTGAGCGGTAGGATACAGTACGCAGAATGATACAGAAAGTGCTGTTTGGGAGCACCTAGGAAGGCCAGCATGGGTGGCCAGCACCACACCCATTCGCTTTTGTCTCCCTAGTGGCAATGTTTACACACCACACCAGGTACTCAATGAGACTAAGTGGACCTAGGGGAGGCACAGGACCGGTTCAGATATTCGTCACTGGTGTTAGCCATTAGTGGGAATCAAACTTGGGTCGCCGGGTTCATAGCACAGAGTGATTACCACGACACTAGCGCTACACGCATACAGGTACCTGGTGATCTCATCCGCCCACAACCAACTAACAAGCCCCCCCCCCCCGCTTTGTGCGAGAGACTGAGCGAGTGACTCACCTGAGTGAGCGGCTCACCTGAGTAGGAGACTCACCTGAGTGGCCACATTGAGCAACGCGAGCCTCCCGTTCCTGGACACGGTGAAGGCCATTATGGGGTGGTCCTCCTGGACACTAGAAGAGGGAGGGGCAGGGTTACTGCGTGGCCATCCTTCCACAGGGCCTTGCCTTATAGGGCCTTTCCATACGAAGCCATCCCCTACAGGGCTTTCCTTCCACAGGAACTTCGTCTAGAGCAGTGCTTCGCAACCTCTCTGGACCCCTCCAACCATTGCCAACCCTCGAGGTGAATATCACGGAGCAGCAAGCTCAAGGGCAGTTGAAACTACTTGTAGTCATCATTGCACCTGGTGTCGGTAGTAACTCCGCGGAGCACTTCCCATGGTCCCGTGTGAATGTGGGAGCGAGGGTGTGAGCGAGTGTGACCGAGCGAGCGTGCCAGTGAGCAAATAAGCACGTGATTACTTGAGCAAGTGAGCAAGCGCGCGAGATGCTTACATGTTGCGGTCCGTGAGCTCCTCGAAGTTGTATCCGCGAATACGCTGGTGTGTGTCGGACGCCAGCACCGTCTTGCCATCACCAACGCAGCACAGGCACTGTACACGCACGCCCTCCCAAGAGTCTAGCACGTTCCCCTCTAGGTCCTGCACACACGCACACGCAGCATGCCACCACGGTTTGACACGCGATGTACTGCGATGGGCACCGTATGCTGGGCTGCATGCTCGGTTGTGCTGCTCGCCGTGTGGTGCTGCTGGCTCCCGGAGTAATCACACACATCGATAGAACTGCCCGTAGTACTCACACACTGGTAGAACTGCCCGCGCTGGCCGCCTGTGACGAAGCGCTTGCCGTCAGGGTTCCAGGCGGCGCAGGTCAGGCTGTCCTCGTGCGACTGTGACATCTTCACCTTGAGTTCCCCGGTCTGCAGGGGAATACAACAGCAGCAGCAGCTCCGTCAGTCCAAACACGTTAGTAAACACGCATCAAATAATTTTAGAATTCAACATAAAGCAGAGGGGGTTATTGATGAATGATCCAGAACTCATCGATTCACTCTAGTAACTCTGCTCACTGGTGGTCAGTCGTCTCCTTTTCACTCTTCTATTGCTACTACAATGGTTATCGTCCCTGTGAACTTGTCATTGATTCCATTCCCTCCCATGTTGAGGACTCGGTCTGCCAGACACTGTTTCGTCCCACCCACACTGACTGAAGTTCACAACTCACTCACCCACTCACTCATTCACTCTCTACACTGCAGATTACAACACATATACTTCGGCTTATTCCTTCTCATTGCTCCCCTGTGGAATTCACTGTCATCATCATCATCTTCTCCCAAGCTCCTATAATAATCTTGTGTGATTACTTGAGAAATGCATTCACTATTATCTAATACTTCTCTGATAGTCCATATTTGTTGCTGGCTGCCCGACGCTTTGGGTCTGTGCTCAGCAACAGGCCGAGAGACGGGCATGGCTGCGTACGCACACCTGCACGTTCCACAGCCAGAGCTCGGAACAGTCGTCGGGCCCGCAGGCGATGAGGTGCGCATCGTCGGGGCTCCAGGCGAGGTAGGAGACTCCATACGTGTGTCCCTCCAGCGTGCGCGCCACCTTGAGCTGCTGGCTCTCCTGCCATGCATCACACCATGCGCATCACATGACATGTAGCGCAGAGCACGTGCAGCGCGATGCACGCAACACATCCATCACACGCTAAAGTCTACACTGCCGCCTCCTATGGTGCAGCGTGGTGTGCGTGACGGTGCAGTGTGGTGCAGGGTGGCAGGCAGTGCGGTGCAGGGTCGTGTGTAGTGCAGTTCAAAGTGGTACAGGGTGGTGCGCAGTGCGGTATGAAGTGTGGTGCAAGGTGGTGTGTAGGGATGTGTGCTGTGCAAGGCAGTGCAGTGTGGTGTGCGGTGCGGTGCTCTCACCATGTCCACGTCCCACAGGATGACGGTGGAGTCCTTAGAGCCCGTCGCGAGTTTGCTACCGTCGTTTGAGAACTTGCAGAACCAGACCTCGTTGCAGTGCTCGGTGAGGATCTGCCGCGTGTAGCATGGGAACTGCTTCCTATGCTCACATGGGGTCACACGGGATGGAAAGGGCCAGGCTATGAGCCCTCAATGGAAGTATTTGGGCAGGAGTACGTACGAGCACACGGCACGAGCACACGGCACGACAACACGCGCACCTTAAGAGCGTAGATGCCCACTCACTCACCGCCACGAGTACCACCACCACTGTAGCATGCACTCGCTCAGGCACTCTCGTATACCAGCACGGGTGGGGGGCTAATAGTGGGGAAGGCAGAAGGGGGGTGTGGTGCCACGCGGCGCTACCGGCTGCAGGAGTGGTCGGAGTAGAGGGAGACGCTGTCAAGCGAGGGCTCGTGCCGCGTGTTGTGGTAGACGCAGCGGTCACGCTGCAGCTCTACCGCCTGGCGCAGCAGCGTCTGCAGCCGGTGCGGGGGCAGCATCACGGACGGCGGCAGGTACGCTAGCGACACCAACAGGGGGCAGCACGCACACGGGGAGAGGCGCAGTTAGCACCGTCGCACTCGCTATGCATTTTCCTCCACCTCCCTTGGGTGTCGGGCCGGTAGTAATTCACTTTTATTTCACCGAGAAATGGAACATAACCCGATTGTAGCAATGTGACTCACGGTCTCATTCGCAGCGGTGCCCGGCAAGCCAGAGCACACTGACGGCACCTGCTCTTACAGCAATGTGTAGGCTACACGGGATCTTTTATCTTTGTTTCGTCTCTGTGCGTTTTTAAACACATCTATCTCCAATTTTTTATTTTCAGATCCCTTTATCGTTAGGTCACTTGGGAAAAGGCGACGTGGGTTTGTGGGTGCGTGCCCGTGTGTTGCATGTGGACGTGAGCATTTCTGCAAGCGTACCTGTGTGTACACCTTTGTGTGCACAGTTGCGTATGCCTGCTGTTTCTGAGTGTACGTGGTTGTATTCTTCAGACACGCTGCGTCGAGGCGGCGCGATTAGTGGTGAGGCCGATAGTTAAATGTTAAAATGCAGTTTTATTGAGGGACTGTGTGTTGTCTTGGTGTGGTCTGGGACTGTTTTTGTTGTTGTATTGCTGCCTTGCCCAAGATTGCATTTGGTGGAAAAAATTGGCAGGAATTAATGTACTTGTGCAATTGATACTTATATACTTAATTTATTTATATTTAGTGACTTGCTTGGCTTTCCTATACTTTGTACACCAATCGGTTTTTGTATTTTTTGCTGTTGTAACTTTTTGACCCGCCCCGACTGGACATGTGAAAAAAGAGCTTCGTGGCTTGTCGGATTCTTCCAGTTTAAATAAAGATTTTGATTCTGAATCGACTAGACATTGTAACAGACTACGTTTTTCTTGCAGTCAATTACTCGGGCCCCCTTACAAACGGTGGCCACCCCCCACATCCTGCCTCCTGAAGGTGGGAAACCCCCACTCTCCCCAAAGAGCCACAGCCAACGTGACGCAATGCGGGAGATGTTGCCAATTACGTCACCAAGCCCCGCCCCATCACTTCCCTTCCAGTGTCACACCCAGGAACAGAAGGGTGAATTTTTTTTCAAAATTATTTTAAAGTTATCCGATTGAGCAAATAATCAAATCAATAATCAAATCAACAATCAATATAAGAGTCAATCGCTCAGACCATGGGATGAGAGCCTAGCATTTGAGAGGGAGAGTGGGATGAGAGTCCAGTTCTACTCGCGAGTGAAACGCACGGTTGTGGGTCGCGGTCTCACTCTGCAGCTTCTCCAGGAGTTTGGAGCGAGAGGCGGAGCCCTTCCCTTCCCACGCCGCCTTCTCGCGCAGCCCCGCTGCATCGCTGCACATCATATACCTGCCCGCACGCACACAAACATCCCCCCAGTAGCCTTTAATAGACTGTTGGGGCAAGTTCCATTAGCGAGCACCTATTCAAGCCGACACGGCACACAAGGGGGTGGGTGGCTAACAGCATGACCGCCGCCTTGGTCTGCACCAGGTATTCGTTTAAGACCTAGTCCACCTAGGGCAGGCCCATAACCAGTTCAAATATTAGACACTGTTATTGGTCTTGAGCGGGAATTGAACTCTGGTCGTAGAACATTGCGCTAGCCACTACACTACCGCTTCACACATGGACACACAAGCAAACATGCGTGGGCCCACATTTACATGAACACACACACACGTAACAACACTGGGACACAATTGGCAAATACTGACGCAGAAAACACGCGCGTGTGAAAACACAGCCAACACATAGGGATTCATGCACGCATACATACATACATACACACATACAGCTTTACCAAAATACACATGCGTCATACACACAGACTCACGCACACACCTGCACACACCTACACGTGATCAAATAGGAAAGCAATGAGAATATAAACAGTGACAAATATATACAGGATTAACAAAACACACACAGCCACGCACGCACACCCCAAGCAAAGAGCAACAATCACAAGCACAGGGGAGCACGGCTCGACAAGCCAAGCGCGTGACGGTTGAAGCTCCACTGTTGCTTCGCTGCCGAGGACATTAATCAGTAGCGCAATCAGACGGTGCAAATAAAACTCAGCCAGGAAATTAATTGGGCCGACGCCGGCTGTTTCAGCCCCCCCCACGCCAGCTCCATCAGCTGGAGTCTCGTGGAATCACAAGCGTGTAGCGTCACAACTCCAATTGGCAGCGGAAGCGGCACCACGGGAAGGAAATGCCACCTAGGGGCAATGCGCATCGTCACGCTTACCAACCTGTCGCGTCAAAAACACCCACAAACGCCCATGCACCCTCACGGCGTTGCACAAATGCAGTCAGCGTGGGTTGATGCTTTGTGAGATCACCGACGGCGCCCATGGCAAAGTGAACAGTGCCAGCTGCACGTGGCAGATGGCGCCGTGAGCGGTCGTCATTCCGACCTCGCCATCTGTAGTGCTGGCCAATGGCTCTCGGCGCTTGCGTGCGGCAGCAGCAGCGCCGTGATTCCAGGACTGTGGCCAGAGTGGAAGGGCGCTGCTTCAAGCATTGCCTGAGATTCTAAGGGCCACATTGATAAGGGCAGCACCGCCTCTTGCGATCGCTTTGGCAGAAGGATTCAAACACCTATTTATTACGAACCTATCGATTTGCATTGGTAGCGATTCGATGAATGCCCATGATTTGATTCAGGAATTAATAACATTTATCTAGTTCGGATTTGATGGATGAGCCTCTGGGGCTGTGCTGACGCTCACTATGCACAAAGAGCCGGGCAGGGGAGCCACCTGTGGGTCGCCCTCTCAGCTAGGTCCCAGCATGCACCGGGGCCGTGTGCTCAATCACCATCTAACAACTATTGTCAATTCTGCTTTGAAGCAGAGCAATTGCCCAATTCATCACTTACTGTTCAATATTCCCTCCTCAGGGCGATGTAATCGTCGAATGTGTTGAGAGTTTGTTTTTTTGCTTGTGCACGACAGCCAACACAGTATTACTAAATGTTCTGCATAATATTCCCATCCATAATATGTCACCCCATTGTTGGATCAAGGCGACGTTAACAGTGGTGAAAGTTTGACCATCCTTCACCAAGACCGGTTCGAGCATCACTCGCCACCGAGTGATATCCAAAGCATGGCCAGGAATTGAACTTGAGTCGCTGGGTTTATAGTGCAGTGCTCTAACCACAGTGCTCTAACCACAGTGCCACCACTTCGGTCATAATTTTATTGAGTGGAACTGGGTTTGTTCAGGAGCCACTGTTGAGGTTTTACTCCTGGTTGTGAGTGGAGATCTCAGCTAACCATGCAGCAGCTCAACGTCTCACCCTTTTGAACCCTGGTTAGACCACGCACGCACAGACGACTGTTTCAGTTTCGATGAAACTTAGGCGAGAATAAAAACTAAAAAATAATCCGCACAGGCAAAGCAGGAGGAATCTAAATTCCCTGGCACGCGCCGCCAGTGGCGGCGAGGGGAGGTCGCTATTTGTTATGCGGAGACAGAGAAAGGGGCGAGGGAATGAAATGAATAAATAAGGACGAGCGAATAAATATTAACCAAGGAAACAGAGACAAACGGCTCCACCTGAACGTGGGGAGGGGCTGGCAGGGTAGGGGAGGTAGTTGTGGAGGGAGGGAGGGAATGGCTGGGCGGGTGTGCGGGGAGGGGGGCGAGACTGCATTTTCCTGTTGAGCAGGATGGTCTGCAGGTCAAACCGCAGCCCAAGTAATTGGTCTGGGTTAATGACCGAGCTGCCCCCACCCCCCCCCTGACCCCCGACCCCTGCAGGGCAGGGGTCGGGGGTCAGGTGGGCAATGGGGTCAGGTGGGCAAGGAGGTCGCACACAATCAGGGAAACCAAAGGGTCCAGGCCGCAAGGCCTCAGCAGAGTCCATTGGGCCACCATCACCTTCACCATCGACCCTGAAATCCTGGAATCACGGGGGGGCGGCCACAAGGGAGGAAGGGCGAGGGGTCCACGTTCCTGGGTCATCCCAGATAGTGTGGTGCCGTCAAAGTGAGTGACACCACACCGTTGTAACGTTCTCCCCCCAACTCCCCAATATGGCTGCAACTGACTGCAGTGCTCTGCGTATTTAATCTCACACACGAGTTGCCCAGTGAATGCAATCAACGAATGACTGCTGGGCAAGCGATCTGTGAAGGAGCCTTAACTAGAGTGGGGAGAAACTGGCAAGGTGCGTGCCGCTCTGCAGAGCTATCACCGGGCAGGGTGTGGGATGGTAGGGGCAGTGTGTGGTGTGCAGTGGAGCGGTGTGTACAGTGGAGCGGTGTGTGCATTGGCACGGTGTGGCCAGGGAGTGTGCGGGGTGCTGTGTGGAGACTTGCGGCACCTGGAGCCGCTTTTGGGGTGGTGTGGTGTGTGCTGCAGTTTCTGCGATGTGTGTGTTGCATGGTGTGGTGTGTGTGGTACGCAGTTAATTGCAGTTAATTGCAGTATGCATTGCAGTGTTGTACGGCGCATGGGGTGGTTCACAGTGCAACGCGTGTGGTGCGGTGTGCACCCACCGAGTGTGCGGCGCACGCACGGTGCAGCACGTGAAAGGTAGTGCAGTGTGTGGTGCAGCGCGTGACAAGTAGTGCAGTGTACGGTGCAGCACGTGACAGGTAGTGCAGTGTGCGGTGCAGTGCGTGGTGCGTACCCGCTGAGCGCGTGGATGCGCTCCGTGTTGTACTTGAGCGGTGTGAGCTCGTGCCTGAGCACCTGCAGGGCCTCGAGCACGGCACCGTCCTCCAGCCGCTCCAGGTACTTCTGCTCCAGCAGCAGGAAGCGCATGCGCTGCACCGGCACCACACGTTAGGTGGCACCACACCATTTACCACACTCCGCACTGCACCACACCATACCATACAATGCACCATACCTCGCACCGCATCATGCACGGAACTGCACGTCACACACAAGTGAACACACGTGTGCTCACAGGTTAGTATGTAGGCGAGTGGTGCAGTTCAGCTACTCACCAGCATCCCCCGCGCAGACCGGACGAGAGATTTCAGCTCATTGAGGTCGGCTTCTGCCTGCAGTACAAACAGACAACAGCAGAAGCAGCAAGGAGAAAACATCATCCACAGATTCTCAAGTGCCCTCCAAAATGCGTCGTCCTTGGGCGTATTCAAATCGTGACAATACGGTAACCTTTCCAAGCCGCACAATTAGATGACGCAATACGCCGCGCACAAAGTCATGCAATAGTCTCGAGACTCAGCGGGACGTTCTTGGGTAAACGAGGGGAATAATACTAATGAGTGGCGGATATATGCTGGCACCCCGGGGTCTGTGTGAGACGAGAGCCGAGTGTCATTTGCAAGAAGCCAAATGGATACATTTCCAGAGTCCTGCACCCAGATTCCCAACGGAAACTCCGGGAGGAACCTGCAGCTTCCGACTGATGCCTGGCAGGTGTCTCTTGTCCAACTGGAAGCGTCTCTGATTGTAGATCTGGCTAGAGTTGAGAAACCCTTTCCACACGAGTGACGCTCCTGTGTCTCACAGTCGAGCGGAAGTGGAAATGAACGCAGAATCTTGAGACAAGCTCACAGCTACGATTAAAAAATATATATTAAATGAAAACAGCCTTGGCACTGCCGGGAACATTTATACGCCGGCTGGGCGGGAGAGGGGTAGTGAGCACAAGGCTGGGCTGGGGTCACGACTGGTTTATTGAGGCTAAATTTAGCCCACAGATGTCTCAGCCACTCGCCTACAGCAACAGCACGAAAATATAAAACAAACACTCTCCCTCCGTTACTAGAACGATGAAAAACAATAAACAGCCGCAAGGGCTGCTGCAGCTGGGCATCGGTAACCGAGCCAGACCAGTAACCGAGCTTGAGAGCCACATTGAGGGTCGCAGAAAATTCCTTTAGAAACTCACGCAGCCATTTCACGGTGCCTGCGTTTCACAGAGCTCCACTCACTCGCGGCATATATCCCTTTTGCTGCTGCTCCACCCGCCTCGAGCCGTGCCACGGCACAGGAAGTCTCCATCAAAACCAACAAGCGGCTCGTTCACAACTCGAGCGCTCAGTAAGGACAGGGTGGCGAAAGGCTACCACGGTTACCACAAACGAGCACGTGTGAGAGTGCCCATGTGTGTGTTGGTGTGTACTCTATGTAGGGGGGAGCGGTGGTGTAGCGGTTAGCGCGCTGCGCTATGAACCTGGCGACCCGGGTTCGATTCCCGCTCACGGCCAACACCAGTGACGATTATCTGAACCGGTCCTGAGCCTCCCCTAGGTTGACTCAGCCTGAAATGAGTACCTGGTGTGGTGTGTAAACATCGCCGCTGGGGAGACAAAGGCGGTCGGGCGTGGTGCTGGCCACCCACCCCCTCGTGTACCGTTCCGGCCTTCATAGGTGCTCGCTAACAGCACTTGCCTCTACAGTCTGTTAAGGCTATGCAGGGGATCTTTGTCTTTGTATTGTGGTGTAAACATCAGCACTGGGGAGACAAAGGCGCTAGGCGTAGTTCTGGCCACACCACATCATCGTGCGTTGTGCCGGCCTTTATTAGGTGCTCACTAACAGCTGCAACAGCCTGTGCAGGTTACACTGGGGATCTTTGTCTTTGTATACATGGGTATTTGCGTGCCGTGTGTGTACTGTACGTTCCGTGTGTGCGTCACCTTCTCCCAGTCACCGTCCATCACGTGGCTGCGGAAGCGTGCGGCGGTCGGGTGCTCCAGCCGGCACCCGGCCTCCTGCATGAGCAGATCCACGGTTTGGCTGGAAACACAACAGATTGGAGACTAACTCATCCGCTCACCTAACTCGCCCGTCACACTGCAAACTGGGTGAGAGGGTGGTGCAGCTGTAACACTTGGGTCTCACAGCAAGATAGACCGGGGTTCAATTCATGACGTTAGCACCTTCCTGTGTGGAGTTTGTGTTTTTCCCCCTGTTGTGCAGTGTGTGTGTAGTAAACATCGCCACCAGGGAGATAAAGGCAGCCGGGCGCGGTGTTGGCCACCCACCCTCCCGTGTGCTGTGCTGGCCTTCATAGGTGCTCGCTAACAGCACTTGCTCCAAGAGTCTATTAAATATATGGGGGATTTTTTTTTGTGTGTGGAGTAAGTTTTGTATGGGTTTTCTCCAGTTTTTCTGGTTTCTTCACATAACTAAACACATGTCATGTAATTGGTGTTAGTAAAACATCCAAATACAGGACATTCCTGCAGAAGAGTGCAAGTATATACGATATATACTTGCACTTTAACTTCACTCACTACAACACCACTCTCACCACACTCACAATTACCACACCTCATACTCATCACCCTCACTCGCCACACTCCTCACCACTGCACTCGCACTCCCCACAGTGGCACCCACGAATTTGGTGACTCACGTCACTCATGCAAATGATACTTATCCTGGTCTCTTGAGTTATCACCTGGTTAAACGAAATAAACTTGAGACGTGAACTCGAACTACACCCACGGCAACAGCAGTCTCACACAACTCCCCCACATTAAACTCACCAAAGTCCTTGGCACCTCCCACGTCCCAGAGACAATCTTGCCCCATCACATCCTGACCCCGACTCGAACCTGTTCGGCTTTATATCCCCATTTGCCCCAGGGTATCCAGCTTCCATTCAGCTGTGGTGCACGATTGTCAATAAATTAATTAGTTTTGTCAATCTCACGTCCATGACCCCCGTCTGTGGCTCCCCCACACACTCTCTGCCCGGATCACACAATGAGTGGAAACCAGACTCGAGGTGGGGCTCAATCGGCCCGATTATGGTGGAGGCTCAGAGACTTGTACGTCATAGACGCGACAGCCTCAATGACCCAACCCTCCATCCTCCATCCTGGGGTTCAGCTCGGTTACCCGGACCCCGGGGGCAATACCTGGAATCTAGGTGGGTGGTGATGCAGCCACTGACACCAAAGGGGGAGGGGAAGGGGACAGTCAAAGGCAAAAGACATAATTTACAGAGGGCAGGGAGATTGACCCATAGCTGCTCATAATGGAGAAATTGCCACCCATGTGCGTCACGCTGCAACACACAGACACACAGATAAATAGAGGTGTTAAATCAGCACAGAGCCACACACACAGGTTGTGGTACAAATATGAAACCCCCAATATAGTCGACACAGGCTGTTGGGGCAAGTGCTGCTAGTGAGCACCTATGAAGGTCGGTACTGTGCATGTGGCGGTGGTGTGGCCAACGCAATGGCCACCTTTATGCTGATGTTTACACACAACACTTGTTACTCATTTAATTATGAGTCGACCGAGGGGATACACAGGATGGGTTCATCTATCACCACGGATGTTAACTGTCGCTAGGATTTAAACATAGGCGACCTGGTACTTAGATTCTTAGCACAATGTGCTTACCACGGCACCACACAGGAATACAAAGATACATACACACAGGTGTACATAGATAATACAGCTACACACATACATGCAAAAACAAGTGTACAAATTTACTCCCAGATGTCCACAGAGGTACACACACACCAGGGACATGCGGTCAGGGGAGGTATGGGAGGCAGAGCCTCACCTGTCATACTCCAATGAAAATAGCTGTTACGAAAGGTAAAAAAAAAAGAATATTCAAATAAAATAAATATAAAGATTTTTCCACTGATCTGTTTTATAAATGTCATTTATGTACGATTCCAATCATTTTTATAGTCAAATTCACCAAATTTGCGGAGCTCCGCTGAAAATACAGGAAGAGACGAGAGGTGAGGCAGCGACGAACTCAGCCTCCCGTCTGATTGCGCAACCCCTCAGTAACTGGATGGAGCGCGGGCAATAAGCGTGTGTCTGTTACTATCTCAGTATGTCACCAATGTAATGTTTGTAGACCCCTTCATTTCATGTCCTCGTCTTCCATACTCCAGGTAACTTGATTCACGTATGTGTATAAAAAATATTTTGCCTCGCTGGTCTCGTCATGAAACTGCAATGAAAAAGCACCAGGGGAGGCTGCTATCACATCTGCCTCACCTGAGGGGGACGTGTCTAACACGCCCCCTCAGTGAGGACACGCCCCCTCAGTGAGGACACGCCCCCCTCAGTGTGTGAATCTGGCTCTGACAGTCGCCAGTGCCTCCCCAGCCATTTACCTCACCGCACGTCACTGACACACACAAAGGTAAAATAAAGTGTACACACAGGAACACACACGCACGCACAATCGTACTCTCAAGTACACACAGACACGCGAAACTAAGCGCAGTACAAATGCATATACACAATGACTTCACTCGAAATATCTCGCACAAGGAGTAGAAACCAGACCAAAGGTGGGTTTTATTTGTCCAGATCATGGTGGCGGCTGCTGTTGCTGGCTACTTGGCATTTTGGGCCCTTGGGTCTGTGTTCATCAACCACATGGAGCGCCACACATATAGGTGTACACATCGGTGTACACCAGCTTGCTAGGCACCCTTGCCAAAGGAATTGTGTCTCATGTTGCCTGAACCGGGTTGTTTTCCATCAACCAGCGATTTAAAAACTGAACTTCTCCCACAACTGGTGCCGGCACTACTACATGCTTTGGGAGCTTGTGGAGAACGCAGGAACCCGGCACCACGGACCCACATCAGGGGAGCTTTAATCCCAGCCTGGGCAGTGAGTGTACAGAGCTGAGGATAGGATCAGCTCTGCTGACACTCACAGGGCCAACACTCATTTGCACGTTTTCCACAGAGCTTAGACAAAGATGTCCTTATAAACAACGTCCGTGCATATGACCAATTCCCCTGATCTCGTTAGATCTCGGGAACTTATTGGGGTTCGGCCTGGATAGTGTATGGATGAATGGGCAACCGTCCGTGCATAAAGCAGGTGTTATAGGCTGCTGTAGGTCTGCATTGTGGACTGCAGTGGGTAGTGCCACAAGCCAATTGTGCTCTCCGCCTTCACCAATCCACGCTGACCAACACAGTGAAGTATGATCAACACGACCCATCCACCAGTGTAATGGCAAGAGGGGCTGTATATAAACATGTCCTTGTACCCAGTGTTAACAAAGATTAAAAAAAATCCCTCCTATAGCCTAAACAGACTGTAGGGCAAGTGCTGTTCGTGAGCACCTATGAAGGCCGCCACGGGTACATGAAGGGGTGGGTGGCCAACACCACACTCGGCCGCCTTTGTCTTCCAAGTGGCGATGTTTAAACACTACACCAGGTACTCATTCGAGACTGAGTCGACCTAGGGGAGGCCCAGGACCGGTTTCGATAATCGTCATTGGTGTTCGCCGTGAGCGGGAATCGAACTCGGGATGCCAGGTACACAGCGCAGCGCGCTAAGCAATACACTACCGCTCCCCACACCCCGTTTAGACAAACAGTGTTTACACGAACCTGAAACTCCACCCACAAAGTGTTTACACTCGGATGTACGTATGCACAACGTTAATCACTGACTGCCCGCGAAGGAGCAGACTAATGTATACACGGCCCATCACATGTCACGGCGCCCGGGGGCCTTAGGCTGAGAGCGCACCTAGCCTGGTACCAGTGCCTTGTACCAGTTACTTTGTACCAGGCTTTGGTGAGATCACTGCCACTTGGTGATGAATAACTCTTATAATGCAGCTGCTGTTGTTGTCACGCACTGAATGCACACGTCACTGTTATATAATCACCAGCGTTATCAGAGAAGCAAACAGAAAAATTACTAGCACAATAATCAACATCTTCCTCAACATCCACCGTCATCTGAGCCGTGACTGTAACCCAGGTCCCACGGTGTGGATGATAGGGTTGGAGTCTGGCACAAGGCGAGTGAGACGCGGATTGCTGTGCGTGGTGGTGATGGTGGTGGTGATGATGATGATACGTCCCCACGGCCTTTAATTAGACTCGCGCACGTGACGTGGTGGGCTGTTTACAGCTGAGAACACAAAACCAACTCACCACCAACACTCACAATGACCCTCACACTCACCACGATACTCACTCTCATCACGACACTCACTCACCACCTCACAATGATCCTCACCACCGACACTCACCCTCACCAAGACACTCACACTAACCTCAAGCAAACAATGACCCTTACACTCACCACGATACTCACCCTCATCACGACACTCACCACCTCACAATGATCCTCACCACCGACACTCACCCTCACCAAGACAGTCACACTAACCTCAAGCACACAATGACACTCACACTCACCACGATACTCACCCTCATCACGACACTTACTCACCACCTCACAATGATCCTCACCACCGACACTCACCCTCACCAAGACACTCACACTAACCTCAAGCACACAATGACACTCACCACGATACTCACCTTCATCACGACACTCACTCACCACCTCACAGTGATCCTCACCACCGACACTCACCCTCACCAAGACACTCACACTAACCTCAAGCACACAATGACACTCACACTCACCACGATACTCACCCTCATCACGACACTTACTCACCACCTTACAATGATCCTCACCACTGACACTCACCCTCACCAAGACACTCACACTAACCTCAAGCACACAATGACCCTCACACTCACCACGATACTCACCCTCATCACGACACTCATTCATCACATCACAATGACTCTCACACTCACCCTCTCCGAGACACTCATCAGGATCTTCACTTACCACAAACCTCAACACAACAGACTTACCACGTCACTCACCCTCACCTCCACGACCCTCACACTCACAACATCTTCACAATGACCCGAATACTCACCTCACTCACTACAACGCCATCCTCAATACCTCCAAATTACCATTACATTCGCCCACACCAGGACAATCACCCAGTAAAGTGCAACCCGTCTTATTTACTTGTTTATATTCGAATGTGTGTTAAATTATTGTTCAATACTGTATAGTCTAGATTTGATACATTTAAAATGTTTTAAAATATTCTGTTGCATTTTAAGTGACTTTGTGTAACCCACGTTGCCCTTGCAAAAGAGGCCATGTATCAAGTGTCTCAATAGGCATGTGTTTAATCTGCTGGTTTAATAAAGGACGTTAATGCCCTCACCACGACCCTCACTCACCACGACCTTCACCCTCAACCACGGCCCTCACCATGACACACTCATCATCCTCCACCTAACCACGACCCTAAACCCCTCACTTCAGCCCTCACTACGACACAATCTCACCGAGGGCCTCACCGTGACCGTCAAATTAGCATCACTCTCACCACGTCTTTCATCGCCAACATCACCAACACAATGACCGTAGTCCTCTCAGTCTCATTCCGTCCCTCACCCGTCTTACTCACTCACTACAAGCCCTATGCTGGGCTTTAATTCTCGCGACCCTCACCTCGACCCCGAGCCCGTACCTCGTAAGACCCTACACCCCCTCCCGTCTACTTCACTCACGATTATAAACAAGGGTGAGTGGTGAGGGTGGCGGGGTGAGTGGTGAGGGTGGTGGGGTGAGTGGTGAGGGTGGCGGGGTGAGTGGTGAGTGTGACG
The DNA here is from genome assembly GCF_965212315.1 of Lampetra planeri. Lineage (NCBI taxonomy): Eukaryota > Metazoa > Chordata > Hyperoartia > Petromyzontiformes > Petromyzontidae > Lampetra > Lampetra planeri. The sequence goes on from NC_136131.1 coordinate 6,080,368, forward strand.
GGGTGAGTGGTGAGTGTGACGGGATGAGTGGTGAGGGTGGCGGGGTGAGTGGTGAGTGTGGCGGGGTGAGTGGTGAGGGTGGCGGGGTGAGTGGTGAGGGTGGTGGGGTGAGTAGTGAGGGTGGCGGGGTGAGTAGTGAGGGTGGCGGGGTGAGTGGTGAGGGTGGCGGGGTGAGTGGTGAGGGTGGTGAGGGTGGCGGGGTGAGTGGTGAGGGGTGAGTGGTGAGGGTGTCAGGGTGAGTTGGGAGGGTGGTGAGGGTGGCGGGGTGAGTGTTGAGGGTGGCGGGGTGAGTGGTGAGGGTGGTGAGGGTGGCGGGGTGAGTGGTGAGGGGTGAGTGGTAAGGGTGTCAGGGCGAGTGGCGAGGGTAGTGAAGGTGGTGAGGGTGGCGGGGTGAGTGGTGAGGGTGGCGGGGTGAGGGTGGCGGGGCGAGTGGTGAGGGTGTCAGGGTGAGTGATGAGGGTGGTGGGGTGAGTGGTGGGGGTGGCGGGGTGAGTGGTGAGGGTGTTAGGGTGAGTGGTGAGGGTGACGGGGTGAGTGGTGAGGGTGTTAGGGTGAGTGGTGAGGGTGGCGGGGTGAGGGTGGCGGGGTGAGGGTGGCGGGGTGAGTGGTGAGGGTGGCGGGGTGAAGGTGTCAGGGTGAGTGGCGAGGGTGATGAGGGTGTCAGGGTGAGTAGTTCATGGTGAGTGGTTCGTGGTGAGGTACCGACGTGTCAGCCTGAGCAGTAAAGCCCCGAGCCCCCAGGGGGTGCGTGCCACGCTCCGCTCACCTGAGGCCCAGGCCGTGGAGGTACTGGCCGATGACCCTCACCACGTCCTGCTCCGTCTGCGAGAGCGAGGGCCGCTTCTTCTTGGCCGTCGCCTCCTCCTTGGGAAGCCCATTCGCCACGAGGCCTCCCCCGCCGGCCTCGCCGTTCTGCAGCGGCGCCGCGTCAGGCGCGCCGTTCGCTTGCATCGCGGCCTCTCCGGGCCCCCCTTGGGGTCCCCCTCGCTGCCTTTACACAACCCCCCGGGTCCCCTGGGTGCCCTGTGTCCCCTCGGTACCCTCCTCCGCCTCCGGCTTCTCTCACCGCCCGCGCCGCCGAGCTCGACAACCCGCGATCAGAGAGCCCGCGACGGCCTCGATCGGCACGGCTCGGCTCGGTCGGTCTCGAACGCGCAACGATTCGGGTTCGGCACGAGAACGAGGTTCTGGTTCGACTCTGCACGGCTGGGGCTGTTGTTGACTCGTCACGGCTGGGGCTGTTGTTGACTCGTTGTTGGTGCTGATCGCGGCCCCCGGGGGTCTCTGCGGCTCCGGTCACTCGCGGCCGCCTTCTCGCTCCCCTCTCGGCTTTTGTGTTTGCCGAGTGACGTCATCACAACACGGCGAGTCGCGCGCCGCGCGCGGGGCTCGCCGGGACACACCGCCACCCCCGTGACTTCCGGGTGCCGGGGCAGGAAGTAAACACGAAGCACGTGGCCTGCGGCGTGGAGGTGCTGTGTGGTGGTGGGGCATTGTGGAGGGGTGGAGGTGGTGGGGTTGCCATCGTGGAGGGGCGGAGGGGGTGGGGCACGTGGAGGGGTAGAGAGGTAGGGGCAGAGAGGGGCACGTGGATGGGTAGAGGTGATGGGACACCTGGAGGGGTAGAGGTGATGGGACACCTGGAGGGTTAGAGGTGGTGGGGTACGTGGAGGGGCAGAGGTAATGGGGCACGTGGAGGGGCAGAGGGGTAGGGACAGAGGGGGGCACGTGGAGGGGTAGGGGCAGAGGGGGGCACGTGGAGGGGCAGAGGTGATGGGGCACGTGGAGGGACAAAGGGGTGCGGCACATGGAAGAACAGAGAGGTGGGGCATGTGGAGGGGAAAGGGGGGGGGACGTGGATGGAAAGGAGGACGGGGCTTGCGGAAGAACAGAGGGGTGGGCACATGGAGGGACAGAGGGGGGACGTGGAAGGACAGGGGTGAGGCACGTGGAGGGGTAGAGGGGGCCTCAAGGCTGGACCTCAGTGCAGTGTCAACTGTTACCATTGAAGCATGGAGGCCTACGTTTCGGGAAAGGATAACTTGTCAGTCAGGGCTGTCAATTGAAAGAGCTCAACTCTGAAGGGCCATTTGTGGCGCGTCATCCGTAATGGCGCGTTTACAATGGCGGAGTGAAATAATTTTAACGCTGAGTCATGATAACGGCAAAAGGAAGCTACGATAAATGCCTTAAAATAGTCCCCATGGTATTGGCCATCACAACTCCGTGTGACTCACGGGGCGCGGTGATGGGCGTCCCTACCACTCTTCTCTGGCCTCCATTGTGAATGAGGGCCATTACCAAAACGTCACCTCTTATATACCTGCTATTTTAAAGGAAGTTTTGACGATTGAGTTTTTATTTATGAATTATACATGGGGTAGATAGATGGGTAAGGCGGCAGAAAAAATATTTAAGCTGATGCTGAATACAAATTATGATGAAATAACAGTATTTATATTGGGCCCATTACATAATGAAATATTTCAGTATTTGTTCATCTTTAGGGGACCCGCAATGCCAATTGTCCTTTTGCGGCACAAGGTGTTTCAGCAACGGTGTTCGTGAAAATCCGTCTGCCAGTAGAGGTCGTTGTCGCTATTGTGGTCACTAAAAACACATTCCTGCGGAGGGAGCTGGTAGGAACGTTGGGTTGCTCGGTCAATGGCCAGGATCAACGGCGGCGTGGTGTATTCCGCAAATATGCCCGACTGTGAGGGCGGGCACAAGCCGGCGTGAGTAGGTTAAACGTTGAGTTTTATAAGGGCACCACGGGGTGACCAGCCCCTCCCCACCCAGCCCCACCCCTCCCCTCCCTGCACGACGGACACAATAATCCCCTGTGGGTTGGTGTAACCAGGAGGTTCCTACCAGTATTAAGTAACTGTGAAGTGAATTATAAATGGATGTGGCGACTTTAACACAGTGAAAGGGAATTCCACACTAGTCGTCTTCGCAAGGGAACTTTATTGTTTCAGCAACACAACTCACTCGTAGGAAGCTCTCTCCAGCCAAGCCCCGTGCTCACGTTGCATCCCCTTTTATGCGTCCTCGTTCCTTTTGGGACCATCCACAAGGTTCTCATCACACCCTTTCCACCAACACTGTCGCTTGGTATCTTTCTCCCCCTCTGTCCTCTCTCCCTCGTTCCACTTTCTCAACATATCTCCAAGTCAGCCATTCTCATGGTTCCTCCCCCTTGGCTGTCCTCCCAGCCGTCCTTTATTAATTATTTAAGGTGTCCTCGAACGACACAGGGAACGGAAGACGACGAAAGTAATCCAGGTTATCTGAAGCCACAAGAAGAAGCAAGCTGCAGGAACGGAGATGTAGAGCAAGGGGATGGACGTACCAAGTAATACACACAGGAGGAGCACGAGGGATACTACTGTGGCTGTCCTTCACAGCATAGGACGTACGTGTTATACAAACTGAAAAGGATTTTACACTTCAATTTAAAGCTTTCGTGACTGCAGGGATTCATCTTCTTGGTTCGTTCGGTAAAGTCACGTAGAAGGGAAATAATAAAATAATAAAAATAAAACATAACAAAATTATTCTCACGACGTTTCGGCCACAACAATATTTAAGCTTCCAACCCAATCTTAATTTTAGAACTTTCCAACCCAGCTTAAATATACGCTCCAAGCGTGGTGGTGTTTCATTCAGACGCTATCTCCCCGACAGACCTGGTCTTCACCTGAGGACGGCTGCTTGCGTTGTGGCCGAAACGTCGTGAGAATTATTTTGAACCAAGAAGAGGAGTTTACACGTTTCTTGCCATCAACCACTTTAGCCCATCAACCGAGACCTCAACAACGTTCCTCGTTGCCGCCGGCTCATAGTCCCGACCCCCCTTCTGGGACCGCACTGAAGTCACCATCCTAGAATAGAACCCAGATCACTCTGTGGTGAACAGATTGGAACAACGCGTCCGTCCAGAATAAACGCCCCGTTCGAGACCCAAACATCGCACGCACACCTGCTGGCTTTGGCTTTCCTCCTCAAAGGCACCGGTGTCATATCAACCGCATCAGAACTTCAACAGGCTGATGTAGCACATCTCCGACATGAATGGAAAATTGAAGACGCAAGTCACAGCAAGTGTGACCGGCCATGCAAACCAACCTATCGACCATACAGCAAAACCACTGTAGTAGTCTGCGCTCCTTCATTGGAGGAACAGCAAAACGACACGAACTCTCCTAAAGCTCTCTCGTCGTAGCCAGCAGACCTCGACATTGGCATTTAACTCCTGCACATATTGCTGCCATCGCACGCAAAGGTGCAATAGAAACGCACTTGTTGTAAGTTACACACTATACAATACGATTATCATTGACATACTGTACGATATTTTATCGCGGGGACCTTACAGTGGCCACCAGAGCGTCAATGCCACCCAAGTTGCTTTGAGCGGCTTCTGTCTGAGCGAGCGACTTCTGTCTGAGCGAGCGACTTCTGTCGGATGACTTCTGTCTGAGCGAGCGACTTCTGTCTGAGCGAGCGACTCCTGTCGGATGACTTCTAGCTGAGCGAGCGACTTATGTTTGAGCGAGCGACTTCTGTCTGAGCGAGCGACTCCTGTCGGATGACTTCTGTCTGAGCCAGCGACTTCTGTCTGATCGAGCGACTCCTGTCGGATGACTTCTGTCTGAGCGAGCGACTCCTGTCGGATGACTTCTGTCTGACCGTCGAGGAAGCAGGCGCTGCCGGCTCAGCGGAGTGGAACTGCGCATGCGCGGCTGGCGCCCCGTCCGTCAAGATGGCGTTCACGCTCGCCGCCTTCTGCTACATGCTGGCCCTCCTGCTTACGGCCGCGCTCATCTTCTTCGCAATCTGGCATGTGAGTGGCGCCAAACTCCGCGGCCTCCCTCCCCGAGCCAGCGCCCCGTGCCCGCTTGTCCCGGGGCCTCGGCCCGCGCGGTGGGCATTTCGTGGTTGCGCGGGGCCCGGGCCTCGGATTTCCTAGCGCGGATAGGCGCCGCGTTTGGCTGAGAGTGCGCACGTGACCGGTAGGCGGCACGCGATTGGGTGGAGCTGCCAGCTGTGGCCAATGGCGAGCCGCGAGGAGGCCGCGATGCGTGTCCAGTCTGGGGAATGTAGAGGCGGCGGCGGTGCCCCCCAGACACGGGGACATGGGGACAGAGAGACAAGGGGACATGGGGACAGAGAGACGCAGGGATAAGGGGATATGGGGACACAAACAAGGGGATTAGGGGACACAGACGTAGAAACAAGGCGACAAGGAGACATGAGGACATGGACGTAGAGACATGGGGACACGGACATAGAGACAAGGCGACATGGGGACACGGGACACAGACAAGGGTACATGGGGACATGGACACTAGGACATGGGGACATGGACACTAGGACAAGGCGACCTGGGGACACGGACGCAGGTACAAGGAGACATGGCGACACGGATGCAGAGACAAGGAAAAATGGAGACACAGACACAGGGACGAGGAGACACAGACAGGGAGATATGGGGCCACGGACGCAGGTACAAGGAGACATGGGGACACGGGGAGGAGACATTGGGACACGGGGAAACAGACACTGGGACAAGGAGACAAGATACGGACGGGAACACAGAAAAAGGAGACATTGGAACAAAGGGACACAGAAACAGGAACATAGGGATTCAGTCTGGCTTTCTTAATGAATGGGTTAAGTCTGGAACTCCCATCTCTCTCTGACCTGGTAAAGCGGCCATTCACTGACATTGCCAGAAGACTGTAGCAACACTTGTAAGTTGTATGAACTGTGCTGAAACTACTCATACGTCTAGTTACACATCGGTAGTGCTATTGCACTAATGCCGTTGAGGCAGTCACATGCGTTCCCGCTCTCTTCTCAGATCATCGCCTTCGATGAACTCAAGACCGACTACAAGAACCCGATAGACCAATGCAACACGCTCAATCCGGTAAGACACACTGTCTCTTGCACATGCCTACATGAATAGCAACTTATACGTTTGTTTCGATTTAAAGCTTTCGTGACTGCAGGGATTCATATGCTTGGTTCTTTTCGGTAAAGGCACGTAGAAGGGAAATAATCAAATAAAAACAATTAAACAATAACATTCTCACGACGTTTTGATTTCTAACACAAGCAATCATCAGGTGTGAAAACCACAGCAAGAAAATTAGAAAAAGGTGGCGGTCTTTTGCACCGATGTGCTTTTTAAAAAACCGCCACCTTTTTCAAATTTTCTTGCTGTGGTTTTCACACCTGATGACGATTGCTTGTGTTGCAATCGAAACGTCGTGAGAATTTTATTGTTTTATTTTTATTATTTCCCTTCTACGTGACTTTACCGAAAGAACCAAGAATATTATAAGTTTGTGTTCAGGTTAGTTAAACTGGAAATTACTTTGGTTTAGGTGCGGTTGACTTGCTTCAATACCTTCGTTGAAATTTCGGAGTTTCGCAATGCTCCACTGCCCGATGAGATGTCCGAATTGGAGGCCATCATGGCAGGCAGGCTTGGGCAGGTCGGGATCGCGGTGACAACTAACATTTATGACGTGGTCGTAACGTAACAAACGTCTCAGCACAAAAGTACAAAGGAGGGGGGAACTGGAGGGAACAGGAGGCACAGGAAAGGAAGCCACTCGAGAGAAGGAGAGAAAATAATCAATGAAGGGTCGAAGGGCATGTGGTTGAAGGTTATTTTTAGCAGAATTGAAAGCAGAGAGAAGGGACCAGGGGGAGTCGCCTGGGGAGGGAGTTTTAAAGAGTGGGCACGTAGTGGCTAATCGAGTGGCCACCAATGATGGAGCAGCGAAGGAGACCAGAGTCCACGGAGCGGAGGGAGCGGCTGGGACATGGGGGCGAATGTTGCAGAGGTATCGAGGGTGAACAATGCCATGGATGGATTTGAATGCAAGACTGTGAAGCCCTGGTGATGAGGGCCTCGACGTGTCGTAATGAGGTGCTTGTGCTCAACCGCCCCCTGCCCCTGCCCCAGCTGGTGCTGCCCGAGTATTTCATCCACGCGCTCTTCTGCGTCATGTTTCTGTGCGCCACCGAGTGGCTCACGCTGGTGCTCAATGTGCCCCTCTTCTCCTACCACATCTGGAGGTGAGCACCTCCCTTGGGGTCTCCATGTCTCAACCCAAATTCCCAGCACCGTGAAAGATGCAACCCAAACAAAACCCTTATTCTACTACATGTGCACCTGGGTTGTTAAACACAATGCGTTTTCTTCATGCGAAACTGAAAATCAAGGTCAGGCACATCATCAGAGCACTGTATTGACACGCTTTGCTTTGACCTATTACAATGTGCTTGAAGAACGCGATGATGATGCATGTGACGGACATGCTGTACCCCCCCCCCCCTCCTTTTATGCCTCTGATCACATCAATCACGTTAAGAAGCCGTTTATTTAGAAAAAAAAATTCAAATTTCTGTCAGTCTGGGCCCACAGAGCCCCAAAACACATGGTGTCTACAAACCCATTGTTTTCATGTTGTCTTTAACACTACTGACGGCACGGGCAATGCTAACACTCAGGAACGCTCCTCACTCTCACCACTAACAATAGTCATGACGATACCAACCTTTATCAGTGTGGCAACAAACACTTGCGATACGTTTATGTTAATGAACACTGTGGGTGTTGTGGTTGGCTGATGGTTCCTGTTTGATGGCTGCCGATGACAGGTACCTGCATCGGCCGGTGATGAGCGTGCCTGGCCTCTATGACCCCACCACCATCATGAACGCCGATGTCTTGGCCTACTGCCAGAAGGAAGGCTGGTGCAAGCTCGCCTTCTACCTGCTGTCCTTCTTCTACTACCTATACAGGTGCAGTCACCGCCCCTCCGCAGGGGCTCCACACCTAGTGTCGTGAAGGTTGCAATTTGTGTGCAGTTCCTGTGGTAGGTTGTGGTTGCTGAGGGTTTGTGGTTGCTGAGGTGTGTGGTTCATTTGGGCATGTTGCTGAAGAGCTATGTGGTTGGTATGGTGTTTTGATGGAGTGGGGGGGTGTGCCTTGTGTTGTGCGGTTGGTGCGAGTTACCACCCTTGTGTGCTCCATTTGCAGCATGATCTACGTGCTGGTGAGCTACTAGCATGGAGCACAGCTCCACGCCCAGCCTGGCCTCAAGAGATCCAGCACAGGGTGCACTCACTACAGCAAAAGCATGCAGACTGCCTACATGTGCCTAACCTGTACACACACTTCGCGTGCATACACATCCTCACATGTGCACAAATGACACGTGCATTCCGCGTGCGCACTTCCACAGATACAGCACATTCACGTGGATAAAACACTTCACATGCACACACTTGTACCACCCGCCACTCCCGCAGCCTGGCGTCACATTCCGCAGACTGTGCCGATCCCCACTCCGTTGTCCAGAGGCCATTTACGTTTTACCTTTTACGCAAACCCGTTCGTGAAGGAATGCTCATTAATGTACAAACACAAAGCAGATTGTTTGTCAAGTTTAATTAGAAGCTGCCAGTGAGGCTAGAGCCCGATGTAGTTCACACCAATGATCGGCCTCCTCAGTCACCCCCGCCCCCACCACAGTGATGGACCCTAATCAGATGATGACACGGCCTCTGGTGTTAACTTCAAGGTGGGAGGAGGGGGTGGGTGTGGCGGGGCAGGGCAGGTAAGGAGAGGTGATACTTCAGCAGTAGCGGCATCGGGACTCCTCCAATGAAGCCACGGGGAGCTCTAACCGTACCGCACCTAATGCTCATGAACGTTGAATCGGAGTGGCTGCACAGAACCTGTGTGAGGGCTGGGGGGACAGTATGCTGTGTGAATTGGTTTACTAAGAGCGCTTGGACTGAGACCCCCGTTTGGAGTTATTGTTTTAATCGTCAGCCAATCAGTTGTGCAAAAAAAAAAAATCACAAATGTGTCGGTTATGTAACCACCTCCCCACAGCACAGGCAGGGGGTGGTGAAATCTGCTGGCTGTGGTCAGGGCAGCCACGAGGTGCTGAACTGAGCGCAGGGATCAAACTCTGCATGGCGGCAGCCCCCCCCCTGTCTGATGCAATTTGCTCTGTGAGGTTACAGAGGTTTACCTGGGGAGGCACTGTGTTTGTTGGTTAAGAGTGTGCGTTTCCCCGACGACTTACGTGTGCTTTGACCCCAACGATTTCAATTCTTGTTTTTGAGTAAATGTGTACAATTGCATGCCAATAAAACACAGTTTAATATGCTGCGTAGTCTTGTTCTCATGCCATGATGCACAGTCCACCGCAAGTTGGCCAGAGCTGCACCTGCTCAACACCAGCCTCCATCTCCAGTGGAGGAACAAGCACACGCATGAGGCAGCCACGCAATACAGCTTGGGATGTTTCTCCCGCTACTCTTGGGATTTGTCAAGAGTTATTTTAGCTTGGCGAAAGAATAAAAAATGTGATCTGGTGCGATTTGTGAAATTTACAGGAACGTGCCTAACGTTGGTAGCGAGTGGCATCCAAAATGGGCCCTGGGCCCATTACTAATCTGCGCCTAGTGGCGAGATGAAAATACTGCCCAATGGCAATTCACTGCACAAGCACACAAGAGAATAGTACACAACAGCTCATTCGCACCTCGTGAACATTTCTCATTTAATCTCAGACCAAAGCAGCCCACAAATTAGTTTCCCTGCAACATTTATTCCAGTGAGAAAAGCCAGTGGTGGGTTTTGCTCCCTATCATGAATACAAAATGGGCTCGGGGAAAGCGTTAAGAAGCTGCCTTCGCGTGCATCAGTCGGCCCAGGAGAAATCAAATGGCCATGCCGGCGACCTTCAGCCCCGGCCGAACATGACCCAGGCAGCGCTAGCACGGACTCCATTCCTCGCCAAGCGGCGAGAATGGCGCTCGCTAATGGCTTGATTACCCGTAAAGCTTTTGGTCCCTTAAGGGTAAAAAGTTAGAAAACGTGCAGCAAGTTAGACAATGGACAGCGGCTGGTGCGGAAGGGGGAATGATGGGGCCCAGCACGAGACCTCTGGGAGGGGCCACTGGGCCCTGCTCTCCCACCCATCTCCCCTCTTGGTCAGCGGAAGAAGCACAATTTCTCCCGGAGCCACTCCTCTGTCAGCTCCTCCGTGTTACGGATCTCAAAGACCTGTGCACACACACACAAGCATGTTATATCTTTCATATCACTAATAGACATGGTCCAACTTTCTTCTGGGGCCCAAACCCTCCACCGAGGGCCCCTCTGGGAAGATACCTACGTGACTTTACCGAAAAAACCTAAGAGTATGAATCCTTGCAGTCACGAAAGCTTCAAATCTAGAATTAATACCTTGGAGAGCTTTGATGTCTGCACGAGCTTGTTCTTGCTGCCAGCGTACATCATCTGCTGCTCTGGGTTGCACCCTGCACACACCCATGGCAACACAGACATGTAGTGTGCAGTGGGGTGTATGACGATGTGCTAGTATGTGGTGGTGGTGGTTTACAGAATGTGTTCAGCTGTGTGAGGGTGTTAGTGAAGTATGTTCTACTTAGTTAAGTGTGTTTTGGGGTGTTCCACTCCGTGTATGCTGTGCAGTATGTGGTGGTGTGTGGCACGTGTCCCACTGTATGGTCTGTTCCGCTGTGTGGTGGTGTGTTGAGCTGTGTTCTCTGTGTATGTGGCTGCGTGGGGCCTGCCATGCTCACCTTGGGGGCTGATGAAGATGAAGCAGAGTGGGTAAGACACACGCCCGTCATCGTGCTGATACTTGTAGCTGTAGAGAAGGTATGTGTCGCGACGCAGTCAAGGATGACTCGTCCGTCAGTGTCACCAGCGAAATGAAACCGGGGTTCCCATTAGCAGCAGTCCTGCACCACTGAGTGAACGAGCGAGTGGGTGTATGAGATAGTATGGGTGAGTGAACAAGTGTGGGTCATAGAGTGGGGGTGTGTGTAGGTCAGTGGATGTGTGAGAGTGTAGGTGGGTGTGTGAGTGCGTGGAAATGTGCAAGAATGGGAGACTGGGTGTGTGTGTTTATGAGAGAATATTGGTGATTGCGAATGAACATTAGTGGGTGTGGGAGAGCAGGTGTGTGAACGTGTCCTGCTGAGAGTTGTGATGCAGTGGTTCGCGCACTGCGCTAAGAACATGGAACTGGCCACAGTTAACACAGGTGGCAAATTATATCAGAACCATGCTTATGCCTCCCTTAGCTTGGGGCAGGCTTAAACACTCTCGTGCGACGTGTAAACATCTGCACAAGGGAGGCAGAGGCGAACTGGCCTGGTGCTGGCCACATCACCCCCATGCAGGTCATACTGGCCTCCTTAGGTGCTCACTAACAGCACGTGACCCAGCAGTCTGTAAGGCTTTGCCCTGGAAGGATATCGAGGTTGCCGCTCTGGCAACTCCTCCCTCAGGTCTTCGGGTGTGATGTCCTGCAGACAGTGCAGCAGAGGAGAGGCTGTAAACCCCCCCTCCCAGTGATAACCCGTCGAGGCATCAAATTGCAATTACAGGGATGGAGAGGGGTGTGGGGACACAGTGCGGGCCGTGTCGCTCACCTCATGCTCCTCATCCAGCACCACCAGCCTCCGCTCCTTGTCAATCTTCACTGGAACAAAGCAACACACGTCGTCATCATCCACTCACGAATCAACACACCTCGTTATTATCCATCGACTCAGTAAAGAATCGAGACATCTCGTTATCACCTACTCAATAATCAACACAGATATCCACTCACACCGCTAATGAGGGTTAAGACAGCGACGATATCTCATTGCCGCCGCCGTGAGCGGTAACCGACATACGGAGCGAGGCTGTGTGGGGTCCGATGGATGTGGGGTCAGGCGGGGGTCTCGTGAGATCCTTGGGTGGTGGGGGAGGGGGTGGAGATGGTGGGAGGGGGTGGCCAGCCACTAATGACCTCGCTTGACTGCGCTCGTTTGTCAATGGATTTGCTGTCGTGGTGACGGCGTTAGAGTCTAACAGCCCCCGGCGGCCATCCCTTCACAACTGCTCGCCACGCTCCATCATCCGACCACCGCGTTATCGCAAACATGCATCACCGCCACGCGGACTGGCGCGCGAACAGGTTATTGTTCAGCCGATTTACCACCACCACCCAGCCAGTGGCATTCCCTCCAGCCAGCAGCACTCCCAGCCTAACACAGGGAAGCAGGACAAGAAGACCCCCTTCACAGGTGTTTCCCCAACAATCCTAACACTAACACCCTCTCCATTGGAATGATAGCAGACTTGAGCAGATGACAAAATTGTAGAAAGTGAGACAAACAGACAAATTAAGAGGCAGTCAGAAAGATACATGTGCAGACAGAAAGACAAAGGATATGCAGTGAGACAGACTCGATTGACAGTAAAGCAGCCAGACAGAGTGCCGCTCGGACAGGGAGGAGCTGGATGGGCGAGGCACGTACTGATGATGGCGCCATTGGTGGTTTCCTTGCGAAAACGGAATTTCTGGATTTTTCCCTCCAGCTCAGGGTCCACATCGCAGACAACCAGGGATTCTGCCTGGACACACACACACACATACACACATTTACAGTCACGCACATCTATACCATAAAAAGATACAAATATTCCTGTATAGCCTTTAACAGACTTGGGGAAAGTGCTGTTCGCGAACACATATGAAGGCCGGCATGAGGTCAGCGGGTGGCCAACACCATGCCCAGATGCTTTTGTGGCAATGTTTACACATTGTACCATTCATCATTTTAAGGCTTAGTTGACCTAGGGGACACCCAGGACCGGTTCAGATATTCGTCACCGATGTTGACCGTGAACGGGAATCGAACTCGGGTCGCTGGATTTACAGCGTAGCGTGCTAATCACGACACTATCTTTCCCCACTACGTAGAAAGCACGTGGACATCCTGCAATGCATACAAATACACAGATGTCTATAGCCGGAATTCGCCTTTCAGTGATGGTTCCGTGACCACCGCACGTGTGCCAGGCTAGGTGCACTTTACTTTAAGGCTATCATGTGACGTGATAAAGGCTCGCTGCTGATAGGTCACGGGACAGATCCAGGGGTGTTGTGAAATGACTGGGAGATGCCGTGCTCCCTACCATGCCATGTATACATACAAGGTACACACCGTAACAACCGTTATACAGACTGTGGGGACAATTCGTCGACAATTCAGCGAACTTACTGAGATAAAAAAAAACTGTAAAATATGGCAACATAAAACAGGACTGTATTAACAGATAAGTATTGTACGAACAGTTAGCGCCGTTGGATACGTACTGTGCGAAATAGGTTAAACATACCGTACGTACATGTACACATCTGAATGAAAGATGTGATGAACACTGACCCTAACCGCCGGTGGTTATTTGTTGTGCAATTTTTTCATAGTTTTCACTTGTGCCATTTTTACTAGCCACCGTACACTTACAGGCAACACACACCTAGACCGCATACATTTATACACATGTAGGGGTGTCAGGGGAAGGATTCCCACCAATAAGAGGGTTAGTGGGAGGGGTAATCAAGGAGATATAAGGGGAGAACGGGCGGGAAGAAGGGGCCTTTAGCGGAAACGAGATTGGGACGGCTGGGGACAGGTGTTGATGGGAGAAAAGGATTAAAAGACGAACCCCCTGCGACCTTGTGTCGGCTCTCCTTTACACACACATCCCACACTGACAGCTTTCCACACACGTATACAAATATACGCAAATATCACAAGTATTGCATGTTCAGGCTGTTGGGCAAGTGTTGTTCGCGAGCATCTATGAAGGGCGGAACGGCGCACGGGGGGCGGTAGGGTGTATGGCCAACACCCCACGCTCAGCCGCCTTTGTCTCCCCAGTCACCAGCCAAGTGCACCAGGGGTGATGTTGATGTACAACCCGCTCAGTCGCCCCGTGAGCAAAGCCGCGTGTCGCGTGACCACTTCGCGGACTCTTGATCACAGATGACGCCTCCCTCCTACCGATCATCACGCACGGCTGATTGAACACCGCTCACCTCCACCCAGTGGGGCGGCGGCGACCGGTGGCCAAGATGGCCACTCTTGGGTCATCGTGGGTGGTCATCCCGTTAGGGTCAGTGTTCATCATCCTGTAGCGTGCGCTACGTAAGTAAACACAATTAGGGCGTCCGCGCAACCGTAGCCACCACTCTCTACCTAGCTCCCTGCACTCCCCCCACCTCATTCTCTCTTCGACCCACCTCGCTCCACGGGTGCCCGTAACTACTCCATCCCGAGCCTCCCCGGGGCGAGGCATTAACCAAACAATCAGCACCCCCTCGCCTGTGCCCCCCCCTTCCCTGTGCCCCCCTCCCCTGTACTCCCCCTCCCCTGTGCCCCCACCCTCCCCTGTGCCCCCCCCTCCCCTGTGCCCCCCCTCCCCTGTGCCCCCCCTCCCCTGTACCCCCCCTCCCCTGTGCTCCCCCTCCCCTGTGCCCCCCCTCCCCTGTGCCCCCCCTCCCCTGTGCTCCCCCTCCCCTGTGCCCCCCCTCCCCTGTGCCCCCCCTCCCCTGTGCCCCCACCCTCCCCTGTGCCCCCCTCCACTGTGCCCCCCCTCCCCTGTGCCCCCCCCTCCCCTGTGCCCCCCCTCCCCTGTGCCCCCCCTCCCCTGTGCCCCACCCCCTCCCCTGTGCGCCCCCCCCTCCCCTGTGCGCCCCTCTCCCCTGTGCGCCCCCCTCCCCTGTGCCCCCCCTCCCCTGTACCCCCCTCCCCTGTACCCCCCCCTCCCCTGTGCACCCCCCTCCCCTGTGCCCCCCCCTCCCCTGTGCCCCCCCTCCCCTGTGCCCCCCCTCCCCTGTGCCCCCCCTCCCCTGTACCCCCCCTCCCCTGTACCCCCCCTCCCCTGTACCCCCCCCTCCCCTGTACCCCCCCCTCCCCTGTACCCCCCCCTCCCCTGTACCCCCCCCTCCCCTGTACCCCCCCCTCCCCTGTACCCCCCCTCCCCTGTACCCCCCCCTCCCCTGTGCCCCCCCTCCCCTGTGCCCCCCCTCCCCTGTGCCCCCCTCCCCTGTGCCCCCCCTCCCCTGTGCCTGTCCCCTCCCTTGTGTCCCCCCTCCCATGTGTCCCTCCCCCCGCGTGTCCCCCCCTCCCCTGTGTCCCCCCCTCCCCTGTGTCCCCCCCTCCCCTGTGTCCCCCCCTCCCCTGTGTCCCCCCCTCCCCTGTGTCCCCCCTTTCCCATGTGCCCCCCCTTTCCCCTGTGCCCCCCTTTCCCCTGTGCCCCCCTTTCCCCTGTGCCCCCCTTTCCCCTGTGCCCCCCTTTCCCCTGTGCCCCCCTTTCCCCTGTGCTCCCCTTTCCCCTGTGCCCCCCCCTCACCATCACGAGTTTCGCGCCGTTGCCGCCTCCGCCGCCGCTTCCTCCACACTCCTCATTCCCCTCCTGCGCATGCGCGGCGGATCAGCCCGGGATCCCCGAAGGCGCGCACCTCCTTTGATTGGCTGCTCTCGAAAAAGCCACCGGGGCCAATCAGCGCGCGGTCACGAGGCGTAAACCACGACTCGAAGTTGCGCGCGCCGCCTACAAAATACGGGTGACGTCAGCGCGCGTGGCGAGTGACGTCAGCAATCCGGGGCCCGCCCCCTAACTTCCGGGGAGGGTTTGCGGAGGTCCCGCCCCTCGCCGGGGCTGTCCGGAAGGCGCCGCGCTGCAAGCCGGGAGTCTCTTACACGTGGTCGCCGCTTCCCCTGCAGCTGCTCCGCACGTGTTCTCCTCAGCAACCCGGGATTCACGATGGCAGACGCCAAGCACTTGAGTTTTCTCTTCGGTGAGTACCTTCCCCCGGGCCCGAGGCTGCGTTAGCACGGACAGGAGGGGCCGCCCGAATTTGGGGGCACCCACCCCCCCTAATCCGACTATTTTTTGGGGCTGCGATCGTGTCGTACTTGACTACCTCGGTCCACTCGGACTCAATTGAGTAGTACTGTGTTTGGGTGCGCTGTATAAAAATCGACACTCGGAAGACAAAGGCGGTCGGGCGTGGATTTATGTTTTGCTTTAACCAGGACTTGGTGGGGTAACAAACCCGAAATCTGAGGCGGCTGCTGCGCACGTGGTCTTGGCCCTGGGGGTTCTCTTTAAGTTCCCACTTGGCTGCCCCCCGGCATGCGCTTTGGGGGTCCCCCCCCATCCTGTGCCGTGTTCCCCACCTCCCGGATCCCCCTAGTGCCCCCCAACCTCGGTTCTCCACCCTGGCCCCCCTTTAAGTCCCGCTCGTGTCCGCCCCCCACCCACCCCACCCTCGGGTCCCTCCACGTCTTCTTTCCCGAGTCCCTCCGTGAATCCCAGTCTTGAGTTCCTCCAGGGTCTCTCCCCACCTCGTGGTCCCCCCACCTCGTGGGCCCTGCCGCTTTCTCCTCCCCTCACCCCGGATCCCTCGTAGCTCCGCGCCCTTCGGTGCTGTCCGGAGCGCCGTGACTGAGCCACGCTATGTGCCCCCCCACCACCGTGTTCCCACAGGCTGCGAGCTGACGGCGGCAAAAAAGGAGTTCTCGTTCGAGGAGGAGGAGGACCCGAATGTGGAGCATAACCTGCTGCTGCACACGGTGCGGCGCGCACCCACGCCGCCCGCCGGAGGCACCGCTCGACCGAAGCGAACTTGGCCAGAAACTTTAATTTAACCTGGAGAAATCTCATGAGCTCTGAAGCTTTTTTTTTTTGCTTGAGCCAGATGTCGAGTCGACATGTCGAGTCGACATCTGGCTAAAGCTGAGGTTGCGCCGAGACATACTCTTAGTTTTTTCGGTAAAGTCATGTAGGTAATAGTAAATAATATAAATAATAGAAATAATACTCACTTAATACGGTAAATTCAGCTGTGACGGTCCTACCTGATGACGGAGACTTGTGTTGCCTCCGAAACGTCGTGATTTATGATTTTATTTATAGAATCCGAATTATTTCTTTTTTATTTAATTTCCCCTACGTGACTTTACCGAAAAAAACCTAAGAGTGAATCCTTGCAGTCACGAAAGCTTCAAATCTAGAATTGCTCCGAGACACTCGAGGGGTCTACCGATTCATGAAAACATGTATATTGTCGTGCTAAATAACGCGAATTCACAAACTGACTAATAGAGCTCGTACATTTTTATCACAAAATATTTTTTTTCTAAAGCCGATATTTTTGGGTAATTATTTCGCACAACCGTTATGCTGTGGGGGGTGATGACGGCAACCACGCGCACAATCACTGCTCAGCGACCCCAGCGGGGCGCAGTCTCATCGCATGCGTGCCTCCTCCCCACCCACCCTGCTGCTCAGGTATGCCTGGGGGCAGGGGCTCCTGACGAGTTCCACTCGGTAAGCCTGGTGGCGCTGGACCACTCGGGGAAGATGACGACGGTGCCCGTGGCCACGCTCAAGCCCTCCGTGCAGGCCTCGGTACGGGCTTCTCCACGGCGGTGATGTGATATTGTGTTGCTGGTGTGGTCATAGTGATGGTGTTGAGATTATGTATTCCTGTGGTGCTGGTTTGGTCATAGTCATGGTGGTGATGTGATGTCTTGTGGTGTGGTCATAGATATGGTGAGGTGATGTATTATTGTAGTGCTAGTGTGGTGATAGCTATGGTGAGGCAATGTATTCCTGTGATCGCCGACAAACACTGATGTTTCAGTGGGGTGTTCAATGCATTGTGATGTGTTTGATGATGTGGTGAGATGGTGATTGTGTGGGATGTGCATGATTATTTGTGGTGACGTATGTAATGATGATGATGTTGGTGATGTTTGATGCTGTGACCCTGGTGATGGTGTTGGTATTGTGGTGTTGGTGAAGTAAGGATGGTGATGATGTCGTGCTGCGTGTGATGTGTTGTGGGTTGTGAGAATGTGCTTTGTCATATTGGTAATTATGATGATTATGACATGGTGTTGCGACGTTGACGAGTTGCTGATGTGTGTGTGGTGCGGTGCAGCTGTCCCTCGCGGGGCTCGAGCTGGCCCCCCCCGTGGTCCTCCGCCTGACGGCAGGCACGGGCCCCGTGCACATCTGTGGCCAGCACGTGCTCAGTGAGTATCCCTGCGCAAGGGCCCACAGGGGTCCTCGTCGCACACGAGTCCTGCCACAGGGGGGTGTCTTTTCTCTCGGGTCCACATCCTAAAAGGGTTGCGTATGGTGGGGTGAGGGTGGTGAAGCTGCAGGCGTTAAGTAAGTGGCTTTGTGGAGCTAGAGCTGAGGGCTTTGGGGCTCGAGGCAGCCTGGTTTAACTCGTGAGCAACATGGACCCCAGCTTGGGCCACGCGTAATGTGAATTGGCTGCCTCTTAACGAGCAGACGCTCACATGTCCTGCACGTTAATACAACCCTGTCAACAGCACCACCGCCGCTCCTCCGTATTCACATTGAGACCATTTGGCTCCTAGCCGCCTCTCCACGGGGAGTTGTTCTTGAAATTTCAGCTGGGACTGTCTAGGCCAGCGACCCGGAAACTACTTCCTCACGCGGCACACCGCATCCAGTATACCCCTCGCCATAGCTTTGGCAGCGAGTCACATGTATGTATGTATGTTGAACGTCTTTCGCACCATATATAGCCAACCGTACTAATTGGAGGTGTGGGGGAAGGACAACTAACCACAACCAGCAGTTCTAAAAAAATTAATTACGATTTAGATTTAAAAGTGCATGGCTCCAGTGGCTTCCTAATATCCAGACGGCCGAAGTGCATGAACACGCGATGCAGTGACCGTCGTTGTCACCTATGCCAGTTTACTAGCCACCAGGAATCGTTTTTCTAAGAAATTACGCTGTGGGTGAAACAAGTCACTCGTTGCACCCCCTCAACATCATGTTTGTGGGGGTCCACAGTCCCCCACTATTCCCTTGTGGTGCTGAATGGTACTGGCCTTGAACCGAACGTCTCCTCCCTCGTGTGTGCAGCCTCGGAGGAAATGTTCTCTGACATGGAGAGCGACGAAGAGGAGGAGGAGGAGGAACAGGCCGTGGTGCCGGCCAGGAAACGTGTTAATGAGGCATCACCCGTGGGGGGCACGCAGGTATGAGCCCCCCCCCAACTCTTCCGCACCCCCCCTGTCACCTCAAATCATTCCTGTGTTATGGTTTACTCTGAAAATAACTCTATGGCGACTGTTATGCACAACTCACAGCTGATATCTCCGGGCATTTTTATCGTTGCAGAAAAAGATGAAGGTGCTTGACAATGAAGGGTACGTGTCATAACTTACACTTGTTGGGTCAACGTTTTTGGGAATTTGGAGGGGTGATGGGGGGGCTCGGCGGGGGTGCCCTAACGAGGGTCAACTGCTCCTTGAGTTGCTGCTGAAGAAAGAGTTGCTCGTGCGTTGCCACTTAGATTCTCTCTCCCTCTCTTCCAGGCAAGACAAGAAACTAGCGACCGTGACGCCAACCAAGGTGAGGCCAAGGGGAAGGCATTGCTGGTGTTGTGTGCGCTTGTGTAACTGTGTACCTGTGTATCTGTGTACCTGTGTATCTGTGCACCTGTGTTAGTGTGGTGAGCGGTAGTGCAGAGGTTTGCGCACCGCGATGTGAACCCCGGCCACCCGAGTTCAATTTCTGTTCGTGGCAAAAACCAGTGAGGATTATCTGAACTGGTCCTGGGTCTCCCCTAGGTCGACTCAGTTGCAAATGAGTACCCTGTGTGATGTGTAAAAACATTGCACTGGGGAAACAAAGGTGGCTGGGCGTGGTGCTGACGACCCACACCCCGGTGTGCTGTTATGGTCTTTATAGGTGCTCACTAACAGAACCTGCGTCAACAGTCTGTTCATCCTTTATTTGGGGGTCTTTGAATAAGTGTGCAGAGTGGTGGTGCAGTGATGATTGCACTACGAACCTGGCGATGAGTTTTATTCCTGCTCAAAGCAAACACCTGTGAGGAATAATATAAGTGGTTCTGGGCCTCCCCAAGTCGACTCTTCAAGCAAGTACCTGGTATGGTGTCAACCGCTGGGGAGACAAAGGTGGCTGGGTGTGGGGCTAGCCACACCAGCCGCTTGTGCACCGTTTGCCTTCATTGGGTGCTGGCTAACGACACTTGCCCCAATAGTCGCCATGGTTGGGGGGGGGGGGTGTCCTTGTGTGGGTATGATTGTGTGCATGTGTGGCCGCCAAGGCTGAGCTGCGTTGCGCTTCTGGTTCTCTATAGAAGGCAGCGCCGAAGACCGGACAGAATGGGGGCACTCCGTCCACCCCAAGCCAGACCAAGGTGTGTATCTCAGCAGGCTGCGTGTGTGGAGCCGCGTGTATGTGGTGCTGGGTGTGTGTGTGGAGATAGTTGTCTAGGGGCTGCGCAGGTGTTACATTCTTTATAAGTAGCCGTGTGGATGTAAATGTATGTGCTAGTGGGTTGTAAATAGCTGTGCTTTCATATTTAATCTTGGGTGTATAGCTGCTAGTGTATAAGTATGTGTTCAATGCTGTGTAATGTATGCTTGGGCGCATGTAGTGGTAGGTGTGTGTGTTGTGTGCTGTGTCTAATGTGTGTTTGGGGTTTTTTTCCCAGACTCCAGATTCTGCTGCCAAACCCAAAACCCCCAAGGGCCTCTTGCCAGTTGCTGATATCAAGGCCACACTGCAGGAGAAGGTCCAGAAGGTAACGTTTGCAAAAGCAGCCAATATTTGTGTGTGCTCTGCACCTTCATTCCTGAGTGTGCACCGTCACTGGGGTTAATAAGGTCAAGTTATAATTTGATCTCGACGTTAAATCACAAACGAGCAGTTTTGGGGAGAAGTGTCCCAGGGCTGGATGGCAGCTGATACCGTCCTAATTGGCTGTTTGTCACCCTCAGGGGGTGAATTTGCCCAAGACCAAAGAAAAATTCTCCAACTTCATCAAGAGCAGCTACAAGGTTGAGGATCCAAAGGTGAGAGTGCAAGTCTGACCTCAAGGGGACTTTGAAATTGAGTTAATTAAGTGCAGGATGCAGCACATGTTAAAACATTTCTTGGTGCTTTTTTACTTTGGTGACTGCAGGAATTCATATTCTTGCTTTTTTCGGTAAAGTCATGTAGATAAAAAATAATTTAATGTAAAAAATAAATTACAATTTAAAATAAAAGCAACACAAGCCGTATTCATCAGGCTTGATAAAGACCACTTGTGTTGCAATCGAAACGTCGTGGTTTTTTGCTTAATTTTATTTTCTATATAGTGACTTACCGAAAGAACTAAGAATATTTCTTGGTGCATTAGAATTCCAGGCACTGGAGCTTGGGGAGGTGGGGAGAGAGTGCTGTGAGCTGGATGTGCTTGATTTCCCTGGCTTTCCATGGTCAAATAGACAATAACGACCACAACACCATTCACTTTCTCAGTGGAGCTTTAATCTGTTGTCTAGAAGGTCCTGTTAACCTTTGGGTCTTTGGTCATCTGTGCCATCAGTCTTCTTGGGGTAGTGACCAACATATGTTTGACCCCTGTAGGTGCTGAGCGAGCTGTGGGCCTTCACCGAGACCCTGAAAGCAGCATAGGAGGACAAGCAAGTGGACCCACTACTGTTCCAATGCTGTTTGAGCCACCTTGCTCCTCGGCCATCAACCTGCCAGTTACCCATCCGTCCGACAAGAACCAATTTTATGAAACATGCAAGCTCCACACCATAATCTGTGCGCTTTTCAAAACATTTTTGTGAATAAACATTTTTGTGAATAAACATTTACATTTTGCTGTTCTATGTTGGGCAGTGGTGTCAGCTTCCAGTGTGGATGGTGCTATTAGCTGGGGCCTATGAGCTGGGCTAGGAAAAGGTGGGGGGGGGGTTCTTTCATGGATGCCAGAATCTGTTGCTGCAGCTTTGCGGATCAGTCGTTCTTCCAGCACTGCCATGAACCAGCCCACAAACTCTGCCAGTGAGTTGCTGATCTGAGGAAATGGCTGGCAAGCACATGCAACTGTCGTGGTGTGCTGGTAAACACAAGTGTTTGATGGTAATGGTGTGTGCGATGAGAGTAATTGGATGTCATGCAAGGCTGATGGCGCTGGCGGTCAGGGCACGCTCTGAATGCAGAACGCGGGTGGCTGAGCAGGTTCCGTCAATAATTGGTCTGAGGTGTGCTCGCCTGAGTAATTTAAGTTTTTGCATTAAAACGCCTTTGCCAGGGAGCAGCAGCCTGGCCACGTTGAACACTGCTTCTGTCAAACGACGTTTGGTGCGTTGGAGTCCAAACGAGAGCCTTTGGCCAGGACCGAATAATGGAATGCTCGCGGTGCTCGTACAAGGCCCACATTCTCTCAAGGCGCTTGAGCGAACTGTCCACTCCCTGTACCTTACAAGCATCCGATAGCCCCTTTGTTCACCGGTGCAAATGTGGTGGACAATTTCGACAGCAGCGCACTCGTACCTGGAGAGATGACATGGCTCAGCTCGTTGCAGATTGAAATCTGGCGGGAGGCCACCCTGGTTATTGCTGTGGAAGTATTAAGAAAATGCGCCGTCTGCTTTGCAGTGGGCAATAAAAGATTCTGTGATGTCATTCAAAATAGTAGGCCGTTGTGTTGGCCTCTCCGTACATATTTAAAAAATTGCCCCAAACAACTCCATTGGGGTTATATGGCAATATCTTCCCTTCATTTGAAGCTACTGCAGATTGAAATTGTCATCCTGCATGATGGCCGTGCATGATAAGAATGGCGCACATCAAATACTCCATTGTTATTCCATGGAAATATTTCTGAAATTAATCTACAGGAACTGGCGACTGGATGCCAAACTTCACACTGTATAACGTTGACATTCCTCCGTCTAACGTCATCGCTCACCTACCCATCAACCAAGATCTCAACAGTATACCTCGCCGTCTACTCGGGTCCTGATCCCCATTGTGCAATCGCCCTGCCACCGGAATAGAATCTCGCCCAGATCTGGAAGAATGGTGAACGCCGACGTCGAGTAAACGGCTCATTTGAGCACCAACCATCCTGGCATTGACAATCCTCGAACACACTGGTGGAACATCAACTGGCCTTTGTGCCACATCTTCATTAATGGAAAATCAAAGACAAACCAGTGTGAGTGGCCATGCAACCCAAACTATGGACCATACCTTGACCTACTGTAGTCTGGAGGTTAAGCAAAATTACACAAACTTCTCCGCTGAAGCCATCTCGTCATGGATAGCAGACCTCGACATTGGCACTCAGCTCCTGAACAGATTTTGGCTGCTATCGTACGCAAGGATGGAATCGCTCAGCAGTTTCCTCGCTGCTTACCGCTGGCGCTGCGGGAGAGGCGATAGAGGGACCTTACGAAGGTTTCTCCATCGTCCGAATGTGCCAGCGAACACGGCGTGCGCAAGTGGCAGTTAATATTTCATGGCACGTCCCCTCAATTCTGAACAAGTTGTGCAGTGACAGATTGGGCTCTTGTTCACGTAACAGCCTCAAACAGCCCCTGTTAAATAATACAATTTGTTCCGGCTGCGAAAGTGGTGTTCAGACCTGGGTGTTCGGCACGCTCACATCGCCGGCCGTAGATTTGTCGCCAAATGAGTTGTTCCGAACCGTGTGCGGGCACCAGAGCCAGGATCGCTCCCAGCGCGGTCGGGAACGAGGATCCCGCACTGCACCGCCGCCTCCACGCTCGGAAATCCCCACGTGGCGACACCTCGTGAGTCGCTATCCCGGCTTGCGTTCCAGCCGGCCAGCCTCTCCGGGTTGACAATCCACGGACCTCCGCACCTGGCACACCACGTCCAGTATGCCACTCACTATGGCCTTGGTTACGAGCCGCGTGTCACCTACTCCAGTTTACCATTGACCCAGAATATTAAATGAGATATTTTTTCTGAGTTACCATGTTAGCCAGCCCGACGCCATCATCTCTATAGCACCACCACCAATAGCACAAACACTAATATCACAATGTATGCATGTATGTTGACCATCTTTCGCACACAAAAAGCAGCTCTAAAGTAGAGTTTTCAATCTAGATTTAAAAGTGCATAGCTCCAGTGGCTTCCGAATATGAGAAGGGAGGGCGTTCCAGACGGCCACAGACACGCATCTGAAAACACGCGATGCAGTGACCGTCTGTTTGATGGTTGGCCAAAAGCTGCTGCAAGGTGACCGGAGTTGAGCGATGGTTTATAGTCCTTGACGAGATCAGCAAGGTTAATTTGTGGTAAGCACTTGGTGTGTAATGAGTGCGACCTTACAATGTATTCGTTCAGCAACCTGAAGCCAATGCAGGCTCAACGAGCACCGGACTGACATGGTCGGATCTTGCAGTACCCGTTGAAGATGCCAAATAATAGTGTCCACGATGCAGGTTTGCTGGTGTTGTTTTGCCAGACTTCCCGTAAGTAGAGAGTTGCAATAAAAGAGCCTTGTCGATACCATGCTACATGCCACCGTGTTGGCTATGTCACGACTCAATAGTGACCGAATGTGTCGTAGAGCGCCGATATAAAAATTGCAGGACCCGACTAGATTTTGCACGTGGCGATCAAACGGTATTCTGGTCGAGTATGGTGCCGAGGCTGTTTAGGACGAGTAGAAAACTGAATCCTGGAGTCTGCAACCACCACACCTGATCCTCCCACAAACGCTATCAACACCACGCATATCACGATGCGTAGATTGGTCCATTAAATTGAAGCTTACCCTCGCCACCATAACCACGCTGTCCACTCACGGCCATAGCTCCTCCAACGTCTCACCGATCTACACTGGGCCACTCCGCAACCTCCCGACCCCTCTCCAGTGACCACCCACACCAAGATCACAGACACCACTCTCCCAAGCCAACCCGGACTTTGGTGTTAGGGTTCGAGACCCGGTCTGGGGTCTGGTCGCCTCCTGCAACCCGAATGGCGGGGCTCGTAAGGAGACGGGACACGGTGACCCAGGCAGAGCGCGCCATTTATTTAAGGGGGATTCAGACAGCGAGGATGCACTTCGGTTAAACGAGGCAAATGCACAAGGGGGGGGGCAGGACTACGGGGCCCCTCACCGCTCCCTGGAGGGGGTCCCCTCACACGCGCCCCGTTACGGGTGAGGGTCGCATTCCGATAACGAGCAGGAAGATAACGTGAGGTCTACACCCACATACACACAGGCCCCTATACCCCCCCCTCCACTCACATACAGACAGACCCCTATACCCCCCCCACACACAGGCCCCTACACCCCCCCTCCACCCACATACACACAGACCCTTATACCCCCCCTCCACCCACATACACACAAACCCTATACCCCCCTCCACCCATACACACAGACCCCTATACCCCCCCCCACATACACACAGGCCCCTATACCCCCCCCCCCCACATACACACAGGCCCCTATACCCCCCCTCCACTCACATACACACAGGCCCCTATACCCCCCCCCACCCACATACACACAGGCCCCTATACCCCCCCCCCCCCCCCACATACACACAGGCCCCTATACCCCCCCCCCCCACATACACACAGACCCCTATATCCCCCCCCCCCACATACACACAGACCCCTATACCCCCCCCCACATACACGCAGGCCCCTATATCCCCCCCCCCCCATATACACACAGGCCCCTATACCCCCCCCCCCCCCCCCCCCACGTATACACAAACTCTTATAGCTCCAACAACCGCGGTCGGCCACTAAATGGCGGTGACGTAATCACGATGCTTGTGCCAGGCTCGGTGCACCCCCCCCCCCCCTCCATACACACCCACACACACCGCTGTACCCCCAGCGACTTGCATGGCGCACACGTGGCACTCACTGGTTGTTGGAACTGCACGAGACGTATGGCTCAGTAGTGGACACCGCCGTGGGACAGAGACCCCCTCAATCCGGCGGGGGGGGGGGGGGGGGGTCGACCGTAGAAAGTCACTCGGCATGAGAGGAGGTGGCCCCGCGGCGAGCGCGGAGTGGGAGACGTGCAGAGGGCGCGTGGTGCGGTCGTCACTGTTGGAGGGTGGCAAGGTGGTGGTGGCGGTGGTGGCGGTGTCGAGCGGTGCGTAACGGCACGGCGAGGGTGGCGAGTAGCGGCTGTGATGTGTGGTGGTGGTGTCAGTGAGCGGTGTATCGTGGAGCAGGCAGCGTGGTGGTGGTGGTAGTGGGGGACAGGAGCCATCACCCTGACCCTGCCGCTCCCCTGACACTTCACCCCCCTCGCATCAGCAGAGTACTGAACCTGCTCCTCACCTCCCACCCCATCTCGCACCTCTCTCCCTTACACCTCTCCCCTCACACCGCCCCTCAGCTCCACTCCTCACCCGTCGCCCTCACCGCACACCGTACCACCCCTTGGCTTCACACATCACCTCCACGGATCACCTCCACCCCCTCGCCCCTCACACCTCGCACTGCCGGGAGTCGGCTCCGAGACCGTGGGGCGCGGCGAGGCCGTTGGGCAACACGAGGCGGGCCCGCTCGGCCGCCGCGGCCTCCCCGGGCAGCTTGAAGTCCACGTAGTACTCCATGGGGATACCGGGCGGCTCGGCGGCCACGACGCTGCCGCGCAGGCTGCTCCCGAGGCCGGCCACCAGCCCCGCGCGGGCCCAGCCGGCCCGCTCGGGGCCGCGGACCTGCGCCTCCTGCAGCCTGCGCAGCGTGTCGGGGTAGCGGCGCCACGACGCGTACGTGACGAGCAGGATGAGGCCCACGGAGAGAAGCAGCGCGGCGCAGCCGGTCACCACCTTGTGGAGGGGCAGCCGCTCCATGTCGGCCTCCGAGCCGGGGGTGGCGCTCGGAGCCGCCGGGGGCACCGGGGGCTCCGGTGGCGGAGGGGGCTGAGGGGGCGCCCGCAGCACGGAGCGGTTGCTCTCGGCCCCCCCTCCTTCCGGGGCCGCGGGTGGAGCGCGAGGCCGCGGCGGCGCGGGCGGCGCGGGCGGCTCGGGCCGCGCACTGCACACGGCGCGGCCGTGCATGGCGTCCAGCACGGTCGTGCCCTCCAGCTGCTGCGGGGACGTGCACTTCACGGAGCCCTCCCATTGGCCCCGCGTCTCCCAAAGCCACTCGGCCAGGGGACACAGCGGCCGCTCACACTCCCAGCGGTTCCCCGCGGCCGTGATCGTGCGCAGGGAGCGCAGGGTGGCGAGAGCCTCGCCGCCAAGGACGCGCAGGCGGTTCGAGTCCAGGTGCAGGGTCTGCAGGTTGGGCACCCCGGCCAGCGTGTCGGCGCTCAGCGCGACGAGCTCGTTTCCGGCCAGGTCGAGCTTGCGCAGGCTGCTCCACACCCAGGGCGGCTCTCCGCGGATCACCTCGGCCACGCGGTTCCACTGCGCGTACAGCATCTGCAGGCCCAGCAGCCGCGAGAAGAGCGCCAGGTTGAGGCGCACCAGCCGGTTATTCTCCAGATGCAGCTCGGCCAGGCGCGGGAGGCCCGCGAACGTGCGGCGCGACACGCTGCGCAGGCGGTTGTGGCCCAGGTCCAGGAACTCGAGGCTGCGACAGTCGCGGAAGAGCAGCGGCGGTAGAGCGCGCAGGGCATTGGCGCGCAGGTGCAGGGTCTGCAGCTTCCGCAGGGCGCCGAAGAGGCGCGGCTCCAGGCGCCGCAGCCGGTTGTAGGAGAGGTCCAAGTTGCGCAGGTTGGGCACGACCGAGAAGGTGGAGTTGGAGAGGCGCGACACGCGGTTGGAGGTCAGGATCAGCTCTTTGAGCTTGCGGATCCCACGGAAGGCGTCGGCGGCCACGGGCCCCACGTGATTGTGGTCCAGGTAGAGCCAGGTGAGGTGGCGGAACCGCGCGAAGGCCCCGTCTCCCAGCTCGCGCAGGGCGTTGTAGCGCAGCGAGAGGCCGTGCGCCCGCGGGGACGCGTCGGCGGGGAGGTCGCTCAGACCCAGTGACTCGCAGTAGACGATGCGGCCGTCGCAGCGGCACCCTGGCGGGCACGCAGGGCGCGCGGGGCCCCGCGCCGAAGTGCAGAGCGCGGCACCCAGCAGCGCGCCCAGCCACAGGGGCGGCCCCGTGCCGCGCCCCATGGCGGAGGCCCTCAGCGGCTCCAGCTCGGGCCCATGGCTGCCCCTCCCTTGCTCGCCTCACTGCCCCCCGAGGGCCCTGCACGGCAGTTGCATCGGATCCACGTCAAAGCGGAAGTTGCCAAGCGTTCACCGACCATAAGAGGCCTCCTTCCTAAGCTACACGAATGTCACCACGAGGCAGGTCCCCGAGTACCACGCCGAGGAACTGCTCTGCACAGGATAGACCTGGGACAGCTCCGAGGTCTGCACAGCATCCTCGTCCCGATGGATCGCTCGACATGGAAACCAAAACAAGTGGTTAAATTCTCCAGAGACCACGTGGTGGGGTTGGTGACACCGTTGCACGGGGCAGGGCCAGGAGGCGTCCGGTGAAGCAATGGCACGAGTCCGTGAAGTGTGGGGTGACAGATTGTGACAAGTATGAGTGTCGTGCTCAAATACGATGGTTACCCTGGGCATGCGAGGGCGTGTGCTTGCGCATATCAGGAGTTATGGACCAAGAATTGGTGAAACGTTTGACACTTGCAATTGGTTGTTTATTGTGTGGAATTGCTTACAATTGGCTCTATTAGGCTCATTCATGAGTAAGGGTTGTGAAAGGACACGTTGGGGTGGCGTCAGGACACGTAGGTACACCATGAGTCAGTAATGAAAGGTAGCTGGGACACGGCTGGGAAGGGAAAAGCAGGGGATTGACTAATGACTGGGGGAGAGATTTCGCGTGAGAGAAAGGGGGGGGGGAATGAGGGGTCGAGAAAGAGGGCAAGGGACGGGATTGGCGGAGAAGAGGAGGAGCAGGAGATTAGAAGAACCTGCAGGAAGGTTCTAATAATATCGAGGAGAGATTGTCGAGTGTCGGCATGAGAACCGAGTGATTAGACGAGGGAGGGAGAGGTGATGGTACTCTCAGCGTTGGATCCTCGTGAACCCCGCAAGAGATTCCAAAGCGGAGCGGTGCGCGTGAAGAAAGAGAGGAGTGTTGTGTGACCTTCAGTGGGGTGGGCGAGTGAGTGAGTGGGTGGGTGAATGGGTGAGTCGTTGAGGGAGTGGGTGGGTGTGTGGTTGAGTGGATGGATGGATGAGTGAGGGTGTTGTTGTGACTTGCAGTGTTGTTGGTGGTGGTGGTTGAACACTGCGGATGAGACGAGTGTCTCGATAGACCGAGAATGCGTGAGGCTGGCTGGGGCATAACTCGGAAAGGCGGAGCAAGCATGACCCCACCATCACCGCTCTCGCCTCGCACGCGATTTTAGCCGGAATCCATCAGCATGCAGCTCCCGTCACGTGATCCTAATTACCGCCACGTGACTAATCACAGCCTTTAATCAGCCGCCGTCACGTGACGTTAACCGCCGTCGGACACCACCGGCACGTGACTAATTACCGCCAGACGCTGCGGCACGTGACACTAATCACCGCGAGATGCGCAAGGTGGTGGTGGGGGGCTGGGGGGCGGGGGGGGGCTGGGGGGCGAGCCTCCGCCCCACGGCCCTCTCCGCACGCGATGTTTGAGCAGAATTCAATTGATTTGAGAATTGAATTCCAAGAAAGAGACAAATGTTCCGGAGCCGCCATAAACGAGCCAAATGTAGACGGATGTGGCGGTGGTGGAGGACGTGGTGGGGAGGGGAGAAGGGGGCGGGGGGAGAAGGGGGCGGGGGGAGAAGGGGGCGGGGGAAAAGGGGGGGGTCGAGACGGAGGATGAGAGGGAGGAGGAGGTGGGGACCCCTCCTCCTCCTGGGCGCGGAGCCATGGGGGTTGTTTTAGATCAGAGCTCAGAGTCTGCGTGGGAGGTGGGGTATTGGGGGGCAGGAGGAGTGGTAAATGGTGCTGGTGGGGGGGGCGTCCCCGTTTCCACGATGCCGTGATGTAGGCGGTGGTGGCAGGGGGTCGGAAATATGACGCTTTTTATGTAGGGCCCCACAGCGCAAACATTCCATGTAAAAGTGTGTACTGCTAAATACCACTATTGTACACCAGTGTTTGGGGTCTCACGGGGGTGATTGCTCCCCACCCCTCCCACCCTGGATTCGCCACTGGGCTGCGGTGGTGGGATGGTGGGGATTGTGTTGAGTTGGTGGCGTTGTTGGGGTTGTGGTGGCCGTATTGGGGTTGGCGGTGGTATCGTTGTTGATGTTGTGGTGGCGATGGTAATCTGGTTTGCAATGGTGGTGTTGCCATTGTGGTGGTAGTGTTGAGATGGTGGTGGTAGTGGCGGTGTGCTCATGGTGGGTATGGAGTTCGGAGTGGGCTGTTATTCACGTGACAACACGAATACTGGGGATGGGTCCAGTCGTCTCATCGCCCTTCGTTTAAACACGACGTTGAGTCCACCCCGTAAGGGAAACCACCTGGGTTTCACTCCCGGTGTCAATACTCAGCAATTCTCACTCCACCTCCCTTGCCCACACCGCCTCACCTCTCCACCCTCCTCGTCCCTCGAACGCCGCTGGGAAGGTCTAGGGTGACAGGAGAAGGGGATAAAGTGGACCCCCTGTAAAACCCACGACCCCCATCTAGTCTGAGATATCCCCGTTTAATATCAGGGTCCAGATCCGACCATTCTGCACAAGCATTCATCTTCGTTACCGCTTGGGTCTCAACGCGACCAGGGATAAGGACCTAGGTACCCCCATAACCTGGGCTCCACGGACCGATAGACCCGAAAACCCCAGACCCTCAGACGCTGGTACCCCCACAAACCCCGATACCCCCTCCCCAAACCCTAGAACCTAAAGACCTCCGATCCTGAAACCCGGGCCCCTCCCAGACACCGATACCCCGAGACACCCAAACCCGGAGACCGTCAGACACTGGATCCTGAGACCCCCAGTGGCTGGGTCCCGTTAACCCCAGACTGTGGGACTCGGGACTACCAGAACCTGAGACGCTGAAGCCATCAAGTCCCGGGCCTTCGGACCCTCGGACCTTGAGACTCTGAGAGCTCCCGGGATCCTGAGACCTGAGACCTGGGGGCGGGTGGGGTGGGGGGGGTGAAGAGTCGCCCGCTCACCTCGCGAGGACCGCCCGGGTTCCCGTGCGCGGCGCGCCGCCTTCCATCGCGCGCGTCTCCTCCTCTCAGTGCTTCCCTCGTCCCGGAGAAATTGTGAATGGATCAGGACCTGGGCCGACGAAGGAATGGAAAAACAAATACAAGACTCAGCAAATAAATATAAACAATGAAGGAAGGAATGAATACGATAATCAGGGAGCCGGCTGCGGATTGAATTCGTGGAGCGGATCTCTCACGCCCGCAGCCCAAACGCCCAACGCTCGTGTGGAGGCGCTCACAGCGAGAGCAGGGAGATTGGGAGAAAGAGAGGGAGGGGAGATGGGGAGGGCGAGCGGGAGGGAGGGATGGAGGAAGGAGAGGGGGAGAGCGCGGGAGATGGCGGAGAGATGAGAGATGGGGGGAAAGAGGGGGAGACGGAGGAGAGAGGGAGGGAGAGCGGCAGAGAACGGGGAGGGTGGGAATAAAGGGGGAGGGAGAGAGCTATGGGGAGGACGCGTTCGAGAGAGAGTGATGGAGAGGGAGGGGGGAGAGAGAGGGGGAGACGGATGGTGGAGGGAGGGAGGCGGCTCGTTTATTAAACTTCACGCGTAAAGAGGCAAAACCACGGCGCGGGAAATGCGGCCAGGGGAATGGGAGAGATGTGGGGGGTGGGATGGGGGGTGCAGCAGGGCTTCCCCGCGATTTGTGGGCACCTGCCGTTAAGGGACACTCTGAAATCAACTCAGAGATTACCCTTGCAGCTCACCATCACGGAATGAACCACCCTCCACAATCACAACAACACCTGCACTCATCACCGTGGAGCGCGAGGGGAGGGGGTGATTGGGATTCTTCGGTGTGTGAATGAGGGATGTGATGGTGGGTGAGGGGTGCTGTGGTGTGTGGGTGAGGGATGGTGAGCAGTTGAAACAATCGTGCACTTTTCTTAAATCCCTTCCCCCCCGCCTCTGTTATAAAAACTATTAAACTGAACCATTTATTTTTATTTCACCAGGTAAGGCCCACTAAGCTATAGCTATTTTTCAGACCTGGCCACAAATTATAGCTCAACGAAGTGGCTTATCATAGTGTGGACATGTATAGCAGCCAAATACTCTAAAGCAGGGGTGGTTGACCTTTTTTCTGCCAAGGGCCATTTGGATATTTATAACATCATTCGCGGGCCATACAAAATTATCAACTTAAAAATGTGCCTGTTATATTTGGTCAAACATTTAATTAACTCGCCCCTAATGTGATGGCTGGAACTGCTTCTCTTTGGCGAGGCGTGTGATGTTAGCTGGTATTGATGATGTTGCTACTCGCAACTGCTTTTCCAGGTTTGCTCCTAGGTTTATTTAATTTCGAGTCCCGCCTGCGGTTGCCTTGGCAGGGCCACACCAAATGATTTCGCGGGCCTCATACGGCCCGCGGGCCGGACGTTCCCCACCCCTGCTCAAAATGCACGTTTCACTGATTGTTGTCCACCCAGCAATGTTCATCGGGTTCATCGCAGTTGGTCGAGCGGCAGATCGCGTGTGGTGGAGCAACGTGTGGGTACGCCCACCTCTTCCAACACGAATGGACAGCGTGGAAGAGTAGGCCAGATTCCCTCTAGCGAACGGCTCTCTAGAGCTGCCTCCAGTGGAGGCCCCTTCCGCCAGCAGTGACGCGAGTAAGACATTGCAGGGCTGCGCCTTTCACCTGAAACACGAGGGCGAGTGGACCATGCGCTAATTGAAGCCGCCTTGCAGTTTGAACGTCTGCGCGTGCCAATCGGTGCTGGCATTCACCACTAACATTCCCCTGGACACGATTCCCGGTTATCGATTCTTATAACGGTTATTGGTTCACCGATTGTGGCGTTTAACGATCATGGTCTAGATTACCCGTAGTTATCGCCTGTTATCTTGGGTGACGGGGACGAGCTATGCGTATCAGGGAGTAACTAAGATGAACACGGCTAACGGCGTAACAATGGGTGACGGAGGGTAAGGACCCGTCACGTGGAGACGTCGTTGCCGTGGTGACGCCTCCTCGTTAATTGCGCGTGTGGCGGTGACCCAGATGAATGCGAGAGTACAGACGGGAGCGTACAAACAAGAGATTATACAGAGAAGAACGTACAGATGGGATAGTGCATCTGTACAGATGAGAGTACAGAGACGGGAGAATACAGAAGAGAGAGTATTGTACAGAGTGGAGAGTACAGAGGGGAGAGTACTGGCAGTATAGGCTATAGACTGCACAGGAGACAGGGCAATGGGCCGAGAAAAGATGAGCATACGGAGTGAAGAGTGCAGGGAGACTACGCTGGAGAGCGCGGAGAAGAGAGGAGTGAAAGAGGAGAGAGTGGGAAGAGGGCGCTGGAGAGATGAGGAGCTATGAGGTGAGGGCGAATGGGAGGGGGGTGGGGGGGGTGGGCATACGCCCGGGGGGGGGGGGCTCTGGATGAAACCTCGGGCGAGGAGAAAGAGCAGCGGATAAATAAATGAGACAGCGGGGACCCCGCCCCTCGCCTCTCCCGCAGTGGAGCGAGAGAGGGGGGGGGCGCTGCTTCTGCTCTGCTGCTCCTGAGGACTGAACAGGGCCGCTCTCCCCATCTCCGCCTTTCCGTCTTTGTCTCTCCCAGCCTCACTGTCAATTATGAATGAAAGGGGCTCGACCCCATCACCACGCGAGCGTCGCCCGCGGCACGAGATGAACCTCGCCCCCTCCCCGCGAGCCGGAGCTCAAATCCCGGCCCCTTCCCAACCTCCTCCCGAGCCTCACGAGGTGCCAAGTGGAACCACGAGATCCAGGCTCGGATCTGAGCCGGGTCCGACTCCTCTCCATCCATCTATCCCCGCTCTCCTCCCCTCCCTCCCCCATCTCTCATCTCCCCCATCTCTCCGCATCTCCCTCCCCCAACCTGCCATCTCTGATCCATGACCTCTCTCCACTGCCAATCTCTCTCCACATCGTCTCTCTCCCCTCCATCTCCACATTCTCACCTCTGCCCTCCCGCGATCTCCTCTCCCTCTTTCTCTCCACGTCTCACCGCTCCCCCCCCCATCTCCTCTTTCTCACCTCTGCTCTATCTCCATCTCCCTTCTCTTCACATCTCTCTCCCCTCCATTTCTCCTCTCTCTGATTTACATCATCTCCCTCCTCTCCCCCTGTTTTGCCAGGCGATTGAATCCGCGGGCGCAGTAAATTATTTAATAAGGCTCCGTGAACCCACTCCACTGCAGTATTTATTTTACCGCCCCCCTCGCCATCATCTCTAATTTATTAATTCCTCCGACTGGCCGGTGGGGGGAGGGGGAGGATCGCGTCACGAGGAGGTGGGCTCAGCTGCTGCTCAGCTCTTGGGGGGCTCACGGTGTGCCGGGCAGTGATGAACAAAGGCAAAGATATTCATATTCTTAGGTTTTTTCGGTAAAGTCACGTCGTGATTTTTATTTTTATTTTATTAATTTTAATATTTTACCTACGTGACTTTACCGAAAAAACCTAAGAATATGAATCCTTGCAGTCACAAAAGCTTCAAATCTAGAATTAAAGGCAAAGATCCCCCAACATCCCCTAACAGACTGTCGGGGCAAGTGCTGTGAGCGAGCAGCACATATGAAGGCCGGCATTGGACGCGAGGTGGTTGAGTGGCCAGCACCACACCTGGGAATCGAACTCGGGTGGCCGGGATCGTAGCGCAGTGCGCTCCGTGTCCTGCACGTGCACACATTGTGTCCCCTGATACAAAGACAACGATCTCCCATATAGCCTTATAACAGTGGGTGACCAGCACCACGCCCGACCGCCTTTGTCTCCCTAGTGGCAATGTTTACACACTAAAAAAGGTACTCATTTGAGGCTGAGTCGACCTAGGAGAGGGCCAGGATCGGTTCAGATTATCGTGACTGGTGTTGGCCGTGAGCGGGAATCGAACTCGGATTCGTAGCGGAGCGCGCCAACCACTACACCACCGCTCCCCACGTGTCCCATTACACACGAACACAAACTCTCTATGCCATGGGACGAACCAGACAAAATAAACGCAGCTTAACATAATCGATTCTATTGAATCGTGATAATATATTATATCGCAGTGGTGGAGGGATTTTGTGGTGGGTGTGAGGGTGAAAAACTGCTGGTGGGGGTGGTGGGGGTGGGGGTGGTGGGGGGTGGTGGTGGGGGTGGTGGTGGTGGGGTGGTGGTGGTGTTGGGGTGCAGCGTTTAGCGCGATGCGCTACGAACCCGGCAACCAGAGTTCGATTCCCGCTCACGGCGAACAACAGTAACGATTATCTGACCGGCCCTGGGCTTCCCATAGGTCGACTCAGCCTTAAATGAGTACCTGGTGCGCTGTGTAAACATCGTCACATGTGGGTGTGTGTGTGTTGGGAGGGGGGTTACACGCATGAGGAGCCCCGCTCCCGTCTCCATCCATCAAACGCCGCCGCTCACTGAGCTAAGGGCCCCCATGCTCACTGAAGGGTCACATGGGGGGGGGGGTATTATTTATTATTAAACACACACAATGTCACTGGTGTTGGTCAAACATCCCAATGCAAGGATCCTCCTGAAAATAATCTTGCGACTCAGCGTGGCCTTCCTGGGGTAAATATCTATATTAAAAAATATATACGAATCAGCGTTGTCGTTGATAAATTAATTAGGATCATCATTAGCATCGCCATTATCATCAGCGGCAGCCGCAGGGCCGGCACGGCGCGTGCTGCTGGAAGCCACGTGGTGCATCACGTGCACCACGTGCGACGCCGAGTCGCTGTGACGAGAGGGCGCAGTGACGAGGAAGCGACTAATGGGCGAGAGTGGCGGAGAGCGATGAAGCTGGGGTGGTGGGTGGATAGATTGGTGGTGGTGGGGGGGAGAGTGGTGATGGAGAAATGCAGAGAAAAGAGGAAGAGCATGAGAGAGAGAGAGCCACAGGAATACTGAGAGAGAGAGTGTGAGAGAGCGTGAGAGAGCGTGAGAGAGAGGCCGCGATTCTGATTAATTTCCCGAGGCCACGCATGGATCCCAGCAGCAGATGGAGGCAAAGACGGGGGCAACGGAAGAGGGGGTAGGGGGGATGCACAGACCCCCCCCCCCTCACTCACTCATCACAGACAGACTCCCCACTAATCACACAGAGACCCCCCACTCTCACTCATCGCACACGGACCCCCCCGCCACTCTCACTCATCATAGACAAACTCCCCACTAATCACACAGAGACCCCCCACTCTCACTCGTCACAGGCAGACCCCCCTCACCCACCACAGACAGACCCCCACGCATTACACAGAGACCCCCCACTCTCACTCATAGACAGACCCCCCACGCATCACACAGAGACCCCCCACTCTCACTCATAGATAGACCCCCCTCACACATCATAGACCCCCCACTCATCACACAGAGACCCCCCACTCTCACTCATCATAGGCAGACCCCCCTCACCCACCACAGACAGACCCCCACGCATCACACAGAGACCCCCCACTCTCACTCATAGACAGACCCCCCCACGCATCACACAGAGACCCCCCACTCTCACTCATAGATAGACCCCCCTCACACATCATAGACCCCCCACTCATCACACAGAGACCCCCCACTCTCACTCATCATAGACAGACCCCCCAACACATCATAGATCCCCCACTCATCACACAGAGACCCCCACTCTCACTCGTCACAGACAGACCCCCTTCACCCACCACAGACAGACCCCCCACGCATCACACAGAGACCCCCCCACTCTCACTCATAGACAGACCCCCCTCACATCATAGACCCCCCACTCATCACACAGAGACCCCCCCACTCTCACTCATAGACAGACCCCCCTCACACATCATAGACCCTCCACTCATCACACAGAGACCCCCACTCATCATACAGAGACCCCCCACTCTCACTCATCACAGACAGACCCCCCTCACCCACCACAGACAGACCGTCCACTCATCACACAGAGACCCCCCCACTCTCACTCATAGACAGACCCCCCTCACACATCATAAACCCTCCATTCATCACACAGAGACCCCCCACTCTCACTCGTCACAGACAGACCCCCTTCACCCACCACAGACAGACCCCCCACGCATCACACAGAGACCCCCCCACTCTCACTCATCACAGACAGACCCCCCTCACCCACCACAGACAGACCCTCCACTCATCACACAGAGACCCCCCACTCTCACTCATCATAGACAGACCCCCTTCACCAACCACAGACAGAGCCTCCACTCATCACACAGAGACCCCCCCACTCTCACTCATCATAGACAGACCCCCAACACATCATAGATCCCCCACTCATCACACAGAGATCCCCCACTCTCACTCATCACAGACAGACCCCCTTCACCCACCACAGACAGACCCCCTACTCATCACACAGAGACCCCCCACTCTCACTCATCATAGACAGACCCCCCTCACACATCATAGACCCCCCACGCATCACACAGAGATCCCCACTCATCACACAGAGACCCCCCACTCTCACTCATCATAGACAGACCTCCCTCACACATCATAGATCCCCCACTCATCACACAGAGACCCCCACTAATCACACAGAGACCCCCCACTCTCACTCATCACAGACAGACCTCCTTCACCCTCACACATCATAGACCCCCCACTAATCACACAGAGACCCCCACTCTCACTCATCACAGACAGACCCCCACTCATCACACAGATACCCCCCTCCTCACTCATCACATAGAGACCCCCCACACTCACTCGTTCTGCCACCGCCCGGTGATAGATCACACGTGCTCATTATTCTCGTCCCTTCGCAGTGTGTGCACGTGTTCGTATGTGTGTGTGTATATGTGTCGGTGTGTGCACACGTGTTAATGTGCGTGTGTGTACACGTGTCATTTTGTGTACACGTGTTCGTGTGTGTGCACGTGTCAGTATGTGTGTGCGTGTTATTGTGTGTGTCTACACGTGTCAGTGTGTGTGTGTACACGTGTGTGTGTACCCTTATCAGTGTGTGTACACGTGTCACTGTGTGTGTTTGCACTAGTCAGGGTGTGTGTGTGTGTACACGTGTCAGTGTGTGTGTACACGTGTCAGTGTGTGTTTGCACTAGTCAGTGTGTGTGTGTACACGTGTTAGTGTGTGTGTGTACACGTGTCAGTGTGTGTTTGCACTAGTCAGTGTGTGTGTACACGTGTCAGTGTGTGTTTGCACTAGTCAGTGTGTGTGTGTACACGTGTCAGTGTGTGTTTGCACTAGTCAGGGTGTGTGTGTACACGTGTCGGTGTGTGTGTACACGTGTCAGTGTGTGTGTGTACACCTGTCAGTGTGTGTTTGCACTAGTCATTGTGTGTGTGTACACATGTCAGTGTGTGTTTGCACTAGTCAGTGTGTGTGTGTGTACACGTGTCACTGTCAGTGTGTACACGTGTCAGTGTGTGTGTGTGTACACGTGTCAGTGTGTGTACACGTGTCAGTGTGTGTGTACACGTGTCAGTGTGTGTGTACACGTGGTCGTGTGAACACAACAATGAGCGGGGCGCCGTGGGGCTAAAACGCAGCGAGATGGCACAGTGGTGAGCACAGGTTGTGCATCTTGCCAATCATCGCAATCGGTCAACCCATGGCACCTGGGTCTGTTCCATGACCTCCTGCCAGCGAGCCTTCGACATTTCCCGTGGCCTCAAAGTGCACCTAGCCTGTCACAAAGCGCTGTGGTGGCGTCACTGTCACTTCGTGACGATTGGCGGCTGCTGTTGTTGTTGTTGTGTGTGTGTGTGTGCGTGTACACGTGTGTGTGTACACGTGTGTGTGTGTACACGTGTGTGTGTAGATGTTTAGTTATTGGGATCGCTTGGGACTCGAACTCGTCGATCTGAATTCGATCCCCGCTCACGACGACTACCGGTGACGATTATCTGAACCGATTCTGGGCCTTCCCTAGGTCGACTCAGCCTCAAATAAGTACTTGGTGCGGTGCGTAGTAAACATCACCACTGGGGAGACAAAGGCGGTCGGGCGTGGTTACTGGCCACCCACCCCCTCGTGTGCCGTGCCGCTAGCAGCACTTGCCCCAACAGTTTGTTGAGGCTACACTGGGGGGGGGGGGGTCTTTGTCT
This sequence comes from Lampetra planeri, assembly GCF_965212315.1. Taxonomy (NCBI): domain Eukaryota; kingdom Metazoa; phylum Chordata; class Hyperoartia; order Petromyzontiformes; family Petromyzontidae; genus Lampetra; species Lampetra planeri. The sequence continues at coordinate 6,119,314 of NC_136131.1, forward strand.
TTGTGTGTTCTCTGCCTGTGTGTGTGTCTCCGCGCCGGGTAATATTGGGAGTGCAGCCTCAGACTCCAAATCAAATTAACCCGCAGTCACCCGGCCCATTAGCGGCGCGGACCGACCGTTACCACGGCGACGGATGGGCGACACGTGCCGTGGGGGTTCGGGGGGCTGCAGAGAGGGGGGTAAGGGGGGTAAGGCGGTCCCAGTGTTGGTTCAGTCTCCGCTCCCCTTCATTTAGCCCCCCTCCCCCCCTTAACCCTTCGTGTAACTCGAATTGGCACTCCCGGCCACCCCCGCGCCCTGCACACCACCCCCCAAACACCCACCCACCCTGCACCCCCCCCCCCCCCTAAACCACAGACCCACACCACCACCACCCGCACTGATGAATCCCTGGAAATTGATGGTGTATCCCGCTGGGAGGGAGCGAATCGCAGAGGGAATGAATCACAGCGGGAATGAATCGCAGACACAAATTGACCACAGCAGGAATGAATAACGGGGGGGGGGGGGGGGCGACCGAATGACGCAAGATAATCGGCGAGCGAATTAATCGCAGAGAGAATGAATTAGAGAGCGAATGAATCACATAAATAACGAACCACAGCCCTTGGAGGGAAGGAAGTGGGGGATGGAGGAGCCGTTCTCGCCACCGCGACCTGGCCATTGTGAACCGCGGTCAGGGGCCTCTCTACTGCGAAGACGCGAATACCTCCCGCGAGCGAGCAGCAGTTTGATTGAGAATGGCGATGATTGTTCTCTCATCTCCACGGAGACCAAGGTCCCCGCTTAAATAAAAGGGAAGGGGGCGGGGGAGTGGGGCGAGGTGGAGGCTGAGGCGCAAGGAGGGGGGGGGGTTGATTGAGCGCGGCGGAATGGATGCTCCAGGGGTTGCGAAGGTCGCCCGTGGCGGGGGAGCCGTGGCTCAATCCTGCTCCAGCGAGCGGGGCAAAGCCTCCAAAACAAACCAAGGCCACGGGCGCGAGACCGCCACACTCGCCTCTCCCCCGCTCTCCTCCACCTCTCTCAACCCCTATCCATCTCTCTCCTCGCTCCATCTCTCTCCGCCTCTCTCCACCTTCTCTCGACCCCTATACATCTTCCTCCTCCTCCCTTCCCTCTCTCCGCCCATATCCATCTCCTCCCTTCTCTCCCTCTCCATCCCAATGCATCTTCCTCCGTCCCTCTAAATCTCTTCCCTATTGCGCTTTTACGCACGCCCGCTGTTCAACACGCGCACTCTCTCGCGCTCACCCTCTCGCCCTCCAACAGCCCTCACCCTCGCTCTCGGCTTTGCTTCTCACCCCCCCCCGCGCCGCCGCTCACGTGGAGCCGCTCTGAGCCAGTGGCTGTCACGTGGGTTAAATAAAGGTCTCCATTCATCCTGCACTGAGTGGCGGTGACGTGAACACGACGCGCTCCAGGAGAGTTCACACGCTCACACTTTTACACCGACACGCACACTCACGCATGCATGCACTGACACACACACTCACACCTATATACACCGACACGCACACTCACATCGATACACGGAGACGCACACTCACACCTATACACCGACACGCACACTCATACCGATACACAGACACGCACACCGATACACGGACACGCGCACTCACCCATCCACTGACACGCGCACTCACGCACGCACTGACACCAAGGCCGTAGCTATGGAGTCAACATTGGGGGGGACCAAATCTTCCAGGGGGTCTGGGGCCCCCCCCCCAGAAAACAATCTCAATTTGAAAACTCATCTCCTGCCATTGCCTGTCTAGACTATTACAATTCACTAACACATGGGATGGACTTTTTATTTATTTTTTACAATAACGTCTAATAGTGTATTGTATTACATTGCTCTGTTTTTTTTCTTTTTTACCTTTTCTTTTTTCATTGTATGTAATGGCAGAGATTAGGGATTAATAAAGTACAACCATAACCACAATCATATAAACAGAAATTTATTTTATACCAATATATTGGGGGGGACATTTTGAGCATATTTGAATATTGGGGGGGGGGGGGGGCGGTGTGTCCCCCCCCAATATATATTATAATTACGGCCTTGACTGACACACACGCACACTTACACCTATACACTGACACGCACACTCACACCTTTATACTGACACGCACACACCGACACACTGACACGCACACTCACACCTATACACTGACACGCACACTCACACCTACACACTGACACGCACACTCACACCTTTATACTGACACGCACACACCGACACACTGACACGCACACCTGCACATTGACACACACACTCACACCTGCACACACTTAAATGTACACACACCATTACTCCTTCACCCTCGCTCCCTCTCGCCCCCTCCCGCCAGGACGCGGAGCAATTAAATCCCAAACCTCAAGCAGCAGCACAAATCAGCCCCGCGACCCCTGAAGCGGGGGATCAAAGGGGGGTGCAGAGTGGGAGGTTTGGGGGGTGGGGTGTGGGAGGTCCGGGAACGAACGGGACACGCGGACGCGCCGACCTTGGCGAATCGCTTCATCCCCTCCCAAGCAGAGACGGCAGACGCGGCGCTTCCCCTCCATCCTCCGCCTCCCCTCCATCCTCCTCCTCCCCTCCACCCTACTCCTTCATCCTTCTCCTTCTTTCCACCCCTCCACCATCCTCCCCCACCTCCGTGCTCCCTGACTCCTCCTCTGCTAAATCTCCTTCTTTACCTTTACGCGCACACGTGCACGCGCGCCACGGCCGTTGCACACGAGTGTGCTAACCACTACGCCACCGCTCCCGGCAAACACATTCGCACACACAGACATTGTTCGTTTTAACTAAATCGGAATTCACAACCCGCTAGCAATCCACAGTTAGATGTAAGCCGTGGCTGGGAATAGAACCGAGGTCACAACGTCGTGCGCTAATCACTGCGCCACCGCTCCACCCTCTTTCGTCTTTTTTTTCAGTCAACCGCGATCAATACACATTGCGATTCTTACAATCACACCGGCCTGGTCTTCTGTCGTATAACGGGAAGAGCTGATTGCAATGGGGCGTCCAGTTTAGCGAGCCACTTGAATGGCTTTCGAAGATTTAAAGCTTTCGTGACTGCACGGATTCATCTTCTTGGTTCTTTCGGTAAAGTCACGTAGAAGGGAAATAATAAAAGGATAAAAATAAAACATAATAAAATACAATTCTCAGAATTGTAAAAACATAATAAAATACAATTCTCAGAATGGTATTTTATTATGTTTTATTTTTATTATTTTATTATTTCCCTTCTACGTGACTTTACCGAAAGAACCAAGAAGATGGTTTTCGAAGGTGCCGACTAGAGAAGCGAAGCGCATCGCGCAACTGATGTTGATGCGAAATGTCCCGCGGTCTGGGACTCGTGGGGAGAGTCCCACGTGGAGGCACCTCCCATCCCTCGTCATCCCCCGCTCGGGACGCGGGCGGCCGCGGCGTCTTCGCCCCTTCCACCACCCTCCACGTCCCCCCCCCCCTTTGTGCGGAGGTGGTGGAGCCCCGTTCACCCTCTTCGAGAGAGGTGCCAGCCACGGGCACTCTGCTGTTGGGGTGAGTGGTGATTGAGGGCGTTGTACGTACCGTATGTTGGACTTGTGTCGGAGCCAATCGTGCTAATCGGAGGTGCGGGGGTAGGTAGGACAAGCTAAACACAAACAGCAGTTCTAAAGAAGTTAGTTTGCAATCGAGACTTTTGAAAAGAATGAGTAAAACACTGAATGAGTGAAACACCGAATGAGTAAAAGTGCAATCTGGATTAAAAGTGCGTCGGTTCATCATGTTGCACGTGTGCCACGATTCCGTCCATCTCGATACGAATGAACAGATAACATATATTTCGATTTAAAGCTTTCGTGACTGCAGGGATTCATCTTCTTGGTTCTTTCGGTAAAGTCACGTAGAAGGGAAATAATAAAATAATAAAAATAAAATATAATAAAATGAAATTCAGACGCTGTCTTTCCGACAGCCCTGTTCTTCACCTGAGGACGGCTGCTTGCGTTGTGGCCGAAACGTCGTGAGAATTTTATTTTATTATGTTTTATTATTATTATTATTTTATTATTTCCCTTCTACGTGATTTTACCGACAGAACCAAGAAGATAACATATATATATTAATAAGTAGTACCGACATATTCATTTTTAATTAACATCCACTAATTAACATCCAGATCCCACTTTATACACTCGTGTTTTGTCACTTTACGCTTCGTACTTGCAAGGATCTCCGTTGTGCGATATCCCGACCCTGCGTGCCGTTGTTTGATCCCGGAGCGCATTGTTCGTAGCAGGGAGGGGGTAGGAGGCATTGCCTGGATTGAATCACGAGGGTCCGGAGTCTCCCATCCTCGAGGGGCAATGCCGCCCCCTGGTGGTTGGCGCGGGGAAGCGCCCCACAAATCACAAGCGGCGGCCGTGCAGCTGCCACGTCTTGGGGTTGTCGCTGGGAACGATGTCCGACGATTCGCTCCGCGTGCTGGGAGCGTCGCGCCAGAGCTCCCGTCACACGGAGCGAAACGTCGGACATCGTGTCCAACGAGACGTGTTTCAACCCGAAAATCAGGGGGGAAGACCTCGAACCAGATCGTGATGATGGCGGGGACTCTCAGCAAGAGGGTTCCTTCAAGGCCTTGTGTAGCTGTGTGTCTCGAATACGGGAAAGCGGACGGTGGTGGTGGAGCGACGGCGGAGGTTTGGTGACCTTTTGACCTTGACCTTAGCTGGGTCCGCTTCATCAGAGCCACAGCTGGCACCGCATGGCACGACTCCGACACAGCCGCACTCGCCGCTGCTTCATGTATTTTTATTCGTAAGCCACAGACACCGAGAGGTGGCGTGGGTGTGCGTGTGCACGCGCGTGCGCATTTGTACTCGCTCATCGATTCGCTCTCAATAAATTACGCGTCGCTCAAATCACGGTCGCGTCCGATCCGTGGAGGTCTCGGTAGCAGCAGCAGCAGTCAAACCCAGTGGCTAAGCTCGGGGGCGACGCCACGGTGGGTGCAAGGGGTGCGGGGCCGCGGAGTGGTCATCAGTCGAGGTGGTGGAGGGGATGGTGGCGGGGGGGAGGGGTCTATGAGGTCACAGCTAAGAACAAGAAATACATTTAAAATCTTGCGCGTAACCAACGAGGCAAGGCTGCCACTTCAAAATCAACCTGACGTGAGCCACTGCGACAGAAACCAAATGCCCCCCTCTCAATGTGCCCCCCACCTCTCTCCGTAGCTGAGTGTCGAGGCACCTCCGGCGAGTTGAGCCCTTTGTAGTTTCGCCGCCCGCACACTTGATGGCTATGGCACGAACTCGCCGTTCTGAGTCCGATCCACGGGGTCGGGGGGACAGTGTTGACACCGGAGCGTCGGTTCACGCCAGACCTGATAGAGAACGGATTTGTTCCGAACTGGGGCTGGCGGGAGGTCAGACTCGCACAGTTCACGCTCGGGTCAAATATCCCTCTCGGGCTCACCTCCACTGTCGGTTCGTACGAGCTTGGTCTTAACAAGCGACGCCCATTCTGCACCCGTTTCCTCGGAGTGAACGGCCTGCACGTGTAACATGCACTGCCCTATTGGAGGAGGGCATCTGCACGGCGGGCAGCCCGCGGGGGTCATGTGGCCATACTTCACCACATCGGTCAATGCGGGCCGGCGAAGGCGGCGAGAGCAAACGCCGTAGCAGAGCACTGCTGACGGCGGTGGCCCCCTCGCGTGCCGGTCGCATGACCTCAAGCGGAGTGCGGAGGGGCGCTAGCGGAGGCGCCGGGGCTGAGTCCCCAGCTCGATCCCCGGTTTGAGTGGCAGCGCCAGCAACCGGGGGGGGTTCCCTGGCGTCGTGTCGTGTAAAGTGCGGAGTTTGTGCGTGGGCACGGTGAAGACGCGGTGGGGTGCCGTCGCATGCTCACCAACCTCCTCCCCCCCCCCCCCGCCGATTTAAGCAGCAGGGGCTTCCGATTGTTGAACCCTGTTCACCGCAGACCGAGTTTCCAACCAACAAAGGTGCCCAAAATGTGTTGTTCGAATTTCTTTAACGAGGTCATGTGGTTTGGCTTTGATGCCCAGTGCTCAGTGAAACCGGCTTCAACGCCGGCAGCCGACGGCTAAAATCAGTGGGGTGGGCGCAGGTGGCCACCGCTTCTACAGCCGCGTGCAAATCCGAGGCCAGCATGCCCCTCGCGTGCCCACAGTAACCCTGTCCTGCGGGCCACTGTGGTGTGGATGTAGGAGGACGGAGGTGCCCTCCGCCGCGCGAGGGGGGCCCCATGGCCTGGGCGGATGGCGCGGGTGTTACATGGTGTCGTAGTTGGCCGGCGCAGCCTTCTTCCTGCAGCGGGCCTTCACGCTGCGCGCCTGAGCCTGCACGGCCGCCACACGGGAAAACGGCGGTCGGAATCCAGAATCCGCGATCGTGGCCCTGACTCTGAGTCTAACCCTGTCCCTGTGTCTACCTCTCACACTTGATCCTGACCCCGAGCCTAACCCTGAGCCATAACCTTTATTTTGAGTCTACTCCCTAACCATATTTCTTGTTTACTCTCTAACCGTACTCTTGGTCCTGTTGCCCCATTACCACCTGTGACTCCGTGACCCCATTACCTCGTTGCGCGTGGCCTTGGCCTTGGTCGCTTTCAGACTCTGAGTGCGGCGTGGGGGCGGGGCCTCCACGGGCTCCTCGTCTGATTGGTCGGTCCTCACCTCCAACTGCTCCGCCACGTCCGAGCGCAAACTCACGCTCGGTTCGTCTACACGCGCGGGCGACAAGCAATGGGCGACACGAATCTCAGTCAACGCCACTCAACCCCGGGCAACTCCAACCAACCGAGGGTGGTTTGGGTGCCGTGTGCGAGTCACGTGCAATGTTTGTCGTGTTTGCGGAAGTGGGTGCCCTAGTGCACGTGCGGTAAACTAAACTATTTCTTATTTTACCAGGTAAGGCCCACTGAGCTATGTAGCTCTTTTTTCAGACCTGGCCACAAATGATAGCTCAACGAAGTGGCTTATCATCATGTGGAAATGTATAGCAGCCAAACACTCTAGACGCGTGTTTCTAAATGTGGGGTTAAAACTGGAGGACCTGAAGAAAAATCCACGCGACCACGGGGAGAACATGCAAACTCCAAATATACAGCAGGCATCACGGTCTGGATCGAATTCACGACCTCTTGTATACCAGGCCAGGTAGTTAACATCACACCACCGTGGCGCCCATGGTGAGGGGACCTCGGGGAGTCACCGGAGTCGTCGATGGTGTCGAGTGTGGAGCCTGCGCGGCGACTCGGCTCGTCCGGGTGGATCAGGGTCAGGTCCTGCATGCTGAAGCTCCGCAAGCGCTCCGACAACGCTCCCTGGCCCTGCACACGCACGCACATGAACACATGCACACATGCACACACAGATCCCCCTAATGCAGGGGTCTGCAACCTTTAAGACATAAAGAGCCACTTGGACCCGTTTCCGAAGGAAAACATAAACTGGGAGCCGCAAAACCATTGCAACATTTAAAACAAATATAACACTGCATATATTGTTTCTTACCTTATTGCTATATATATAGGATCGTGCAGTCAGCTGTCAATCTGAATAAAAAAAGGACTTTTTCACTTAACAATGTAAAATATATTTTTGCAAATTAATAGCTAAATTACCTGGTTAATGGGATTTTTGCTCCTGAACCTCAGTGCACAGTGTCTGCACATCAGGGCTGTAAGACGTCACCTTCATTTTCACACAGGCTTGCAAGCTGTCATCTGTGAGGCGTGATCGATGTTTGTTTTTAATATAGTTCATGTTGGAGAAGACCTGCTCACATACATATGTGGAGCCGAAGATCGACAGGACTCCAAATGCATACTTTTTCATGTTTATATAAGTGTTGGGGATGGCATTCCATGTTTCGAATACAAGTTTGTCCTGTTTGGGAAGGTTTTCAATATCACTCCATTTATGATTCTGAGCCAGAATGGCCTTCTGACGGGCAACATCCTCAAGAGTAGCGGTCAAGCATTTTAACTTGGACACCCATATATCTTTGTCGGCTATATCGGCCAGTTCCATCTCAAGATCAGGTTGACTTACACCTGCAAATGCAGTCATATTCAATAGGGATGGATCGATCGCCAGGGGAGTGACAGGGAAGGATAATGTCGTTTTTTCCTCTCTGAACTCACAGAATCGTTTCCCAAACGAACTTTGCATTGTGGTGATTGCAGACTTGAAATATTCCAAATTTATCGTATCATGACTTTGTTTGAACTCTCTCAAAGAGGGAAAGTGAGACAGTGTACCTCTCTGTAAATCTTTGACAAACACTGTCAACTTGCGCTCGAATGCCAAAACCTCCTCCAGCATGTGCAGGGCTGTGCCTCCTTTCCCCTGAAGGGTTGTATTTAGCGTGTTTAGATGTGCTGTCATGTCTACCATAAAATGTAATTTTTCCAGCCACTCTGGCTGTTCCAGCTCAGCAAAGGTGAGCTCTTTGCTGCCCAGGAAGGTTTTTACTTCTTCCAAACATGTGACAAAGCAACGGCAACGTTATTGCCTGTCACCGGGCGGGCAGTGTGGAGCGGAGCGGCGACCTGTCAGCAGCGGCAACGCCAGAGCAGGTGTCACAGTGCGCCTCCTCCCCTCGCTAGCATCCGCCCCGGAGCCGCGGTCAAGGTTCAAAAGAGCCGCATGCGGCTCCGGAGCCGCAGGTTGCCGACCCCTGCCCTAATGCATTCACAGAGGTCTGTGGGTACTGTGGTGGTGCCACGGCAAATTGTGCTGCTGGAAGGGTGGAACGGGATGGTGTAGCTGGAGCGTGGAGCTGGAGAGAGGAGTGGCTGGATGGTGGAGCATGTGGCGTGGGTGGAGCCGGAGGGTGGAGTGGGTGGAGCTGGATGGTGGAGCATGTGGAGTGGGTGGAGCCGTAGGGTGGGGTGGGTGGAGCAGGAGGGTGGAGCTGGGAGTACCTTGGCTGCGGCTGTGACAGCGGCGGATGTGGCGAGGTTGAGGCCGCGTTTGCCGAAGCTCATGACCGTCTCATAGCTTCGTTCCTTCGCCTGTGTCAAATACTCATCGATTTCCTACACACAAAGACAAAGATCCCCCGTATAGCCTTAACATGATGTTTGGGGAAAGTGCTTTTAGCGAGCATCTGTGAAGGCAGGCACGGCACACGAGAGGTTGGGTGACCAGCACCTGGTACACACACCGCACCAGGTACTCATTTCAGGCTGAGTCGACCTAGGGGAAACCCAGGACCGGTTCGGATAATAGTCATTGCTGTTGACCGTGAGTGGGAATCGAACCTGGGTCACCAGGTTGCTCCCCAGAGCAGAGCACACACGCGCACACACAGACACACACGTGTGGATTGTAGTCTGTGAGGAACATTGGTGACGGTGGTGACAGTGGTGACGCTGGCTCGCGGAGGCCGTGGGTGACGGCACTCACGTGCTCCCTGGAGGAGAGCGCCGGGTGCACGAACTTGCGGTACAGCGTGCTGGAGCCCTTGGTGTAAGGGGACAGCAGCCAGATGACGAAGAAGATCTTCAGCTCGTAGTAGAACGGGAACCTACGGGGACGGAGATCCTGTCACGTGGACCCCACCAAGGGGACACCCACCACGTGGACCCCCACCACGTGGACCCCCACCAAGGGGACCGTCGTTGCTTCGCGTTTAACCTCCGTGTTGGAGGCAGCACTGCCACGGGTCGGGTGCCAGGCCATGCATTTGAGAGCAGCGAAACCGCAGTGGGCTGTGGATCACACACACTCGTGTACACACACACACTCGTGTACACACACACGCTCGTGTGCACACACACTCGTGTACACATACAAAGACAAAGATCCCCCGTATAGCCTTAACAGACTGTAGGGGCAAGTGCTGTTAGCAAACATCTATGAAGGCCGGAACGGTACACGAGGGAGTGGGTGGCCAGCACCACGCCCGACCGCCTTTGTCTCCCCAGTGGCGATGGTTACACATCGCACCAGTTACTCATTTGAGGCTGAGTCGACCTAGGGGAGGCCCAGGACCGGTTCAGATATTCGTCACTGGTGTTGGCCATGAGTGGGAATCGAACCCGGGTCACCAGGTTTTGTAGCACAGCGCGCTAACCGCTGCACTACCGCTCGTGTATACACACATACACGTTAGTGTAAACACATGCTCATGTACACACACACACATGTAAACACACGCTCATGTACACACACTCGTGTACACACACACATACACGCTCGGTGTACACACACTCGTGTACACACGCACATACACGCTCGTGTACACACACTCGTGTACACACGCACATACACGCTCGTGTACACACACTCGTGTACACACGCACATACACGCTCGTGTACACACACTCGTGTACACACGCACATACACGCTCGTGTACACACACTCGTGTACACACGCACATACACGCTCGTGTACACACACTCGTGTACACACGCATATACACGCTCGTGTACACACACACACTCGTGTTCACACACACATGTAAACACACGCTCATGTACACACACTCGTATACACACACACGCTCGTGTACACACACACATGTAAACACACATTCATGTACACACACTCGTATATACACACACACACGCTCGTGTACACACACACGCTCGTGTACACACACACGCTCGTGTACACACACACGCTTGTGCAAATATGCGCGTGGGGCCTGCTGGAGCGAGACTGCGCCTCCCTCTCTTGAGTTGGTACTCACCACGCGAGCACCAGGTCCGTGAACGTCTCCACAGCGGTGAAGATTGCAAACACGATCCAGTACATCATCCACTTCACCTGCATATCACCCACAAAGACAAAGATCCCCCGTATAGCCTCAACAGACTGTTGGTGAAATTCCTCTTAGAGAGCACCTACGAAGGCCGGCACAGCACACGTGTGGGTGGGTGACCAACAACATTCCTGACCGCCTTTGTCTCCCTAGTGGAGATGTTTCCTGCACACCGCACCGGCTCACGCAGACGGAGGCGCGCACGCACAGCCTGTGGCGCACGCTGGTTGATGCAGTCTGTGCATGGGCAGCAGAGGGCTCTGAATAAATCCATCGTTGTACTGCACCATGCTCCCACATCTATGCCCCCCACCCCGTCCAGCAGCAGCAGTGTCACGAGGGCGGGTAGGCGACGCGTCCACAAGACGGGAGGGCGCGTCCCCCACGCAGTACGTGGCCGAGCGTGTCCCCCCGCGGGGGCCGACTCACGTATTCACGCACGTTCTTGGTCCGCACCGCCTTGTAGGACGAGTATGCCGGGTACAGGGTCCCGAACACGAGCCTGTGGGACAGGCGGCAAGGCAAGGTCAGCTCGGCCTGACCTCTCTCGACCTGATCCGACCCGACCCTGAACCAGGCAGGGCTGACCCATAACCCGAACATCTGACCGGCCCCAAACACTGCGCAGTGCGGCGGATTACGAACCACGTAAACCATCATCATCAATACCACCGCCATCACCACCGCAATAACCATCACGACCGCTATCGTCAACGTGACAACCACCGTTACCGTCAACACCATCACCATCATCACTACCATAACCATCACCGACATAACCATCACAGCCATCACCACCACCATCGTCATCGCGGCTCCGCAGTCCCGGCACAGGGACGATGAAGCAACAACAGGAGGCGCGGTGCGGACAGGGAGAGGAGAGAGACGTGGAGAGGCAGGGAGACGGGCAGAGGAGAGAGACGTGGAGAGAGACGTAGAGAGAGACGGGGAGAGAGACGGGGAGAGGCGAGAGACGTGGAGAGGCGAGAGACGGTGAGAGACGTGGAGAGGAGAGAGACGTGGAGAGGAGAGAGACGTAGAGAGGAGAGACGTGGAAGGGCAGGGATAGAGACGGGGAGAGGAGAGAGAATAGAAACGGAGAGCTCAAATGGACGAGGTTAGTGACGGAGATAAGCAAGGAGAGGCAGGGAGAGAAGAGAGAGAGAGGCGGAGATGCTCACGCGATAAGTCGGGAGATCATCCAGGACACCATGGCTCCTCTGCCCGTCTCCCCACGTCGCTCGGTCTCCGGGATTGCGGCTGGGAGCCTCGCCCTGGGCTCCCCACCACAGGGGCCCTGGCGACAAGGGGGTCTGGCCGCACGGGCTCTGCCGGTGGGGGTCTCCGCTGCTCAGTGTCGCTTCGTGCAGTGGCGGCGATCTGCGTCGACAGAGCGGGGAGACGCCGATGCCGTCGATGCCGCTGGCGGTGGTGGGAGCGGCGAAGGGGGTCACAGGGCGGTGCCTCCCGCACGCGGAAAATTACTCCCGAACCCCGCCCCGGGTCCCCTGGTCTCTAAGCCTGCCCCCCCCCCCCCCTGATCCACCTGTCACTGGGTCCCCTTGCGTCTAAACCCCATATTTCTGGGTCCCTTATTCCCTGTATCACACGGGGTTCCGTGGTCTCGGAGTCTCCGAAACGTGAATACGGCGTTGACTGAACGGTGACACTCAGGGGGTGATGACCACGTGGTGACTGGCGAGTGAACGCGTGGACAGCAGTGAGCGAGAAGGAACGCGTTAAAGAGCGAGCGACGAACGAGTGGATGCGAATTGAAGACGAGTGGTTGTCATGGGCGCTGACTGGATAATGGATAAACACTGCGGTGAGCGCGTTGTGGATACGCGTTTGTGAGCAGCAGAGGGCTCTGCTGCAAAGTCGACAGGACGTGTGTACGTACCGTCGACGTTGCCGTCCCAATTTTACCAACCCCTACCTGAACATCGTGGGGAGGTATAGGGGGCCATCCATAAATGACGTCACGCACCTGGGGGGGGGTCAGACATTTGTGACGATGTGTGACGAGAGGTGGGGGGTGAGAAATGTGACGTCACATCAAAATGCGCAACTTTAAATAAATTTAGACAACACGTTCTACTTAATTAAATAGACTTTTTAATACATTTTTCTCCTACAACATCAGAGTGCAGCGGCACATTAAATACGCACAACAATGCCAATTGTTTAAAGCGATTTGAAGCATTTTTTGGGGGGTGGGGGGGCAGAGCTTAGTGACGTCATATTCGAGGGAGGGTCTGACTTTTTGTGACGCCGTGTGACGAGGGGGGGGGGTCAAAAATCGTCCAAAATCGCGTGACGTAATTTATGGACGGGCTCATAGTCAAATATCCCCATGACTCACGTGGCGCGGGGAGGCCGTCATCCAGCAGTGGATTGACGCAAAAGGGTTGCACGTGGAGACTTACGATGAGTGCATCGTGATGAGTGCTGCAGCAATGAAGTGGAACAGCGGTGGGTCTCAACCTTTTTGGTGTGATCTTGATTTGAAGCTGTCGTGACTGCAGGGATCCATACTCTTTGGTTCTTTCGGTAAAGTCACGTAGGTAGAAAAATAATATATCACAGACGTGACTTTACCGAAATTACTTTTTGGTGTGCTTCATCGCACGTGACGTCAGCAGCACGGCTCGGCTACAGTGGAAAAACAAAAACGATCTAGCGCATCTCGTTTTGTAGTGGGAAAAGAGGTTGACGCTGAGGAGAGGGGAGGAGGCACCTCGGCCCCCCATGTGGAGTGACGTCACCCACTAATTAATATTAATGGCGGGGGGGGTGTCCATTTGGAAGACGTCACTTCTTCATGATTATTAATGAGGGGGGGGGGGGTCCATGTGGAGAACGTCACCTGTTCATGAATATTAATGAGTGGAGACTGGCCGACATGGAGTGACGTCACGCGCGGGACACACAGACATTATTGGCTCATTAGCCTAGTAAATACGTGTTCAGTTTATTGTTGTTGTTTGTGATCTTTCAGTACTGTCAACGCAGTATATGACCATATATTGTGATTAGTCTTGAGGATTTGACGTGTGGTCTCGAGTCTCATAATCGGAGATGGGGGGGGGGGACTGGGCCGGTGTCCACTGAACGGCCCACGGGAAGAGGCTCGTGGTGTTGGGGGGGGTGCAGGGGCTCCATCTCGACACCCGCGCCGTTCTCACGACTGTGATCGCGTGAGACTTGCGGCGATGTGGATGTCAAACTAAGAGGAAGAAAGCCTCTCTAAGCCGGACCGATTGTGGGGGAGGTGGAGGAGGGTGGGGGGGGGCTTTTCCGACAATCAGCAAATAAATAAATAACACGAGTTTATGAAACGTGAATGACGTCCATGGTCTCGTGGTCTGTGCCCGGGGTTTTACAAATTCCCCACGGCAGATGCGTTTATTTGGGCTGCGTTGTGAGAGCAGCAACAGGAGCAGCAATGACAGGCCCTCCCGCCTGTACGACGACGTTACTCGGAGGGTGAATGAATAAGTGGCACTAAGTGAATGAATGAGTGGCACGACACGAATACGCATTGTTGTCAACCCATACGGTTTAGCCGTATTCTTGTACAGGGAAATTTTGTTTTCAGGTCCACACGACGCAAACACGTTTCAATACAGGCACATTTTTTTGTATTTTTTTCTGTTTCTCGCTTGTGATGGGTCTTTGTAGGACGAACGGTGAGATGTATAAGGCACGGGGTGACCAATAAGGTATGAATTGGTCTGTAATAAGGTAGGGCACTGATAAGGAGTTGACAGGGATGCGAGTGTTTGCATCTACATATTAAGCAAGCAGAACCATCTGCATGCAAGATTACAAACAGTAGCATGATAAGTAGCATCATTGACACCAATTATACTTTTTTTTCTGATAAACCAGCTTTTGTTTAGTAACATAATGTTGTGTCTATTTGTTTGTGTTTCTCCCTCGTGATGGGACTTTGTAGGATGCACGTTGAGATTTACAAGGGGCGCGGGTGACCAATAAGGTCTAAATTGATCTGCAATAAGATAGTCGGCACTAATAATGGGTTTGACGGCTATGAATACGTGACACTGAACGAGTGGCACTGCATGAATGACGAACGAGTGGCCGTGCACGAATGAATCGGTGGCACGACGCGCATGACGCCGCTAGAATGACGAATGAATGGAAGTGCGCGTACATCGAGCGAATAAAACGCAATCCGAGCATCCGGGGACGCTGGCTTCGCGCGCGCGCGCGCGCACGTGCGCCCCCCTCCCAGGCATCGCTATTGGCTGCACGCGCCCCGAGGTCACGTGCCCTCGCGCACAACGCCTCGCCATTGGCCGTGCGCGGGTTCCCCCTCCCCCCTCTCCCCCACCCATCCCCCAGAGTGCCGCGCGTGCGGAGCCCCCAGAGTGCCGCGCGCGCGGAGCGAGGCAGCAAGCATCAGCAGTCGCAATGGCGGTGGAGGCGTCGGGTTTGCGCGAGCAGCTTGAGCGCGCTCGCCAGAGCCTCCACAGCGTCGACGAGAACATCAAGAAGCTGACGGGACGCGACCCCAATGACTTGCGGTAAAGGCGGCGCGAGCTCGCGGATTTTGCCTTTTTGTTTGTTGCTGCCTTCACCGCCGTAGACGGCGAACAGCCGAGGCGGAGGCCTGGAGCGCGGCCTAGTGTTTGCGGGCGAGGCCTGCGGTGTGCGTGCGAGCTGGGGGGGGGGGTAAAGGTGGTGGGAGACGCCGAGATCGCTCGAAAACCTCGGACCCTAAGCACGGATCCCCCCGAGAGAGACCGACCCTCACGGTGGAGTCCCCCGCGAGTCGATGAGAGCCCGAGACGCTGTGGTTAGGAGAGCGGGCATGGTGGCAGCGCAGTGGGTAACACTTTTGGGCCTCGCAGCGGGAACAAGAGCTGGGTTCGATTGCCGACTGTGGGGTCTTTGCGTTGAATTTGTACCTCGACCCCTTCTGTTATGCACGACTTTCCTCCGGCTCCTTCCCATAACAAAAACAACCATACAATGTAATGAGTTTTGGCCAACCATGTTAATGGAGAAGGATTGCCTGCAAATTACAGCGCTGGACTCAATTTGGCTTACACGTAGCAACATAACCGCCGATTGTAAATACTTGTTAGAACCTTATTGAAAATTAATCTCGTCACACGGTATAAAAATACAATAGTAATAAGCGTACCAATGCAATGAAGGTGACACCGAGACCACGGGGA
Source organism: Lampetra planeri (assembly GCF_965212315.1). NCBI lineage: Eukaryota > Metazoa > Chordata > Hyperoartia > Petromyzontiformes > Petromyzontidae > Lampetra > Lampetra planeri. Next base: position 6,135,323 of record NC_136131.1, read on the forward strand.
ACTTGCGAGACTTTTAACGCTGAATGTGTGTGCGTGTGTGCGCAGGCCTGGACCGGGCAGGCGGTTGTCCCTCACGGGTGGACCCCAGGGCCTTGGCAGGGGGCGAGGAATGGGGCTTCTGAGGTGAGGCTCCATCACCGTCCAAATCCCCAAGCGCTTCACCGAGCACCGGGGGAGAGACCGTGATAAATTAAAGGAGTTTTAACTTGACCCTGAAAATTAAACACGCTGACGATTCGGTAATTTTGTCTTCGTTTATGTTGTCTCGGTAGGGTCCGTATTTTCCAGACCGTCTCATCTGTCGTTTCCGCCTCATATACTGTCTCTCATATTTGTAGTGTTGTCTGCCTTGTCTCGCTGTGTCGTTTATATTGTAATTTTATCTCGATTGTAGTATTGTCTTTCTCAGCTCCACCAGTTTCATGTGTACTGTCTTGTTCTGTTTAATCAATTTCGACCATTACCTTAATGAAAATATTTCTGTGACATTGGCTTGAATTGAAAATATACTGAAAGCTGAGTATAAGCATAAATACAAGGTAACATAAGCCATACAGCCTTGCATTGCACTGGTGGGCAAAGGGCAACTTCTGACAGAAGCATACGACTAAGGATATAAGGTCACTGGGGTTGCTCCAAAGGGAAGTGCTTATATTCAGCTTCTTCTGTTATCCGTTCTTGCATGCATGACTCGCAGTCATTAGAATCGATGTTCATTGGTGAATTGATACTATTCGAGGGACACCACAGCAGCGGTTTCCTTCGGAGGTTTCAAACCCACTATCCCACCCCTGTCCCTGCAGGCGTGGGCTCTCGGACACGGGGCTACTGGCAGGGATGGGCGGACCGCCGGCCAAGAAGAGAGATATGGATGGAGCGATGGGCAGGTAACCCCTTGCACCCCAGTGTAGTGTCTAATTTAGGGCCCACTTACTAGAGTGCTATTCGTCTCTATCACTCTCGTGTATAATGGTGCTGTCTGGCGCTTATTGTGTGGTGCTGACTGGTGTTGTGTGGTTCTGTGGTGCCGACTAATTATCGTGCTGTCTAGTGGTACACGGTGCTGGCTGTGGGTGCTTTATGGTGATACTAGTGTAGTACTGATCGTGGGGTGCTGACTGTGGTGGTGTGCGGTGCTCACCGTGGCTGTGTGCATTCAGGCCGGGGCCAGAGCGGCGGGTCCGACGTGAATCCCACCCCGAGAGCGACGCCGAGGACGACGAGGATGTGCAGAAGGTAACGGCTCGAGCAGCGTGATTGGGCGGTGCGTGTGTGGCGTGCCACAACTCGACCCATTAGTTAAAAAGTAATCCTTACACTCACAATGCAGACATTGCATCTTCCTCCCAGAAGTTAGTTATTTTGATTGATGCAATTTCATGAAATTATTTGGCTAATCCTCAAAACAATGTGATGGAGAAAATGCGGTTGGAATAAAATTAGACGTTATCGTGCAGATAAGATACATGGTACGCCACCACTATCCTTTTTAGCTCCCTCCCCAAGTCTCTTCTAAAAAGCTTCCTCTGCAACCTTGTGCATCAACACACACATGCCCTCATTGTTTCTGTTCTCTCCTTCCTTGCTCAGTCTCCCTCATTCCCTCCCGTTTCCTCCTGTGTGAACTATTTTACGTTTTTTACGTTATGGGCACATTATGTATGTTGTACAAATCAAGCAGTACAGAAAACAAAACAAAAATCCAGGGTGCTTAACATTTTTTTTGCACTTATATGGGACTCGTTTTTAAAGGAAAAAGAATGAATAATACACTATCATGAAAACAAATGTATGTTAATAGCTTAAAAATGTCAGTCTCCACTTGTTCGCCATCATTGTCAACACATACCTGGAATCTCCTTGTGGTATTGTTGCAAATTCTCGTAAATGTAAAAATTTTTTTGAAGCATCTTGTATTATATTTGTCAATTGAATTGTGACAATTTATGAAATAGCAGAAGGTGGGGTTGGATCATTACTTGACCGCTGGAAGTGGCGCGAGTGACGTTGTTTGACTCTCCCTCAGCCCGCAGTGCAGTCATCAGTGGTGAATACTGCCAAGGAGCGAACACGCCGAGACCTCATCCATGACCAGAACCCAGACGAAAAGGGACGGCAGAGGTAACCGCGCCCTGACACTGCGTATACCACTCGCACCACAGTTTGACCGGCAGGGTTCTCACCTAGCCGCCTGGGTTGAGGCGATCCCAGCCAACGAGAGCTGCGTATTTTCCATTGATTTATTATTTACTAGCGGGAAGTACCCGGCGTTGCCCGGGGGAAAAATATATTTCAAAACTTATCTTAAAATACAAAAAAGTTTTATGAATGTAAAAAGTATTTGCTTATGAATTTTACGTGTTTAGGAGAATGCAATATAAACTCTCATACTAAATAAGCAATGCAACTGTGAACCCAAATGATGGACCACATAATAAACCAGTGTGGTCTCCGTCTCTTCAATGGAGGAATAACAGGACTGCATGAGCTCTTCTGAAGCCCTTTCGTTGCCAGCAGACCTCAACATTGACATTTAGCTCCCCAAAAGTGCCATACGTAAGAAGACAAACAGAATATTTTTTTTTATAGTAGTTCATATTTATTTAGTGCCTTTCAGCAAGGCACTTCACAAAACACAGACAGCATATAATTTGGAAGAGGGAAATTGGGAGAAATGGGAAGAAGGGAGGTAGGGCAGGTAATGGCCGAGGCGAAAAAACTACGTCGCGCGGGTGGTGCCGTAAACAACCGTTGGCAGCCAGATCGCCAAGAGGACACTCGGCAGGCACGGAGTCAGGCAGGAGACTTGGGGATGGGGCGACGCGATGTGGGATGGCGAGGAAGCCATGCTGCATGAGCGCCGCCACGAACAGCCGCCTGCAGTCAGGCTGCCGAAATGGTACCCGGCAGGCGCGGGTGCAGGCAGGAGACCCGGGAAGGAAGCGATGTGCAGGCTGCACAGGGCGGCGTGGTGTTGGTGCAGCTCAGTGAGCACCCGCCGACAGCTGAACTGCCCTCCAGCAGGCATGGGGTCAAGCAGCACACGTGGGAGGGGAGCGGTGCCCCCAACCAAAGCAAGAGCCTCTCCAAAGTAATGGAAAACAAAATAGGGCCTCTCCAAAATAATGTAACTGCCACCTTTTGTTGACCCCACCCCTCTATCAAGAGCCTCTTTGTAAACAATGTTCCTAGTCGTGCCTGCTGGTGCAAAGTAATGTAAGTGTGTTTCATTGCCTACACAAGAGCATCCAACATCAAGCTGGCCATGACAAAAGCACGGAGTTGCCAAATTCAGTCGCACCACTTTTAAAGATTGTCCTTGCGCCTTGTTAATGGACATCGCAAAGCTGAGCTGGATGGGGAATTGAAGCCTTTTAAATTCAAAGACTGTCATTTGGGATTATAGGTATGCGAGGGAGAAAGAAGTCTTCACCCCTAGAATTGCCTGTAATGATTGTAGCTTTGATAACATTTGAATGTAATTTTTTCACAATTAACCTTGTGCAATTGCATAGTCTAGGTGGGTCCAAGTTTCTCAATAGCAAGACAGGTGCCCCAATTTTTAGTAGCAAGTTGTGTGGAGGTACACCCGGGAGCTTCAGAGAATGCAAGAATTCAACTGGATAGTGAACAATTTGATCATGGTCCAACACTGAGTCAATAGATTTGTAGGACTTGTTCTCTCCAGATAATTTCTGCAACAACATAGAATTTATTCTGTGAACAGCATCATTTCTTTGAGTCAAAATGACCCTCTCCTGTAGCCAGATAACATTTTGAAAGTGTTGTTGCATGTTTGGGTATACTTTTTCCTCCAGTTCCTCTTTCGAAGTGGAAAGGATGCGTTTAGCCATGGTGATAAGTCCATCTGTGCTGTCAGCAAGAATACTGCCATTTCCAATATCAAAAAGAGCTTCAGGAATGTTTCCTGCCTCTTGGTCTCCATGGAGATATGCACGCATGTTTGTAGTTAGTTTAAATTTTTTCACGTGCCTCCAGAGGAATGATGACTTGATGCAGGCACTTAACTCATCAGCTTTGGTTCCTCGAAGTACTACAGGCAAGGTTTGTCGGAAGTCACCAGCCATGAGAAAACTTACACCACCCATACTCCTGGAATTGTCACGGAGGTCCTGCAAAGCTGTGTTGACAGCCTCAAATACTCCCTTGTGGGACATGGTGCATTCATCCCACACTATTAATTCACAATTAACTAGGACTTGTGCAAGGGCAGTCCACTTAGAAATATTGCAAATAGGGTTTTCTTGTCGGGATAGATTCAATGGAAGCTTGAATATGAAATGGGCAGTTCTTCCTCCAGTAAGCAGAATTTCCGCATTCCCTGATGATGCCACAGCCAGGGCAATTTTCTCCCTCTGGCGAACCTTAGCCAGGAGCAGGTTGAGAACAAAGGTTTTCCCAGTACTACCAGGTGCATCAAGGAAAAATATGCCTCCATTTTTAGACTCAATGTCTTCCAAAATTGTTGTGTAGGCTTTTCTTTGTGCATCCATCAGCTTTGGTTCATTTTCCTCAAAGTTAAGAAGCTCTAAACCATCATAGGATATTTCACGTAGGATCTCTTGGGCAAGGGCATGCAGGTTGTCCCTGGAGGGTGTTGGTAGTCCGAAAGACTTTTGAGGTCTTTTTCACCAATGGAGTGAAGTTTTTCTTCAATGAGGATGAGGGCCTGGTTAAAGATGACATCAGAAAAGTTCACCTCGAGGTTGGGATTTTTTTTGTTGAGCTCTGTGGAGGATGTCCTCACTCATGCCTTCTTTGTATTTTTCCCAGAGTCCCATGGGGTTATGCAGAAGAGAAATCTCAGTTGAGAAGGGGACTGACTAACAGATGCTTCTATCATAGCTTTGTCAAGATGCTGATCATCAAGAATTCCACGAAGATGGCGAGCTTCCCTGTATGTTTGACAGACAACTCCTTCCACTGTTTATAGGTCTTGTAAATATTTTGGCCCTTTAACAACATGGAGAAGCATTTGCAGAAAGTAGCAATCCTGATTGTTGGGATTAACTGTGTAGACTCTGGCATCAGATTCACCGTCACCACATCACTTCCATTTTTTTAGCAGTCCATGTATTGTAGGAGGGAACTTTATGATAGAGCAGGTTGGCAGCAAATGGGTCACTTAGGCACCAAACAAAAACGCCATCAGGGTTGTATCTTGTGGAGCCAGGAACCTCTTCTTGGGCATTTCCTTCAGTGAAGTAGATGCGATGACCATTTTCGAGGTGAACTGCCAATTGGACCACTGTGGGGGAATGCTCGTGGATGGGGAAGCCAATAATTCTCCAAGTGGCCTCATTGCTGCTGATGTATCTTCCTTTAACAAAAAGTTTAACTTCATCCACACTTTGCCCCTCTTTTTGTAAGGCAAACACAGTCATGTCAGACCCTTTGTTGATGTATTTGCAAACATTTGATGGCTTTCACAGAATTGCAGAATTCCACATTAATGTGGGCCTCAAAGATTTTGCACAGAAGAGGGCAGTAGGGAACGATCCACTGGTTGTCAACCTTTATTTCAGAGTTAGTGCCAGGTCTGAGCGTTGTTTCAAATCCACCATCTTCAGTATTTCTGTGACGATATAGAGGATAGCCATCATGCCCTGTCTGAGTTTCTTTTAAGAAGTTTATTGGATACTTCTTGGTATACTTGTGGTCTTGCATACATGGGCCATATGGACCATTTGCTTGCAGACCACATCAAATAGGGCATGGTCTTTCTTGGGGGCAGGTAGCTCAGCACTGATAAATATGTCAATGTCACTTGCATTAATTTTTTCCCTCATCCATAGCAATGTGGGCATGAGGAACACCATGTTTTTGCCACTAAATGGTGTGAAAGTTACATCTTGTCTTGATTTGAAGCTTTCGTGACTGCAGGAATCCATACTCTTTGGTTTTGATAAATGTCCCGTCGCCTCCGCAGATCTTACTCTGCCCCCCCCCATCTCTAGCCCCGCCCATGTACCCTACCTATATAGTCTATATAACCTCGTGCCACGGCAGCTCTCTACCTTCTTCAGCAGTTATTTCTTGCTGTAGTTGTCCCACCTGATGACGATTGCTTGTGTTGCGATCGAAACGTCGTGATTTGTTTGATTTTATTTCTAACTACGTGACTTTACCGAAAGAACCAAAGAGTACATCTTGTCTTCCCAAAGACGCTGCCTTCCTTTGTTGTAATAAGCCTCATGAGTTCATCAACTTTGAGTTTAAACACCCTTGCAATTATGTCATGTCTCTCTGTTGGCTTTTGGTTTTGATAAAGCTCAACCTGGATCTCCTTCCATTTTGGATTGCAATTGAAGGTGATAAAGAGATCGGACCTGCCATATTGCCTGATATAGGTCATTGCATCTTGAAGCCTCTCATGCATGTATCTTGGTCCACCTGTGAAGGATGAAGGCAAAATAACTAATCTCCCCATATTCTGAGCGTTTGCATCTCCATCAGAATTGATAGCGTCCCTGAGATGAACATACTGTTCTACACGCAGGCGTTTTTGATTGAGTTGAATGTAAAGAAGGTGCTCACTCAATATTGGCATATTCATCCGCAACATACTGGTGAAAGAGGTTGGCGCACCTTAATATATGGTTTCTTCTGTCCATGATCATGAAGGAATAGAAGTCCTTAGAGGAGACAGTTTGTGAGGATGATTTTGTCCCGTTGCTTTGATTTGAGGAATCTGGAAGGTGGTACCCATCTTGCCCTTGCCACAGTATCATGGGGTATTGTAGGGCATCATATGCTCTGTTTGTTTCAGGAATTCGTTTGATGGTGTTGTCTTGGTATCGAAGCACAATGTCTCTCTTACCATGTTCTTCACCCACCATAAGAACAGCAACCTCACCACAAGTTGGGGCATTCAATCTCCGTGCGTGCTCCCCCCTTGGGACCTCGGATGCACTGATTACAACCTGATAATCATTGGAGGTGACTTGTTGTGCTGCATGTTTGAAACTTGTAATCAACAAATTGTGTTGGTTGAGCATCCCTTGGAGGGACAGGACAATTTCTCGTCTGGCACCAGGAACATTGCTGCATCGCTGGTTGCCTTTCTGACCTTCATCTCCCATGAAGTATATCTGAAGAAACTTTGGTTCTTCGCCAGGCAGTGGCTGAATGGATCGATTCGATGATAGACTTGGCTTTGAACTTTGAATGTGAGCATAAATCCTGGCTCCACTATCTCCTTTGTTCCACCAAAATAAGTAATTTGAACGCAAGAATTGTACTTCCTGATGTTGGTCAGAAAGTGTTTAGACTCAGGGGTATGGGCCAGATACCGAGGATTTCAGTTGCTTAGGGGGCAGCTGCACAAGTCAAAGTTTGACTTTTCCATCACTGCAGCACATTCCCTTGGATTCTCCTTTCCACTTTTTAGCACCACATTCTGCGCAAGTAATTGACACAGAGCCGAATATCACCATAGATTGATAATCGATCTCTGGTTGATGACTTAAAGCTGCTCTGTTCCAGTCCAGGTTATTTCTTCCTGCTCTTGATGCAGCAGCATGACGGACTTGCTTCTGGCGTGCCGTTTTCTGATGTTGTGGTTTCTCAGCCCGTGCTGCTGCAGTGCCCGTGCAGTTTCTGGCTTGTCTAAATGCACTCGGATCAGGATTTTCTTCAGCCTGTGCTGCAGCAGTGGCTGTGCATTCTCTGGCTTGTCTCCATGCATGCTGTTCAGGATTTACCTCAGCCTGGGCTGCTGCAGTGCCTTCGTTGTTTGGTTGAGAAAGTTGTTTTGGTGCCAGAGTGCCACTCTCTTTGTGTGTTTTTTTTCTTGGAGAGGCTTGATTTGTATCTTTTTGGCATTTTTTCTGCTAAGGAGAACCTCCCTCCCGTCACCACTCGGCAAGCTTGTTTGTGTAACCGGCCTGGCCTATCCCTCTCCTCCCGTGATCTTTATTTCCAAGTGTTCTTCAGAGGAGCATTCGTGCATCTGTTATTATGACCAGATGTATACCAATCAACCCCAATTCACACCACATCACTGCTCAACCCCTATACAGTCCACCCAAATCGCAATAATGATAACACTTGCTTATATTAAATACACGTTCAACATCTAACATCTGAAAGATTTAACATTGAACAAAACTATCTTATAAATATCTAGATTATTTTCTAAGTGCGGTTTTCTAGTCAGCCACTGTGATAATACGGCACAGATTAAAGAAAATAATACAATATTTTATAATCCAATTATATTAATTTAAATACATTCGGCAAATCATTTGAATTACCATAAATATATAAATAACTTGTTTTTATGAGCAAATCAAAACAATATCTACCAAAAACGAAATATAATGATGCTCCTTCCATCAGTTCACTGTTAAAATATAAGCTGCCGGATGGTTATTGTATAAGGGTTAATTTTCCCAACAATAACAATTTATATTCTTAGTTCTTCCGGTAAAGTTACGTAGAAGGGAAATAAAATAATAAAAATAAAACATAATAAAAATTATCACGACGTTTCGGCGACAACGGCTGCTTGCGTTGTCACCCTTACAGTACTATATAAGTAATTATACTGACCCTATGAACTTAAACAAGTATAAAAATAATAAGAAAGTACGTTTACGATGTTGTTGCTGCCATTTTTTTTATTTGCTGCGAGCAAAAGGGTTAAATAAATAAAATAAAACTCATAAGAAATCAACTTATCATACCTGTAACTATGAGCAGATGCACACCAATTAACCCGAATTTACATAACCTCTTGACGGGACAAGTGTTAATATTCTAGAACGAAGACCAAATTACTTTATTTAATTACTAAAATAGTGACTTAAAGCTTTTGTGACTGCAGGAATTCATATTCTTTGGGTCTTTCGGTAAAGTCACGTAGATGGGTTCAAAGAAAATTGCAAAAAAACTACGACGTTTCGATCGCAACACAAGCGGTCATCAGGCCGACCGCTTGTGTTGCGATCGGAACGAATAAAAATAGTAAAATGATTTTTAAATATCAAATTTTTTACCGTGAATATATTTACTATCATCAAACATTGCTTAATCCCTATCATTTAATATTAAATAACAGTAATACTAATTATTAAACAGTAATATTTATCTATGTTTCAACGGGGCTGTAAATCTGTGTGTCTTACCTTACAGTGTCCACACGAATGAGAATTCCCCCCTCCCACCGATCGTGTGTGTGCATTGCTAGGGCAATCACCGGTCAGCGTTTCGCGCATGCGCAGATGCGTGCTTTGGTGCGCGCTCAGCGTAGTTATATAATAATACATAGGAATAAATTGTTAATTAAACTACTTGAAAGTTGACGGATGTGAAATACGAATAGTGCTGGCTCACCACGGGCCTTATCACGTGGTATCTGGGTAATTTTTTTATGCCACCACCCCACAGTTTGTGAGTTATATCCGTCACCAGTTTCGTACACACACAGACAGAGAGGCAGACAGGCAAAATATTACGTTTATAGGTAAGATGACAAGGCTTGAGCTGTGATGCACATCGTGCTATGTTTATTACTGGTGTTTCCATTGACCATCTGACGATTAGAAATGTGTTACTGTCTCTCTAAATGAACAGCTAAGGCTGGCAGCCCTGGAAACGTGGTGTCATAACCACTGAATTGTTTCTGTTATTTTTAGGAATCGGCGAATGTTTGGGCTGTTAATGGGGACCCTGCAAAAATTCAAGGCCGAGGCATCGGAGGAGAACGAAAAGGTGTGGTTCCCCCTTGTATCCCGCACGAGGCCACATCCCACACCCTCCATACACTCATGGCAGTGATCGCGTTTAGGAGCTCGTATACGCGCCATAGCCACACTCCGCTGCCCCCACAGCCCTAACGTCAGCGCTGGTGTCTTGTTGGCCGCAGCAAAAGCGGCGGCACGAGATTGAGGCGAAGGTCGAGGAGCAGGCGGAGGAGGAGCGGCGCGCTCTGGCGCTGGAGCGGCGTGAACTGTTTGAGGAGCGGCGCAACCAGCAGGCAACGCTGCGCCTGCTCGAGGTCAAGGTGCAGCTGGCGCACCTGGTAAGACCCCCACCCCCATCACAGCCACCATCGCCGCGTACCAAGTTTATCGCTGTAGGCCGTGCCTGAGAAACACGTGTTTAGCGGCGTCCTGCGTGCCACGTGTCTCTTGTGGCAGCAAGAGGAGTGGGATGCACACAACCAGAAGCTGCTCCCGTTCATCCGCACCAAGACGAAGCCGCAGATGTTCTTCCTTCCGGCCAAGATGAGCCCTGACACGCAAAAGCTGCTGGAGGAGTCGCAAAAGACTCTGAGTGGTAAGGCAACCATCCCACGGTTGGGCGGTGCTGGGCTTGCGGTACAGACAATTAATCAACGAGTCGAGATTTGTATGTGACCGTGTTTCACATTGCTTGTGTATGTGCACGCACGCCTTGCCAGATGAGTTTGCGAAACGACGCGCCGACTTCCTGGAGGAGATTGAAAGAATGGAGGTGCGGCCACGACGCGCGAGGATCCGGGGGCGGTTGGGTCCCACGCCGGACGGAGACGGGGATCTGGGGGGCGGCCCCCCCTGGCTGGGGGAGGGCCCTGAGACAGAGGACGCGGAGGGTAAGGCGAAGATGGGGCGCGTTGGAGAGGACACGGATGCAGCGCCGGTGCAGGATGTAGAGATGTCGGGCGGCCCCGAGGGTGAGGGGGGGCAGGCAGGGCAGGAGCAACCAGAGCAGGAGAAGGGCAGCTTCGAGGCCAAGCACCAGGAGGAGGGGATGGAGGAGGGGGAGGTGGGGGAGGTAGGGGAGAGGGCCCAGCCTGAAGGGCAGGAAGTGAGTAAGCCTGAAGAGACAAAGACACCGGTGGCCAAGGAGGCGAGTAGCGAGAGGCGCAGGGAGAGCGATCGTGGGCAGCGAATCCGCATCGTGCGGCGGGGGCCGGAGCGTGACCGGGGGGGCAGCCCAGACAGGCGGCGCGATGGCTGGGACCGGCGCAGGGGGGCCATGGGATTCGGGGGCAGCCGCAGCCACGAGAAGGCCGGCTCGGGAGCGGGACGGCGGCGGCGCCATAGCTCGGAGCGGGGACGTCGGGAGCGGGAGCCGGTGCGGCGGAGCCCCCGCCCGCGCTCGCCCCGTCACGCGCGCCACTTGGAGCGCGGTGACAAGAACGAGACCAACAGGAAGGTCAGGGCTGGGTCCGACGGGGACAAGAAGGGGGGGCACAGTGGGGAGGGGGGGCACAGGGGGGAGAGGCGGCGCAGGCTCTCGGAGGGCGGGGCTCGTCGCAGGCATAGCGAGGGGCACAGGGGAGCCGAGGCCGGAAAGCGGTTTTCCTCGGAGGGCAGCGCCGAGAAAGGTAAGGAGGCAGAGGCCGCAGGGCAGCAGGGCGACACAACAGGGGAGGATGTGCAGATGATGGTGCCAGCGGCGGAGACGGAGGGTCAGGAGGAGCCAGGGACACAGGCAGTGGAGTCGTAGGGGGAAGTTAAGCCCCGGGGCCGTCCCTCAACATTGGTAAGTATGGGGGGGGGGGGGGGTTCCGTGGCCTCGCCAGGGCTCGGCAGGGCCCTAAGAGCGATGATCTGCCAGACGCCCATGGTGTGCACTGGGCTTCTCGCGGATGTCAACGACCACGTCCCTGCGAACGGCAGCACTTCTGCACGGCCTTGCGCGTTTCATGCCGGGGACAGAGACTCCTCTTATGATCTCGGTGGGGAATGCGAGGCTTTTCACTTGTTGAACGTGCGGTGTTTCTGTCAAGTAACCGAGTGTACACTTTTAATCAGGACTCTGGTTCCCTTCCGCACTTGGAGCTGTGCTATAAGAGTCGCATCAAGGCTCCTGCACCTGGCCCCATGCGTGTTTTATGCGGTCACTATTCCATGCAGCTCGAGACAATGTTTATAAGTTGGACATTTTGGATAAATAAATTGTTGGGCGTGAATGGAGTGGTCTTGTTATTTTATCGTCTGCGTCTTGCCTGCCCTACACTGGACACTTTTCGTTGGTGCATCTGCGTCCACACACAGACTACGTCAACCCAGGACTTCATGAACCCAAAGACTGCACCTGGAGACTTCGCAATCCCAACGTCTTTGCAAATTCAGATCATTCAGCAGCTCTGCGTATTAAATTTACAATCTCCATCACCACTCTTTGGATTTCATGAGTGAGGCGGTAGTGACATTACTGCAAAAAATATGACTGGAAAATCAAATAATTAAAGATACTGCTGTCAATCAAGTTATTGAGTTGCCAGCCAGGGTGGTCAGTGGATGTGACAAGCAACATCGTGGGGGGTGGGGTGGCGGTATTGGTGGCAGACCCTTTACTCCCAGGATGCGTGTGCACACTGGCCCCCCGAATCTGCAATGCACAGATACTGATGAGACATGATGAAAGTATCACTGCCAAAAGCCACTGCGGTGGGAAATGCCGACCAGAGGTGAGAAAAGATGGTAGAAACTTTTATTTTCACGTTTTGGATGGGGCAAACAGACTTGGCTGTCCTCACGAAAGCACAGAAGCTTCCGGTGATAAAACCCCTTTTCTCCTTTCCCTAATAGATTGTTCCGCTGGGATCGAGCTATGGCTACAGTGGACTCAGCTCCTCTTCACAGCAGCGGTGTTCCTGCCCACGGGGTGGCCCGCTTATTGACGGGGTGCCCGTCCCCACGTCCCCGCGAAACACGTGGCACGGCGCGGACAAACTCGGCATTGATCTCCGCCAAGCGGGGGCTCTGAGGGGGAGGGGTAGAGATCGGTCTTTAATCCCCCGACATCCCCCCACGTGCCCGCATCTGGAATCATTCGTGTTCGAGAGAGCCGTGGGGGGCCCCCGTGGTTAGCTGCTCGAGTCCCCAGAACCGAGGCCGGGTTCAGCGGCAGCGGGAGCGTGATTCGTTCATTTCGATTCGAGAATAACTCCGATCCTATGTGCCAAGATATAAATACATATATGTCTAGGTCTCATACTCTTAGTTCTTTCTTTTTTTATAAACATTTTTTTTTTATTTTAATTAAAATTTTTACCTACGTGACTTTACCGAAAGAACTAAGAGTATGAATCATTGCAGTCACGAAAGCTTCAAATCTAGAAATATCTAGGTCTAGCATACCAATGCCATGAAGCGGTACTTTTGAAAGCAAATTCAGCCCGTTTGTTTCTGAGCAGATTTGGGCTTTTTTAACAATGCTGCTGAAGTATAATTCAGCAGAATTATAATTAAGATAATTATCAGTTCTTCGTGGCTATTGGCTTGAAGCAATACCGCAAATAAACTCGTGGTTGTGGAGATTAGGGCTCGGAACAAATTTAAGCAGAACTTCGTGCGGTCTCCACTTCCCATGGTTATATATAAAGCGTTTCCAGTCCACCTGCCTATACAGAGTACCGTGATGACTTTTCGTGCCAATACTGCACAGCCGAATTTGTTGAAACAAGCACACTGGACATGTTTCGACCGTCTTGGGTCTCATCAGCAGCCTGCAGTCATGTTAAATGATTCGCAAACACGAATCTGCGTTTATTGTGAGAAAAAAAATCGATACGAATAGATGCATCAACTCGTCCAAGTGAGCGCAGTGCCGTGAGCGAGCACCTGTTCAGGCCGAGCGCGCTGTGGCCAGCATCATGCCGGGCCCCCTTTGTCTCTCCAATAATGATGTTTACACACCGAAGCGGGTACACATCCAAGGCTGAGTCGAACTATGGGAGGTACATCACCTAGTTCAGCTATCACCACTGATGCGAGCCGTTTTCTCTAGCGGGGATCGTAGCGCGAGCGTGCTAACTCCTGCGCCACGACTCCAAGGACAAAGATCCCCCATATAGCCTTAACAGACTGTAGGGGCAAGTGCTGTTAGCGAGCACAATCATTCTATACGCACACTCGCGCGCACACACCTTGAAACCATCAAGCGATCTCCAGTCATGCTCGCAACGATTTTTGGCGAGCCATCGAACATAAATGGTCATCGCATCGCACGCTTTCCGATGTGCTTCTGCGGTCGTCTGGAACGCTCTTCCTTGCGATATTAGGAAGCCACTGGAGATATGCACTTTTAAATCTAGATTTAAAACTAATTTCTTCAGAACTCCTTTTTGCGTTTAGTTCGTTGTCCTTCCCTCACATCCGATTAGCACGGTTGGATACGTATGGTGCGAAAGAAGTTAAACAAGTTCAAGGCGATCTATGAGAAGCCAAGGGCCGGTTCAGATAATCGTCACTGGTGTTAAGTGGGAATCGAACTCTGGTTCTTAGCGCGCTAACCGCTGCGCCACCGCTCCGCACACATACGCACGCACAGCCATACGCGTTCACACACAGCACAGCAAGGCGGCCGGGGCAGCCCCCGTGCCCGGAGGCGCCGCCACGCACCCGCCACATTCTTCCCAGAGGCCGCCCTCCCCTTTACCCCCCCCGCCTCCATTCCTTCATCCCCCCCCCAGGCTGCTGTGGCTCGGAGGGAGATCGGAGCTCAGGTCAGTGTCTCTGTGGATCTGCGCCATGTGGAGCTCTCTGCTGTGCGTCGTGCTCCTGGCGGCCGGGGCCGTGTCCTTCGACAAACTCTCCAACTCCAAGCGCTGCGCGGACCCCGAGTGCAGCTGTGAGTACACCTGGCGCACCTGGCGGTGGTGGTGGTGGGGGGGGCTATGCCTGGAGGGATTGCCGTGGTGATGCAGCGGAATACGTGCGGTAGCCCGCGGCATCTGGGGCTGTGAGTACACACATACCTGGGCATGCGTGTGCACCTGAGTTGGCGAGTATTCACACCTGGAGATGCGAGTACACCTGGGTAAGGTTAGTACACACACACCTGGGGATGTGAGGACTGACTTTTAGATATAGCCATAGTGAGTGCTGTGGTGAGTACTGTGGTTATAGGTATGTGGTTAGAGCTGCGGATGTAAGTACCATGATTATAGGGAGGTGGTTATAGCTGCGGATGTGAGTTCCGGGAGCACGCGGTATTTGTTAGAGCCCCGGTGTCAATCCGCTGGTGGATGAAACACCACCTACGCCGTATCATTCATGGGGGTGATTTGCGTCATACTTCACCACGCTGCTGGACCGTGCGGGTCGGAGACGCGGGGCCACGAGATCGGCTGTAGCGTTAATTATGTCGTTGTGGTAATAGGTGGGAGTGTCGATTCACGCGGTGGTCGTGAACGTTGTGGATTTGAAGTGGATGAGAGGGAAATAGCTATGGGCGTCCCACGCGGCTTTGAGCAGTGGGAGGAGGCGGCGAGGGTACAGCTGGAGCGTCACGTGACTCGGGCCCCCCTAAGAGGGGGGCACCCCGACGCTTGGGGGTCTCGCTGATATGACCCCCACCACGTGCCTCCCGCAGACGCCATCTCCGTGGGCGAGGTGGTCACCGACCACGAGGCTTCGGACTGTCGCTTTCTGAACCTCAAGGCTCGCCAGGTGGTGTTCGTCTTCTCCAAGCTCAAGCCTGCGCAGCTCGGGGCCCCCGAGTACTGGGCCGGCAGCGTGAGTCCCCCCCTCCCCCCTTCCCCCTCGAGTGAGGGCCCGGATAGATTTCCTGCGACCACGGCGGACGACCGTATTCAGGGGGGTCTGTGGCCAGTGGCGGCGTTAGCCTATCGGGGGTGCCACCAACAGGTAATTTTGCCACCCACCCACTCTGAATTTACAAAACTCATGGTAAATTGAAAGGTAAGATAAATATAGACACATAGAGATACGTGGTGCCATGAGAGAGGACATGCAGACTAACATATAGACGTGAATTGGCTTGTTCTGGTTGTTCGGAGTAGCATCTGAGAAGATATTTGATATACCCCAATTCCCCCCTTCCCTCTGAACTGCATGGGTCACTAAGCTTTTACTTTGTTTGTTTATGCCTAGCACCACTACTGCCCACACGCGAGTCAATCCCACGCGTGTCGCGTTCAGTAAACCATTCCAGTACCAATAATCAGGGCTTCATTTATCGTTATGGTTGTGACGATGCCACAGCCACAGCGAGAGGTGTAAACGGTTGATGTGGTGTGCCGTGTGTGGAAGTATTTTATGGGTCGCCGACCCAGCTGACATAATTCCCCAATACGAAGGGTCGTCCATGGGGGGAGGGGCGTACGGGGCCTGGGGCAAACCACACCGTGTGGGCCCCCAGACGCATTCAAAATAAAACGGAACTATTACATCTGACACACTGATGTCGAATCGCGCCCCCCCCCCCCCCCAAAAGCACGGGGCCCGAGGCGGTCACCGCGATTCGCCGTACCCTCGGGAGGGCTCTGTCGATATTCATGTCGTTGCACACGTCCGGACTGAAGAACCTCGTCTGCTCTGGTGTTGAGAGTCTCTGTCTCTCTTGAGAATGATATCAATATTCAGGAGACACATCTCTCCCTATTCCTTGGTGACGCATGTCCCACGACATACATGCGCATGTTATCAATATCGCACAAGTCTGTTCCTTAAGGGCACCCCCGCTCGTTGTAATACGACAGTGACTTGTCCTATGGATTAGGACAAGTCACTGTCGTATTACAACTTGCTATCGCCATAGCAATGTGGAATTTCCACTACTGAGAGCTGTAAAGAGGAGACGGACACCACGCACTCTCGTTTGAACGTAAATCCACTTTGACATGTTGACTGCGCCTCGATTGTGAACAATCATCATTCATGTTATATCCACTGCTGGATGAATGCCTCACCAAGCTGTTTCCATCTCTTACGGTCCATTAAACTTTAAAGCAGGGTCGCCGGTACGTTCGCATTGTAACTATTGCGTCGTCTGTGTAAGCGCCACTCAGATTAAGTTTTAGTGTGTTTTTCGGCAAGGTACATGCAAAGAAGTATAAAATCAGGGCTTCATTTCAGCCGTAGCAGTCCTGGCCTGCGCTCCATAAAATGTGTCCGCACCTTGACTTGCATCGTAAAGCGTGTTGTCAAGGGGTGGGTCAGGGAACGTTTCAGGGGAGACGAGTTTAACCGTGAAACATTCCCAAATCGCAGGTTACAAGAGGTATTGTAATGTGGATACTAATGACCAATTAACCGTGTCTTTGAGATCCTGTACCGGGCAGGCGAGTAGGGCCCTCCCCTGCCCTCATCCGTGCGGGGGCCCTGCCCCCCCCCTCCTCTCTCTTCCCCGTGGCTGCCCCTCTAGGTGTACAATGACCAGTACGCGGACTACGCGGCGCCCCTCGGCTACTTTCCCAGCAAAGTGATCAACGAGACGCGGGTCTTCCACAAGATCCGTCACGAGTACTCCACCGACGTGCGTCTCCTCCCACACCGCCTACAACGCGCATGCCACGTGCACTTGGACAACCGTCAACGCCACTTTGCAGGAGCACCATAACCACTCACGCACGCACGCAGCATCCACTACCACCGCCAACACGACGAGACGGCCCACGATCCAGCGTCTCCTCTATTCGCGAACTCACCAGCGCCAACTCCATCACCACTCCCACCTTCTCCCTCCCTCTTGCAGGAAAACGACTTCGCCTGCGATGAGGCGTGAGCGGGGCCGCGGGAGTGGCCCCCTACGCGGAGGGCGAGGACTCGAGCTGGATATGAAGCAGCGTTCTCCCGCGTGATCTACCGCGTGCACACCGCGGTGTTTATACCGACGACACGTGTAGACCGTGCGCATGTAATCCCACGTGTTAGTAGTAGTGGTGACTCAATAAAGACGTCGAGAAATCCATCCTCCGAAATGCGTCCTCGTCTCTATCGCGGGTTTAGCTCGCAAATGTTGCCACATTAATTCGTGCACGATCATTAATTAACTCTCACCTGGTCACAATAATCAACAATCGCCTATGTACGTTAACCCGTGCAAACTTAATTTAGCATGCACATGTGCTCGGTTAATTAGCACTCAACTGTGCTAGGTGAATTAGCACTCAACCATGTTAGGTTAATGAATTAGTCCCCAACAGCCCCGGGTAAAGTAACCCGAGTCGGATAAAACCTCAGTTGGTCCCCAATTCTAAATCTACTGTTTATACGCACGCCCAGGGCTGGGGACTCATGAATGCCGCCGGCGATAGTCGCGATTGTGGACCACACGAGAATGGGGTTACCGGCAGCGCGTAACAACTACGCTACTGGAGGAAGAGGTGGCGATCATCATCCTCCTCCTCTGTGCGTATCCCACAGAGGAGGAGCAGCGTGGGGCAGGTGCCACCATGAGCCATGGTCAATCCACCGCTGTATGATGGCTTTTCTCGCTGCCGCTGGCGCATGGCCCATGGCCCCATCCATCTCCTCGGTGCCGTGAGACTGCGATCAGAAGACGCACGCCGGGGGAATGGAGTCTTGATAATAATAATAGCAAATAATCAAGTGACGCAAACGCAACGATCGTGAATATATTTAAATGCAATTCCTGTACAGTATATAAACTTTGAGCTGGCAGCCAAGAGATGGAAGGCCTCCGTGGGCACCTGAACGGAGAAGACGGAACGATGAAATCAACTCGCGTGCAGGCGCTAAGCGGACCATTAAGTAGAACGTAGGGATGGCGACGGCTTCAGGAGGCATTCATCCAGCAGTGGATTTAACATAGTTGACGATGATGATTTTGCATAACAGTACGGCACACGCAACAACAACAAAATAACTTCAGTACTTGTAGTCTTAACTGCATTCACATTTCTATTACAATCATATAACTAACGCCTTACATTGCATGCTAATACCTTACATGACGTAAAGAAACGCAATGCCAGCAACATACTCTGATTCACACTGCAGTTTCAGCAATACACCATGCAACATCGCCGTAGCACTGAGTCTGACGAGTTAAAAAAAAGTTCATTTATCTTCACCGCACGCTATACACGACACAACTGTAGCAGTCCATTTAAACACGGTACGTTGAATTGCCCCCGAAACGTAACCTAAGACGGCCGTGCGCTCGTGGCGAGCACGCGGCCCCGGCCACGGTGAGGCGGGGGCGGCTCTCGATCAGCGCGAGAAGAGAAACACCGCTGGGGGTGGGGGGGGCTCCTCTATCAGCGTCCGTCTTCAACAAGGCAGAGCTCGGTCCAATTAAAAGCGCTTCGTCCGACATCAGCCTCGTGTCCTCCAGCTGTCCGACGAGGAGGAGGGGAAGCGTCCGTCCACAGCCGTTTGTGCGCCGAGCGGCTCGAGGGACAGACATTGAGCGGACGCGTTTATGTCAACTTTGGTGGATACGGGGCAAGGGGAATTGAGCCAGTGTCACAACCACGCGGAGGAGATTCGTCAATGGAATATAGTGACACTTTAAAACTGATCATATTAACGTACGAAGTAACACGCAACCAAGCTCCACCTTCGTGGAGATCGCTTCTCAGGCCAAAAACTCCTCCTCCAACCACCACCACCAACAACCAAACACAAAACTACGGAGTTGGACGGCGCTTTCTCAGTGCAGCGCCGCACCTCTGGAACAACCTCCCCACTGCAATCCACAAACTCGGCTCCATCACCACCACCACATTCACAACTCAACAACAACACATCTCTTTACATTTGCATATAACGAACTCAAAACCACAACTTGCCTTTACAGTTATATTTTAAACAACTGTAGTGAGTATGTAAATATATATATATTTTCTCATTGTTTATCATTTCCAGTTTTATGTTGAGTATTAAGGTGATGGCGCTGTGAGTGGCAGATTTGTGTCCGAAAGCCACCACGTATGCAAACAAACATAACATTGACTTGACTTGATAGCACTGTTGGCCACATACGGTGCGAAATAAGTTCAACATACGTACGTACATATTCTAGAATCTAACCAAACATGCTCACTGAAGTTATCCCACTACGTTTCGTCGGCTCCTCAAGCGACACGTGCAGCGTGACAAAGTAAGCAGAAGCAGCTCTTGATTTTCGGTTCTCTCAAGGGAGACCCGAAGTCGCACCAAAATCAAGGCTGGCGTACACCAGCGCCTCCGTCTGCTCATCCGCGTCTCCGCTGCTGCCGTCGCCAGCGCTGGGAGTAGCGGACGGACCGCGCTGGTTGCCGGCTCCCTGCTCACCCCACAGCACAGGCACACGAAGCACTCGGATTTACCACCAATACCCGAGGGTTAGGAGCTTGATAATCATTGTTTTTTTACCCTTTAATCTGGCAACAAAACTGACACCTTCTTTAACAAGGAGTCATGTTTGCATAGACCACAATACCTGCAGTCATAGTGCAAACAAAAAACACAACTCTGATAATGTATGCACTGTCCTTGAAGTTGATTGGCCCACACCCGAGACCGCTTTCCTTAGAGCCTAGTCTCACATGGTGTTGGACCAGATGACGCCAAAAGGCGCATATCATATTTTGCTACTGGCAAATGAGGTTCCAATGGTTAGGAGCTTGTTAAAGCCATGGACTGGATTGATGCACTATACCAGCGGATACCAGGCATGACCGGTATGATGGACCCACTGATGCAGAGACTCGGTGGAACTGGGGGGCTGGAGCAGTGCTCACCGTCGGGCCCACGGTGCTGTAGAGGGTGGCCTCCCCGCACGTGGGCCCCGGCGGGGCCCGCTTGCGGTTCACTACGCTGTACAGCGTCCCGGCCTGAGTGTGCTCTGTGGAGAAAATCACCAAGCACGTCAAATGCACAGCCATAGCCTACAGCCTTCAGCCCCAAACCCTGAGGAGCGGCGCTTGTGTGCATGGTGTGTGCGCTGTGGGTGTTGCCTGTGCGGTGTGTGGATTTCGGTGACCGGGAAAACGTGCCCACGGTTGTGCATGAGGCCCCTCACCAGCCTGAGCGGCCATGCCCACCAGGCTGTACAAGCAGTCGGCGGTTGGGGCTGCGGGCCCCGCTGAGCCACCAGGGAGATGTATACGGGGGTGCGGCTGAGAGCAGGGGCCCTGTCACCAGGACACAGAGCGTAAAATATGGACACAAAATTCACATCATCATCTTATTGATCTCTCAGATTGGCACTATGTGGACTATGTGCAAGTCCTTATAATACAACTCTAAACCCATTTTTGCTCTACAGCTTCTCTAATTGTGGTTAAGACGCGATTTGAATCACACACTGTGGTGTAATTGCACATTGTGAAATGCTACATTCTACATCTTCCAGAAAGAAACACTGGTAGGGAGGGAAGACCAGCGTGCTCTCGTCCACGCCAAACGCAGATTCATCATTGAGCTGCCTATGAAGATGAAAACGTTGGCGAGGGACTGCGTGATTGTGGGGCAAGCAGACGGTGGTGCCCACTCACCGGGCCCAGTTCCCTCCGCACATTGCAGTAGAGTGGCTGCTGGGAGGAGGCTCTATCTCCTGCCGATCCGTCCGCCCTGGGCCGCCCCCCCATTGCTCCTCCATCGGGCCCCATGCGGTCTCCGAGTTGGAAGAGAGTGGCCGGTTCCGCCTCGTTCCACTTCATCACGGCGGCCAGCACTGGGGCGGCACGAGGCAGCGCGAGTGACATCAGAGAGGCTCCAGTGCCCCGTGGGCCACTCTCCCCACCCATGCCTCGCGGAGCTACTGCGAGACTAGACACACCGACACTATGGCCAGCGTGCACGTGTTGAGCATTGTTATTGAAGAGTAATCTAATGGATCCTATATCATTAGGGGAAGTCTCTAACGGTCATCACCATGGCAACAAGTGGCTTGGTGCAGAACAGTTCCACAATGTATCCTGGCAGCAACTGTGCGGGACAGAAGACATAGGTCAAAGGTCACGTTTAGCCAGTGTAGCGTATTGAGCACGCGACCCCGCTCACTGGCCTGCGCAAGGGCCTCATGGCCTGAGCCTGATGCACTCCACTTGAAGGCAGGGATCCTGAAGAGGCTTGCTAGCCGCCACTGGGGTAAAGGAGAGGGAGATCTTAACCAATCCCCAGGACCTGCGTCACCCTGCTCGTGTCTGATCCCCAGTGCCTGCGTGTGACGCCTGTATTAGAGAGCGGCCCCCATGGCCCCGCGGCACACTGCATGCCGAGGAGGTTCTCGGTTATCGTTTGCGAAACGGTGCTGGGAGCCGTGTGCTGCACAGCACCTCGTCCTCGCCAGCAGAGCGCAGAGAGCAGCAGCAGCAGGAGCGTGACCCCCACACCAGCGGCCACGTGCATGGCCCAGGATGCTGACACCAGTTCTGACACAAACCACATTTTCCGTGATTATTATTGCTGCTGTCGTTTTGTGTGCAATAGCCTTACAAGGTACGTAAATGAGCGAAAACCTGAGTGAAATTGTGAATGAGTGAAACGTCGAATGAGTGAAAAACTGAATCAGTACCTTGAATGTAAAACACGGCCTTAGTCTCGCCGACGACGTTTGCTGCCGCACAGGTCACATTCTTCTCCTGTGATTTCTTTATGACCACGGAGCTCCAGGTCAGGGTTTCCTTCCCATCCTGGGTCCATTCTGGTACGTCGCTCCCCCAAGCCCACCAAGTGATGGCGGCACTAGGATTGGCCTTCACCTCACAGAAGAGGCACACGTCCCCTTCACCCCCACACGTCTCATCCTGAGACACGTTCACCACCACCGGTGCATCTGTCAAGAGAGGGGGATCCACCAGTCACTCACTCGCTCACTCGCTCATCTCGCACTGATGCAGGACCATGCCGCTGGGTGAGCGTGCCTGCGTGGTGAGGTTCTGCTGCCGTGACTCACACTGCACGTCCAGGTCGAGGTGAGCGGAGGTTCCGGGGCCCTCGCTGTTGGACGCCTCGCAGAGGTAGCGCCCCGAGTCCTCCGCCGTGACGTTCATCAGGATCAAGATACCTCCTGTGGGGTTGTGAGGGAGCTGGCGGCCGCTGGGTGGTACCCTGCTCCAGCTGAACGACGTGAGGCTCGGGTTACCGTGGGCGACGCACGTCATGGTCACGTTGTCACCAGACTCCACCCTCGGGAGACGAGTAGCAGAATGAACCGTCGTGTTCACCGGCGCGTCTGTCAACAAAGTGTGAGATGCGTTCATTGCGACAGAACCCAGACAAGCACCCTGGACTGTCCGCCCAGCAGTGTTCTCCTGTGCTCCCACTGAGGAGGTCTGCATCTCAATTCACCTGGCCCTGTGTGCAGATCGAAGACTATTGTTCAGTTTCCTTCACAAGAAGCAGTTGTGATCACGTGTATTATCTGACCTCAAGTAATTAAGTGACGTCCAGTCACAGGAGGGCATCACGCACAACCAGAAAGCACTGTGCCCCTCGTAATACTATAATCGTAGCACCACACAGTAACACAGTCTCTACACCAATCTAAGAACACAGCCATCAACCACTGCTGGACACTCACACTTTACGTCCAGGATAAAATCCTGGACCGTCGTTGAGGCCACGTCGCCTCCCGAGGCCTCACAGCGCCATCTCTTCCCATCGTCCTCGGGTGATGGGGTGAAGCTGAGCCAGCTAGTCACGATGAACGTCCCGTCTGGAGATGGACCCTGGGAGGTTGAGTTTGTCAACTTGACATCGTCGTCTAGGACCCAGCGGATGGTGACGGAGTCCATACGCGACACGGTGTGCACGATGCAGGCCAGGGTGGCCGGCACGGCGGCGCGCAGCCCCGGCGAGGCAGGTAGGAAGGCTGCAGACAAGGGTTTTGGATTATTGACACGCGTTGACATTGACAGGTAGACTAAAATTTGCGGTGCAGAGTATCACCCACAACACACAGAGGCGGTCGTACACACACACTTGGAACAAGGGTCTCTACACTATCAATTAATTATATGAATAAAGATCATCCCAAATTTTACTGAAATGCCAGCATGTAAAAACATATAATTGCTAAACACACCAACTGCATCTCACATGGCCGCATACACAGTAACCACCCAGCACATCCAGTAACCACACAGCACACACAGTAACCACACAGCACACACAATAACCACACAGCACACACAGTAACCACACAGCACACACAGTAACCACACAGCACACACAATAACCACACAGCACACACAGTAACCACACAGCACACACAGTAACCACACAACACACACAGTAACCACACAGCACACACAAAAACAACGCAGAACAAACAGTATAGGCGATTCTCGCTAAATGAGCAAAATAATTTCTGCGAAAATTGCTTGGTAAGCGAACACTCGTAAAACGATCACCGCTTTCCTATTGACTCCCTCTCATGTGAAAAGCTAAGATACGTGTCAGCCTCAACATTTTCCACTTTTGAACGACTGTTGTCACGTTCACAATGTTAAAAGAAAGCAATAAAACATCAAATGTAACACTTACCACACATGAGGAACCACAGCGCTTACAAGCGCCTGTCCTCAGCGTCTGCAATTAATGAGCACCGCCACCCACTCCGAGCAGTGGCCTCACCCCTGAGTCCTGCACAGGTTCCATGAACCACAGGGAACTTTCAACCCAACTCTAGGGTCAGGCTAATTGGATACACCCTGTTTGTTAGTTGGTGACAGAGTGCATAGGTTGTGGACAGAGTGACTTCAATGCCATGTATCACCACGCTAGGGAGTGATCACTTACATAAAACTTGCAGCTCCGTCCATGAAATTTCGCTGTTTGCTGAGGAGCTCCACGCTTCGCATTCGTACCAGCCCACGTCTTTGACAGCCACAGCTTCGAAGGTCAGGTCGCTTCTTGTCTCAGACAACGTCTCGTACCCGCCATCTGATCTGTACTTCCACCACTTAAAGTTGTCCGCTTGCTGCGATCTCGTGGTTGTGCACTTGAGATTGGCTCGTGTCCCCACGTTCTCCCTGATTCTCTTGCTTCCTTCAGTTTTGGGAGTTAATGACCTGTCAACGACTGAAACAAAAGGTTTATACAACAAGAACCATGATGGTGGTCACACTGAACTGAGAGGGACGGGCCATCAATAATAACCTCTATTTAGCTCGGAAAAACCTCATCGAGTGTCAAGACTTTTACATTGGTCCTTCGCACTGAGATGGTTGGCTAACCCCCTGAATGAGTTTGGCGAGTGAGAAAAAATAAAACCATGCCGACAAAGGTGAAACCCTCGCAGGTCAGTTAGCTCCGCACTAAAGAGGTCTGGTCTGGCTGGGCAGTGGCATCTACAGTGACTGGACGCAGGGCACGGCGCGCGCCTGTGTTCAACCACGTGGTCTGCACCACGGGGAGCTCGGTGGGCGGGGCTGCACCCGGTCACGTGGGAACGGCCCTGGCAGAGTCGCCCTTTTGGGTGCACTTTGTAAATGTGCACTCCTCTGAGTATTGCCTGATGAGAGGGTTCACTTTTGTACCTACACGTCTGATTTGAGGTTAAAGAGTGGAAAGAGAGTTTGTAAAGAACACTTTAGCTATAAAGGCCTTTCATAATCAACGTTTTTGGGTGAGATCGCGTTATTTATAAATGTGTCGTAACCCTCCACCACCCGACACGGCCAATCAGCAAAAAAGTGTCACGTTGACAAAAGACAAATAGTTCACTACTTTAGCCCACCGGTGTGTTGAAGAGTGAAACCACGACATTTAACATTTTTGAGTACGACGTTTCGTTGGTAATTGCATCCAGCATCATCGGGCGATTCGCCAGAATGGATTCACCAGAATTCGCCAGAATGGATTCGCCAGAATGGATTCTGGCGAATTGCCTGATGATGCTGGATGCAATTAGCAGCGAAACGTCGTACTCAAAAATGTTAAATGTCGTGGTTTCACTCTTCAACACACCGGTGGGCTAAAGTAGTGAACTATTTGTCTTTTGTCAACGTGACACTTTTTTACTGATTGGCCGTGTCGGGTGGTGGAGGGTTACGACACATTTATAAATAACGCGATCTAACCCAAAAACGTTTATTATGAATAATATTGGTCGCGAAAGCCAACGTGTTAAACTGATAAAGGCCTTTCCTTGACTTATAATCGTCAACTGGAAGTGCCATTGGAATCGCAAGGATGCCTTATTTGGTAGACTGGGTTCCTGGGGAAAACAATGTTTACATCTGCTTTGAAAATACAGGTTTCATCAAAATGCTGACCCAGTATCCTGGAGGTGCAGGAGGAGTACACGCTGTTGGAGTTCACTGATCGCGCACTCTCTCATTGGCAGAACAACGTTAATCTGATGCACGTTCTCATATCGCCTCTGTTCGCCTTTAGACACAACACGAGTTTTCAGTTGTTTATCATTTCCAGTGTAATAATGTCCCTCAAGTTGTGAACTGTTGGGAAAAGAGCCATGAATAGTTACATACCTGTAACTTTAATTCCTGCTGTGCCACTGAACTTAGTTCCATCGATGTTGGCGCGGAAGAAATACGTCTTCGAGTCTCCCCTCATCGCGTCTCTGATCTCCAGGGAGCAGCTCCCCGAACTCAGACTCCCCACCAACGCGACTCTCCCCTTGTACCGATCTATGAGGCTGTCGCCATACATTGAGCTGTAGACGATGTTTACGGTCTTTCTCTCGTCATAGCGATCCTTAATGAGCCAGAAGCCCCCAACGCTGTAGTGACTGCGGAAGCAGAAGGCGCAGGGCAGCAGGGCCCGTCCTCCCTCCTGCACCTCCGCCGAGGGTCCGTAGCTCACATCGGCGTCTTTGAACCAAGAACCTGTGAGAGACGCACAGACCGTTCACGTGGCGGTGAACATCTCCAGCACCGAGTCAGGACCCAGTGGCCGTGGAGCGCGACAGCAGCAGCAGCGACTACAACGGAGTATCGTTCACGAAACAATGCCTGGCACTTGGGGGATGAAAGGCCATTGAAGTGCCTGACAAATCCCACTCCATATTCATTTCCCCTGAATATTCCAAGAAGCTGAACGCGGGTTGCCTCCGTATTCGAGGAAATTTACGTAAATTATGACGCAGGTAGCAAGGTAGCCCATGTGACCTTAAAATTATTTTATTATCCAGCTGCAGTCGTACATTTTACACGAAGCTGAACTCCTGGTGTCCCAGTGAACTCCTGGGTGTTCGTCTCAAATGTGAAGAAGTAGGTGGCGACATCTGAGACTCGGACGTTGTTGATCTTGAGAGTGCAGATCTTGTTGCTGAGATTGTCGCTGAGGGAGGTTCGACCCATGTAGCTCTTAGCCACCTCTGTTGACGTGGAGCTGGAGACGAGGTTATCTGCTGTGACATCAGTGCCATCTCTCGTCCACCTGACTCGTGCAACGGGTCCTTGTCGCCTGGGCAACCAGAAGCTGCAGGGGAGGTCGACGTCCCTTCCCTCTGTTGCAGTCACCACCAATTCCTGATACTTTACCCCCCAATCGTAGCCTGCAACCTCTGAGAGCACAAGATACATGGGACACACGAGACACGAAGTTGCATCACAGTGATCACGCGCACGCAGACGCAGTACACGTGAGACACGAGTAGCGATGAAATGCCTCCGAGCGAGCGAGTGAGGGATGCCCTCGTGAGGTAGCTCCGTGTTGAGAGAAGAGGACTGGGGGCGTAGGGGTCGCACAGGACGACTCCTCGTGCACGTGAGGCGGAGGATTCTACCACGTCACGGTGAGAACAGCGATGGGGAAGCGATGGAGAGAATGAGGGGGAGATGAGAGACGGGGAGTGTGTGAGCAAAAGAGATGAGTGAGGAGTCACCGTTCAGATGGAGGCTTCCGCCGACAAGACACAGCAGGAGGCTGGTCTGGAGCACGTCCATCCTCCCTGCAACACAAACACGCTCAGCCTTAACAGCCAGACAAGCTGATTACACACTACACACACGCGCTCGCCAGATACATGCACTTTAAATACCTTCCCTGAATGCTGGATGTAAATGTTGTATTCGGTGTGGCGGCAGATCACGTACTTATGGAGGAGATGGTTGTGAAGGATGGTTTATGAGAGGGTGATAATCCTCGATGGCGTTGTCTTGGAGGACTTGCACGTTCTGGACGAGCTGATGCTGTGTCCCGAAGAGATCGGGACCACTCCTGGGCTCAGTGGAGACACGGGGCTCGGGAGTAACGGCGCGGGGAGCGTGGCTTGAGAAAATGCTGTAAACTCTTTGCATCTTCCGTTTATCGACTTCCCTTTTCCAGATCGCCCACTCGTGCCACGTGCCCTGTGTGCACTCCGTGTGTACGCATCGTGCTGCGTGTGCTCGTGGTGGAGTTCCTCCTCTCTGCGCGAGGTCCAGTAACTTGCTTGCGATGGGAGAACCCGCAGCCACGAGTGCCTCATTCACCCGCATCTCGTAGATGACCGGCTCACCCGGAGGCCGAGTTCACGCAGCGACCCCCTGAAGCCTGACAAGTTCAACGTAGCCCCTACAAGAGCGACCCTCACAAGAGGTCTCCAAAGCCAGTGTCCCCACTGCGTCACCCCCGGTGGCACTCCCGGCAATGAGGAATCTGTGCATCCAGCAAGAGGTGGAGCCTGCCTCTAGGGTCAGGTCAGGGTTATGTCGGCCTTGAGGGTCAAGGGAGTTTGACCTGCATCCAAAAAGTAACCCATCCTCTTCACAGCTCTAACCCAACACGAGTCAGACTCGGCTGAGGTCACCGCAGCCTCCCATGTGACATTAAGTGGAGCTCTGCGCAGGTGGGGAGTGGAGGGGTCCTCGAGACAGACGATGAGAGATATCGAGACACGGAGAGGAGACATGGAGAGAGACGGTAAACTATGGGGAAGGCTAAGGAAGATGGGTCCTGTGCCGGCCTGAGGTCCGATTGTTTCAACGCGAGGTCAATGAACAGCATCACCACCAGCGTGCAGGCGTTTACTGCCCTTATTGCTGTTACACAGAGGCATGGCTGTTGATTTTGGAACTAAATATGCAATTAACGTGTCATCAGTGACGTGCGGTGAGGTCAATGGCTGGGGAGGCACTGGCTCGTGTCAGAGCCAGATTCACACACGGAGGGGGGCGTGGCCTCACTAAGGGGGCGTGGCCTCACTAAGGGGGCGTGGCCTCACGGAGGGGGCGTGTCCTCGCGGAGGGGGGCGTGTTAGACACGTCCCCCTCAGTGAGGCAGATGTGATAGCTGCCTCCCCTGGTGCTTTTTCATTGCAGTTTCATGACGAGACCAGCGAGCCTAAATATCTTTATACACATACGTGAAATAAGTTACCTGGAGTATGGAAGGCGAGGACATGAAATGAAGGGGTCTACAAACATTACATTGGTGACATACTGAGATAGTAACAGGCACGCGTTTTTTGGCCGCGCTCCATCCAGTTACTGAGGGGTTGCACAATCAACGGGGAGGCTGAGCTCGTCGCTGCCTCACCTCTCGTCTCTTCTTGTATTTGCAGCGGAGCTCCGCAAATTTGTCGATTTCAACTATGAAAATGATTGAAATCGTACAGAAATGACATTTATAACACAGATCAGTGGAAAAAATCGTAATATTTATTTGATTTGATTATTCTTTTTTTCACTTTTCGTAACAGCTATTTCATTGGAGTATGACAGGCGAGGCTCTGCCTCCCCTGCCTTCCTTGACTGCACGTCCATGATACACATACATCAGATATGTTTATTATAATAACGCATTCAAGCATACATGGGTGTTTGCGTCAACAGTGTTGCATCATGTGCACGTATGCAGATAACATAGTTTTCAGTAACTCAGTACGTTATATCTTAGTTAAAACAGAATCAATATCTTAGCAAAAAAAGGTATGGAGAAGCAAAACGTACAGGGGGATTGGGAAATGCCGTTATAATAGGGCCAGTGCTTCTAGCTCCGTCATGTGGCACGCTCTTTGTCTTCTGAGCAGTGTGACCATCCGTGCAGTATTAATAATTGTAACGTATTGTACACTGGTCGCGTGATCATAGAGTGGCCTGGGCGATGACACGCGGTGCTGCCGTTCCAGCTGGCTCCGCCGCGCCCTGAGCTGCTTCTCCAGAATGGAGCCGGTCGTGCACTTTGAGCTCCACGGCTCGACGGGACTCCACTAGGTCGTGAACGCGATGTGCTCCGTCCACGGAAACTCCACTGGTCGGCCTGCTAGGCCTGCAAATTTGACCTCCAGTTGGGGGTGTGGAGGTTGAGATCTCGATGCCTTGCTGTCCTAATTTGGTGATGAAACGCCTGTGAGTGGAGTTGCCACTTCCATGCGAATGCCCTCCGTGTCCGTGCCACGGATGGGCCGAGCCTTCTCATAGGCGCCAGGGTCACCCTGCACAGAGACAACCACATCGCCACGATAGGAAACGCACCTTCGGGTGCTGTCTTACACTGAAGAGGAACTTAACGATGTCGCACTACAGCCATTAATAACTTGGAGGGCTGTGTAAAGAATTTGGTACAGCTGTGGTATTTAAATCAGAAATGGCCTGGGGGCTCGGGGACAAATGCTCACAACAGTGACTGCACATTTCATTGCTCGGCTTGATCAGGACCAGGCCTTCACGCAGAGAGACTCCTGACAAAGGCAGTTATTCATTTGAACCGAAAACTGGAACTGGAAACAGGTATTAAACAAACAAAACAACGAAGCTAAATTGTAATGCTCTGCTCTGGAATGAAACCTCGAAACAGCATTCAGTTACCAGTTTAAAACCTAAAAAAAAAATATTATCATATTTCACGGTATTTAGAATATGTTGTGCTTTGTAGCTGGGGTGTTAAAAATATAATTGTTATCCCTCGCTTGGCCAGTATCACTGTTAGTATACAAGATGGCACAATTGGCCACGGTCCCTCAGCTGGCTCAGGGAGATGCTCTGCGTGCCAGGGTTTGCATGCTGGACTTGCAATCCAGAGGTCGCCCGCTCGACTTCATCTCCCGGCGCAGCAACTGAATGAGCAACTTTATTGCAGTCGCCCCATCACCTCCACCTGGCGGTCTAAATGGTTACATCACAGTTGGTCGATCGGTAAGTCGCGTGTGTTGGGGTAAAGCGTGGGTGCGCCCGCCCTCACCAACATGTCTGCTCAGTGTTGGAGAGTAGACCAAATACTCTCGAGGGCTCCCTCTAATGGAGTTCATTCCACCAGCAGTGGCGTGAGCACGCAATTGCAGGGCTGCTCCTTCACCTGTCACCTTAGGTGGCTCAGCAGGAGATTGAGCTCTGTGCGATCGCAAGGTTGCGAGTTCAAATCCTGGTTGGGGTTTGACTCGGCCCAGCATCCCTCTGAGGTCATAAAACAAGTACCACTTTAAGGGCAAGCCACAAGTCCTTGTCCCACGAGAGACTCGTACCCTATGTAGTTTAATGTCCGTTGCTTCGTCTGAATGCTAAAGGTCTGTCCATTAACGCAGGCGTGGAAGTACATTTCGTGAATCAATAAAATGTAGAAGTGAACATTGCACAATGTCGAGAATCCATTTGTTAATGAATCTTAATTTGTTTTACTGATTTTTAACAGATGTGAAAATTCTAAGTTAATCCTGGTTTTCGCAAAGGGTTAACCTGAACTCAACCTTTTGAGTCCGTTTCGAACCTGAACCCGAACCGGTTCAATCAGTTTTCAGTTCACTTGAACCGAACCGGAAAATCGGTTCAACTCCCTGGCTCGTACAACCTGCTGCTAGAACAACCCAGAGGCATCTCGAGTTGTCCCCGTGAGGTGCAGACGAGAAACACCGAGCGGTCGAATGTTACAGGAAGGACGGTGTTGGGGAGAGAGGCGACAGTCGCCACACTCAGGTACGATGGAGCCAATGAAAGGATCCACCCTCCTGCACCGTTACCTTGCCCACTCCTCGCCAGAGCAGCAGCAGACAAACCCCAACGGCCATCCAGGCGACCATCGGGGCCAGCAGGGAAAGGACGCACCAACAACCAGCGCCCGCGCCACCTGCAGAAGAAGCCCTCGTTACCGCGACACCACTCATGGCCACAAGACGACCCCGCACCGAAGGCGGCCCGCGAGCATTCAAGGCGCAAGGTGGGCACCGAGTGCGATGGTGAAGCAGTTCCCTCCCTGTGGCTGGCCAGGGGAGAGGGAAGTGGGCACCGCGGTGCCTGCCTGTCCAGCCGCACCTTTCACAGTTCCACGTTTCTCTCCTCATCGCGGCCTGGCCGGCGTGGAGCCGGTGGCTTCCTTTGCCAGCCCATCACCACGGGCATCGCCACAAAATCACGTGCATTTGCTGCCACGCTATCGTAAAGGGCTACATGATCTTCAGTGTTGTGGTGCTCGGTGTGTTCTTGCCACAAACATGCAATCAGGACCCTAAGCCTGCGAGGTTAACAATATAAACTACAAAATTTGTCTCTTTTAAAATTAAATCAAAACGCTATTAAAACCTAAAGTGACCCTAAACAGTTAAATACACCATTCCCTCATTCGCTGAGGTGGACCTGCATGCAGCACAGACGTTTATTAAGAAAGTCATGAATGTGGGAATTCTTGAATGTAAATGTACTGTATATTGAACTTATTTCGCACTGTATGTAGCCAACCAAGCTAATTGGAGGTGCGGGGGAAGGAAAACAAACTGAACAAAAAAAGCAATTCTAAAGAGATTATTTTTTCCATCTAGATTTTTTAAGAATGAGTGAAACACCGAATGAGTGAAAAACTGAATCAGCACCTTTAATGTAAAACACGGCCTTAGTCTCGCCGACGACGTTTGCCGCCACACAGGTCACATTCTTCTCCTGTGATTTCTTTATGACCACGGAGCTCCAGGTCAGGGTTTCCTTCCCATCCTGGGTCCATTCTGGTACGTCGCTCCCCCAAGCCCACCAAGTGATGGCGGCACGAGGATGTGCCTTCACCTCACAGAAGAGGCACACGTCCCCTTCACCCCCACACGTCTCATCCTGAGACACGTTCATCACCACCGGTGCATCTGTCAACAAAGTATGAGATGCGTTCATTGCGACAGAGCCCAGACAAGAATCCAGGACTGTCCACCCAGCAGTGTTCTCCTGTGCTCCCATTGAGGAGGCCCGAATCTCAATTCATCTGGCCCTGTGTGCAGATCCAAGACTATTGTTCAGTTTCCTTCACAAGAAGCAGCTGTGATCACGTGTATTATCTGACCTCAAGTAATTAAGTGACCTCCAGTCACAGGAGGGCATCACGCACAACCGGAAAGCACTGTGCCCCTCGTAATACTATCATCTTAGCACCACACAGTGACACAGTCTCTGCACCAATATAAGAACACAGCCATCAACCACTGCTGGACACTCACACTTGATGTCCAGGATAAAATCCTGGACCGTCGTTGAGGCCACGTCGCCTCCCGAGGCCTCACAGTGCCATCTCTTCCCATCGTCCTCGGGTGATGGGGTGAAGCTGAGCCAGCTAGACACGGTGAACGTCCCGTCTGGAGATGGATCCTGGGAGGTCGAGTTTGTCCACTTGACATCGTCGTCTAGGACCCAGCGGATGGTGACGGAGTCCAAACGCGACACGGTGTGCACGCTGCAGACCAGGGTGGCCGGCACGGCGGCACGCAGCCCCGGCGAGGCCGGTAGGAAGGCTGCAGCCAAGGGTCATGGATTATTGACACGAGTTGACATTGACAGGCAGACTAAAATTTACGGTGCAGAGTATCACCCACAACACACAGAGACGGTCGTACACACACACTTGGAGCAAGGGTCTCTACACTATCAATTAATCATATAAATAAAGATCATCCCAAATTTTACTGAAATGCAAGCATGTAAAAACATATAATTGCTAAACACACCAACTGCATCTCACATTGCCGCATACACAGTAACCACCCAGCACATCCAGTAACCACACAGCACACACAGTAACCACACAGCACACACAGTAACCACACAGCACACAGTAACCACACAGCACACACAGTAACCACACAGCACACAGAGTAACCACACAGCACACACAGTAACCACCCAGCACACACAGTAACCACACAGCACACACAGTAACCACACAGCACACACAGTAACCACACAGCACACACAGTAACCACACAGCACACACAGTAACCACACAGCACACACAGTAACCACACAGCACACAGTAACCACACAGCACACACAGTAACCACACAGCACACAGAGTAACCACACAGCACACACAGTAACCACCCAGCACACACAGTAACCACACAGCACACACAGTAACCACACAGCACACACAGTAACCACACAGCACACACAGTAACCACACAGCACACACAGTAACCACACAGCACACACAGTAACCACACAGCACACACAGTAACCACACAGCACACACAGTAACCACCCAGCACATCCAGTAACCGCACAGCACACACAGTAACCACACAGCACACACAGTAACCACACAGCACACACAAAAACCACACAGCACACACAGTAACCACACAGCACACACAGAAACCACACAGCACACACAGTAACCACACAGCACACACAGAAACCACACAGCACACACAGAAACCACACAGCACACACAGTAACCACACAGCACACACAGAAACCACACAGCACACACAGTAACCACACAGCACACACAGAAACCACACAGCACACACAGTAACCACACAGCACACACAGTAACCACACAGCACACACAGTAACCACACAACACACACAGTAACCACACAGCACACACAGAAACAACGCAGAACAAACAGTATAGGCGATTCTCGCTAAATGAGCAAAATAATTTCTGCGAAAATTGTTTGGTAAGCGAACACTCGTAAAACGATCACCGCTTTCCTATTGACTCCCTCTCATGTGAGAAGCTAAGATACGTGTCAGCCTCAACATTTTCCACTTTTGAACGACTGTTGTCACGTTCACAATGTTAAAAGAAAGCAATAAAACATCAAATGTAACACTTACCACACATGAGGAACCACAGCGCTTACAAGCGCCTGTCCTCAGCGTCTGCAATTAATGAGCACCGCCACCCACTCCGAGCAGTGGCCTCACCCCTGAGTCCTGCACAGGTTCCATGAACCACAGGGAACTTTCAACCCAACTCTAAGGTCGGGCTAATTGGATACGCCCTGTTTGTTAGTTGGTGACAGAGTGCATAGGTTGTGGACAGAGTGACTTCAATGCCATGTATCACCACGATAGGGAGTGACCACTTACATAAAACTTGCAGCTCCGTCCATGAACTTTCGCTGTTTGCTGAGGAGCTCCACGCTTCGCATTCGTACCAGCCCACGTCTTTGACAGCCACAGCTTCGAAGGTCAGGTCGCTTCTCGTCTCAGACAACTTCTCGTACCGGCCATCTGATCTGTACTTCCACCACTTAAAGTTGTCCGCTTGCTGCAATCTCGTGGTTGTGCACTTGAGATTGGCTCGTGTCCCCACGTTCTCCCTGATTCTCTTGCTTCCCCCAGTGTTGGGAGTGAATGACCTGTCAACGACTGAAACAAAAGGTTTATACAACAAGAACCATGATGGTGGTCACACTGAACTGAGAGGGACGGGCCATCAATAATAACCTCCTCTATTTAGCTCGGAAAAACCTCATCGAGTGTCAAGACTTTTACATTGGTCCTTCGCACTGAGATGGTTGGCTAACCCCCTGAATGAGTTTGGCGAGTGAGAAAAAATAAAACCATGCCGACAAAGGTGAAACCCTCGCAGGTCAGTTAGCTCCGCACTAAAGAGGTCTGGTCTGGCTGGGCAGTGGCATCTACAGTGACTGGACGCAGGGCACGGCGCGCGCCTGTGTTCAACCACGTGGTCTGCACCACGGGGAGCTCGGTGGGCGGGGCTGCACCCGGTCACGTGGGAACGGCCCTGGCAGAGTCGCCCTTTTGGGTGCACTTTGTAAATGTGCACTCCTCTGAGTATTGCCTGATGAGAGGGTTCACTTTTGTACCTACACGTCTGATTTGAGGTTAAAGAGTGGAAATAGAGTTTGTAAAGAACACTTTAGCTATAAAGGCCTTTCATAATCAACGTTTTTGGGTGAGATCGCGTTATTTATAAATGTGTCGTAACCCTCCACCACCCGACAAGGCCAATCAGCAAAAAAGTGTCACGTTGACAAAAGACAAATAGTTCACTACTTTAGCCCACCGGTGTGTTGAAGAGTGAAACCACGACATTTACCATTTTTGAGTACGACGTTTCGTTGGTAATTGCATCCAGCATCATCGGGCGATTCGCCAGAATGGATTCACCAGAATTCGCCAGAATGGATTCGCCAGAATGGATTCTGGCGAATTGCCTGATGATGCTGGATGCAATTAGCAGCGAAACGTCGTACTCAAAAATTGTAAATGTCGTGGTTTCACGCTTCAACACACCGGTGGGCTAAAGTAGTGAACTATTTGTCTTTTGTCAACGTGACACTTTTTTACTGATTGGCCGTGTCGGGTGGTGGAGGGTTACGACACATTTATAAATAACGCGATCTAACCCAAAAACGTTGATTATGAATAATATTGGTCGCGAAAGCCAACGTGTTAAACTGATAAAGGCCTTTCCTTGACTTATAATCGTCAACTGGAAGTGCCATTGGAATCGCAAGGATGCCTTATTTGGTAGACTGGGTTCCTGGGGAAAACAATGTTTGCATCTGCTTTGAAAATACAGGTTTCATCAAAATGCTGACCCAGTATCCTGGAGGTGCAGGAGGAGTACACGCTGTTGGAGTTCACTGAACGCGCACTCTCTCATTGGCAGAACAACGTTAATCTGACGCACGTTCTCATATCGCCTCTGTTCGCCTTTAGACACAACACGAGTTTTCAGTTGTTTATCATTTCCATTGTAATGTCCCTTAAGTTGTGAACTGTTAATAAAAGAGCCATGAATAGTTCCATACCTGTAACTTTAATTCCTGCTATGCCACTGAACTTAGTTCCATCGATGTTGGCGCGGAAGAAATACGTCCTCGAGTCTTTCCTCATCGCGTCTCTGATCTCCAGGGAGCAGCTCCCCGAACTCAGACTCCCCACCAACGCGACTCTCCCCTTGTACCAATCTATAAGGCTGGCGCCGCTATCTAAGCTGTAGACGATGTTTCCGGTCGTTGTCTCGTCATAGCGATCCTTAATGAGCCAGAAGCCCCGCACGCTGTTGTAAATGCGAAAGCAGAAGGCGCAGGGCAGCAGCGCACGGCCTCCCTCCTGCACCCTCACCTCCGCCGAGGGTCCGTAGCTCACAGCGGCGTCATTGAACCTAGCACCTGTGAGAGACGCACAGACCGTTCACGTGGCGGTGAACATCTCCAGCACCGAGTCAGGACCCAGTGGCCATGGAACGCGGCAACAGCAGCAGCAGCAACGGGTCACGTTCACGAAACAACGCGGGGCACTAAGGGGGCACTTAAGGGATGAAAGGCCATTGAAGTGCCTGACAAATCCCACTCCATACTCATTTCCCCTGAATATTCCAAGAAGATGAACGCGGGTTGCCTCAATATTCGAGGAAATTTACGTAAATTATGACGCAGGTAGCAAGGTAGCCCATGTGACCTTAAAATAATTTTATTATCCAGCTGCAGTCGTACATTTTACACGAAGCTGAACTCCTGCTGTCCCAGTGAACTCCCGGGTGTTCGTCTCAAATGTGAAGAAGTAGGTTGCGACATCTGAGACTCGGACGTTGTTGATCTTGAGAGTGCAGATCTTGTTGCTGAGATTGTCGCTGAGGGAGGTTCGACCCATGTAGCTCTTAGCCACCTCTGTTGACGTGGAGCTGTAGGCGAGATTATCTGCTGTGACATCAGTGCCATCTCTCGTCCACCTGACTCGTGCAACGGGTCCTTGTCGCCTGGGCAACCAGAAGTCGCAGGGGAGGTCGACGTCCCTTCCCTCTGTTGCAGTCACCACCAATTCCTGATACTTTACCCCCCAATCGTAGCCTGCAACATCTGAGAGCACAAGATACATGGGACACACGAGACACGAAGTTGCATCACAGTGATCACGCGCACGCAGACGCAGTACACGTGAGACACGAGTAGCGATGAAATGCCTCCGAGCGAGCGAGTGAGGGATGCCCTCGTGAGGTAGCTCCGTGTTGAGAGAAGAGGACTGGGGGCGTAGGGGACGCACAGGACGACTCCTCGTGAACGTGAGGCGGAGGAGTCTACCACGTCACGGTGAGAAGAGCGATGGGGAAGCGATGGAGAGAATGAGGGGGAGATGAGAGACGGGGAGTGTGTGAGCAAAAGAGATGAGTGAGGAGTCACCGTTCAGATGGAGGCTTCCGCCGACAAGACACAGCAGGAGGCTGGTCTGGAGCACGTCCATCCTCCCTGCAACACAAACACGCTCAGCCTTAACAGCCAGACAAGCTGATTACACACTACACACACGCGCTCGCCAGATACATGCACTTTAAATACCTTCCCTGAATGCTGGATGTAAATATTGTATTCGATGTGGCGCAGATCACGTACTTATGGAGGAGATGGTTGTGAAGGATGGTTTATGAGAGGGTGATAATCCTCGATGGCGTTGTCTTGGAGAACTTGCAAGTTCTGGACGAGCTGATGCTGTGTCCCGAAGAGATCGGGACCACTCCTGGGCTCAGTGGAGACACGGGGCTCGGGAGTAACGGCGCGGGGAGCGTGGCTTGAGAAACTTCTGTGAGACTCTTTGCAACTTCCGTTTATCGACTTCCCTTTTCCAGATCGCCCACTCGTGCCACGTGCCCTGTGAGCACTCCGTGTGTACGCATCGTGCTGCGTGTGCTCGTGGTGGAGTTCCTCCTCTCTGCGCGAGGTCCAGTAACTTGCTTGCGATGGGAGAACCCGCAGCCACGAGTGCCTCATTCACCCGCATCTCGTAGATGACCGGCTCACCCGGAGGCCGAGTTCACGCAGCGACCCCCTGAAGCCTGACAAGTTCAACGTAGCCCCTACAAGAGCGACCCTCACAAGAGGTCTCCAAAGCCAGTGTCCCCACTGCGTCACCCCCGGTGGCACTCCCGGCAATGAGGAATCTGTGCATCCAGCAAGAGGTGGAGCCTGCCTCTAGGGTCAGGTCAGGGTTATGTCGGCCTTGAGGGTCAAGGGAGTTTGACCTGCATCCAAAAAGTAACCCATCCTCTTCACAGCTCTAACCCAACACGAGTCAGACTCGGCTGAGGTCACCGCAGCCTCCCATGTGACATTAAGTGGAGCTCTGCGCAGGTGGGGAGTGGAGGGGTCCTCGAGACAGACGAGGAGAGATATCGAGACACGGAGAGAGACCCAGAGGGCAGGAGACACGGAGAGAGACGGCAAACTGTGGGGAAGGCGAAGGAAGGTGGTTCCTGTGCCAACATAAGGTCCGAGTGTTTCAACGCGATGTCAATGAACAGCATCACCACCAGGGTACAGGCGATTAATGCCCTCACTGCTGTTACACAGAGGCATGGCTGTTTATTTTGAAACTAGAAATGTAACGAACGTGTAGAGGGCCATGACCATCAGATGTTTATTAGAACAATTCAATAAAGCGTGCATCCATGTTTGCGTCACCAGTTGCATCGTCTGTAGTTACACAGTAGCGCTTCTCGTAGCTGCTCCTCCCTTACAACGCCGCCCGAAGAAATGCACCTTCTGTGGGGAATTTGTAAAACTACGGCACAAACCACGAGACCATGGACGCCACTCACATTTCATAAACTCGTGTTATTTATTTGCAGATTGTCGGACATCCCCATGACGGGAAAGCCCCACCCCCCTTCTCCCACAAATTGGTCCGACTTAAAGGCTTTATACTCTTAGTTTGACATCTACATCACTGAAAGTCTCACAAGATCTATCGTGAGATCGGCGCGGGTGCCGCAATGTAGCCACCATCCCCCAGGTGTCGCCACAAGCCTCTTCCCATGAGCCATTCAGTGGACACCAGCCGAGTCCCCCTCTCGAAGGAGAAGACTTGAGACCGCACATTAACTCAGGACTAAGCACATTATTTGTTGAAACTGCGTTGACAGTGGTGCAAAAGCACAAATAACCAAAACATTATAAAATATCTATATATATAATAGATGCATAGTTTCCCTTAAAGAAGCGTTATTCGATGGTGTTGAGTTTACTGCACCAGTTACGGGAACAGAACTCGGAAGTCGCTTGTACGTAGACATAAAACGTTCGCGTGTGCAGAGATCAAGAACAAAGTTTAATTCCTTGACACAACGCAGACAGCACGCATCACTCGAGCTGCTGACAACCACTGGCCCCACGGAGGCCCCACTACGGACCCCCCACTCCACCACGTCCGCGTCAACATGGAGCCCGGGCCGTCTCAGCACGGACACAGGTCTTGCAGACGATGCTTGGCTCAACAAACATAACCGCGAAGTGGGGCGCGGCCGGAGAACGCAGCGCCATTCCACCCATGGCCCCTTGTACCAGTTCCTCTTTCGCTCCCAGCTCATGGTAGCTACTGTAGAAGCCTCATTGGGAAAATCCACACCCTCACAACTACGTTGGGTTAGGACGAGGCTCAACCACGCCAAGACTCAAGTCAGTGGAGTCCTGCTCGTCACTCCAGCCCGAGTCCAAAGGAGCAGCTGGAAGCGAGGTCATGTCAAGTACTGTGCCGAGCCACGGCAAATGACGTGCAAATAAAACTAACAGAACTAGTGTCACGGGCTCACAGACAGGACGCACGTGCGCCACTATCGCCAAAGGTTACACACGGATGGGGCAGGGAGAACTTATGATTGCCTTGACCGGGAGGGATTAGTTAAGGGATTCCTGCTCCCCAGCCCAGGGGGGCCATCCTTCCTGTCCTCCCAGCGGCCTACACCTCCAGCTTGGGAACCCCATGGGTTTGCACTCCCTTTAGTTCCACGCCTGCAGACGCAGGAATAGATCATTGTGACTTTTGTTCACCGAATTAAGCGGACAGATATAAAAAAAAAAGGCATATTTCGACACAAAGTAATTAAAGTAAATCATGGTCCAATTACAAAACTTAGCCATTTTCAGTTTGGCTTGGTACTACGCAATAATTTTTTTTTTAATGCGTAGCAGCCATGGACTTTGCCGATGCGCAGTGACGCCCTCACCAGCCCGCTCTAGGAGTCCATCCTGCAGTACCACACGAGGTCTCTTCACTACTGCGGATTGCTGGCTTCCTGTTCTGCTTACGAGACAGGACCTAGAAGGGGCTGCTCAGCCAAGGCGGAATGCTGACATTCACCAGTCTACTGTATGCAGCCACAGGCTGAGGGACAGCTCGGCCGAAGGAGGGAAGAATGAGTGGCATCAGCATGGTGGAGGCTGGAGTGTGTTCAGGGCCAAGTGGGTCACAATGGCCAAGCCAATCGGGTCACAACGGCCAACCCAATCAGCAGTTTGTAGAGGTAAGCAGTTCAGGAGTGGCCACGAAAAAAAAAGGTAATTGGAGCCACGTGCAGGCGGCAGAGGGCAGGATACGAGGGAAAACACCAAATGGCCTGGGCAGCTGGGGCTATGGGAGCCAATGTTTGGATTAGGGACCCATTTGCAACAGTTGGTACGGCTCCGACTCGTGGCACTATTGCAGCAGGTGCTAACGTCAAGAGCTAGGGGCCCTATAGCAGCTGGTGGCAGGGGTGAGGCATGGGGCCTTATCGCAGCAGGTGGAAGGAGAGCCAGTACATGAGGGCGGGCTGCAGGGCAGCAATGGAAAAGGTGAGGTACATGCGCAATTGGTTTTTGCTGCTCCGCACGATGCTGCTGTCTGCAGACATGTCCGCCAGGATCTTCAGCCGCAGCGTCCGGATCTGACACAACAGTGGTTTGGGGAAAAAAACAGTCATCGTATGCTACATTTGATGTCTAACACATTTTATAAAGTACGATCAATAATGCGGTGATGGAAATTTTATTTAAAACAACATGCGGGACTGACAGTGAAGAAGAAGCTGGCGCAGGAGCACCATGCGAGCACCATGTAGTAGGCGTTGCCACCGAACAGCAACCCGGCCAGCAAGCTCACGATCATCCTGTAACCACCCAGCCACACAGCAACAAAGATAACGATCCCCAGTGTAGCATACACGGACTGTTGCGGCAAGTCCTGTTCGTGAGCTATTAAAGCCAACGCAGCACATGATGGGATATTTCCTTACGCTGATGTTTACACACGTGTCAATGTATGTATGTTGAACGTCTTTCTCATTAAAGACAGCATTCCGCCAGGTAATATTACTACGTAGGTTTTCGTCGTTTAGTTGCATGGCTGATACCTTTTGGGTCGTATCAAATTGTTTTCGGCATGATGTCTGACATTTTGCTCAAGCGTGAGAAATCGTGCGGTGGTTGTATAAGAAATGGTGTGGGGGGGAGAAAGGGAGTCAGGGTGTAGGGGCAAAAGGGGGGGGTGAGGGGTCCGAACCCGACGTATTTGTATCCGGCGAAGGCGACGATGTCGAAGGTAGTGAGGTCAGTGCGCACGGTGATGAGGTAGAGGCTGAGCAGCACCGCCAGGGTCTCCATGATAAGCCAAACGAGCGCCGAGCTCGCCTGCATGCCCAGCTGCTCCGGCGAGAACCTGTGTGGCCATGGCGTACACCCAGCAATTACAGAGTGGAAGAGGAGGCCAAATACCCATGAGAGGCGCTCTCTACAGCTCTCGAGCTACCCCTCGCAGAAGCCCTTTCGCGCTCAGTGGCGTAAGAAAGTAATTTCAGGGCTGCAATTTAACCTTAACCACTTTTTTTAAGTTGGTCATAGTCTGTCTAGTTGATGATGACCTGTGGATATTTAGTCAATGATTGATCTGTTCCTTTCAGACCAATCATTCTCTTAGGTATAGTTGACTAAAGCACCATTTAGTCCACAATTAGTTATTAAATATTGGTGCGAAGAGCACACTATCCCCCCCCTTCCATATTATGAGGTCAGCCAATCAGTGAACTTAGTAAATCTTTTAAAAACATACACAGCCAAGCACCATGTTTGGGCTTCCTCAATGCGCTGCAGCCTGTAGACATTCAGGCACGTTAAATTATGTCTCATCATAGTCAGTCACACTTTGGCCTTTGGTGAGAGTTGTCGTAATGCTTGATGATTGACGAAAATAAAACACTTCGTTTACATATAATTAAACAACTGGCTGCAGCTACAGACACAACTCAAGGTGCAGCCAAAGGTAAACTGTACACACAGTCCGTACCGGTTTTGGGTGCCAAGAGCCACTCCGGTGACCAGGAGGTAGGTTATGAACGCCATGGCTAGAGACAGAAACAGGTGAAATTAATTTGACCTTAATGCCCATTATATTTTTACAACACAAGTAAAAATGTTCCCTCTACCTCTGTAAGTGCTGCTGCAAATCCAGTTGTGAAAATTTGATGATGGTGAAGTCGTATGTATTAACATGTGAGAGGTGTGACAGCATATATGTGATCTGTGAAGACATCCAGGGGACGTGATGGTTAAGAGGTGTGTTGACGTGTATCGATGTCCCTGTGCCGCTCACATGGGATGTAGAGGTCGGGCGCATTAAGGTCAACACGCGGGGCCACAGGTGCGTCCTGTTGATACCGCATCTCCCAGTTCTGTGAAACAGATGTTGCCGTAAGTACTTATCCGCTGCCATCGACGTCATCTCTGCCTTCGGCACGGGCATGACTGGTACAGGTGCTGGTGAAACCAAAAAGGCGCAACCGTCGCCCTCACCTGGTGTGTGTAAGGGAACAGCAGGATGCCCAGCTTCTTCCCCACGTACACGGTGTCCACCGCGAAGTAATACTTGAGTTTCTTCACCGAGAAGAACCTGTCAATCTGGAGCGCAAAACAACAGATGCCGTTTCACTTCGACGCGGTTTCCGGAAGGCCGACCGCCTAGCACTGCTCCACCACAAACTTATACATCTTCTCCCCCGTACAACAGAGCCGTACTGGGGCCGTGCCGAGTCAAACCGGCGCAGCTCAGGAGGCACCAATTAGTTTTTCCACTGCAGAAGCGGAGCCGTGCCACTGACGTCACACACCATGAGACGAGATGGATATAGATGATGCAGTGGCACTCTCCCTTGAGTGTACCGACTAGTGTCAGATGCAAAGTAGGAATCATTCACCTAGGCCCTTACCATGCTTGGCTCCAAGGCAGATTCAGATGTCTTGTGAGGAACAGCTTATAATTTGGTTCAGGTTCAGCAGAGAATAGCCAATGGAAACCACCATACTGGAGGACCACACACTTGCTTTGCTCGGACGTGTTCGTGTAAAAGGGGTATTCAACTCAGTGGCCGCATGAAGCTCAATCCGCCTCCCGTGTCCTGCCAGGCGACTCACGTTTTTCTCGACGGCCTCCTTGCCTTGATTGGCAAGCGTGGAGCCGTAGGCCATGGCCATGTTGGTCATGGGGTTTGCCATGGGGTCGTTGAGGAAGCCTGGCACATGGAAGGCAGATCCCGGACTCTCTCCGTAGACCCCTCCTCCTGGGCCCGCTGCCATGCCGCCGCCAGGGGGCCCCACTCCGAAGCTGGTGTCATCAAACAGCTGGTTGGGGTCTCCCTGGTCAGGGCCTTGGGCCCCACCGCGCTGACGCCGCTTTGGAGCTGCAAAGAACCCCTGCTCGTTATTAACTGATGATCAGACACCGCAAGACGCGTCAGAACAAGTATTTGTTTTAAAAAATGTTGCTACAATGTTATCCACACTCTGCTACTGGCATGTATTGATATCGAGTATCCATTGGGATGTCTCACAGAGCATTGCAAC
Source organism: Lampetra planeri (assembly GCF_965212315.1). Taxonomy (NCBI): domain Eukaryota; kingdom Metazoa; phylum Chordata; class Hyperoartia; order Petromyzontiformes; family Petromyzontidae; genus Lampetra; species Lampetra planeri. The sequence goes on from NC_136131.1 coordinate 6,179,741, forward strand.
GCTTCATGTTAGAACATGGCAGATTTCGCAAAGCTACCTTCGAGATCCCTTCTAGTAAATTCTGGTCCACGCAGAAGAGAGCAGGGGAGATGTTGTAGGTAGTGAACAAACGCGATTCCGCCTTGCATCAGCAATGGCCCCTCCAGGATCAACGTCAGCAGTTAACCACTGCTCAACAAGCTGGATTAATTTATGTCAGTGTCCAAGAAAGTCTCACAAAGCCCAACTAATCCAAATAATACTTGTAATCCGCATGGTCCTGATAGGATGGAAAATAAATGCGAATTCTGCTACATTTGGCAAAAAAACCACAGTGGTCAAGAGGAAACCAGCGCGCAATTTCAGAATCGCCGGCCAAGGTGGGTTCACCAACCACAGCATGCTCCACCAGGCTCAATGGTATGGATTCACCGGACTCGGCCGAATGACCAAGACTGGACCATGCTGACCAAGACTGGTTGTTTGACCGTTTGCTATTTGACCCCGACCACTGCTCTTCACCGGCGGAAACCACCACCGCCCACCGCACCGGACTTCGGAGCACGAAACGCGCGGTTCGAACCCCAGGCAGGGTTCGTCCCTTAAAATCTAACGCATGGCAAGTTAAACAACAACGCGCGAGCAGGGGCAGGAGACAGGCGCCGAGGTGCCAGGGGGCCTAGCCCCCCCCTAAGGATGTGGAACCCCGGTAAGGGGGACCCAGAAGGAGGGGGCAGCTGTTTCAGGGTTCTCTAGGAGATGAAGGCAGGACTCGCGGGGTCCCCCTGGGAGGGAACACTGGGGATGTGGGGAGGGTGACAACCTACGCATTTCTGGAAAGACAGGGCAGACCTCGGGCCTCGAGGAACCCCGCTGGACGAGACCCGGGACCCCGGGGAGCTCTGCTAGGTGGAGGGGTGTTATCGATCCCAGGGGTTCCCTGCTAAGAGGGAACTCCGCTGGGGGAGATCCGGACCCCGAGAATCTCCGGGCACCACTCGGAGGCTTTCAGCCTCTGGGACCGATGGGGAAACCCCCCCAGGACACCGAAGGGTCCCCCCCCCCACACTGGGAGGAGCGGTGCCCGACTCACGCTGCCTGTAGCCGGGGAGCGCCATGTCCTCCTCCTCCTCGTCTCGTCGGGCCTCAGGCTCGCACTCAATTTCCCAGTGCGCACCGGCGCCACCACACGGCTGCGCGCTCCCATTGGCCGCCCGGGCCGTAGCACCGCCCACGCGGCGAGGCGCGCAGCCAATCGCGCCGCAGGCTCGTCCGTCCCGGGCTACCAAATACAAAAGCAGGGCTCGGGGAGGTGCGCATGCGCGGTGACGTCTGCCACGTGTTCCTCCCCCGGGGGTGGATGTGGACTCGTGCCACTGCAAGTGTTGAGCACCGAGGGGCTCTAATACACTGCTAGTGTTGAGCACGGAGGGGCTCTAATCCACTGCTAGTGTTGAGCACGGAGGGGCTCTAATCCACTGCTAGTGTTGAGCACGGAGGGCTCTAATCCACTGCTAGTGTTGAGCACGGAGGGCTCTAATCCACTGCTAGTGTTGAGCACGGAGGGCTCTAATCCACTGCTAGTGTTGAGCACGGAGGGCTCTAATCCACTGCTAGTGTTGAGCACCGAGGGGCTCTAATCCACTGCTAGTGTTGAGCACGGAGGGCTCTAATCCACTACTAGTGGTGAGCACGGAGGGGCTCTAATCCACTGCTAGTGGTGAGCACCGAGGGGCTCTAATCCACTGCTAGTGTTGAGCACCGAGGGGCTCTAATCCACTGCTAGTGTTGAGCACGGAGGGGCTCTAATCCACTGCTAGTGTTGAGCACCGAGGGGCTCTAATCCACTGCTAGTGTTGAGCACGGAGGGCTCTAATCCACTGCTAGTGTTGAGCACGGAGGGCTCTAATCCACTGCTAGTGGTGAGCACAGAGGGGCTCTAATCCACTGCTAGTGTTGAGCACGGAGGGGCTCTAATCCACTGCTAGTGTTGAGCACCGAGGGCTCTAATCCACTGCTAGTGGTGAGCACGGAGGGCTCTAATCCACTGCTAGTGGTGAGCACGGAGGGGCTCTAATCCACTGCTAGTGTTGAGCACCGAGGGCTCTAATCCACTGCTAGTGGTGAGCACGGAGGGGCTCTAATTCACTGCTAGTGGTGAGCACCGAGGGCTCTAATTCACTGCTAGTGGTGAGCACCGAGGGCTCTAATCCACTGCTAGTGGTGAGCACGGAGGGGCTCTAATCCACTGCTAGTGTTGAGCACCGAGGGCTCTAATCCACTGCTAGTGGTGAGCACGGAGGGATCTAATCCACTGCTAGTGTTGAGCACCGAGGGCTCTAATCCACTGCTAGTGGTGAGCACGGAGGGGCTCTAATCCACTGCTAGTGTTGAGCACGGAGGGGCTCTAATCCACTGCTAGTGGTGAGCACCGAGGGCTCTAATCCACTGCTAGTGGTGAGCACGGAGGGGCTCTAATCCACTGCTAGTGGTGAGCACCGAGGGGCTCTAATCCACTGATAGTGGTGAGCACCGAGGGCTCTAACCCACTGCTAGTGGTGAGCACGGAGGGCTCTAATCCACTGCTAGTGGTGAGCACGGAGGGGCTCTAATCCACTGCTAGTGTTGAGCACCGAGGGGCTCTAACCCACTGATAGTGGTGAGCACCGAGGGCTCTAATCCACTACTAGTGGTGAGCACGGAGGGGCTCTAATCCACTGCTAGTGGTGAGCACGGAGGGGCTCTAATCCACTGCTAGTGTTGAGCACCGAGGGCTCTAATCCACTGCTAGTGGTGAGCACGGAGGGCTCTAATCCACTGCTAGTGTTGAGCACGGAGGGGCTCTAATCCACTGCTAGTGGTGAGCACGGAGGGGCTCTAATCCACTGCTAGTGTTGAGCACCGAGGGCTCTAATCCACTGCTAGTGGTGAGCACGGAGGGGCTCTAATCCACTGCTAGTGTTGAGCACGGAGGGGCTCTAATCCACTGCTAGTGGTGAGCACCGAGGGCTCTAATCCACTGCTAGTGGTGAGCACGGAGGGGCTCTAATCCACTGCTAGTGGTGAGCACGGAGGGGCTCTAATCCACTGCTAGTGGTGAGCACGGAGGGGCTCTAATCCACTGATAGTGGTGAGCACGGAGGGCTCTAATCCACTGCTAGTGGTGAGCACGGAGGGCTCTAATCCACTGCTAGTGGTGAGCACCGAGGGCTCTAATCCACTGATAGTGGTGAGCACGGAGGGGCTCTAATCCACTGCTAGTGGTGAGCACGGAGGGGCTCTAATCCACTGCTAGTGGTGAGCACCGAGGGGCTCTAATCCACTGCTAGTGGTGAGCACGGAGGGGCTCTAATCCACTGCTAGTGGTGAGCACCGAGGGGCTCTAATCCACTGCTAGTGTTGAGCACCGAGGGGCTCTAATCCACTGCTAGTGGTGAGCACCGAGGGCTCTAATCCACTGCTAGTGTTGAGCACGGAGGGGCTCTAATCCACTGCTAGTGGTGAGCACGGAGGGGCTCTAATCCACTGCTAGTGTTGAGCACCGAGGGCTCTAATCCACTGCTAGTGTTGAGCACGGAGGGGCTCTAATCCACTGCTAGTGGTGAGCACGGAGGGCTCTAATCCACTGCTAGTGGTGAGCATGGAGGGCTCTAATCCACTGCTAGTGGTGAGCACGGAGGGCTCTAATCCACTGCTAGTGTTGAGCACCGAGGGGCTCTAATCCACTGCTAGTGTTGAGCACCGAGGGCTCTAATCCACTGCTAGTGTTGAGCACGGAGGGGCTCTAATCCACTGCTAGTGGTGAGCACGGAGGGCTCTAATCCACTGCTAGTGTTGAGCACCGAGGGGCTCTAATCCACTGCTAGTGTTGAGCACCGAGGGCTCTAATCCACTGCTAGTGTTGAGCACGGAGGGGCTCTAATCCACTGCTAGTGGTGAGCACGGAGGGGCTCTAATCCACTGCTAGTGTTGAGCACCGAGGGCTCTAATCCACTGCTAGTGTTGAGCACGGAGGGGCTCTAATCCACTGCTAGTGGTGAGCACGGAGGGCTCTAATCCACTGCTAGTGGTGAGCACGGAGGGCTCTAATCCACTGCTAGTGTTGAGCACCGAGGGCTCTAATCCACTGCTAGTGGTGAGCACCGAGGGGCTCTAATCCACTGCTAGTGGTGAGCACCGAGGGCTCTAATCCACTGCTAGTGTTGAGCACCGAGGGCTCTAATCCACTGCTAGTGTTGAGCACCGAGGGCTCTAATCCACTGCTAGTGGTGAGCACCGAGGGCTCTAATCCACTGCTAGTGGTGAGCACCGAGGGCTCTAATCCACTGCTAGTGTTGAGCACCGAGGGCTCTAATCCACTGCTAGTGGTGAGCACAGAGGGGCTCTAATCCACTGCTAGTGTTGAGCACCGAGGGCTCTAATCCACTGCTAGTGTTGAGCACGGAGGGGCTCTAATCCACTGCTAGGTGCAGCCCGAGCTTGTGCTGGCACTGGCCATGACTAAAGTCCCTCTGACGCTGTGCCACTCAAGCTCAGCTCCAGGGGGAGGGGGAGCCCTACCCCCCCCGCTGGCAGTTAACGCGATGAATGCCAGAAACTGGAACCCGTGCGTGGTGGTGAAACATTAGTGGCGTTGAATAATTAATATGGCAAATTACAGTGAATTATGTAATAATCTTTTAAAACGAATCGGTCATCATTCTAGTGAGTACATTATGAAGCAACTAGGTTTCAACATGTAGTTCTTGCGAAGCACTGCTGCTATGAAAATTAGCGTTGTAGGCTGTGTTTAACCATAACCCTAAATCTCTAACCCTCACCCCAACCCTAAACTCAACTGTAATCGTCATTTTTTCGAGCCCCAACCGTATAGTTAACCCCATATCTGACCCCAAGTTTATCCCCGTTGCCAACCCCATCACCAACCCATATTTTATCTTTTACCTCAAACGTACCGTTGTAGCCAAACATCAAATAAGATGCGCGTGTCCCGTGGGACCCCAAACCAATAGGTAACAGCGGCAGCAGCGTGTCTCAAACAACGCAAGCAGAATCCGCTCGGTATGCTGCATGTCAATGCAGCCGGTATTGGTAGGGATGGCAGCTCGCATACGCAGGTTATCACAGTCACTGGAATCCAAGTTGGCTTTCGTGTTGGTCCGCGCATTGAGCATTTCTTCTCTCAAGATTTCGCCAATACCCACTACTGTGGGCATCTTCAGGCGTTGGCAGTGGCGGACCTTGCCTGGTACACACCCTAATATCTAGTCTCGTTCATCCCAATGATGACCTAATCCACGTTTAGTCAGGATGAACCAGACTACAGATATGTTTAGACACCAGGTGATAATCTTCACTTCAACTGCTGATGCTGCCCACAGCAGTGCGTGGTGAAAGCTTGAGGGAAGAAATGCCTATCGTGTGGTCTGACATGGAGGACGGAAGGAGACCCCACTCCAGCGTTGTGTGGGTGGAGCTGTCTCCATTCTGGTGACCGGGCCTCTGTACGTCCGGGTGCGTGGTTCACGGAGCATGGGCCACGTCCCCACAGGGACTTTGATGAGGGCCAACAGCGTGTTACAACCTTTGGCCTCCTCTCCAGCACGCCTCAAGTAAGCTCCACGCGATTAAACGTCATAAAATAACAGACACTGGGTTTCCTCTGAGAAGTAGGGGACATACTCCAGTTAAATGCAAAATATATTTTTGCTAAGATCAGTTCGTGTGAAGGATAGAGGTGTAAATATTTTTCCTGATCTTGAGTGGGATACTTTTTACAAGGCGATAAAAAAATGTTTCTGTCCAAACGATTATCCAAACATGGTTTACCTCAATAAATAAATGATTTCATAAATATACGATTATAAAATCAGGCTTTAGTATCTTCAGAGAAATGGTGACAGATATGAGTGAACACGATTATCGTGAAAAAGCATCTGATGACCGATCCAAATGAAGAATCTGTGGGATTTAATCTCGCTCAAAAAAGAATGGTTTACTTAAAACGGTCCTGCACACCCCATGGCAGGTCCGTCTATCCATAATTGCCCAGTATGCAATTATTGATGCATCCACCAGACCATCAACCACATTGAAGCATTCGACCAAACATCAACTGCAGCCATTTCCTGGCTGACTAATCTGGACAGAGACGTATAAGTTGCTATCCATCCAGCCATAAACAAATTGAAGATTTGAATACAATTTTTTTTTTAATAAACTCAGCCATAGTCAGGATATAAATCAGAATCGCACACTGTGAAATAACAAGAATGAGGACACAGTGAAACACGCCACCCATTCGCCTGTATCTTTGTAGTGTGGATATAAAAATGACGTGTAAAAATATTACAGCAATATTTTGTTAAAACATTCCATGATGGGTTTTATCAGCAAGGTGTTGTGCCAGCCTAGCTGGCTATGACAGCTTTGCTGTATTCATCGTGCATGATAAGTGCAGCGAGACACCTCTCAACCTGAGATAAAATTCCTAATCAGTAAACAATTACAACAAAAATAATCTCTATTAAAGGGCCCCAGCGGCTGGGAGGGCGGCCCCGGCTGGGCCCGTGGAGTTGCCCCTTGAGGCCCCGCGTCACGAACTCCCCATGTGATTTATGTGGCCCTGGGGGGACACGCATATGGGTCAGATACGTGGAATAATACAGGTAGACAGTACGGACAACTTACACGTCTATAGATTACCCTGATAAAGTCATACAATGTTGTTACACTATTTTCCAAATATTATACATAGCAAACTAATACAAGATCCATAATACCTTTTTGGACTGACTCAAATCTCTGACCTCATCCAAGTGCCATACTTCTTTGGATGTAGATGGCTCTTGATCACTCAGACGTGGCTGAGGCTGATGACTGCTGCCAGATGTCTCGGCTAATTTAAAGATTAGGCTGTTACTGCATTAAACCATGTGAATATCAAGGGAGGTTCATGTGCAGCAAAAATTGCTAGATTTTGGCACTAATCGCATTGTGGTGGAAAAATTAGAAAATCGAATGCATTGAAGTAACTGCATCAGTAGCACATTGTCACCTTGTATTAGTAGCAAGGCAAGAATGAGAGTGCGAGAACATCCAAGGATAACAGCACGATCAAGCCGAGACTAAATCTGCTCTTACCGACTCCCCGGCCAGACAACGTGGGCAGACTTGCGGCATTGATCCCAGGACCGTGGGTTCCGTCTGCAACAACGACAACAACTAGAGACTCCATGAGACGATAGACGAGATATGCAATGTCCCATGGCTTGTGCTCCCTGTAAATAGTAACACTGCGAGGGGCACAGCCTAATTCGGTTGTCGCCCAGATCGATTACCACAGTATAACGGTCCGTGAGTAGGACGAGACGGAAAAAACGGATGTGTGATTTTTTTACTTCTGTAAAATCTCGCAGAAAGAAGCGATGGGGTGGTGTGGTTGCATCAAAGAGATTGTCTGTGGTGACTTTATTTCCTTGAAACTTGAGTGCCTCTCCAGCCATTGTACTGAACTGCCTCTTAAACAGAAGCGGTGGGCATTAGGGGAGCAGAACCCCCATGCCTATTCCATAGCATCGCATGTCCATCGCCCCATGATGCCTGTTTCCCCTGGCACATACCTCCATGCCACCCCCCTCCCCCCCTTACCACCTCTAGTCTGTACCTCCACGGTTCGTGGGCCCCCTCCCAATACCTGCATGGCCTCGGGCCGGCCGGCGGCCCGCGTGTCGGTCTGCGTGAGTTGCCCGGGCCAGCCCTGCGGGAGGGAGGTGGGGAATTGCGTCGAGGTGCAGCCCCGACACAGCCGCTTCTGCACCGCAGGGAAGGGGCCAACAACAACAAGAAGAAGGTCGCGCCGTGTCACCTTGGCTCGGCCAGGGAGGAGAAGCGAGCACGGAGGGGGAGGCGAGGAGGAGAGGTGGAGAGGGTAAGAGGGCAGGGCAGGGGTGAGAGAGTCTCACCGAGTCCGGGCCGTGCTGGGTGTCGCCTCCCTCCTCATGCTGCCTCTTCTGCAGCTGCACCGGCTCCATTGGATCGGCTTTCCCCCGATCCTTCTTCGATCCCAGCCCGACGCATGGGCCCCCGGCCACGGTGAAGCGACGCGGACAATGACCTCTGACAGAAAAGTGAAGGGAGTTATACCGTGGTGGTCGTCCCCATGGATCTACAATGCTCACTACAGTCCTCGTGTCAATACAGTCCTCATTAGAATCCTTACCACAATCCACGTGTCAATACAGTCTTCATTACAACCCTCACCACAGCCCCCGTGTCAATACAGTCCTCATTACAATCCTCACCACAACCCACATGTCAATACAGTCTTCATTACAACCCTCACCACAGCCCCCGTGTCAATACAGTCCTCACTACAATCCTCACCACAACCCCCGTGTCAATACAGTCCTCATTACAATCCTCACCACAACCCCACGTGTCAATACAGTCCTCATTACCATCCTCACAACCCCCGTGTCAATACAGTCCTCATTACAACCCTCACCACAGCCCCCGTGTCAATACAGTCCTCACTACAATCCTCACCACAACCCACGTGTCAATACAGTCCTCATTACAACCCTCACCACAACCCACATGTCAATACAGTCCTCACTACAATCCTCACAACCCCCGTGTCAATACAGTCCTCATTACAACCCTCACCACAGTTCAGGTGTCAATACAGTCTTCATTACAACCCTCACCACAACCGACGTGTCAATACAGTCCTCATTACAACCCTCATCACAACCCCCGTGTCAATACAGTCTTCATAACAACCCTCACCACAACCCACGTGTCAATACAGTCCTCATTACAACCCTCACCACAACCCCCGTGTCAATACAGTCTTCATAACAACCCTCACCACAACCCACGTGTCAATACAGTCCTCATTACAACCCTCACCACAACCCCCGTGTCAATACAGTCGTCATTACAACCCTCACCACAGCCCCCGTGTCAATACAGTCGTCATTACAACCCTCACCACAACCCCCGTGTCAATACAGTCCTCATTACAACCCTCACCACAGCCCCCGTGTCAATACAGTCCTCACTACATCCCTCACCACAACCCACGTGTCAATACAGTCCTCACTACAACCCTCACCACAACCCCCGTGTCAATACAGTCCTCACTACAATCCTCACCACAACCCCCGTGTCAATACAGTCCTCACTACAACCCTCACTACAACCCTCACCACAGCCCCCGTGTCAATACAGTCCTCACTACAATCCTCACCACAACCCCACGTGTCAATACAGTCCTCACTACAATCCTCACCACAACCCCCGTGTCAATACAGTCCTCATTACAACCCTCACCACAACCCAAGTGTCAATACAGTCGTCATTAGAATCCTCACCACAGCCCCCGTGTCAATACAGTCCTCATTACAACCCTCACCACAACCCCCCGTGTCAATACAGTCGCCACCGTTCGCCACCGTCTTCACACTCCCCGCCACTGCTGCAGTCGTCACTGCAGTTCCCTCGTCAACCAGCCCTCACTCTTCAAGCTCCGGTGTCACTTACAGTCCTTACTCAACCCACAGTTCCCCCGGTCCTCACCGCCCCCGTCCTCACCAGCCCCGCAGCACTGCGGCCCCCTCCACGTGGTTGCTGCTACGGACCCCGGAAACCACGGCGAGCTCTGGGATTCTTGGGTTTTCTGCCTCTCGCGTGGGGCTCGTGGGACCCGCAGTTGAGGAGACGCGTCCAGCCCCTTGACGTTTTATATATAACCAGCGAGGCAGTCTATATACAGACATTCATGTTTTTTTGTAAGTAAATGCATAAGGCATTATACCTGACGGTGCAGCGTATGCTGTCACTGACGAGGCTCTGGTGGCTCAAGAGACACCATGCCAACAATGTTGGGCCATGCATGTCACGTACAGCCCGTTAACACTGCTTAGCGAAGCCCCCCCCAATCACCAACGTTGCGGCGGGGATAGAGCATGTTTGACCATACACTTTGCCACGATTGTCAGCTCGAATTGGTGAAACGGCGTGTCTGAAGATCGGTTTGGATATCACTCACCGATGTTGGCCGTGGCCGGGTATCTAACTCATGCGGCAGGGTTTAGAGCACTGCGCGTTCACCACTACGCCAACGCTTCACCTTGGGAGCTCGGATATGAACACCGCTCCTTGTAGAGTATTCTCAGCACCTGTTTCTAACGAGTCTCCCCCATAGCCTCAACCTCTCTAGCTATACACATTTATTGTCGGCAGAGGGCAGTGCAACAACTATGGCACGTATGGTATTCTGCTCTCACGCCTTCACCAACACGCAGCTGACCAGCGTTGCAGAGAGCACGGTACGAACAACTCACCCTCAAGACCCGCACGGTATGGGGAGGCCCTCATCAGCAGTAGGTTGACTAACGGGCTCCACACGTGCATGATGATGAGCAGAAAACACGTGAATTTTAACTTATGTTGGCGCGGACACAATTTGATTGGTAGACACGGAATGGTGGGTGATGGGGGCGCACTTAAAACTGCCCGGTCCTCAGAACTATCGATGTCCCAATACGACCAGCAACTAAGAATAGTCCGCAATGCAACCGCAGTCACCAACCTCAACCCACGGACAGCAGTACAGTAGATCACTGTCCACTTCAATAATTTGCTGGCAGCATTTCAGATATTTATCAGGCTACTCCTGAAGCCATCCAATGGCTCACTCACCAACTTTAATGAGCAGCATATAAACATTGCTGATCAACTCGCCGCTAAACAAAATTCGAAGACCGCCCATGGGCAAGGTACACAGTGTCCAAACATCCCAGAGGTGGGGGGGGGGGGGAGAATGACGCACACACATTGACCGAAATACGGGTCACACTCAAAGCCAGGTCAGTCGAATAGTGCTCAGCTATGGGGAACGTTTAATCATGGATAGATGAAAGCATGTCAACAAATTACAATACTGTACTGTATTCAGTGTATTGTGATCTACAGAATGTAACAAAATAAGGAACTGGAAGGCACAATGCTTAAGATAACAATGACTTTTCAATATACACGACTCATCCTTTACAGCACTACGTATGATTTCACAGTGGCATACAAGCATATTTTATAACATGCACTAAAGTACTTTTTGACGTCTCGCAAGTAACACAAACATGGGAGAGTGCTCAGCTTAGTGTAAAACTTAACTTTTACTTCTAAAGATTGTTTTATTTTCAATCAATTACAAGGTTTTTTTTAGCTTTAGATTTTTAACAATTGTGTTTAAAAAGTGAATAAGAGTTAAGTGCCTTCTTTTACAAGGAGCTGTGGGAAGAGGCGGCGAGTCGCTTGCCGATGTAGATCCTGCAGGAGACACGAGATGACGTTTTAAAAAGCGACAAACATACGTGCACATTCACATGCACACCACCTGCTCATCTGCAGAGTTTTGGAAAGCACTTTCGATTGCAAGCCACACCAAGTCTGGTTGCATTTAGAGCCATCTGGGGTGTGGTTTGTTTGAGAGTTATATGCGTTTTGCAGCAGTTTTCTATCTTCGATTACAATCTGCCAAAACCGGGCATGCCTTTGACCAAATCACAATGCTGCAGGCAGCTGTTGGTGAAGCATGCGTTTGGCAAACATGGCTGATGAATCCATGTGTGACACCCAGTGCTTAATATCAGTCGGGTCTGTCTGGGGCAGCAACCGGAAAATATTTCTGCACCGCACAGGCAAAATTCAGTAGACCTCTCCCTATGGCTGTGGCTACTGGCCAAGTGCCACCTACTCCAATCTACCAGCAACCCAGAGAATATTCAGTGATAAATTAATCCCTGGTGATCCATGCATCAGTGCACGTGTGGAACGTGCGTGTGTGCGTGTAGATTGCGCGTGCACACCCGAGGCCGAGGGTGAGGAGGTGGGAGAGGAGGAGGGATGGCACGATGACACATAGCACCTCCGACGAGAAGAGGCCACCGCTATTCACGGCGCTGCTTTTCCGCACGCTTGTCCGTGCTGCACGATGCGAGGCATGCAGCTTCAGCTCTCTGAGAGGCGCACGGATACACGAAGACCCCTCTTAGCGTTCAACAGACTGTTGGGGAAAGTTCTGTTTGCGAGTAACTATGAAGGCCGGCACGGACCACACGAGTGGATGGGTGGCCAGCACCACACTCGGTCACCTTTGTCTCTCCAGTGCTGAGGTTTACACACAACACCAGGTACTCATGTATGGCTGAGTTGACCTAGGGGAGGCCCAGAAGCAGTTCAAATATTCAGCACATACAGACACACCAACACACACAAGTGTACAGACACCAACACATGCACACACGACACACAGGTACGCACGACACAGACCCAAGTAAATCCTGACACACCAGCAGGCTGTGTAGCAGCTGCCAAAAGCCCATCCCCACACCTCCCTGCATCGCCTGATTTGATTCGAAATGAAAAAGGAAATCTGCCTCAATAAAACAAACATGTGGGATGAGTTGCTTATAGGCACCACAGCCTCCAGGTATTCAGCACCAAGTCCCTGTTTGCTCAGCAGTTGCCGCCTGTCATGCATTGCCAAGTGGGCAAGTTGGCATGGCCACTAATGCACGTGGCTATGAAATGCTTATGCAAGCGCATGGTTCGGGGGCTGTGTTTGCAAATACAGTTTTTGCCCAACAGTAGAAAAACTGTGGTGAGTAATTTTCAAGTGCTGTCATTATATATATCAGGCACACACCCACACATGTATTTGTGCATATGAAGTGACGTGCCACAGCAATCATCAACATTAGACACGAACACAACATAAACAGCGCCAGCTGGCAGTGGCATGGGTCGGTGATGGACTCACTTAGGTGGGGAGTTTTCAGGGCGGCTGGACCATTCCGAACTCCTCTTGCTTCCCGCCTCACTGTCGCCACTCTCCTCATCCGACTGCACACGAACAATCAAACACACAAAAATGCACACATGCATTTGCAGCCATGCAAACGCTGGAGCGAAACCAACATTACAAGCAATGGGTCACCATGACAGGTCATCTCCTATTGAACGGACTGAACTTGCGTGCCTTCCAATTTAAAGCCGCAGATATTAGCCCAAGGTAACCTGTACTACCTGTCGCTCAGACACAGTGTGAATCTACCCGAGACAGTGTGACAGCAAAGAGATCTTAAGTAGAGAGCGGTGGCCCTGGGGCTGTACCTGGCGACTCGCTCCGTCAGACTGGGGGGGCGTCCCTAGAGCCTCCCCGCTCTCCAAGCCACAGCTGAAGACTCCGCCGCCACCTTCGCCTAGGAATGTCTCCTCCGCATTGCTGCTCTCTGGGCCACAGCTGAAGAACACCGGGCTCTGGGGCTTCTGGGGGCTAAAGACGTGCGAAAAGCAAACAAAAAGAGGTAGCGACAGCAAGCGCTAAAAACCCACAGAGGAAACACGACCGCAGTTCACATGGGACAGTTATAACCACTCATATGCTGCACCAGATAATTTACGGTCCTCAGACACACAACACAGCTCTGCGGCACCCGGTGTGTTAAGCTTACATGGACAGTCCCACTGGACAGTCCGCACTGCCAGAGACCTCCTGGCTGACGGTGACCACTTGGCAGGCATCAGCATCGTGCTGCCAAACCAATGATAGAGACGCCCCCGTGGAGCTGCATGCCACAGCCGCCCCACTACCATGGACCACTTCCACGACCACATTCTCGGGGCATGATGCAATGCGCAGAGAAATCTAAAGTTTTGCATGGGCACCGGATAGAAAAACTGCATGCGTGGCACAGCGGTATCCATTGTGTACCAATAGTCAATGCGAGAGTGACGCCAAGTGCTACCAGGCCGCTTTAGGGCGAATGTACAGCTGCACAGCGTGTGTATGTTGAGTAGTGAGTGCGTGTTAATAGAAAGTCGTGGATGTGGGTGGAGAGATGAAGTCTCCACCTGTGGCTGTGGGAGCGGCTCTGGGGACTGTTGCGCTCCGACTCGTGCTGCGCATCCAGCAGGATCTGCTCCATGACGTCTTCATCGTGAATGGAGGCAGACGATGGCACGTGCTCCAGGCCTCCTCCTCCTGTCCACGTCACTCCCATTAGGGCCCTCGGAGCTGCAAGCCCCGGTGTTAATGCAAAAGCCATAACGTCCTGTGCACTGAACCACAAACCAGCATCCCTTCACCCAAACACACCTGTCCTACTTACAAAGGGCAAAGGCTCTGCATGGGTGCTTATAAGATTACGCCCACGAAGTCGCTGACAGGGTTGCCAATTTAGAGATTTTGTTGCTAGGTTTTATCGACTTTTGGGACTTGCTTAGCAACACAATTGTGTCAAGGCAACAAATGTAGCGCCTTTGTAGGACAAGGACAGTATGCAGCTTAAGGAGCGATTCCAGGTGTATATTAAAGATTCTGAACCCGATTACTTACTTTTAATACTTCGATAATCGTCTCGTGACATGCTTGACAACTTTATGTCAATGTAGCGACATCTAGCGACTTTGTGAGGTTCATTTGCAGGCTATTCCCTTGGAGTTATCGCCACTGTGGCTGCCACGCCTGCAGGAAGTGTGGGGGACCAATGCTTCTGCGTTGCCCCGCTGAACTCAGCTGCCCCGTGCTTTGGCCAAATTTCCCCTAAATATCCATATTTATTAGGGGCTACATAACAAAATCTAATTGTAACTGACATCAGTAGTGTTTTGAGAACAGCAATGTATCAACTCCCGTTTCCCCTGGTCACTTGTTCCAACCAAAGTCTCCCTTTAAAAAAAACTTCTGCTTTCGCTGCGTTATCACCTGGTTCGAAAGCAGACCGCGCTATGATCTCAAGGACCTGTGTTCGAATCCCACCCGAGGCCAACATCCGTGTCGAATGTCTGAAGCGCTCTTGGACCACCCCTCAACATTCTGTACCTGCCCACGTGTTGCAGCAGCAGTCAAACGGAGGATCGTAAAAACGCTACAAACCCTGACCACGAACTCTACCTCCCGACAAACACTTGCGTAGTTCAGTGCCGATAGCAGGCAGCCCCAATAATAAAGCCCAGGGGGAGAGCCTCTCGGCTCACGGGGGATCCTGAAGGCGGATATCCCCCGGGGGCACATCGCCCATGTCCACGCACCCCTCGCGGCAGCTCCAGGCGGCTCCATCCAGCCCGGGTGGATGGGGACTGCGACCCAGATAAAATGAGCTCGCACTCCTCGTGGTCTGCAACTCCTCCTGTCTCTCTCTCTCTGTCTCCCTCGTTACGTAAACTCTCTCTCGTTTTCCAGACGACCGCACAAATCGCCGCGGGCGAGAAGCCGCGTTTCGAGCCATCCACCCAGTGCAAGGGGATGTCACGTCAGGCACAATTACCGCGGATTTGCGCTGACGTCAACCGCGGCAGTTTCTACAGAAATATCGCTGGAATTTATTGCAATTAGCGACCAACAACAACAACGTCGGGATATTATAGTAACATCAACGATAACAACCACGGCACCACCGACAATAACAACAGCAGTAGCAACCAGAGGCAGCAGAGATCAGCTGTACGAGCAAGTGAGAGCGACGAAGGCCAGACCAGACCGCCCGCTCTTTCCCAAGGGGCTCAAATCATTGCAACACAAAACAACAACAGCGGCGGCAACATTTGCGACCGTCTTCCCCCATCGTCGCGGGGCGTTTTGAGCCGACAGCGCGGACAAGAGCTCCCTGAGCCCAGGGGCCAGGCTCCAAGCCACGTCCCTGCCCCGTCCCGCGACTCTCTTCCCCACTGCCGCGCGGCGCTACGGGGCTACCCAAAGGGCCTTCACCTTCCTCCTCGTCGTCGTTGCTGCCACCACCGCCACCACCATGGCCCGGGGGTTGTTGCTCCGGGGAAGACATCGCGCTCCCCGGGACCGACGGACCCGTAGGCCCGGGAGTCGCGAGATCTGGGGACCGGGGACGGGGGGCAGCGCGGGGTAGATGGTCCCGGGGAGCAGCGCGGGGTGCACGGGGCCCGGGGTCCCGGAGGCCGAGCGGGGCCCGGCCGCTGTACGCGTCCCCGCGTGGCCTCACCCCGCCTCGAATTCTCCACAGCGGATGGGGCAAGACCACGCCTCCTCATCCAGCTGTGGGCCAATTGGAACCGCGTGTTGTCGTGCGTGCGCCGACTTAGACCAATCATCACGCTGCGACGGAGGCTGCTGCGCCCAAGCGAGGTGGAAAATGTAATGGCGGCGCAACCAATCGGAATGCGGGTTTACAGCTCAATCGTCCAATCAGAGCGCGGCTGTTGCGAGGCGCGGCCCCGCCCCTCGCTTGCACGTCGAACCAATGGGCGAGCGACGTTTAGCCCGCGTCGGGTCGCGTGATGCCGACCAATCGGAGCGCACTGCATTGGGAGGCAGCGGCGCGGTGACGTCATCACGTCGCTCGTAACCGCCGGCCCACGTGGTCGCTGCGTGCACGCGTTCCACCCCACGCGGTGGTCAATCGCCGCTAATACGTCGTGAAAATTATTTTATTTTTATTCCATTCTACGTGACTTTACCGAAAGAACCAAGAAGATGAATACAGAGGTTGTTTTTTTGGGGTGAGATCGCGTAAATAAATAAATGTGTCGTTAAACCCGCCACCACCCGACACAGCCAATTAGACAGGTTTATCACGTAAACAACGTGGTCAATTCGTCACGAGTACAGTAACACCGGTTGTGTGTTGGAGAGCAAATCCACAACATTTACAATCATCGCCTCCATCGCACCAAGTCGTGCCACAAAGTCCAGCTTCAGATTGTTTCTGTTAGCCGAGGGACCCCCCACCCCTTGATTTCAGCTGCCCCCTGTGCAGCACAAAGGTGACGCATCACCTGCCTGCAAGCGGACACGTGTTTGCTCAATATAAAATGTAACTGGCATTGAGTCAAACATCCCCATTGCTCAATTACCTGCAGATGACTCGATTGTGCTTTTTGTTTTAGGGGCCGTCCATAAATGACGTCACGCCATTTTGGACGATTTTTGACTCCCCTCGTCACACGGCGTCACAAAAAGTCAGACCCCCCCCCTCAAATATGACGTCACAAAGCTCTGCCCCCCCCCCCCCGCCAAAACCATATTTCCATTTTGAAAATAAAACACGTTTCAAATCGCTTTAAACTATTGTCATTGTAGTGCGTATTTATTTAATGTGGCGCTGCACTCTGATGTAGTAGTAGTGTTGTTATAACAATTCTATATTTATTTAAAGTTGCGCATTTTGATGTGACGTCACATTTCTCAACACCCCCCCTCTCGTCACACATCGTCACAAATGTCTGACCCCCCCCCCCTAGGTGCGTGACGTCATTTATGGACGGCCCCTTAACCAGGTAAGGCCACAAATGATAGCTTAACGCATGTTTCTAAATGTGGAGGTAAAAACATAATTGATGAAAAGTAGACACCTCGCATTTGCTCATATTACCAATGGTAATGACATAGGCTATAGGGAATGATTACATCACTTTAGAGGCTGCAAAGTTGGGCTAAAGATATATACGAGTAAAACAAGTCACGTACAAGTTTGAGAGAGGGAAAAAAATCTTTATTGGAGGCGAAAAACTGAAAAACACACCACGTGATATCAACAGTTATTAAAGGCAGCCAGATATTAAACTGATGCAATTAACGAGCCGAGAGCATGTTGGAACACTTTCGCAAAAAAATTTATAATGAAAAGCAGCATACCGATGTGCCGACTAAAATAACGACGTATTTTACACTATGTAACACAATTTTTAGTTCCGGGGTATTAAGTGTTATTTTTAATTGCTTATGCCTAAAAAGTATAGAAGATGGCTGTTTATTCCCCACAAAATTTGTTTTTGTGACCAGGACTTTACTTAAACGAAAAACACAAATGCGCACGTTTACTCATTGAAAATAGGTAAATTTTTCAATATGACTGTCCTGGTCACAAAAACAAAGTTTGTGGGGAATAAACAGCCATTTTCTGTACTTTTCAGGCATAAACAATTGGGAAATAACACTTACTACTCAGGAACAATTGTAGTGTAATCAGTGTACAGGATGATACACGCTATATGACATGTGGCCCGGCAACTTAAAGTGAATGTTCGTGTCACTCAGCAGAGTGTGTGTTGCTCACCATCAGCACTTACCCAAAATACTTAAAGTTGTACGTGTCTTTGTTATCGTGAACTGTTCGCAGTATGGTGAGAGTAGCTCGTGAGCAGTTAGTGACGTTCGTAGTGTTATTAATTCTGGTAGTGTGAGTGGTGAGGAGTGTGGTGAGTTGTTGTTGAGAGTGATGAGCAGTTTTTATTTTGATTTAAATTTTTCGTGACTGCAGGGATTCATATTCTTCGTTCTTTCGGTAAAGTCACGTAGAAGGGAAACAATAAAATAATACAAATAGAAAACAATAAAATGCTCACGACGTTTCGACTACGTGACTTTACCGAAAGAACCAAGGATATGATGAGTAGTTGTTGAGTGTGGTGAGTAGTTGTTGTTGAGTGTGGTGAGTAGTTGTTGTTGAGTGTGGTGAGTAGTTGTTGTTGAGTGTGGTGAGTAGTTGTTGTTGAGTGTGGTGAGTAGTTGTTGAGTGTGGTGAGTAGTTGTTGAGGAGTGTGGTGAGTAGTTGTTGAGGAGTGTGGTGAGTAGTTGTTGTTGAGTGTGGTGAGTAGTTGTTGAGGAGTGTGGTGAGTAGTTGTTGTTGAGTGTGGTGAGTAGTTGTTGAGTGTGGTGAGTAGTTGTTGAGGAGTGTGGTGAGTAGTTGTTGTTGAGTGTGGTGAGTAGTTGTTGTTGAGTGTGGTGAGTAGTTGTTGAGTGTGGTGAGTAGTTGTTGAGTGTGGTGAGTAGTTGTTGAGTGTGGTGAGTAGTTGTTGAGGAGTGTGGTGAGTAGTTGTTGAGGAGTGTGGTGAGTAGTTGTTGAGTGTGGTGAGTAGTTGTTGAGTGTGGTGAGTAGTTGTTGTTGAGTGTGGTGAGTAGTTGTTGAGGAGTGTGGTGAGTAGTTGTTGAGTCTGGTGAGTAGTTGTTGAGAGTGGTGAGTAGTTGTTGAGGAGTGTGGTGAGTAGTTGTTGAGGAGTGTGGTGAGTAGTTGTTGTTGAGTGTGGTGAGTAGTTGTTGAGGAGTGTGGTGAGTAGTTGTTGAGTGTGGTGAGTAGTTGTTGAGTGTGGTGAGTAGTTGTTGAGTGTGGTGAGTAGTTGTTGAGTGTGGTGAGTAGTTGTTGAGGAGTGTGGTGAGTAGTTGTTGAGTGTGGTGAGTAGTTGTTGAGAGTGGTGAGTAGTTGTTGAGGAGTGTGGTGAGTAGTTGTTGAGTGTGGTGAGTAGTTGTTGAGGAGTGTGGTGAGTAGTTGTTGAGAGTGGTGAGTAGTTGTTGAGGAGTGTGGTGAGTAGTTGTTGAGGAGTGTGGTGAGTAGTTGTTGTTGAGTGTGGTGAGTAGTTGTTGAGGAGTGTGGTGAGTAGTTGTTGAGTGTGGTGAGTAGTTGTTGAGAGTGGTGAGTAGTTGTTGAGGAGTGTGGTGAGTAGTTGTTGAGTGTGGTGAGTAGTTGTTGAGTGTGGTGAGTAGTTGTTGAGGAGTGTGGTGAGTAGTTGTTGAGTGTGGTGAGTAGTTGTTGTTGAGTGTGGTGAGTAGTTGTTGAGGTGGTGAGTAGTAGTAGTTGTTGAGAGTGGTGAGTAGTTGTTGAGGAGTGTGGTGAGTAGTTGTTGAGTGTGTTGAGTAGTTGTTGAGTGTGGTGAGTAGTTGTTGAGGAGTGTGGTGAGTAGTTGTTGAGGAGTGTGGTGAGTAGTTGTTGAGTGTGGTGAGTAGTTGTTGTTGAGTGTGGTGAGTAGTTGTTGAGGTGGTGAGTAGTTGTTGAGGAGTGTGGTGAGTAGTTGTTGAGGAGTGTGGTGAGTAGTTGTTGAGTGTGGTGAGTAGTTGTTGAGTGTGTTGAGTAGTTGTTGAGTGTGGTGAGTAGTTGTTGAGGAGTGTGGTGAGTAGTTGTTGAGGAGTGTGGTGAGTAGTTGTTGAGTGTGGTGAGTAGTTGTTGAGAGTGGTGAGTAGTTGTTGAGGAGTGTGGTGAGTAGTTGTTGAGTGTGGTGAGTAGTTGTTGAGGAGTGTGGTGAGTAGTTGTTGAGAGTGGTGAGTAGTTGTTGAGGAGTGTGGTGAGTAGTTGTTGAGGAGTGTGGTGAGTAGTTGTTGTTGAGTGTGGTGAGTAGTTGTTGAGGAGTGTGGTGAGTAGTTGTTGAGTGTGGTGAGTAGTTGTTGAGAGTGGTGAGTAGTTGTTGAGGAGTGTGGTGAGTAGTTGTTGAGTGTGGTGAGTAGTTGTTGAGTGTGGTGAGTAGTTGTTGAGGAGTGTGGTGAGTAGTTGTTGAGTGTGGTGAGTAGTTGTTGTTGAGTGTGGTGAGTAGTTGTTGAGGTGGTGAGTAGTAGTAGTTGTTGAGAGTGGTGAGTAGTTGTTGAGGAGTGTGGTGAGTAGTTGTTGAGTGTGTTGAGTAGTTGTTGAGTGTGGTGAGTAGTTGTTGAGGAGTGTGGTGAGTAGTTGTTGAGGAGTGTGGTGAGTAGTTGTTGAGTGTGGTGAGTAGTTGTTGTTGAGTGTGGTGAGTAGTTGTTGAGGTGGTGAGTAGTTGTTGAGGAGTGTGGTGAGTAGTTGTTGAGGAGTGTGGTGAGTAGTTGTTGAGTGTGGTGAGTAGTTGTTGAGTGTGTTGAGTAGTTGTTGAGTGTGGTGAGTAGTTGTTGAGGAGTGTGGTGAGTAGTTGTTGAGGAGTGTGGTGAGTAGTTGTTGAGTGTGGTGAGTAGTTGTTGTTGAGTGTGGTGAGTAGTTGTTGAGGTGGTGAGTAGTAGTTGTTGTTGAGAGTGGTGAGTGATCAGTAATTGTCGCTTTTAGTTTTGCAATCCCACTGCTGCCTTGGGGGCGCCTGAGTCGCGTCTTCGCAGTGCGCATGCGCGCGGGACGTGGCGGGGCCTGGGCAGAAGCTGAGCGGAGTGGGGACCGGGAACGAAGCCGAGAAGCCCCGGGACGGAGACCAGGACACGACCCGGAGACCAGCACACGGAGACCAGCACACGACTCGGAGACCAGAGCACGACCCGGAGACCAGAACACGGAGACCACAACACGACATAGAGACCACAACACGGAGACCAGCACACGACCCGGAGACGAGAACACGACCCGGAGACCAGCACACGACTCGGAGACCACAACACGGAGACCAGAACACGACCCGGAGACCACACCACGGAGACCAGAACACGACACAGAGACCAGAACACGACCCGGAGACCACAACACGGAGACCAGAACACGACACAGAGACCAGCACACGACCCGGAGACCAGAACACGGAGACCACAACACGACACAGAGACCAGCACACGACCCGGGACAGAGCAGAGACCAAACCAGGGCCTGTGATTAGAACCAGACCCGAACTCGGGCTGTAGCCTCTCGGGGGACAGTCCCTCGAGCGGAACCAGAAACTACGAACCGGAGGCCGACAACGCGGACCCAGAGCCCGAAGCCGGAGGCGACCGGACCCCGAGACCCGGACCCCGAGACCCGGACCCCGACCGAGGACCAGGAGCCAAAGGGAACGAGGAGGGGGAGCCCAGGTGAGCAGGAGACGGCAGAGACCGAACTGGGGTCCGGTAGTCGGTCCCCGAGATCACTGCCACGACAGACGCGGGGAGAGAGAAGTACTCGGATATCAGGAAGCGGGGACCGGCAAGGGGTAAAACGGATTGAGGGGCGGATGAGCGGTGCTTTGTGATCAGGCGATGGGATAGGGGATCCGGGAGAGGGGATCGAGGACCTGTGAGACGGTCGAGGGGCTCAGGATAATATAGAGGGGACTTGGATGAGGTATCGGGGGGCCCGGGAGAAGAGATCTGTGTCCCGGGGTCGTGGGTTCCGGATGCTTTGTTCCACGTTGGGGCTCGGGGTGGAACGGTTCACAACTCGTGCCACTGCCACTGCCACACTCCTCACTAAACACGGTGATGAGCTACTGACAAGCGTGTTCTCACTGCCTTAAGACTAAACATCAAATATACACATTCAAACGCTACACATTAAACTCCTAACGGCACCGTCAGCCCATCGGTACAAGGCGCGATATTTCAGATGAAAAATTAAGATAATTAACAGCTAAATTCCGACGCGTTACTTTTCTTGTCTACAAAAGCAAGTACAATTCACAATATATCTGCGTCTATAAAGCTTAACACGTCTACGCTTATACATCCAACCACCAGAAGTGATTTTCTCCCTGCTCAAGCCAATATGGGCACCAACTCAATTGTGTTGGCGACCGAGGGGTGTTTGTGGAAATTTCACAAACCCTACTCCACAGAAAAGCCACATGTTGTTTTCATGCATCAAAATAAAATACAAAACCATGACACATAAAACCACAAGCCCAGTCACACAAAAACATGACTCATCACAGACCATGCTTATCATTAGCTCTGGTCCAACCAATGTGATCACCAAACAAACAGTCGTTTACAGGCGGTGGCACCTCGGTGGTTTTTGCGTGGTAAACTTTGCCAGAAGGTATCCCCACATACATTGAGAATGCTAATGTACGTTTCAGGTGACGTTTCAGGACTTTTCATTGCCCTCGACGGAGCTGAGCCACCGCCAACAACGTCCCTGCACCAGCAACGCCATGACGTGTCGTGACAGAACGCAGGAGTTCATGGCTACCTGCAAGTCCATGCAAACGAGACAGGTACAGACCATCAGCCCCCAAGCCCTCACCCCTAACTCTAAACACTAACCCAGCCTCCTGCACTCACGTGACAACTTACTCAACTCGAAGAATCGGTGAAGCATCTTTATTTAACCGGGTTCTGAGAGAACTCGGGTCAACCCTAGTCCAGTTGAGTTTGCACAAGTCGGCTGTCCATGGAAATCAGGTGATAGTGTGTACATTGGGGGCTTTGGATCACTCATGATCAGCCATGTGTGTGAGGTGGATAGACCACAGAGCACAAGTGTCGTTAGTGGGCACCTATTTTAGGTTGGCACAACATGCTCGCTGTGGGTAGAGCCGTGACTGCTCACTTGATACTCTTTGGCTCTCTTGTGTTGATCTTCACAAATTACGCCAGGTATTTATTTAAGGCCGAGTTGACCTATACGATTAAAAGCGAGATCTCTGTGAGGTGGCTGGGTTTTCCACGGTTTTATCAAAAACACAAAACGTAACGCTCGTGTGAGACTGACTGGGCAGGCAAATGCAGTGGGTTTGTTTGGCCGTGAGATT
The DNA here is from genome assembly GCF_965212315.1 of Lampetra planeri. Classification (NCBI taxonomy): domain Eukaryota; kingdom Metazoa; phylum Chordata; class Hyperoartia; order Petromyzontiformes; family Petromyzontidae; genus Lampetra; species Lampetra planeri. The sequence continues at coordinate 6,202,925 of NC_136131.1, forward strand.
ATTGACCATTATTGATTGGTTGATTTTTATTGCAGAACGGCATCCAGGTGAACAGGCCGCTGGCCAATGCTGTGCGGCAGAGAAGCGAGTTCACCCTAATGGCCAAGTGAGTGCCCCAGCCCAGCACCCTGCGTTTCATATGCTCATGCCGCTCGGTGTTACAGGAGTTTGGCACGGTTAAAACTCTCTCCGGGTTAAAACTCATGTTTGAAACGAGCTTCTATATCCTCTGCGTGTGCTGCGTGTGCAGGAGGATAGGCAAAGACCTGAGCAGTACATTTGCCAAACTGGAGAAGCTGACTCTGCGTAAGTAATTGTTGTCTAAATGTGTAGTGCCCTTCATCACAGCTCGTTGAGTGCTCCACGCTAGGCTGCACACGTGTGCGCACATAATGATACAAGTCACTGTGCGTCGCATTAATTAACGTCCATTACAACTCTTGCTCTTTTTCCGCAGTCGCGAAGAGGAGGTCCCTGTTTGATGACAAAGCAGTGGAGATTGAGGAGCTGACGTACATCATCAAGCAGGTGAGAGGCCAGTTCGGTGTTCGCTCGCTGTGCGGTCAGTGCACGGGGCCTGGGACACACGGCCTGCACTCCGCGACAGGGGCTCTCCACCCACGAGGAGCAGAGCAGAGCTTGCTGCGGGGAGGCCTGGGAGATAATATCCACCCACCCCATGTGGTCCCCGTGGTGCTTCTATGTGGTTCCTGTGTTTTCGAGTCAAAGAGTGCGATGATGAGTGGAGCATCAGGTGAGCTTAGTGGGTAATGGAAGTTGGGCAGGAGCAAGCCTGACTGCAGTCAACTGACCTAGATGGGGCAATTTTCACCTTTGTGTGCACAGCAGCATTTCCTGAGCCTTTTGTTATTCTCTGCGCGTTTTAGTTGAGTAAACAAAGGGCCATTGTTAGCCGCACAGTGATTCTGACTGCATTTCCTGTTTGTTTTTCATTGCTCACGGTTGTGTTGGCCTGTGCCCCCTCAGGACATAAACAGCCTGAACAAGCAGATCGCACAGCTACAGGAGTTTGTGCGCGCCAAGGGGACGCAGAATGGACGACATATGCAAACGCACTCCAGCACCGTTGTGGTGTCATTGCAGGTACTAACCCATACTCACGTTCCCTCAGAGGGATTGGCACATGCAGTCCCACTCGCCCGCCTGGTCCCCTTGCCTTGCAGGAGGCCTGTCGTATTATTATAGCTTTAAACCCGAGCTGGTAAAAACCATTGTCTATATTCGCAGATGTAGACATCAAGTCATAGACGTCATTGACTTGATAAAATAAGTGGACTTGTGTGGGACATGTGGTTAGGAGAAAGCTGATGGCTCGTGGTTGACAGTACCGATGGGGTGGTAACCAAAAGAGAGAACACATCCAAGAGCGTGTGCTGTTGCTCGATTGATTGTTTTATCACGTGACCGTGAGAGATGGCGATGGCTTGAGAAGGCCTTCATCCATCAGTGAATAGATCATGACCAATGATGAGTTGATCTTTCTTCCATTCACAGTCCAGGCTGGCGTCAATGTCAAATGAGTTCAAGAACGTGCTGGAAGTCAGGACAGAGGTGAGTGCGTTGTTGCACTCATTGTGATGCTTGAACTCCGAACCTGTTTCACCGTAAAACATTCCACCTGGTGACGCGGTGCCGCTGGTCCTCCTCCCACAGAACCTCAAGCAGCAGCGGAGTCGACGGGAGCAGTTCTCTCAAACCACCATCTCCACGCTGCCCCCGCCCATCGCTAATGGCCATGGTGAGACACTGCTCAAATACGTGCCTCCTGGGTCACCGAGTAGACCGGGGCCAGGCAGGCAGAATGTGGGTGAACATGTTCTGATTAGGACTTGCTATGTGGGCTTTGTCATTGGAGCGTTTACGATTGGCGTGATCGGTTGTTTTGTCCTGCTAAATGTCTATCTCTACTTGGACAACTTGCATGACGTCTCTAAACGTCCTTGCCATCGTATTCCACGGAAGGGTAGTGTTTTAATGGTGAAAACCGGACACCCTGCATCACTGCGAACATTGTTTTGACTCGGATCGGTTTACTTGTTACCGTGTGCTTATTAACAAAATCCAATAATAATTTGGGAAAGAAAATCTGAGCCCTTGAGGCTGCGTAGAGTGCAGCGATGCCGGCGTTGGTTGTGATCTCTGCTGCTGCGGTGCTGCGGTGCGCTCGTGGCAGCGGGGTCGGTGCTGATGCAGGACGGCGCGCGCAGTGCAGCTGGGGGGGGCGATGTGGCCATCAACATGGACGCGCGGCAACAGCAGCAGCTGCAGCTGGTGGATGAGCAGGTATTTACTTGACTATTTGACACCCCTCTTTTTCAGAAGCAACCTGGCCACAAATGATAGTTCAACAAAGTGGCTTATAATGTGGACATGTTTTGCAAATACTCTAAACGCATGTTTCTAAATGTTGAGGGAAAAATCCACATGACCACTGGGAGAACATGCAAACTCCAAATATACACGCATCAGGGTCGGGATGGGAGTGCACACCTTGCACTGGAGAGCACGGGCAGGCCCCGGGCTAGTGGAGCGATGAGAATGCTGATCCTTGCAGTGGGATATATAATTGCATTGTGGGGCACTTGACACGTGCATTGTGTTTAGCGTTTTTTTTTTGCGTGTAGGACTCCTACATTCAGAGCCGCGCGGATGCCATGCAGAACATCGAGTCGACTATTGTGGAGCTGGGCACCATCTTCCAACAGCTGGCACACATGGTTAAAGAGCAGGAGGAGCAGATACAGAGGTGCCGCCCTCTCCACTAACATTTCTGACTCATCGTTACAATTTGCTAGCCAATGCATTGGGAGTGATGCGGGGTCACATGGCCTCGTGTGTACATGTATCTGCTCGTTTGTGTGAGTGTGAATTTCAGTAAGTGTGCTCTTGTGCCCTGTATGTGTGCGCGTACTTGTGTGTGGGTGTGTACGTGCATGTGGGTGCATGCGTGTGTTCATGTTACCGTGTTAATGTATGTTGAACGTCTTTCGCACCGTACGTAGCCTACCGTGATTATTGGAGGTGTGGGTGTATAGTAGCACAGTGGTTGGCACACTGCTACAAACCCCTACTGTCTGAATGTGAATTCCAGCCACAGCTAACATCAGTGGAAGCGTTATATGAACTCTTGCTGGGTCTCGTCGGTGTCAGTAGTCGGAATGACTAGAAAAGAGAATGATGTATACATCCTCTTTGCGTATGTGTCTGTGCACAGGATTGACTCCAACGTGGAGGACACACAGCTGAATGTTGAGGCCGCTCACTCGGAGATTCTCAAGTATTTCCAGTCCGTCACCTCCAACCGCTGGCTCATGGTCAAGGTCTTCTTCATCCTCATCGTTTTCTTCATTATCTTTGTTGTCTTTCTGGCATAGGATGGGTCCCGGGAGGCACCCACCGGCTTCTTCTGGTTCCTTACGGCCTCACCGATCCCCCCAGCATTCGCGTTGCCACGCCATCTCCTCCTCTCCCCTGCGCCATGTTTTGTGCCCTTGGGTTTGTGGGAGTGAGCGACTGTCAAACATCTCTCCCTGTTGGAATGTAAACAAAGCCACAGCCCGATGGGGGGAAGAGGCCACCCAACACCCCCCCACGTGGATGGTCTCTGTAGCTTCTGGGCCGTGTTGGCTTCTCTCCTGTGGGTGGAGTTATTATTCCAGGTGGTTCCACAGCCAAGGATGCCTCGTTGAGCGATGAGCGAAGTATTCAGGTGTTGGGGAAGCGTTGACGAGAAGAGTGGCCGTGCGGTGGCGCTCGGTGAAAGCACTTTGTACTCACGCCTGGATGAGTGTGTACGGTTCTGAGCAGAGCTCGGGTCACGCGTGCTCGCATAAGGGAAGTCATTAGGGTAGGATTTTTAGGGTTCTCAACACGTCTCGTGTAAGCTGAGCTCATTAGGACAGGCATCTTAGTTTTCTTAGGGTTCAGAGCAAAGGTGGTGGTTACCTCTCCGCTCCTTGGGTCCCATGAAGCCGTAAACCCAGGGGGAGGCCTGGCAACAGTTTTTCTTAGTCCCGACTTGTAAAAAGGAGTAAATAAATGAACGTTGTGTATGTGAGCGCAGAAATATACGTCCTTTAGGTGTGTGTGTGTGTTTGGAGACCACGCTGGCTTTACGGGAGCAGCTGTAGCATTAGGCCTGGCCCAAGGGGGTGGTCACCACTATCCCCTGAATGATCATGAGTCCTGTGTCCAGCTCCGACACAAGTCACTCTATGTTCATCTGCATCTCTCAGTGTACATTTCCGTCAGGAGGGTGAGCACCCTTGTCATTACAGTGCGAGGCTGGGTTACAGATAAAATGGGCTGGGTTTAGGGCTGTTACTCTGAAGACTGCATAAATACCTTACGTGGAAATGTATTGTTATATTTATCTGGGATAAAAACTCAGAAAATGTCACGCAAGATGATTTATGCAGCTGACCAGCAGCCATCTCACTGCGGCCGCACAGATCTTGTGCTGGTTTGGCCTGTCCGGCCGGGTCGGACCGTGCTACACACGCTCTGCTCCGTTGTAAATAGCGATCGGTAAAAGCGCACTGTGCCCGGCGTGGGAGTGAAGCGAGCGTTGGCTCTGCAGACCTGCAGGGTGCGTGGTTACGTGCTTGCTCGGAAATCCACACACGCTCGCACGCTCGCACACTTGCACACTCGTACATTCACACACGCTCGCGCATGTACACTAATATTTTCTCAACTTTCTGTATTAATAAACTCTTTACTGTTCTTGACCCTCCCGGATTTCAGTCGTGTGCTAACCTTGAACGAGCTTGGCAGGTATCCTAATCTCTTGCACTCGTGTGGATATGGGTGGGTTGAGTGCAGATGTTCACCTCTCGATCAGTGAAGCGGGCAGCCTTAGATTTTATCCCAGGGCCTACGAGGCTGAGTCATGGCCGAAATGCACAAAGCCAAGCAGTGGCCGCAAACCATTTAGGTCGAGGCCAGGGCACCACGGTGGCGAGATGTTAACTACCTTGCCTGCTATACAGAAGGTTGTGAGTTCGACCCCAACCCTGACACCTGTATGTTTGGAATTTGCATGTTCTCCCCTTGGTCGTGTGGATTTTTATCCGGGTCTTCCTGGTTTTTCCCTCCACATTTAGAAACATGCGTTTAGAGTATTTGGCTGCCTTAAACTTCCACGTAAGTCTCTTCGTTGAGCTATTATTTGTGATCAGGTCACTTCTGGAAAAGAGCAATATAGGCTCAGTGGGCCTTGCCTGGTAAAATAAAAAGTTTAGTTAAAAAAATTAGTGTCAAGGGCTTGGGGTCCTCTCGGCTGTGGTCAAGGCTGAAACAATTGATTAATTCCATCGAATTAACCTCTCCATTTCAATTTTTGGCAGAGGGGGCGGATCAATTAGTAGTCAATATTTAGAAATGCTATGGAAGTTATGAGAAGTTACGTGTGACCACCCGATGTGATGAATATAGTATAATGAAAAATCGTTGCATGGAGAACAAAAATCCATGAAGAAGGTACACCCCTTCGTCCCATCACCCCATCACCATTGGCTCACCCATCGACAAACTGGCCCGATATATGTCTGAGACCTTACAGCCATTCACTGGTAGGACCACCTCTTCTGTACTTAACTCGGCTCACCTGGCATCGTCAATTAAGGACATCTCACTCTCCCCAGGTGATTTGCTCGTCAGTTTCGATGTTTCTTTGTTCACCAAAGTTCCTGTGCCCGATACCATTGCAATCATTGAAGATTTGGTCCAACCAAATCTTCAATGATGTACAGGCCCTGGTGAGACACTGCCTCACCAATACTTCACCTGGAATGGAACATTCTACAAACAAACTGAAGGCACCCCAATGGGTTCTCCCTTATCTCCGGTCGTAGCCAATGTTTTCATGAAATTTTTTAGACGGACGCCATCCCGGCATCCACTCTACGCTCGTCCTTGTGGAAGAGATACATGGATGACACGTTTGTCATCTGGCCACATGGCCGACCGGCTCTGAACCATTTCCTCAACCACATCAATTCCATACACCCAGCCATCAAATTCACCATGGAGGTAGAAAAGGATGGCAAACTACCTTTAATGTCCTAATCAAAAAGAGACCAGATGGCTCAATGAGCCATTCTGTCCGCAGGAAAGCAACCCATACTGATGCCTACCTAAAACCTGACTCCCACCACCATCCATCCCCGAAGAATTCCCTCATCAAAACTCTATACCATAGAGCTCAATGTATCTCCGACCATGAACACCGAACCAGTGAACTGAAACACGTACACCAAGCTCTCAAGGCGATTGGATACTCTGACTACACAATCCACAAAGCCATCACCCCAACCGTGAGGAAAGAGCCATCTCAGGATCCAATCAAAATCATCACCTTGCCATACGTAGCAGGGATAACCAAAAAGATTTCCAAAATCATGAACAAACACAAGATCCAGGTCCGATTTAACACTACATAAAATTCGTGACCTGATCCCATCTGTGAAGGACAAGATCCCTGACATGCAATATCCCAGCGTCTACAAACTAAGCTGTATCTACAGCAGCAGTTACATTAGGGAAACTAAGCGACATGTCTCGGACCGTGTTCGTGAGCATAAGGCAGATTTGAAACACGGTAGGACCAATACTTCTGCCGTGGATGATCATTATTTTAATGCGTCTGGCTCACACGAAATGTATTTCTCTAAGACGATGGTACTTTGCAAGCCCACTGCTATCAACAAAGATTCGTTCATGAAGCCATCCATATATACAGACACAGACACAATTTGAACCGAGAAGATGGTTACAAACTCAGCAATCATTGGCAAGATGTCATCAACCACTTTGGGTCATGACTTGATTTGCGTTCTCTTGTCAAGGGAGCACAGGTCAAATCATGACTTGATTTGTGTTTTCTTCTTACCTTAACCCAGGGCACGTATGTCCCGCCCACTTCGTTCTGACACCAGGACGTTTTGTTGGTACTCCTCGTTCCATGCTTCCACTGCCAGAGCGCTTGTGCCACGCCAACTTTTTTAAACCTTTAAAAAATGTTCCTTCGGTGACCTCCCCCTCATTTCCTCCTGAAGACGATCAATTGTGTTGTGACTGAAACGGCGTGGTTTTTTATTATTTTTATTTTACCGAAATAACCTAAGAATACGTCGACATTATAGACTGCCAGTACGCTCGCTCAGGTTAAGAACCATTGCTACAGTCTACATTATAGACTGCCAATACGCTCACCAAGCTTAAAAACCAGGCTACAGTCTACATTATAGACTGCCAGTACACTAACCGAGGTTAAGCACCAGGCTACAGTCTACATTATAGACTGCCAGGACACTCACTCAGATTAAGAACCAAGCTACAATATACGTTAGTGATTTTTTAAATTATTTTTTATTATTTAGTCACTTTATTTGTATTATTATTTTTCTATCTCCGTGACTTTACCGAAAGAACCAAAGAATATGAATTCCCACAGTCACGAAAGTGAAGTCAAAACATAATAATAGCGTCTTGCCAAAATCCGCCACTGGGGGGCGTCAGGGCCTCAAGTGTTGAGCACGCGAAAGGAGACGGGAGCTGGTCGCGTGATGCGTAGGTATAAAATTAAAATTAATAAAAGTAAAATATATATTTTTTTATTTTACTTTGACTTTACCGAAAAAACCTAAGAATATGAATCATTGCAGTCACGAAAGCTTCAAATCTAGAATATTTCGGTAAAGTCACGTAGGTACAAAATAAAATCAATCACGACATTTCGGGCGCAACACAAGCGTCCGTCATCAGGTGGGGAAGCACCGAAAGAACCAAAGAGTATGGATTCCTGCGGTCACGAAAGCTTAAAATCAAGATGCACATTGAACCTGTTGCCGGGTCATCACCAGCATCACCAATCACCTCGCTAAAAACATCACCGTGACCACTCGCGTTATCACCACCACCATCATCATCACCATAATCCCATCCCCACCAACATCATCTATATCAGTGGTTCTCAACATAAGTAATTGGTGAATAATAATCACGTATGAATCTGCCAATATAAAATAACTACGATTCGATTTAAATCCATATGGTAACCTAGATCGATATTAAAGACATTTCTATGTGATTCCCAAGAGGAACCAGCTAGCGAGAACAAATTAGGTTACGCATGCAGAGCGTCGGTTGAATTTGTTTTATTCGCTTGCAGTTACTAGCTAGTTAGGATACATTTCGATTTAAAGCTTTCGTGACTGCAGGGATTCATCTTCTTGGTTATTTCGGTAAAGTCACGTGAGGACGGCTGCTTGCGTTGTGGCCGAAACGTCGTGAGAATTATTTTATTATGTTTTATTATTATTTTATTATTTCACTTCTAGTTAGGATACCTCCCAAAATGGTCAATTTGGTTAAAACATTGATGTTCATTATTCATACATTTATTTCTCAGAACCGTTTTGTTGACATAAAATTTTACAAGGGGTAGAGTCGCCAACAAAGGTTGAGAACCACTGATCAATTCCATTACGAAGCGTACAATCATCTCGTCACCATTACCACCGCCATCAGCACGTGGCGACTGCGCATGAACGTTCACGGCTGCCTAGCAACCGTTGCATGGGACCGGCGAGGATTGACCTCAGCCCCCTCCCCCTTCTCCACATACACACACCGTGTGTGTACACCTATCGCACCCCATGTATACATCCTGTGTGTGCAGTTATCGCGCACGATACAACCGTCGGCTCTTTTCTATCCACTGCTGGATGAGGACTCCACCATGTCATGCCAATCGCTCACGGTCCCATGATGCCACGCTCCGTCTCACCTCTGCACATCAACTGATCTCTAGATTTGAAGTTTTCGTGACTGCAAGGATCCATACTCTTTGGTTCTTTCGGTAAAATTACGTAGTTGAAAAATAAAAATTATAAAATGAAAATAACTAAATTAAATCACGACGTTTCGGAGGCAACACAAGCTTCCGTCATCAGGTGGAACAGCCGCAGCAAAATTACTGTAGTGAATAGAGAGACTCGATTAGCTATGACTTCTTGTCCCATGGTCTATTAAAATCTCTAACAGATGAGTGGAATTCCTCCCCGTAAAGGTGGTTAATTCTAGATTTGAAGAATGAATTGAGTTACTTTCATTTATTTATTTTTCATCTACGTGACTTTACCGAAAGAACCAAAGAGTATCAACTGATCTCGTTGCTCCATCTCCTTGGGGGTTATCCTCATTTCGTCACCAGTCTCGACCATCAACCTCCATCTCCATCAGTCGCGACTTGTCCTGCTCAAGCCCACATACTTTTTTAAAACAGTTACTGTTTCTGATTTGCGTGTGCTTTCTATTCCACGTGTTACTCGTTCCATCTCTCACAGTATTGCTAACGTACACCTCTCGCTCCACGCTCGTGCAGTCTTCGTTGGGTATTCCATTTCCTTTGTCAGCGCTCTCGGTCCAGGTCAATGTCACTCACAAAAGGCGATATGACGCGCTGCCTGGAACCGCCTTCTCTGGCAAATACATTCCGTCCTCAAATCGTGGGACCAAGCCTCAATAATTCTAGTCTTCGATAGGAGCGTGTTTGTTTGAATAATCACCGACCGATTGACCTATTATCACGTGAAGATCATAGGGAACCGAGTGGTGGTCCAATATTGAGGAGCAAGTTGGAGTGAGAATGATTTTTCTGTTGCACAAATACAAATTCTCGTGAAGACAAATGAATATCGCACGCACACTTGTGCCTGGCTTTTACAAACTATGAAATATAATTTTATTCAGCAGAACCTTACGCAGCTATGCAAACGTTCACAAACCAACGCTAAAATAATAATAATACACAGGTCTCATCGACACCATCTCTAGAGGGCCCCGTGTGGAGACGGAGCCCTCGCATTAAGTCTGCTGACAAAGCAGAGCACGCTTGTAATGGTATGGACATTTGTACTACACCACAACAAGTGGGACCCCCACAGCGGTTAGGAACGCGTCTCCGAGAACCACGCACACTGCCGCACTCCAATTCCCTTCACGAACGCATTCCAAATGGAGTTGAGATGGTATGTTGATTTGCTCTTTCCGTCCGCGACGAGAGGAGGCAGTGGGAGAGGCAACTATCATTCTTGTGAGCATGATCCAATATGACAGCGGGGTTAGAATAGAAGTATTATGAACTCGGGCCGATTGAAACCCCGGCCACATCGATCAAAGAGCCGAGAAAACCTTGGAGACAAGAAAACGACATGTACTCTACAGCAAAAATGACGCTTTGCAAATACCGTCTGCAAACGTGTTTTGTTCTCACCGCTGCTCCTCGTCTTCCATACTGCTAATTAAATACAAACGCGTGTCGGGAAGCCTTGCAGAATCCATGCATGTGCGTGATTAGTCTTCCTTGTTCAATGCGAATACGGAACCGTGTTTGCACTCGAGCACAGGTGAATGCGATTGCGAATTCAACAGGAGAGATATGAGATACATCGATGTACGGTAGTCCACAAAGAATATTTCTGGCCAACAGAAGACACGTAAACTATCACCTTACCCAAAATCATAATAAGGGGTTTACTGTCGCTGAGATCTCGACATTTTGGCCGACTGGCCTTGTTCAGTGACAGTACACAACTTATTTTAATTAACCTGCTGCAAAATCACTAACGGAGCGATCCTAACACAGGGATTGAAAACGTTCGCGACCATAATGTTTGTAAATTACTGCACTGGCGAGGACGCCGTACATGGGAGTGCGACGGATTGACCCCATTCGTCCTTACAATCAGAATGACGCTGCTGCTAAAAAACAAACCAAGGCGCTATTATCACAGCAAACGACGCCACGAGTGGCGCGCAACTCGTGCGCGGCAAATGTTGATTGGAACCGAGTACTTGAATCATTATGTTTCTTAACGGGAACCAGTGACGCAGCGTGCATCAGCCGCACCGAACCTCACAAAAATAATATTCAGGGCCTACCTTGGCTCCTTCCACCCTCAGCCAGTATATATGCAAGGACTGTTTTCTTGGAATTTCTCTTACTTGATACAGCTATCGTGCTGTGACGGTTCCACCTGAAGACGGAAGCTTGTTTTGCCTCCGAAACGTCGTGGTTTTAATTTAACTTTTATTATTTTTATTTTTTATTTTTTACCTACGTGACTTTACCGAAAAAACCCAAGAATATGAATCCTTGCAGTCACAAAAGCTTCAAATCTAGAATCAGTGACGCAGCCACAAGTGGCGCCGGTTGCGTCCCGGTGTCGCTAATGACCAATTAGCGATCACCGCGTGCGGGGCTCACAGCGGCAGCGGTGATAGCGAAGCTACGACATCGGCACACCGCGGTCTACGCTTGCGAATGACGTCGCCGCGTCTTTAACGTCCGCGTTAAAGACGCTGCGCGAGATTTCGGGGGCTCCTGGTGCGGGATTCGAACCTCTCCGTGGTCCCCGTGATTTCCGGCTCAGGGTGTGGGTGGTAGGGAAGGAGTGGAGGGGGCAGTGAAGAGAGAGGGAGAGAGAGGTGTTGGGGGAGGCTGTGAGTATCGCGGGACCCCGGCTGCTGTCTCAGCAAATCCATAAGCATCATCAATTTCCAACAACAACATTTCATCGGTATCTTAGAACGGCGGCACGTGCACCCATGACTACATTAACACAATATAACGATCCTCCCCGTCCCTCCCAGTTGATCACACGCACAAGGACAATCACACAATCACACAGCAGGAACACGCACTTCAAAGAGCCTGAAACAGCTTCGGGCGCGCATCATGCACGCGCTCGAGCTGCCAAGGCATTCACAGTCAGCCGAGGTCCAGGGGTCGGCAATCAAAATAACAAGAGACCTTTTTTTTTAGAATTCGGTAAAAACTCAACATTTCAAGAGCCACGATGAATGTGAAAACGAGAGGGTCTATTAAGAGTGAAGTGCACTGTACTCTAAACCCATCCGGGCGTATGTGCTTGCTAATTCCTGCCACCCGTCCACAGATGCCAATCCCATACCTACTATACTCACCCAGGAATGTCCTTAACGCTCGTGACGTCACTCTACATCGACCATCCCACCCTCATTAATATTCATGAGCAGGTAAAGTTCTCCAAATGGACACTCCCCCCACCCGTCATTCCGTCACTCAATATGGAGAACCCCCCCCCCCCCTCATTAATAATCATGAGCAGGTAACGTCACACCACATCGAACAGCCCCCCTCATGAATAATGATGAGCGGGTGACGTCACTCCGCATGGAGAACCCCCCCCCTCATTAATAATCATGAGCAAGTGACGTCACACCACAATGAAACAGCCCCCCTCATTAATAATGATGAGCGGGTGACGTCACTCCGCATGGAGAACCCCCCCCCCCCCTTATTAATAATCATGAGCAGGTGATGTCACTCCACATCGAACAGCCCCCCTCATTAGGGGCCGTCCATAAATGGCGTCACGCCATTTTGGACGATTTTTGACCCCCCCCTCGTCACACGGCGTCACAAAAAGTAAGACCCCCCCCCCCCTCAAATATGACGTCACAAAGCTCTGCCCCCCCCCCCCAAATAAAACGTGCTTCAAATCGCTTTAAACTATTGCAATTGTAGTGCGTTTTTAATGTGTCGCTGCACTCTGATGTTGTAGGAGAAAACATTTATAAATATATATATTTAATTAATTAGAACGTGTTGTCTATATTTATTTAAAGTTGCGCATTTTGATGTGACGTCACATTTCTCACCCCCCCCCCCCCCTCGTCACACATCGTCACAAATGTCTGACCACCCCCCCCCCCTCCCTAGGTGCGTGACATCATTTATGGACGGTCCCTTAATAATCATGAACAGGTAGCGTCCTCCAAATGGACACCCCCCCTCCATTTATAATAATTAGCGGGTGACGTCACTCCACATGGGTGGGGCGAGGAGCCTCCCCCCCTCCTCAGCGTCAACTTACAACCCTCACTACAAAGGCAGAACCCTCACGTCACGCGATCTCAGTCACGCTGTTGTTGAGACATCGAAGTAAAAATTACGTCATAATGAACAAGGGATTCATCACGAAAGCTTTAAATCGGAACAAAGAATTATAACCTTAAAATGAAATAGGTCTGTGTCACCGCGCCCTTACAAATTGAACACGAATTAATGCAATGAATATATCAACGTCGTGGTCTGCTTTTCGCTTGCAAGTTTCAGATTTACTGCAATACACCCGTCCTTGGACGGGCAAAAGGCGAGTTCTTAAGATTGCCACACGGTGCCAACCCGAACATATGGACGCAATAATACGCAAGAGAAAGAGCCCCAGTTTCGGCAAGTGCTGTTAGCGAGCAGCACATATAAAGGCCAAGACGGCGCACGAAGGGGTGGGTGGCCACCACCACCACCCCCGGCCGCCTTTGTCTCCCTAGTGACGATGTTTACACACCGCACCAGATACTCATTTGAGGCTGAGTCGACCTAGGGGAGGCCCAGGACCGGTTCAGATAATCGCCACCGGTGTTGGCCGTGAGCGGGATTCGAACTGGTTTTGCCGGGTTCGCAGCGCTCCAACCGCTGCGCCACCGCGCCCCATGCCCACACTCGTACACACAAAGTGACACACCAAAAGACAACACAGACACACACACACGGAGCCAACCTCAGCTGTGCGCCGCACCGCGCTGCAGCTCGGGCATGCTGAACGCGCGCTTAGGGGGCGGCTCGTGCAACGGGTCCCCTCCGCGCTCCGCAGCGCAGGGGACGCGCGCCGTGCCCCCGCCGCGTTCCACGTCTTCCGAGATGGAGCGGATGATGGAGTCAGCGGTGGCGGCGTCGCTCGGGTGGATGCGGGCCGGAGACCGGGGCAGCAGCAGCGCGGAGGCCCAGGCGAGGGGGCGGCCACGCCGTGAGGGCCCCCACTGTTTGGAGAGACGGCGCAGGGCCTCCTCGCTGCGGGCCCGGTCCACGACCTCGCGCACCACGTTGCGGAAGAGCCCCACCACCTCGGCCGGCTCGGCCTCGAACTCGCACACGGTCTGGCGGAACCTGCAGCGGTATAGAGTTGAACAATACAACCTCGAAAACGGCAACAATGAAAACAATAAAACCACCAAGAACACAACAGCAACAGGACACAGCAACAATAAACAGCAGCAACAGCACACAACAAAGCAATATACAGCAGCATAAACAGTAACACAACAAAACACGATACGCAGCTACAAACAAGTACTGTACTTTGTACAATTATGCACGCGCATTGCTTGAAGCCGGTTAACACGAATGCGAAAACAGCATGATGTTGTTTCATGTGACGCAATCGAAGAATGAGTGCGTGACACGTGTGCTGAGCGTGGGTGGGAGGTGGCGTGTGTTTGATCATGGGGTCGAGCATGGAATTTAAATCGCTGTTATTTATATCCATTCCTGACACATCTAATGTGCATGAATCATAATTTATCCATCCATATTTCACGGCCTCATTCTATAGCTTTATAATGCCGTTCAGTAGTAGGTGACCGGTTTGTTTGACGGCCAGAGAAGTGCAGTGAGTTGACGTCAGCCCAGTGACCAATGATAGCGAAAAAAGCAAAGCATGAAATTAACATTACATTACTGTTTTTACTTAATTTGGTTACATTCCTGCTCTGAGAATAAAAAAAAACAGATCGGACCGACTGGGGAGCAATGGACATTGAAGGGATCTCAGAAGTATTTTTCGATTTAAAGCATTCAGACTCTGCCTTCTCGACAGACCTGTTCTCCACCTGAAGACGGCTGCTTGCGTTGTGGCCGAAACGTCGTGAGAATTATTTTATTATGTTGTATTTTTATTATTTTATTATTTTCCTTCTACGTGACTTTACCCGAAGAACCAAGAAGATGAATCTCAGAAGTGGTTTTGTGCTGGGACAGTTCCGAATGGACTCTGCCAATAATCCCGAGAGCGTAATGGGAATCAGACCGCGAAGAAGACAAAGTAGATATACTGTGTGTGTGTATATATACTGTGCATATATCCCCTTCCAGGATCAGTGCTTCACTAAGCGCTTAACAATACAATCATAATCTACAGTTACATTACGTCCACAACGGTTTAGAGATTACAGAGCTAAATTAAACAGAACTCGCTGCCGGCAGCTGTAGTGTTGATACAGTCAGGCCTGACTGCTGATGAGAGCCAGACGGCCGAAACCGGTCAAGAGTTGTGTTCGATTGCTTGAACAATTGCTGATGAATGATATTGGTCTGAAGAGTCAATCGGTGAGTGTATGTTTATTGATATGTGGAGACACAGAAGCAAGTTATATTTACGCATGCTTTTACGCAATCTTGCCGAGTGCGATAATGATTTCCAAACGCCCATTGTTGGGGGGTGGGCTTACACCGACAACGGCCACATTCGTTTCTTTTGAGTTGGGTGTCTGCAGAAGCTTTTGTATACGCAGCAGACATCTCCCTGTGTTGCCAAATCAATTTGTCTTCCGGCCTGCGCTGATCTTTCTGTTGCGACGAGTTCCCTCTTCGATTGCACATTTTAATCACCAAGTACGCCTCGATATTACTGTGTCCTATGAGCAGAGTGACATCAGGGAGACAGGCGCTCGGTCAGATAAGAGCATGGTTTCATTTGCTACTGCACGTATCAGGGTCGCGGAATAGACTGCATGTGGCACGTGATGACTAGCCCACAGTCTTCTTGGTTCTTTCGGTAAAGTCACGTAGAAGGGAAATAATACAATAATAAAAATAAAACATAATAAAATAATTCTCACGACGTTTCGGCCACAACGCAAGCAGCCGTCTTCAGGTGAAGAACAGGTCTGTCGGAAAGACAGCGTCTGAAAAGCTTTAAATCGAAATTTAGCCCGCAGTCATTGCGAGATATATACTACTAGATATGGTGTGCCGGTTGCGGAAATATTATCCAGGTCGTTGACCCGGACAGACCTGGCTGAAATTCATCCATGGGTAGGAGGCAGCGAACCTACGCAGAGCCTCTTCGGGGAAAAAAAATCATGAATTGAGGAACTTGAGCTCAATTCGCACAGGGGGTGTGAATCGGCGCAGCGAGAGCTTTGACTGCGGCAACGCGATCAGAATGATCCGATTTAGTCAGAACCCTGGCATTGACGTCACGCGCGTAGTTGTTGGCTCCTATTCGTGGTCAAACCAGATTAAGGAAACCGACAACAACGAAATTGGTTCTAATTCAAATCGGTTTACAGCCTAATCCGAGGTACAGCGGGCGTGGGTCGGGGACCCACGGGGCCTCGTCACGATGGAGCTTGGCAACCCAGACCGGGGCCCCGGTGCTGGGCCCTTCCTGTGGAGGCAGAAGCTGCTTCCAGGCCATCGTGGGCACGAAACAATTATTTTTTTATAACGAGGATTCCAGATTGCAGTCACGGCGTGAGATGGGGCAGAGGGGTGAGGGCGTTGTGGTTTTTGGTTTGCGGGAGCCCCATTGTGGTTTTGGTTTGCGGATCCGTTGGGGATGGACCCACTATCTCGCGGGATGGAGGGGTTGACCCTTCCCCCCCCCCCTACTTGGCAATGGACCATGGTTCTCCATGCAGGGTCTGCGCGTCGAACCATGAACGGGACGAGAGACCTAGAGACCAGGAGGTGGAGACGAGGCTAATGAAAAAGGGTTCGCCATATGCTTACACATGGAGCTCAGCGGGACCTGCGTGATAGTAATCCAGCCGTAAGGCTCCTCCATTGACTTCCTGTGCACCCCATTGGTAAAAGTTAAAGGTGCAGCCTTAGAATGTCTTGTCGTAAAGATCCACTCTAGATGGTAATTGGCATATCTTCCACGTTGGCCAGACGTCTTGGAATGTATGTTGAACTTATTTAGCACCGTACGTAGCCAACCGTGTGAATCGAAAGTGCGGGGGAAGGGCAACAAATTGAACACAAAACGCAGTTCTAAAGAAATTAGTTTTCAATCTAGATTTGAAAGTTCATAGCTCCAATTGCTTCCAAATATCGCAAGGAAGGGCGTTCCACACAGTCGCAAAGGCGCATCTGACAGCGCGCGATGCAGTGACCGTCTTTGTTCTATGGGTGGCCAAAAGACGCTGCTGCGAGGATGACCGGAGTTGGCGTAGTGGTTTATGTTCTTTGACGGGATCAGCTGGGTGGGAGTGCCCAGGGGTGACCCCGCACACACGCGACTTGCCGCTCGACTCTGGTGAACCCATTTACACTGATGGGAGGAGGGCAGAGGCGAGGGGATTTTAAAAAAAGTGCACATTGTGTGCAGTCCAGTGATCCCCTGTGAAACCCCAGTGACCCGTGACCCCCTCCACGCGCGGAGGCCATGTGTTGTCCTGCCGTGGATCCGACTGCCAGTTTGACCTCTGACTTCGCCGATATCTTAATTAGGCGTCACTGTTCAGAGCAGGTGCAGTAATTAATTAGGCGTAGGTTTGAGCGCGAGGAAAAACCCTAAATTGGCCTAAAATGTCGTGGCTGAGAAGATTGCGCCGGGCTAAGAGCTCATGGGCAAATCCTCGCCGCGTTGGGGGGGTTGGTGATGAGCGGTGACGGGATGCGCGGTGTGTGTGGATGTATGGGGCAGGGTGTGGGGTGCGGGGTGTGTGTGGATGTATGGGCAGGGTGTGGGGTGCGGGGTGTGTGTGGATGTATGGGCATGGTGTGGGGTGCGGGGTGTGTGTGGATGTATGGGCAGGGTGTGGGGTGCGGGGTGTGTGTGGATGTATGGGCAGGGTGCGGGGTGTGTGTGGATGTATGGGCAGGGTGTGGGAGTGCGGGGTGTATGTGAATGTATGGGCAGGGTGTGGGGTGCGAGGTGTGTGTGGATGTATGGGCAGGGTGTGGGGTGCGGGGTGTGTGTGGATGTATGGGCAGGGTGTGGGGTGTGGGGTGTGTGTGGATGTATGGGCAGGGGGTGGGGAGACGGGGTGTGTGGATGTATGGGCAGGGTGTGGGGTGCGGGTGTGTGTGGATGTATGGGCAGGGTGTGGGGTGCGGGGTGTGTGTGGATGTATGGGCAGGGTGTGGGGTGCGAGGTGTGTGTGGATGTATGGGCAGGGTGTGGGGTGCGGGGTGTGTGTGGATGTATGGGCAGGGTGTGGGGTGTGGGGTGTGTGTGGATGTATGGGCAGGGGGTGGGGAGACGGGGTGTGTGGATGTATGGGCAGGGTGTGGGGTGCGGGTGTGTGTGGATGTATGGGCAGGGTGTGGGGTGCGGGGTGTGTGTGGATGTATGGGCAGGGTGTGGGGTGCGGAGTGTGTGTGGATGTATGGGCAGGGGGTGGGGTGCGGGGTGTGTGTGGATGTATGGGCAGGGTGTGGGATGCGGGGTGTGTGTGGATGTATGGGCAGGGTGTGGGATGCGGGGTGTGTGTGGATGTATGGGCAGGGTGTGGGATGCGGGGTGTGTGTGGATGTATGGGCAGGGTGTGGGGTGCGGGGTGTGTGTGGATGTATGGGCAGGGGGTGGGGTGCGGGGTGTGTGTGGATGTATGGGCAGGGTGTGGGGTGCGAGGTGTGTGTGGATGTATGGGCAGGGTGTGGGGTTCGGGGTGTGTGTGGATGTATGGGCAGGGTGTGGGGTGCGGGGTGTGTGTGGATGTATGGGCAGGGTGTGGGGTTCGGGGTGTGTGTGGATGTATGGGCAGGGTGTGGGGTACGGGGTGTGTGTGGATGTATGGGCAGGGTGTGGGGTGCGGGGTGTGTGTGGATGTATGGGCAGGGTGTGGGATGCGGGGTGTGGGGTGCGGGGTGTGTGTGGATGTATGGGCAGGGTGTGGGGGAGGTGTGGAGATCACTGCTGCACTAATTACGCTAATTAGTACCGGGAGTGATGGCGCACGCGTGTGATCCAGCGCCGTAGTGGAACGGGTTAGCGGATCGCGAAAACAATTGTCAACCTCCCTCGCTGGGGTTGGAAGTCGCCAGGTGATCGCAGTACAGCAAGTGGGTTCGTAAACGTCTCTGTATAGCGGGACCTTTTCGTATTATCTCCTTATATTCGCAGCGATGTTTCTCTGGGATCTCAGGATTTCTCAACCCTGAAGAAAATATTTTAAAAAGGGATTTTCCAAACATCGTAATGTAGTTGGACCATTTTGAGCCAGACCCCAGACATGTAAGCGAGGATTATCTGCATGAATGGCATCGTCATCATCATTACCATTAAAATATTTAGCTTCTGCCTCGGATTTGGCTCCGTCTCGCTTCAGTTGTGATGAGTTCGCCGCAATAGGTGGTTGATGAATGGCGTGCGATCTCCACCCTCTCTCCTTGCCTTGTCCAAACGCGCCCCGTGGCGCCGACCTCTCTGGTGTTAGTTCGATACCCATCCCCCACCCGCCTTCCGCGACTCGTCAATGTCTGTGCTTGGCGACTAATCGTGATTGGCTCGCTTATCGAGGTCAGGTCACGTCCTCTCGGCAATCAAATTCCCTACTTGGAGAATACCTCCCCGCGATACTGTTGGTTGTCGAGTTATTAGACGAATACTACTTCGTCCATGTAATAACTGGACGGTAACATCTCTTGAAACCGGACTAATTGGTTTGGGGGGCCTTTCCAATGGGATGGGTCCAGAAAGTAATGAAATATTTGGAACAAACACTGCATTGTAATTGCTGTACTATCACGACCGCGTTCTGACCGCCACCACACGCACCTGTATTTCCTATCCTCACACACACAGACGACAACCCTCCCCTCACACATACAGAGACTCTAATCTAATCCTCCCCTCAGAGACAAAGATGTCCCGTGTAGCCTTAACAGACTGTTGGGGAAAGTGCTGTTAGCGCACACCTCCTGAAAGCCATCACGGTACGCGAGAAGGTGGCTGGCTAGCATCACGCCCGACCGCCTTTGTCTGCCCAGAGGGGATGATTACACCCCACAGCAGGTACTCATTTGAGGCTGAGTCGGCCTAGGGGAGGCCCAGGACCGGTTCAGTCAATTGTAACCCCTCACACGCACGCACGCACACGCACGTACCCTAACCCCTACCTCCTCTCACCTGAGGATGGTTGGGCCGCAGTCCGCGGGCCGCACCTGTGCGCACAGCGCCTCCAGGGCCATGCGCTCCGCGGGGGGCAGCTCCATGTTTGGGGGCCGCGGGGGGCTGGCGAGCCAGCTGTAGTCCACTCCGGAGCGCAGGCGTCGGAACTCGGCTTCCCGCGCCCGCGTCGTGCGCTCAGCGTCCCGCACGGCCCCGCTCAGCTCCAGCATGAGCAGCTCGGCCACGGCCTCACCGTGGTCCCGCTGGGCGGAACGCCACGAGGAGCCCCCCGCGGCCTCGCCGCCTCCCGTCAAGGGTCTCAGCCACCCCCACATGACCCCGTGGGGACCCCGCGGGGCCACGAGGGGGCCCGAGGGGGCTACTGACGGTCGCGTCTGGTGAACAATTGTAGGTGGACGTGTGGGGACGCGGGCACTGGAATTAGAGATTGTGTTTCGAATCACGTTTGCTGAGCACAGGCACAAAGGTCCAAAAAACGCCAAGCGGTCGAAAATAAACGGCGATATTGCAGGTGTAATAGATACAACTCGATCCGTTTCTTGAATTGAGAAAGGTGATACCAAAAAAAATCAACAACTTTGGGAATGAGACGATGGGAGGGATTGATCCTCCGCGAAAGCGATATAGGTCCTGGCTGGACCTGGAAGGCAGGGGGGGAGCATGGGGCTTGGGAGCGGGAGGACGTGAGGGTCGCGGGGAGCGAAGAGGGGGTGGGGGGGTCCTGCAGATAGTAAAATGGGGACGGCGGCTGGGAGGGGGGGGAGGGGTTCTGTGGTGGGATTTGTGACACTGATTGTGACCCCCTTGTGCTCAGAGCGTTCCACGCCCACGGCACGAATCTCCTTGCGCGTGCCAGACGCATCAGTACAAGGTGTTTACGCGGCAAAAATAAATTGCTTAAGTGGTAGGACATATATACAGTATTGCTTATTTATCGTGTTGTTTATATCCTCCACAACGACGCGAAGGATGAGTTATGTTACGTAGTGCTGTACTGTATAACATTTTCCGTCGAACTAAGACCCAGATCTTAAAGAGAGGGCCGTTGTCTATAACATTTGGCAGTTCAGAATTATTGCAGGCGAGCCTGACTGCTGATGAGGCACTGAATGTGCAAAGCCGGTCCAGAGTTGTGCTTGTGTTGCTGAAATTATGCACTCCCAGAAAGGTGTGTGGCTGATGGGATATATATGCGCAGGGTCATATATATAGTCCGCTTGTTTGTGTTGTTATGTATATTCTCCATAACGACACGAATGATCAGCTTGTGTTTATATGCACGGTCACAAACGTGTGGGGAGCGGTAGTGTAGCAGTTAGCGCGCTGCGCCACGAACCCGGCCACCCGAGTTAAATTCCCGCTCACGGCCAACACCAGTGACGATTACCCGTAGGTTGACTCAGCCTCAAATTAGTACCTCGTGCGGTGTGTAAACATCGCCACTGGAGAGACTCGGGTGGTGCTGGTCACCCACCCATCTCTGCGTGTGTCGTCCCGACTTTCACAGCTGCTCGATACCAGCACTTTCCCCAACAATCTGTTAAGGCTACACCGGGATCTTTGTCTTTGGCCATGAAAGTGGGACACTAAGTGGGGGGTGGCCTTGCCAGCCTGACTCGTGCGCATGAGTGAGCGGGGCTCTGCCCGGGGGGGGGGGGTGCTGAAGAGCATGAGGGGGGGGGGGGCAGCGGGGTCTGTGTAGCCTCAGCGGGGTCTGTGTAGCAGCAGCGGGGTCTGTGTATCCTCAGCGGGGTCTGTGTACCCACAGCGGGGTCTGTGTAGCTGCAGCGGGGTATGTGTAGCCTCAACGGGGTCTGTGTAGCAGCAGCGGGGTCTGTGTATCCTCAGCGGGGTCTGTGTACCCACAGCGGGGTCTGTGTAGCCTCAGCGGGGTCTGTGTAGCCTCAGCGGGGTCTGTGTAGCAGCAGCGGGGTCTGTGTAGCCTCAGCGGGGTCTGTGTAGCCTCAGCGGGGTCTGTGTAGCCTCAGCGGGGTCTGTGTACCCACAGCGGGGTCTGTGTAGCTGCAGCGGGGTCTGTGTACCCGCAGCGGGGTCTGTGTACCCACAGCGGGGTCTGTGTAGCTGCAGCGGGGTCTGTGTACCCACAGCGGGGTCTGTGTAGCCTCAGCGGGGTCTGTGTAGTAGCAGCGGGGTCTGTGTATCCTCAGCGGGGTCTGTGTACCCACAGCGGGGTCTGTGTAGCTGCAGCGGGGTCTGTGTACCCACAGCGGGGTCTGTGTAGCCTCAGCGGGGTCTGTGTACCCACAGCGGGGTCTGTGTACCCACAGCGGGGTCTGTGTAGCCTCAGCGGGGTCTGTGTAGCAGCAGCGGGGTCTGTGTATCCTCAGCGGGGTCTGTGTACCCACAGCGGGGTCTGTGTAGCTGCAGCGGGGTCTGTGTACCCACAGCGGGGTCTGTGTAGCAGCAGCGGGGTCGGTGTAGCTGCAGCGGGGTTTGTGTATCCTCAGCGGGGTCTGTGTACCCACAGCGGGGTCTGTGTAGCTGCAGCGGGGTCTGTGTAGCAGCAGCGGGGTCTGTGTAGCCTCAGCGGGGTCTGTGTACCCACAGCGGGGTCTGTGTAGCTGCAGCGGGGTCTGTGTAGCAGCAGCGGGGTCTGTGTACCCACAGCGGGGTCTGTGTACCCACAGCGGGGTCTGTGTAGCTGCAGCGGGGTCTGTGTAGCAGCAGCGGGGTCTGTGTACCCACAGCGGGGTCTGTGTACCCACAGCGGGGTCTGTGTAGCTGCAGCGGGGTCTGTGTAGCAGCAGCGGGGTCTGTGTACCCACAGCGGGGTCTGTGTACCCACAGCGGGGTCTGTGTACCCACAGCGGGGTCTGTGTAGCTGCAGCGGGGTCTGTGTACCCACAGCGGGGTCTGTGTAGCAGCAGCGGGGCACGACAGGGCAGGCGGTCGCCTAGTAACGGGGATGTGCGTGTTGCACGCGAGGGGATGCGTCCTGTGCGCGTGGCCGTGCGTGAGACTGTTTCTGTCACTGATTAAGTGGGGGACGGTGGCGTAGTGGTCAGAACGAACCTGGCGAGCCGAATTTTGACTCCCGCTCACGGCCAACACCAGTGACGAGTATCTAAACCGGTCCTCGGTCTCCCCTAGGTCGACTCGGCCTCAAATGAGTACCTGGTGCGATGTGTAAACATCGCCACTCGGGAGGCAAATGTGGTCGGGCGTGGTGCTCGACACCCACCCACTCGTGTGCCGTGCCGGCCTTCATCGGTGCTCGCTAACAGCACTTGCCCCTACAGTCTGTTAAATTGTCTTCTGTGCGCGTCTCTATGCCAGTGTGAATATAAATCTATGCACCCGTAACCCACATTAGTAACATCACTGCACATTCGCTACTGTGTGAAGCCGCGTTGGTGACGCATGCCAAGCGCAGCGGCGAGGCGGTGCGGATACCTTCGCTGAGCCCTCTGCTCTGTCCGCCACCTCGCTCCTCTCCTCCTCCTCCTCCGCCTTCTTACTCCGTGGATGGCCCGGGGCCCCGGATCCCTGCAGGCTCTCGCAGCGGGGACTCTCGCTCCAAGCGGCCTCTCTTCCCCCCGCCCCCGCCCAACTACCGGCCCTCCTCCGGACAGGCAGACGGACGGGCAGACGGACAGGCAGACGGCGGAGACGATGCGGTCGAGTCAGCGGACAGCGGCGGTGAATCGTCTCCGCGCTCCCGATGAATTAATCCCGCGCACGCGCGCAACGCGTGGCTGATGTTCCCAGCAAGCACAGAGCGCGTGCGCTCTCGAGCATTACGTGCGCTCACGCGCATATAAGAACGACAAGCAGTCGACTTTCGCCACCAAGTGGCGGTGATGGTATCACGGTGTTTGTGCCGGGCTAGGTGCTCCTCGAGGCCACGTGAAGTGTCGACGGTTCGCTGATAGGAGGTCCCGGTACAGACCCAGGTGTCGTGGGTTGATTGACTGAGATGACTGGCAGATGCACCAAATGTTTATGCGTTTTACAAAAAACCCACATCAGGTGCGGTTATTTGGGCGCCGTTGCCGTGGCAAGCAGTAGGTCACATTGAGCTCTCTCGCTACCTGAATTTCCTCGCAAATGGAGGCGACACGCTGTAATCTTAGAGGCATATTCAGGGGAAAGGCGCAGTGGAGGGAGTGGGGTTGTGTTGGACGCTTCAATGGCGCGACACCCCCCCAAGTGCCCCGCGTTCTTTCGTGAACGCGACTCCGTTGTGGGTCGCTGCTGCTGCTGCGGGGTCCTGCAGGGCCAAGCACGGTGCCGGGAGATGTTCACCGCCACGTGAACGATCTGCGCGCCTCTCACAGCTGCCGGTGGGTTGACTGACGCCGTTTGGTTTGAGCCACGACTTCCCCGGCGGTGTGTGGATAAAACAACATTGTACCCGCGTTTGTTCTCTGCCATCCTCCCCTTGTAAAGGCGCGCCCTTGCCATGCGACTTGCCTGCTTCGTGCCACCGCGCGATCATTCGCGGCTGTCCACGGCATTTGGAAAAGAGCCTCTTGAGCTCAAAGGGCCGCACGCCATTGTCTCAAATCAACGGTCCTGGTCCAACAAATGCCTCTTCCCCCCCCGACACCGTTGCTCACACACAGCACGGTCTCTAGCTACACGAGTTGCAAGTGCTGCGTGAGAGAGTGTGTTTGCTCGTGCGTTGCAATAGTTTGAGGTGAGCGGCGGAGAGCATGACCTCTTGAGTTGTGTCGATGCTGTATGTTTGTGTGCTCAAGCACTGGAAAAGCAGCAGCATCACAACTTTGCTCGCTTCGTGAATAGGGCTGCGAACCCAACCCCGGCACACGTGTATTATGGATTGGGGGGGTGAGATCGCGTGGGACGATTCTGATCGCGACGAGGTGGGTCCATCACCACCCGGAGCCCCGCCAGCTCAGGTTTCTGAATGGGAAGACCCCCTGCTTGGGGTCAGGGCGTGGGGCCCACAGCGAGGGTCCCGGCCCCTCCACCAGAGGGCGGGGAGGAACGAGAGAGGCCGCATCGAAGGGGTCGAGAGCACACCAGCCGCGCGGTGCCGTTGCGCAAGCGGGAGAGATTCCAAGAGGACGCGTCCAGCCGACGGCAGCCTGCACGCCACCTCGACCACTGGAGCTGCCGATAATCTCGAGCATGGAGCCTTCGACCGCCGAGGATGGCCTCCGTGAGAAGGTGCGATGGATGATGGAGCAGTGTGCGCGGCCTCGGTTGTAGCTCGGGGTCTCTCGGGACGCGGAGAGATGCAGCGTTCAGCACAGAGACAGACGACACGGGGACGTGAAGTGCATAGGCAACGGGAGAGGCAGCACACAGACACGCGGAGACAGAGACATGCAACACTCAGAGACACGGAGTGGGACGCAGGCGGACAGACACCGAAGAGACAGCGGCAGTGGCGGTCGTTGTGCGTTATGCAATCGCTCACAGCACAACACTCACACAACACAACACTAGCACAACACTCACACAACACTCACACAACACAACACTAACAACACTCACACAGCACAACACTCACACAACACTCACACATCACAACACTCACACAACACTCACACAACACAACACTCACAACACTCACACATCACAACACTCACACAACACTCACACAACACAACACTCACAACACTCTCACATCACAACACAGACAACACTCACACAACACAACACTCACACAACACTCACACAACACTCACAAAACACAACACTCACAACGCTCACACAGCACAACACTCACACAGCACAATACTAACACAGCACAACACTCACACAGCACAACACTCTCACATCACAACACTCACACAACACTCACACATCACAACACTCACACAGCACAAAACTCACACAGGATCCACACTCTCCCAGCATTCACCGCTGAATTGGTTCTGTGTGGATGTTGGCCACTGGACGAGAGGCGTCACTGTACTAATCCGCGACAGTAATCCACGCCGCGTGTTTACAAGAGATAAGTACCGAGCCAGCTGAAACACTGACCCCTCACCTCACTGACCCCTCACCTCCCTGACCCCTCACCTCCCTGACCCCTCACCTTCCTGACCCCTCACCTCCCTGACCCCTCACCTCCCTGCCTCTTCACCTCCCTGACCCATCTCCCTGCCTCTTCACCTCCCTGACCCCTCACCTCCCTGACCCCTCACCTCCCTGACCCCTCACCTTCCTGACCCCTCACCTCCCTGACCCCTCACCTCCCTGCCTCTTCACCTCCCTGACCCATCTCCCTGCCTCTTCACCTCCCTGACCCCTCACCTCCCTGACCCCTCACCTCCCTGACCCCTCACCTCCCTGACCCCTCACCTCCCTGCCTCTTCACCTCCCTGACCCCTCATCTCCCTGCCTCTTCACCTCCCTGACCCCTCACCTCCCTGACCCCTCACCTCCCTGACCGCCCACCTCCCTGACCCCTCACCTCCCTGACTCCTCACCTCCCTAACCTCGCACCTTCCTGACCCCTCACCTCTCTGACCCCTCACCTTCCTGACCCCTCACCTCCCTGACCCCTCACCTCCCTGACCCCTCACCTCCCTAACCCCGCACCATCCTGACCCCTCATATCCCTAACCCCACGCCTCCAAAGGACCTTCTGAAAATTCCCACACGCAGAGCTCGTGACCCTGGTGCATAGCAGTCCTATATGGACCGCACTGTCCCCTTGCCATCCCATCAGCCCTAACCTTGCCCCTAGATGCCCTCCTCCTGGCAGTGTTTCGATCGACCACATCACGTCGGCCCTGTCGATTGATCCTGGGAGGGACTGAACGGGGCTCGAAAGCAGCATTCCTCTGCTAGTTAAACTTTGCAGTCGCGAAGCTGGAGAGATCACCGTGTAATATCACACTTGATTTGAAGCTGTTGATTAGACAGTGTTTGTGTGTGCCCTATTGGACTGGAGTGTCGGTGTGTACATGAACTGCCCTGTGTAGATGTGCCGCGTGTCGTGTGTGCTGGTATGTGGCCGGGTGGGTCAGAGCGCTGAGCACGCACTGTTGAGAAACCCTTGCTTGGTATCTTGTTTACAGCCTGGTGACTGCCCAAAAACAACCCGTCACATGCAATTTGTTTCTGCACTTCATTTGGATAAATTATAGCTCTGAGAATCTAAAATATCCTTTTGACTATCATGCGACGAACATTACTTTCAGTGGCGGGAGGGGAGGATGGCGGTGGAACAGAATTCGCTTGAATATATCTCAGAGGTAACTCTGCGATATCCACTTCTGTGGGCCATTCTCCAACATGAAGGGTTTGCCTGGGAAATGTCAGAGTGGATTTTTTTTCTCTTATTTCACGAAACCGGTCGCAAAATCGGGATCGATTTTGTCATTAATCTAGACAACGGCCTACAGCAGACAGCATGGTTATTACACTCGCATCATTAATCAGGGCGGCCGATGGAATTTAATAATAGGGCTATGCTGTGCTATGACCCCGGCGATGGGAGTTCAATTCCCGCTCACGGCCACCACCAGTGACGATTATCTGAACTGGTCCTGGGCCTCCCCTAGATCGACTCAGCCTTAAATGAGTACCTGGTGTGGTGTGTAAAAATCGCCACTAGAGAGACAAAGGCGGCCGGGCACGGTGCTGGCCACCCACCCCCTCGTGTGCCTTGGCGGCCTTCGTTGGTGCTCGCTAACAGCATTTGCCCCAAAAGTCTGTTAATGCTATACGGAGGATCTGTCTGAAATGTGTGTGTGCGAGAGAGCAGCTGGTGCAGGATGGCTACGCGGTGGTGGAGGGCTTCTTGAGTGCCGCGGAGTGCGAGGCGCTGCGCGTGCGTGCCGCCCAGCTCGTCGCCTCGGCACAGGTGCCCCCGGAGTGCCGCGTGGAGTTCACCACGGAGGAAGATGAGCAGGTGCACGCGCAGGTGGGTTCCGTCTGACGCCGCATGGACACACGGACAAAGATTACCTGTTTTTATTCTTAGGTTTTTTCGGTAAAGTCACGTAGGTAAAAAATTTAAATTAATAAAAGTAAAATAAAAATAAAATAAAAATCACGACGTTTCGGAGGCAACACAAGCCTCCGTTTTCAGGTGGAACCGTCACACCACGCTTGCTGTATCAAGTAGCCTTTGACAGACTGTTGGGGCAAGTGCTGTTAGCGAGTTGCATCGATGAAAGCCGACATGGGGCACGAGGAGGTGGGTGGCCAGCACCTGTCTCCCCAGTGCTGATGTTTAATACACACTATAGCAGGTACTCATTTTAGGCTGAGTCGACCTTGAGGAGGCCCAGGACCAGTTCATATATTCATCACCGATGTTGACCGTAAGCGGGAATCGAACTCGATTCTCTGGGTTCGTAGCGCAGTGCGCTGCTAACCACTGTGCCACCGCTCCCCACACAAACATGCACACTCGTGTCCACACTTATATAAACATGTACACTTGCCCAGCATACCAACACATGCACTTATGCGCGCGCACAGGCACGCAAGGCACACACACATGTTCTTACAGAAACGTATGCACACCTCGTGGGTGCAGTCCCTCTCTTTGAAATATTGTGATTTTGTGATTATCTTTCAACAGGGAAACGCCGATTATTTCATGACCAGTGGAGACAAGATACGCTACTTCTTTGAGAAGGGCGTCTTCAGCCGGGACGGTGAGGGTGGATTCCATGGGTTTCCCCATTTGTCTTCATCATCGGTCACCGATTGTCACCGATTTGCCGTCCCTCGTGAGGGCCGCTCTCCACTATTGCCTCCTATATAGAGTCCACTACAATCGCAGCCGCCAGATTGTAAGGGCAGTTTCTATACTCGGGCCCTACGTCATACGGAAAGGAACTCTCCGAAAAAAACCCTCTCGGCATGGGGCCCCCGGCGAACGGCTTGCAGCCAGCGAGCCTCCGGTGTCTGAGCCTGCCGTGTGTGCGCGAACGCCCACCACGTGGGAGTGCGAGTGAAGGAGAAGGGTGGTTGGTGTGAGGGGTCACTCCGCGGGCCACTCTGGCCAAGAAACTGGTGGGGGGTTGCAGGGCGGAGCGGCTCCAGCGGGGGCTGTCGGGGGCAGGGAAGACGCCTCCTGCTCACGGTCTGGCTCAACTTTGTTCCACCTCTGCCTGTGGCCACATTTGCCTCTCTCGCCATGATGAACGCACTCGCGGTTTCTGCGCAGCGTCTCGAGATATGGTCGCACGCAGACGCGGTTGCATACATCTGCTTTGTATTGCAGATGCATTAGTCGCATTGTGTCGTTGTCGTGAGAGGCGGAGATGACTCGAGGCATTGGGCATGGGTTTGCTTCTTTCCAGGCGACTTCCTGGTGTCCAAGGAGCTCGCCATCAACAAGATCGGCCACGGTGGGGCGCGCGGCCGGCCACGACGCTACCACTTCCCTCGATCGCGACTGCACCCTTCACTGCCCTCATCCCAGCACTGCAGTTCGCGTGTGCCCGAGTTATTGCACCACCACCACCACCACCCTGCCACTAACACTGCTCCCACTTAGAATAATTACCACCAAATCACGCGGTGTAATATACACACCTCCGATTATCTCAGTTGGCTACGTACGGTGTGAAAGACGTTCAACATACATACATACATGGTGATCATCGCCCGCTCCTGCAAAAACTTGGCACGACTATGCCGAAAAAACGGTCATGAGACTCGGCGAGGCTATCCGAGGTAAACAAGCGTAAATATAGTCAAATAAGCCATCCTGCCACCAGCATTACCACCACCAGCATCATCAGCAGTCTTGTCACCCCAGGACTACCACTACAGCTACTGCCACCACCAACAATGATTACCGGCATCATTAACCACCACCACTGCTTCTACGACCGCCGGCACTACCGCCACCACCTCCACTACGATTCGCGGCACCCTCGTTCCAGGAAGAGTGTAGTGTTGTGGAGGTTACAGAGACTTTCTCTCCACCCCGCTGTGTGCAGCCTTACACGCCCTGGACCCGGTGTTCAGAGATGTCACGTTCAGCACGAAGGTGGAGGTGAGCGCTGTTCTCTCGCTAAACGTGACCAGGTCTGGATTTCTCACCGAATATTTTCACTGGTAGACCGGAGCAGGCACCGATTACTTGTCAGAATCATAGCGAGCGGTATACTGGATGTGTTGTGCCGGGAGTGGATATATTTTCCGGGTCATTGACCAAGACACACCTGGCTGAAATCAAGGCCTGGATCTATCATCACCGCCATCATCATCAGCATCGCTTTGTGTGGTTGCTGTTTGAGACTTTTATTTCATGCTTCCCGAATAATTTTTGTGATTTAAATGTTTTAAATTGTGTGCACTCTGGCACCTGTTTTTGTTGTACGGTTAACTAATTTGTCCTCAGCTCCTCTTTAAAAAAACCCCATCGGATTATAAATAAAGACAATCTCGAATCATCATCACTGTCATCAAACACGCACAGGCTTGTTTTTGTTTGCTGCGAGAATTCTGGCTTTGTCACCTGCCATGACCGCATCCATTCCTGCAGGAAGTGGCACGGAAGGCCGGCCTGCAGGAGCCTGTGGTCGTGCAGAGCATGTACATCTTCAAAGTGAGCAGCACACCAGGGACACAGCAGCACACTGACACATCAGCACACCAGGAACACAACATATATATAAACATAAAACCCCACGATTAAATATATATTGGAAAACGCCTCAGTAAATGCGGTCTGATGTGCCCAGATGTGTTGGAGCAGTGGTTGCAATAGCTTGCTGCATAAATCCACATTGTATCGCATTGCTTAGTGTGCACATCCGTCTTGTGTCCTTGCAGCAACCGGGGATTGGAGGAGAAGGTGAGATCACTGGTGACACCCACCGCGACTGCTCGGCACTTTGCACCCCCAAACAGTGGCAACTTTTGTCCAGCGCTCCGAAGTGTTTTTGAGTTGTAACGGCAGTTCCCGAAAATTATTCCAGCACACGTGTAATGGAATTTCAGACTCACTGAGCTATATAGCTCTTTTTCTGAAGCTACCTGGCCACAAATGATAGCTCAATGAAGTAGCTTATAATGTGTAAATGTATAGCATCCAAATACTCTACACGGATGTTTGTCAATGTGGAGTGAAAACCAGAGGACTCCCGAGAAAAATCCACATGACCACGGGGAGAACATGCAAAACTCCAAATATACTGGGATCAGGGTTGGAATCGCCGCCACGACCTCCTGTATACCAGTCAACATCTCGCCACCGCGGCGCGAAATGGCTCACGGTGCAATCCAAGCACCGTGTAAAAATTTCTCCGGCATAATCGCAGAGCCCTGCGCAGTGGTGTCCCGCTTCGCTGTCCGGCACCCCTTGGTGATCGCGGCCCTTGGGGGCTCAACCACTCCTGCTCATGCTGCCTCGCCCAAGTTCTCCTCTGTTCCGCACTTCTTCGTCTGCGATCCGTCTCCGCTCCTTCTTGGCCCGACTGCAGCCACTGCCGTGCGGGGTATCGGGGAGCGGCGCCAGCCGAGCGGCCTGAACACCGCCCGGACGTTGTTGTTGGTCGCGCCGCCTGGGGCGATAGTAGCCACGGGTCGCTGTGTGCCGGCGTTAGTTAACGCGTGCGTTTAAAGCGTTCTGTTGACATGTTCTGTCAGCATGGACAGCTGGTAAATGGTGGTTGATGGTGGTAATGGTGATAAAAAATAGTGATGGTGGCGACGAATTGTGATTTTAACAAACTATCCCAATTCTAATTGCGCTATTGCTGCTTGTGGTTGTGTTAGTGGTAGTGCTGCGTGCATTGCACGTTGTGAGTGGAGCCAGAGATTCATTTATCGGTGAATGTTTTCCTGGTCGCTAGTAGCCAGAGCCATCGCGCGAGGAATACTGGATGTGGCCTGCCGGGTGCAATTGAGCCCTGAGTGGACTGGTGTGCCGCAGTGACGCCGCACCAGGACGCGTCGTTCCTGCACACGGAGCCACTGGGCCGCGTGCTCGGGTTCTGGGTGGCGCTGGAGGACGCGGATCTGGACAACGGCTGCCTCTGGTTCCTGCCCGGGTCTCACCGGCGTGAGTACCATCACCCACCTCCCTCATTTACATAGGCGCGTGTGTGTATTTGTATGTGGAGCGGAGAACCGAGTTCGATTCCCGCTCGCGGCTCACACCATCGACGATGATCTGAACCGGTCTTCGGCCTCCTCTAGGTTGACTCACCCATAAATGTGTACCTGGTGTGATTGTGTTAACATTGCTATCAAGGTAGACAAAGGCGGCCGAGCGTGGTGCTGGCCACCCACCTCGTGTGCGGTGACGGCCTTCATAAGTGCTCGCTTACAGGACTTGCCCCAAATGTCTGTCGAGTCTATACGGGGTATCTTTGCTTCGTGTGTGTTGGTGCAGAGGGGGTGTCGCGGCGGCTGGTTCGCCGGCCCGATGGAGAGTTCCCCCGCACGGGGTTCGAGGGCTCGGAGCCTCCCTACCCTGACGAGGGGTTCGTGGCAGTGCCCGTGAAACAGGGTAACCACGTGTCTGTGTGTGTACACGTATGTGCTTGTTCTACATGGGTGTGCGCATATACGGATGTGTATACATACGTGCGTGCGCACACTATGTGCGTGTACACGTACATGTGTGTGCGTGTGTACATGTGCGTACGTGTGCGGCCTGCAGGGGGTCTGGTTCTCATCCACGGTGAAGTCGTCCACCGCAGCTCGGCCAATCGGTCTCCTCGCTCGCGCCACGCCTATACCTTCCACCTCATGGAGGAGGCGCGCGGCTCGCAGTGGAGCCCACGCAACTGGTGCGACGCCTCCTACAGGCCACGAGCCTCCTGCGTCTCACACACCGCTCCTCTCCATCACACGTGCCACTCACACCTCACCATCCAAGTCGCACACACCACTCGCACGCCCATACCTCGCCTCCCTACAACACACACGCACGCACACCACTTACATCTCACACAGCCTTACTCACAGCCCTCTCTCTCACACGGGGTGCGCTGTGTTTAGGCTACAGCCCACGAGCGCGCTTCCCTTCCCTCGCCTCTACTGAGCCCGCGCTGCTGGCGGGCGCTTGCAAGATCGCGTCTGCCGCTGCCCCGACGTCACCGGCCGCGACGTCTCGTCGACGAGCCCAGGACACTCTCTCTCTCTTTCTCTCTCTCATCAATAAACCGAGCTGGAACATCAAAGAGGCTGTGCGTTGAACGTCTGTGGCAGCCCGACTTGCGTGTAGGGGATCCGTGTCATGGGGATGCCGTTGGGCCGAGTCAGGCGACTCGAAGGCCGCTCTACACGTTGCTTTTTCCTCCCCCTTGGCACAGACGACTGAGAAATAGACAAATCGATAAAACTGGATCCGGTTTCGCCCCAATATCACACACAACGCTAACACACACGGGAAAAGACATTTATTATGAAATGATAAACTTACATACCTGACTTTTTGAAAAGGGAATGCCACATTTTGGAAAATGTCCCTAGAATCTTGCTGACTTACGCCTACTGGACATTTGTGAAAAAACGCTTCTGAGCTCATCAGATTCCTCCAGGATAAATATTCTGACTTCCGGGCAGAGTGTGGAGGTCGGTGGACGGGGGCCTTGTCGAGAGATCGTTGGTGTCCTCTAGTAGCCAAACTTTTCGTTGAGATGAGTCCGCCCATCGCCGGTCTGGCCTGAAATGGTATCCAGCAGCAGCACGCATGGAAAATTAGACCAAAGAAACAAGCTGCACGGGGTTACATGTGGCACGGAGCGTGCCCCGCACCACCGCAAACCACACCTGTCGCACGCATCAAGGGCATCCACGCACCGGTAAACTTACCTGTTTCTCCACACACCTGTAAACTTGCAGAGCTATACGCCCCTAACACCTGCAAGCTCACTAATCTATACACACCCAAACCTGACAGCTCTCCTACCTACAAGCACCCACACCTCTGCCATTCACGTACCTGTGGGAGGGACCCACACGTGGTAGTCGGGGTCGTTTTGGGGGTAGGCGGTCCCTGCGTCGGTGCCCTGGCGATGGGAAAGGGGGTTAGGTGTTGGCGTTAAAGAGTCCGGATTTGAAACACCTCTCACCACACTGCGCAACCACAACTCAACACTTGCAACACTCGGCTCCCCCCACTTGATACATCACCACACTCGCCACCTCCCTGACACGTCCAGAGTAAACACCAGCATACGAATGCTGCAGAAATTCAAACACTTGCCTTCTTATGGCCGTACGACTTCCTCCTCTTTGTTGGTGCCTTCTCAGAGGTGGCGGCAGGTTCATCCGATGGTGTTGTGGAGCCGGGGGGCTCATCCGCCGGCTTGGACAAGCCGAGGGGGCCATGCATCCGCTTGGAGGTGCTGGAGTGCGCGTCTGTTAGCGTGGAGGAGCTGCAGGGCTCATAAGTTTGCTTAGAGTGGCTTGGGGTCATATCAGTTGGCTTGGCAGGGCTGGGGGGTCCGTCCGTTGCTGTAGAGGAGCTGGGGGGCCCATCGCACTGTGTGCTTGAGGGGTGATCTGTGGTTGAGAGGGAGGGCGACCGGGTCACCAGAAACAGCAGCACAGGAAATTGAGCAGAATCCACAACCTCGCAGAAAGCAAAGCGTTTCGCTAATTGGGCACAGCACAGCCCCAACTTTACCCTGCACGGTGGGGGCCCTCACTGTGAGCCGGTCTCCCTTGGGTCCCCGCCTCCTTCCTCTTGTCTCCACCGGGTGCGAGACGTGCCCCCGCCCCCCCTGGCCTCTCCTCCTCCTCCTCCTCGTCTTCCTCCTCCTCCTCATCCTCCTCCTCCTCGGGCGCGGCGGACTTGGTGTTGAACAAGCTGCTGGGCAGCGCCGGGCGCTTCACAGGGAGGCCCTGGTGAGAGGAAGTCCCCGATGTTGAGAAGCCAAACACACGGCTGCATGGTGCAGAATCAGGGATTGTGGGCACAAGCGGTGCGACGGACGGTTGGCCAGCCACTCACCCCGATAGCGCCCGTCTTGAGCCTCAGTCGGCTGCCTCCTCGCATAGCGCCTGTGAGTGGCAGCATCTTCTTGGGCTTGTCCCCAGCTGCTCCCGTGCTGGCCACCCCCTGCCTGTGGAATGAAAGATGATATCAAATGAAGTTAAATCGTGAGTACGTTGGTATTCGCGTCAATCTTGCAGCAGACCGTTTGACAGTCTGCAGTAGTTTCACAGTAGACAGAAATGTTGGGATTTACCCTGACCTTGTAAACTCAACCCTAATACACCGACACCGATGCCCGCATTAACACCATCCCCATCGCTAACGAGCACGCTCACCTCGAACGGTAACCACAATCCGAACGGTAAAATATTTCTATGCACTCTTGGCTCGGGCTCTTATGCTGCCGCTTCACGTTCTCCCACCGTCGCCGTGAGCACCGCCAGCACCAACACGCGAGGACTCACGGGGGCAGCAGCGGAGGCAGCGCCGCGGGCCGCGCCACGGACGCCAGTCGCCGCAGCCTCTGCTGCTCCTTGCGCAGCTCAAAGGCGCGCACACGCATCCGCTTCCGCTGGGCGCTGTCGAGGGTGGCGCCCGCACGCACCTCGCTCATGTAGGCGTCCAGCGAGTCCTCGGTCTGCGCCTCGCGCGCCGCCGCCGCTGCGCAGTCGGGCGTGGATATGGAGCAGGGCACGAGCAGCACACGGCATGAGTGATGATGCATGTGCTCGTGCAGGTGGGTGGAGGTTCGTACAAGTGTGCGTGGGTGTGTACGGGTGTATAGAGGTGAAAGCGGATGTGTACAGGTTATTACGAGTGTGTACGGTTGAGCATGCGCAGGTGTGAATGGGTGTGTATAGGTGAGTGCAGCAGCGCTGAATATCACACAGCAGGCAAGGTGTGACAATATCGGTGATCCGTTCTCCCGTGCCCCCACCCACCCCACCTCACTGACCTTCAGCGGCAACCTTGAGCTGCCCGTCCACATCCTCCAGCTCTCGCTCCACCTCACCCAGCTTGGCCACCTGTAGCGCACATCGTCCCGCAACAGCGAAGGGAATAAACCCATTGGGTAAGGAATTGCTCGCGCCGCCGGGGGTGTAGGTGCTCGACGGTCGGGGCGGCGGTACTTATCGCGTTCGTGCGTGCGCTCTCACCAGGGAGTCATAGGTCTCGGCACGATCCTTCACCCTGCCGGCCTTGCGCATGCGCTCTCTGCGCTTGTACTCCACCACGCCGGTGCGGTCCAGGAAGGAGTCATCGTCGCTGTCGTAATAATCCGCCTCCTCCCAGTCCTTGGACTTCCGCTTGCGGCTCACTGCGGCATGGCAGCATCAAGCGCACATCTCAGGCTTGCGTCTCGCGCATCGCTGCATCTCACCTGTTATAACTCGCTCGTCAAAAGATGTCACTCGCTTCTTACAAGACACCTCTGAAATGTCACCTTATTACATATTGGACATCATCTAACCCATCACATCCCACCTATTAAAAGCCGCGATCCACATCCGTGCCCATCACCTCCTATCCACCATATCAAATCACGCTCATCACATCTCACCCATTACAGCCAAATTCCCCAAATTCAGACCGCGTTTGTACGTGCAAGCCCGCGTGTGTACGTGTGTGCACATATGCGTACGTGCGTACCGGCCTCCTGGCGCAGCATGCCGCGGGCGTCCAACATTCGGCACGCCTCCAGCGCGCACTGGACCACCGCATCCTTCTTCTTCCCTGTGGTCACGACCTCAGCCATCACCTCGTGGCCGCTTGCGTCCTCCACAGGGAGGCTGGGGCAGAGCGGCACGACACCGCGTCACCGTGCGCCCTACACCGCAGTTGTCGCTAACCACTCGCCCTCTCTTGCTCTCTAGATCTCAATTCCTCTCTTTTGTTATTTTTTCACTCTCACTCGTTCGTTCTTTCACTCTCTCGCTCTCTGGATGAACGGGGGAGGAAACTGCTAAGGTGGGGAAGCGATCGTGGTGCTTACCTGACGCGGCACAGCCAGCTCCCGTGGGCTTGCTGGTCGAACTCGTACTCCAGCTCCAAACCTGACACACGTGCGGTGCACGAACAGCTCCTGAGTTATGGCTGGGGGTTATGAGTTTCTATCAAGATTAACCATTCAGGTTGGGGCTCATGTTAGGGGTTGGGTTACATGTTGGGATAGGGTTAATGTTATGGCTTGAGCGATGGCTAAGGTTATGGTTGGAATTCATGTTATAGCTAAAGGTTTAAGGGTGGGGATCGGGTCAAGAGCACAACCCACACCTTCACGGTCAAAGAATCCCTTCAAGGCCTTTTTGGGGTCCTTCACGTAGAAAGCCTCCTTCTCCTCTAGGAATCCAGCAGCAAACGGATTCTCCTCATCCTCCTCTTCCTTCTCCTCTTCCTCCTCGTCCGCGTCATCCATGTCTGGAGGTAGATAGGGGGGGCGGGTATCAGGATAATTACGTGAGAGAAAGATAATTATGATTGCGATCCTAAAGCCCCAACGTTATTCCCCGAGCTGTTACTATATCGGTCGCTCGGCTCTCCCCAAACAGACGCACGCACACTGGGCTTCATTTCTCATAGCAATCTCCGGGTCTCTGGTAGACTGGAGTACGTGGCACACAACTGGTAGTAGCCACAGCCATATCGAGACGTATGATAGATGTGGTGCGTCTGGCATGGAAAAAAATTTCCGCATTGCCGAGCCGGAAAAACCCAGTTGAAATTAAGTTCTGGACTTAACTAATTATCATCGTCGCTTTAACTTTGTGTTGGTTTGTTTACATTTAGCACGGTTGGCTACGTACGGTGCGAAAGGTCAGCATACATACATTTGGATCACGTGTAAAATGCTTATTTTAATTATATATATATATTTAAAAGCTGTGCACGCACCCATGCCCCAGGTGCAGCCAGCATATTCCTCGCTGCTGCTGGCTTTGGCTGCAGCGGCCTTGCCTCCGCGTGCCCTCTTCGCGTGGCCTTTGCTCTCTTTGTCCTCGTCTTGATCATCCTCGTCGTCCTCGTCCCCGAGCATGCGCCGCTCAAGTTCCACACGCTGGCGCCGATTCAGCTCCTGCAGCTCCGTGGGCGTCTCATCCGCCTCCGCCTCCTCGTCGTCGCTGGGGCCCTGGGCAGAAGGCGACAGGGTCACCCTTCGCGTCACCCGAGCCGCGGTGCCAGGGACTTCACGGGAGAAAGTAACGCAATCACAATGACAATGCCCTTAAATTTCGATTTAAAGCTTTCGTGACTGCAGGGATTCATATTCTTGGTTCTTTCGTAAAGTCACGTAGAAGGGAAATAATAAAATAATAAATATAAAACAATAAAATTCTCACGACGTTTGGTTTGCAACACACCTGATGATGATTGCTTGTGTTGCAATCGAAACGTCGTGAGAATTTTATTGTTTAATTATTATTTTATTATTTCCCTTCTACGTGACTTTACCGAAAGAACCAAGAATATGACAATGCCCCTTTTTGTATCCAGCAAAGCTGGACTCTCCAGACTCTGTTTAGCAGAGTTCTGCAGGTCACCATGGTGGAGGCAGGGGGGGGGGCAAGGAATATGCGGGGGGAGGCATGGTGGGGGGGGGGAGCGCGCTTGTGGGGGATGCGCGGCGGGACCGTTCGGCGGGGGGGACTAGGGAAGGCGGGGGGGCAAGGGAAGAGGGGGGGGCTAGGGAAGAGGGGGGCTAGGGGAGGAGGACTAGGGAAGGCGGGGGGGCTAGGGAAGAGGGGGGGGCTAGGGAAGAGGGGGGCTAGGGGAGGGGGCCTAGGGAAAGGGGGGGCTAGGGAAGAGGAGGGGCTATGGAAGGGGGGGGGCTAGGCAAGGAGGGGGGGCAACTCCATCCTACCTGCAGCACCAACAGGCGCGTGCTGCCCCCAAACCGCAGCACGTGTCCCACGCGCACGCGGTGGAAGTGGCGCGGCTCCACGCGCGCCTTGTTGACGAACGAGCCATGGCTGCTGCCCAGGTCGTACAGGTAGAGGCCGCGCTGCTCGGGCAGCCCGTGCGCGCGGTGCTGCAGCACGGCGTGGCGGCGCGACACGGAGGGGTGCTCCAGCCGCACGGAACACGACTCCAGCCGTCCCACCACGAAGTAGCTGGCGCCCGTCAGCGGCACCGAGCCCACCACGGTGCCGCCCTTGAGCACCTCCAGGCCGAATGGCACGGCCGCCTCGTCCGCCTCGCCCGCCTCGCCGCCCCAAGCTGGCTCCGTGTACTCCAGCGGGGGCTCCGCGGGATGTTGCTGCCGCTGGGAACCGATATCGGGCCCGCGGGCCGGGCCCCGGCAACTGGGGCCGCTCACTTGCTCCGCCTCCCCGGCGTCGCCCCGCGCCGCTGCGTCTCCGGGACCCTGGGGCCCAGCGTGGACCGCTTCCCCGGGCGGCTTCTTGGCTCTGCGCGGGAGCGGCCCCGACAGCGCAACCGCGGGGAGCAGCGGCTTCTTGAACCCGCCGCTCTCGGCCTCAGGGGCAGCAGGGGCCTCAGGGGCCGCAGGGGCAGCAGGGACAGTAGGGGCCTCAGGGGCAGCAGGGGCCTCAGGGTCAGCAGGGGCCTTAGGGGCCTCTGGGGCAGCAGAGGCGCCCGGGGACTCCGAGTCAGGACGCGCGCCTTCTCC
This sequence comes from Lampetra planeri, assembly GCF_965212315.1. NCBI lineage: Eukaryota > Metazoa > Chordata > Hyperoartia > Petromyzontiformes > Petromyzontidae > Lampetra > Lampetra planeri. The sequence continues at coordinate 6,242,406 of NC_136131.1, forward strand.
CACTGGGCCTCCACCAGCATCCCTGTCTCCCTCGGAGTCCTTTCCCGATGCCCTCTCTCCTCCCTCGGGGTTCCCATTGGGATCTGCGCCTCCCTGGGGGCCATTCTCGGGTCCCCCCTCTCTTCCCTCGGGGTCCTCTCGATGTCCCCGCGCCTCCGGAGTCTCCGGCGCGGCCATGCCCGCCGCGGTCGCCATCCGTGCGGCCGCGCTACGCGGAGGTGCGAGGGTGGCCGCCGGGACGCCACCTTGCTAAGGGAGGCGCCGCCGTCGTTCCGATGGGGGGGAAGGGGTTGGCGCGTGACGTTACAGGAGGCGGACACGTGGTCTGGGATTGATACTTCCCTTAGTAAAATGGATACCGGCGACGTTCGGCGGGGACGGCGCCGTGGTGCTGGTGCTGTTCGTGGTGGGGGTGTTCGTGGACTGCGTGCGGCCAGAGGCAAGCAGCAGAATTTGGTTCTGGACTGCGCCAAGAGACGCGCAGTCGACGAGAGGACGGAAGAGCGGCCAACAGGGAGCAATCCAAGATCCCATACCCTTCAACCCCTTATCAGTGCCCTACCTTATTACAGACAAATTCAGACCTTATTGGTCACCCCGTGCCCTTATAAATCCCAACGTTCTTCGTACAAAGTCCCATCGCAAGTGAGAAACACACTGACATTTATTTTTTCCCGTATTGAAATGGCTGTACGCCGTACGGACCTGAAAACTCAATTTCCCTGTAGAATACGGGCAACCCGTATGGGTTGACAGGTATGAGAACCGAGCAAACTGGGGGTGAAGGCCACTACCCAACTCAACACGAGCACAGCCCCAGCCAAAGCCATTGTTACCATCCAACCTCCAGTGCGCCCCGGTGCCTTCTCCGTTGTTGTAGAGTTACCACGGTTCGTTTCCGGCAGCTGGCCCGATTATTGCTGTTGCTGCAACGGCCACGATACAGGGGACATTAAAGACCCCCTACGTCATTAGTGCGAGGGTTGGCCAATTGTGCCCGAGTCCAAAGTTGCCAAATTCGAAAATTACACAGCAGGTTACGGAATGACCTCTGGGCACTCTTGCAAATTCCTGGTTTGAAGTTTTCCCTGGTTGAATAAAATAAACTCGCCTTCGCCCCTAATCAACTCGCCAACCAACGATTTGTGTTAGCCCCCCTTACATAACCATAATCCTGCCTCTTTCACCCGGCTTTTCGCTGTGGTTCCAGCGCCATTAAGACGTTCAAACCACGTGTGCATTTCACATCTTGGCAAAGGTTAACATCACGAACCACGAGGAAGCAGGCTTCACGTGCTCTTCAGAGCAAGTTTATTGTCATCAAAATGCGATTGGAACTCAGCGGTCTGCCATCACGGGTAACGTAAAACAAAATAAACTGCAGCAACTGTGTTAAACGAATCTCAACCCGCGCAAGGAACTCGTATTTACAAAGCACTTAAAAGCAGTGGATGTGAATGACTGCGTGGGTTTAATCACATCGGTTTAAACGTCACGGCAGGTTGAACAAAATCTCAATTTCCCTTCATGAGCCATGATCAGTCCACTTCTGGATGAGGCCTACCAAAGCCATCACCCTCCTCTCAAGGTCCTACAATGTAACAATCCATTCTAGCACCTGAACACAAGATCGCTCCACGTCCACAGGGGACGTCCTCAGAGGCGTGTTCCCTCCCTTGGCCAGTAACATACGTTATGTCAACTAAAGGGACATTTCTCTTAGCCGGCACCGATTCAGAAAGCAAACGGAAGGGAATATCCTTCAAAACGTTTATACAACACGCCATGTGCTCTGGATGCAAATTGCCAAATCTGGTCACGTGTTCACGATGTCGGCGCGACCCTAGTTCCACACTCAGCGTACTGTCCTGTTGGTAATGTACTTCGTGCCACTGGCTGCCCACGTGTATAGGTGAAGCCAGGCAATATTGACTGCGCATGTACACAGCTTTAAAATCTCCGACCAACCTGGAACAGGACCACCTTAACCACGCGATGTGCCAAGAGCACAGGTGCAAGAATTCCAATCTCAACTTCCACAAGGGTGGGCAGGATTGGAAACACTTTGTAACATGGATTCCCTCGTCCATGTCTACAGCTTCCACCCAAATGGACGGTGGTGAGGCTTCCATCCAGTTGGTCACTGCACGGCCCAACCATCCTAAACTCCGTTTTAGATTAGGCGGGAATGATAATGGCAGTAGCGGCTGTGGTCGTGGCGCCGCAGTGGGGAAGATGATCCAAGTGGCGTGGAGGAAGACTTCTGTGTCCGCGTTAGCAGGAGTTTCTGGAGCAGCCACCAACAAGAGAAATGTGGGGTGTGGACTATGGAAGGCACAACCGCACACGATGCTTATCAGGGAGCAGACATGGGCGGTGGGGGGCGGGAGAGCTAATGAGTGGAGTAGCACCTGTAGCACGGGAGGCACTGCCAGCCCCTCACATGATGAACACCTTTTCTATCTGTGAGAAGTTGAACACCTCCTTGGTTCGGGGGCATGCCACCTTGTCGCCCTCACGGATGGACACGAGCGACTGTGGGGAGGATGACAAATGACATTGGTCATGACAGCAGCAATACCAGATTCCCAGAATGGCTATTACCGCATAGCCAATGACACATTGTATTGTCTGATTTTAAAGCACAGTGTAAAGTTAATTATTTGCCAGTAGGCAATATGGATTAAAAAAAGCCCACGCCTTTTTGAAAGCTCATATTTCCATCCCAGTCCCTCACCCATAGCAGGTGCTGCCCAAACCCAGTAATTGCCCTGAAGACAGAGAAAGTCTAGATCACACGGCACCCATGCGTTCTCTTATTCCCACGTTATCGCTGCACACACACGAGGCACTGAATCGCAGCAGCAGTGCCTCAGCAGCCGAGCTATGTTGTAACGACCCCACTGCTGCCCCGCCCACACGCACGTTGTAGCTGTAGATGTAGCCGTTGGGCAGCATCATGGGGGGGTTGTTCTCGTTCATGACTTGGCCGGACACACGGCACACGAGGCGCGAGTTGGCGCAGTGCGCCATGGGCAGCGGCGTCGCCAATTTGTTGAGCGAGCGGCAGCACACAGGGCACTCGGCATTGCGGGCTGAGCCATCCTCTTTGTAGCACTGCCTGTGGCGCCGTCAAGGAGCATCCCAGCAAAAGCAGCTCATGGCTTCAGTTTGGGGAGATTAAATACTCCAAACTCAAGCGATAGCAAGTTCAGGGCAATATACTAAATGTGATGCAATAGCAGTGCCTTAATTATCGCCGCTTTTCTCCGCATACAGAACGAACAGCTTCTCCGGATAACTAGTCTGGTGGGAGCACAGCACAAGCGAGGAGCTACTTTCCTCCGAAAACGAATTTCAAGAGCCATCATTTTGTCCCATCACAAGCCCACCCAGTCACAGACATCGAGGAGTTGGCAGGAGAGGCAGGGTGGTGGGTATGCACAGGCCGACGTGCGTCCATATAGAGGAGCGCCTGTTAAACGTGGGCAAGTGCAAGAGCCAAGGATACGGAGTCTTGATGGCTGAGAGGCCACACTGCAGGGTCACCGTGAACACCGAGTCATTGCTGAGCTGGTGCAGGCGGTAGTTGTCGTAGCGGAACTGTTGGATCAGGATCTTCCAGCGCGACGGATCCAGCAGCTCCTGTAGGAGCCAAACGCAAACGGTTCAGAGCACGAGGTGTGACTGTGCCGATTCGCACCACCGGCTGACAAGACTGTGTACGCTGGGTATGCCATGTTATGTGTGCGTGCAATCTGCGAAGGCTGTATGTGTGCAAGCACTGAGTAGACTGCCGTATTAACGGTTGGCAGTATGGAAGCACAGGTGGTGCGCGTCTGCCAGTCATGTCTGACAGTCTCCCCATAACACCTTGGTCTATCTTGTGACCTCTTGCCAGTGAGCCTTCCATACTTCATGTCGCCTCGGGGTGCACCGAGCCTAATAAGTGCTGTGAAGTCACCGCCACTTAGTGGCGAATGATTGTTGTTGTTGTTCTGCTTGTGAGCTGCTTATTTAGCTCGCCTTGTACGGGGAGAGGTGCGTGTCCACGGGGAAGGCGAGCATCCCCATCACCTGCTTCACCTCTTCCAGCTGCGACCCCTCCGCTGTGCTGAAGTGCTTTCTCGCGTGGCTACACGCGCGACACAAACACCGACATGTTAACCACATACGGCAACACATCTACACACAAGCCAGGCACGACGTCACGTTGGACACAAGAGGAGCCCCACAATAAAATAAAAGCCCACGAGTGTATGTTGCAGTAGATTGAGCTATTGTTAGTGCATGGACTACTTTGTCTGTGCACGACTGTATATGTAAACTAATATATGTAAACGAATGTGTATGCACACTATTGTGTGTGTACGCACTCCTATGTGGTAACTACTGTGTGCATGTGCACACTACTATGTATGTACTTGAGTGCATATGTGCACACTCCTGTGTATGTATGTACGACTGTGTGCCCATATGCTGTTGGTAGTCCACGTACCGGACCGCTTCCAGCCTCCGGTTGTGCCGGATGAGCTCGATGAACTCCTGAATTCGCAGGCTGAACTCCAGGCAGCTCTGGCTCCCCGGGGGGGCCGGTGCGCATCGACCGTGTCCCGACACCAACACATGGGGAACACCGCAGTGCAGGCGAGGCATGAAACTAGCAGCTGCCACAGAGATCCTCATCCACGCCTTCATCACATCCCAAATTGACTACTGCAACTCTCTCCTCTTATTTATACCCCATATCCTTAATTTCCAAATTCCAGAGATCCAAAATGCTGTTCCCAGACGTTCAACCCACACCTGTAAATAAGACCTCACATCACCCCAATACTTCAATTTCTCCACTGGCTCTCAATACAATTTCGGATAAATTTTAAGATCGCATTCATTCATCGCATTCAATGTAATCAATTGACTCGCCCTTACCCGCCTATCTCTTAATTTAATTATAAACCCCTCCACGGACTATTTTCTCCAGCAAGCAAGGCTTTATTAAAACATCCCATATTAACCTTTGCACAATGGGAGGTTGCTCATTCTTCTCTGCCCATTGGGAGGTCGCTCATTCTTCCCTGCTATTCACGGTGTCAACTCCCTGCCCCTGTTCATTTCAGACTCAGGACCTTACTTTTTTTCTCTGCCTATGACCGAATGCCATTCGGTTTTTATATATATACACACACACACTTATAGTATTGTACAGCCTTGTACATAACTATTCTTAGGTTTTTTCGGTAAAGTCACGTAGGTAAAACATTAAAATTAATAAAAGTAAAATAAAATAAAAATCACGACGTTTCGGAGGCAACACAAGATTCCGTCTTCAGGTGGAACCGTCCCAGCCACGACAGCTGTATCAAGTAAATGAGAGATTGCAAGAGCTACCACTCCGTATATATAATGGTTGGAAAGGGGGAAGGGCCAAGTACGGCACACTCTTTATTAATATGGTAAGGTGAGGCTTAAGAGGCTGAGCCTTTGTTATGGAGAGGCACGGTTTGTGACTAAGCCTGGCCTACATAACAATAGTGTGAAAAATGAAACAAACTAAACATGGTAAAACAAGCCTGGCTGTCTATCAATAACCTGTAATAGTTGTCTGTCAAATACCATGGTCCAAATAAGTGTAGTTAAATCTTTTTTGCATGGTTTACCATGTTTAGTTTGTTTCTTTTTTCACACTATTGTTATGTAGGCCAGGCTTAGTCACAAACCGTACCTCTCCATAACAAAGGCTCAGCCTCTTAAGCCTCACCTTACCATATTAATAAAAAGTGTGCCATACTTGGCCCTTCCCCCTCTCCAACCATTATATATACGGAGTGGTAGCTCTTGCAATCTCTCATTTACTTGATACAGCTGTCGTGGCTGTGATGGTTCCACCTGAAGACGGAAGCTTGTGTTGCCTCCGAAACGTCGTGATTTTTATTTTATTTTACTTGTATTAATTTTAATGTTTTACCTACGTGACTTTACCGAAAAAACCTAAGAATATGAATCATTGCAGTCACGAAAGCTTCAAATCTAGAATTGTACATAACTGTGCATCACTGCGTGCACGGAGCAGCCGTTACCTTCATCTTGCGGAGGCGGGACTTGTTGTCATGGCACCAGACCAGGCAGGTGGCCGTCTCCTTCTTCTCTAGCGACTCCTCCACGTCCTTGGCCGTCACAAACATCTCGATGTTCACCAGATCCTGTCGCATGGCACACGCCATCAGATATCTCGCAAACTCCATTTTTATAAAAAATATAATAAATAGGGGCGAATATGGCAAAGCGAAGGTGGGTAAACAGAGAGAAACGGTGGTCCTTGGAGGGTTGGTGTGCCATGGAGTCTGATGAGGCACGGGGGGGGGGGGGGGAGTGAAGCACAGTGGGGCATGGAGGATAATTTTGAGCACAAAGAGAGGTAGTCGGTACAGCCAAGTGAGAGTGGTGCATGGACCAATCAGGCTAAAGCAGAGGTCAACGTTGGAGGGCTTGGTCCATAGGAGGCAGCAGTGGGTGTGTGATGGAAGGTCGGTGGTCGATTTGATTGATGGGAGGGAATAGCAGCCACGAGGGGCTAGTCTGAGGTGTGTGATGAACGGGAGTCATCAGCGGTGGGTGATGGGAGGGAGTAGTTGGTGGTGATCGGTGGGACAGTAGGTAGTCGGGAATTGCAGGGGCCCCGATCTCACCTCGATGCCGCTTTGCCGTGCCAGGTGAATTGCCGTCATGTAGTAGCCGCAGCGCAGCAGGTGGTCGACCATCATGCGCTCCATGCGCTGGCGCTTCCACAGACTCACGGCCGCCCAGTGCTCACCCGCGTGCTCCTTCAGGTGCGCCACGCGGCGCTTGCACAGCCCTGCGCTCTCCTCCTCGGCTTGCACAGACTCGGCCGCCTGCCCCGGCCACGCAGCCCGTGTCACCGGGGAGGAGAGAAAGAGGGGTCACAGGGAGATAAAAAGGGAGCAGGATCCCCGGGGATTAGTAGGTTTAGCAGAGATCCGTGTCGAGAAATATGTCGGGTACCTGCAACCACACTGACTTCAGTCGTAAGGGCACCAAGCTCTCACCCTACGCTACTCAAAATTAACCACGCCTGTAAAAGTTGCAAATTGGTGGCAGGGTTTCGATTTAAAGCTTTCGTGACTGCAGGGATTCATCTTCTTGGTTCTTTCGGTAAAGTCACGTAGAAGGGAGATAATAAAATAATAAAAATAATACAATTCTCACGACGTTTCGGTCACAACGCAGACGCTGTCTTTCCGACAGACCTGTTCTTCACCTGAGGACGGCTGCTTGCGTTGTGGCCGAAACGTCGTGAGAATTGTATTATTTTATTATGTTTTATTTTTATTATTTTATTATCTCCCTTCTACGTGACTTTACCGAAAGAACCAAGAAGATGGTGGCAGGGTTGTTGGATCACGCAGATAATTGAGCAAACGTGTGAGACGCCTGTCTTCAAGTAAACGTGGCGGTGGTGCCACCAGGGCGCAGTGCAGCAAGTAGGCTGGGGGCTGCACCTTGCGCTTGAGCGCCGTGAGTTTGTCCACAACGCCATCAAGCAGCGACACCACGGAGCCGACGGACGAGCACCCGCCCAGCGCCCGCTCCAGTTCGGCCACGGCTGCCACGGCGTGACTCGCCTCCCGGTCCACGTGCTTTTGAGCCGCGCGGAATCGCTTGTTCAGAGTCTCGTAGGGAACCTGCGGGCACAGAGAGAGACCGCCGGACTTGGTCACGCATTTCACAGCTCACCCCTCCCAGCTGTTGAACACATCCACTCACGATGACCCAGACATCCTTCGTCACAAAGAGCTCAGTCATGGGTACCCAGATCCTCTATCACTCATATCACCTACTGGTCATATTCCTTGGGGGTTGTGCTGATTAAACAGGGTCAACCCAGACCCCTCGACTGGACAGGGTGTGGAGAATACAGGCAGCAGCTGGTGGATCCGTCCACCGACGGCGACTTCGCGAGGGCTCTGTGGGACCCAATGGACGGAATCTCCTTGCTCCTGACCCGGGTCCGCGCGCGGAGGTACCAATGACACGAGACCCCGACGACTCTACCGGTCACGCGGATCCGTGGCGCAGGGAGAGTCGATATGGACCAGACAGCCAAGGAGAGAAAGGGAAATCCGCGGACATTGCGGATAGGTTAGTCTCGGGGTGGGACGGGGAAGACAGGGCCACGGCCGCGAAAGGTCCACCAGACAACAAAGGACAGGGCCCGCGTGAGAACCCAGGGCCCATGGAAGAACTGGGGTTGAGGGCAATCTCTGCGGGTTGAGACGTAGGGCCCCCACGCCTCTCTGCCTAGAAGCGCAGTCCCACGGCCTCATCGTTTGGCGAGGCCGCGTGTCCTGCGCGCGGGGAGGGGGATGAGGAGTGACTGGGCGGAGCGGCACCTTGAGCGTCGGGTACTCCTGAACCTTGAGGGCCATCCACAGCTGCGAGCCCGACTCGCGAACCGCCATTTCACCGCCGCCTCCTCCTCCACTTCCAACGCCTCCCGCTGCTGCTGCTGCGGGGGCTGCTGGGGCTGCTGTCAACACGGCGCGAGGCATGGCGGGCGTGTGGGACACGGGCGGGGGGGGGCCGGAAGAGGTCACGAGGGGCGGGGGGTAGAGCGCCGGAAAGGGCGGGGGAAGAGGCGGGGCCCGATCACTAAGGGGGCGGAGATGTTTTTTTGACGTAGGTAAAAAATAAAAATAAATAAAAGTAAAATAAAAATAAAATGAAAATCACGACGTTTCGGAACCGTCACAGCACGATAGCTGTATCAAGTGGATCCGTCCACCGAAACGTCGTGATTTTTATTTTATTTTTATTTCTATTATTTTTATTATTTATTTTCATTTTTACCTACGTGCCTTTACCGAAAAAACCTAAGAGTATGAATCCTTGCAGTCACGAAAGCTTCAAATCTAGAATGTTTTTTTTAGTTTCGCGACTCGAGGGAGGCGGGGTCTCAGTGAGGGGCGTGGTCTCGGTGAGGGGCGTGGTCTCAGTGAGGGCGGGGTCTCAGTGAGGGCGGGGTCACGGTGAGGAACGTGGTCTCAGTGAGGGGCGTGGTCTCAGCGAGGGGCGTGGTCTCAGTGAGGGGCGTGGTCTCTGTGAGGGGCGGGGTCTCAGTGAGGGGCGTGGTTTCAGCGAGGGGCGTGGTCTCGGTGAGGGGCGTGGTCTCGGTGAGGGGCGGGGTCTCAAGAAGGGCGTGGTCTCGGTGAGGGGCGTGGTCTCAGCGAGGGGCGTGGTCTCACCGAGGGGCGTGGTCTCACTGAGGGGCGTGGTCTCAGCGAGGGGCGTGGTCTCAGTGAGGGGCGTGGTCTCAGTGAGGGGCGGGGTCTCGGTGAGGGGCGTGGTCTCTGTGAGGGGCGGGGTCTCAGTGAGGGGCGTGGTCTCAGTGAGGGGCGGGGCCGAGAGACAGGGCTCAGACGTGGTAGTGGGCGTTGTTTTGTGTTGCGACGTACGCAGTACCAGCAGTTCAGGATGACAACGCTCGCTCACCCAGGAGATCCTCACTGAGTGAATTAATACTGTTTTTAAGTTTTCACAGTAGGTGGCAATGTTGCTACAGTATATATATGATCGCCATTGAGAACTTTGCGGTGAATTATTTTCGAAATGGACACGTTTGTACCACGACGACGTCACGCAAAGGCCAACTCTTGTGAATGAGGTCACGGGATCTTTAACGTCCACTGCACTAGGAGCATGAGGGCAGCATATAGGAGGTTCATGATTGGCACTTGATAGCCCTGAGGTAGAGATGGAAGCATAACTCATGACAGAGATGGGAGAGTTGTATACGTGGAGGAATCGCATGCAGATCTCTGCAGAAGCAAGTATTTGTGCAGAGTTTACGTCAGGAATCAAACCGTGTCTCAAATGAAGAGGAAGTTCCAGATGTTGAAGCGGGACCAGTTGTCGGAACAGAATTAAATGATTTATTTACCAAAGGGGCCGTCCATAAAAGACGTCACGCGATTTTCAATGTGGCACTGCACTCTGATGTTGTAGAAGAAAACACATTCCTGCGGAGGGAGCTGGTAGGAATGTTGGGTTGCTCGGTCAATGGCCAGGGTCAACGGCGGAGTGGTGTATTCTGCAAATATGGCCGACTGTGAGGGCGGGCACAAGCCGGCGTGAGTAGGTTAAACGTTGAGATTTATAAGGGCACCACGGGGTGGCCAGCCCCTCCCCACCCAGCCCCACCCCTCCCACCCCCCACCCAGCCCCACCTTCCCCACCCAGCCCCTCCACACCCCACCCTCCCCACCCATCCCCACCCTCCCCACCCTCCCCTCCCCACCCAGCCCCTCCCTCCCCACCCAGCCCCACCCTCCCATTTTTGGATTCACGACGGACGGACGGACACAATAATCCCCTGTGGGCTGGTGGAACCAGGAGGTTCCTATCAGTAACATTTATTAAAAAGTATATTTAATTAAGTAGAACGTGCTGTCTATAGTTATTTAAAGTTGCGCATTTTGATGTAACGTCACATTTCTCACCCCCCCCCCCCCCATTGTCACATCGTCACAAATGTCTGACCCCCCCCCCCCAGTTGCGTGACGTCATTTAGGGACGGCCCCAAACGCGTGCAGAGGAATGAAACACCTCGACCTCTGAGGAGCATGAAAAAGGGATTTTCTTCAGTGGAGAACAAAATCTTAATGCAATTTCATAGATATAATCAATATCAGTCATACAAATAGAGCACCTACGTTGAGATTACACACAAGGATATTCACGGCGAATTTACCAGAGACGTACAGCACACGGACACCACAGCGATGTCCCACGCCGCAACCATCCCCTCACAGTCCTGTGACAAAGACAAAGCTCCCCCGTATAGCCTGTCACAGACTGTTGGGACAAGTGCTATAGTGAGCACCTCTTAATGTCGGCACGGCACACGAGGGAGTGGCATGGCTAACAACTGCGTTCGACCGCCTTTGCTTCTTCAATGATGATGTTTACACACCGCACCAGGTACTCATTTTAAGGCTGAGTCGACCTAGAGGCGGTCCAAATCCGGTTCATTTGGTCGTGAGCGGGAATCGATCGAACTCGGGTCGCCGTGCAGTGCGCTAACCGCTGCTTCACCGCTCCCCATCGCATTAATCCATACAGGACCTGCACTCCAACTGCGTTCATCACTCCATCTCTGCTTGGAAGGTCCTATTGAGCACGTTCCCTCCTCTGGCTGTCACTCAGCTGTTGTTGTTGTTGTCACACTTGCCTAAACCCGCTGGCATTTCTTTAGCCTCTCACCTGATTCAAAAAAAAATGTTATCCTTCATCTTCGGTAAACCCCCGGAGGGTGAGGGGTCTCGGGGTGGGAGGGGGCTTCACGGGGAGGGAAGGTTAGGTGCTTTTTTTTTCTTTCAAAAGACACTTATAGCTCAGATTTCAGGGTCGTGAATTCGAAACTTCTCGCTTCCACTCCCGTCCACTTCGCCCGGTTTTTCGGCTTTGGACTTCGACGCCTCGGAACGCAAACTCTCAAGAGTTACAAACAATAGGGCCGATGTATTTACTTACCTAACCAAGCTGCTTTACCTGCTCATCTACGCTTCTACCCGCCCGCCTGCCTCCGTGCTGGCATGCCCACCTACCTATCTTTCGGCTTACTACCTGCTCACCTGTTTGCTCACCTATCCCAGTGACTGGTTATAATCAATTCCAGACTCTGTCTTCTCGACAGACCTGTTATCCACCTGAGGACGGCTGCTTGCGTTGTGGCCGAAACGTCGTGAGGATTATTTTATTATGTTTTATTTTTATTATTTTATTATTTCCATTCTACCACGCACAGAGACAGGCGAGTATAGTCAAGCATGGGGATGTGTGGGCTACGCTCAGGTTGTCGTGCTCGCGTACATCCCATTGTTGTCAATCTACAGTTGGATGAGGGTCTCCCCACGCCCTGTGGGTCATGAAGGATATATGAACATACTTCACCAATCTGGTCATTGCGGGTTGGTGAAGGAGGGGGACAGTGTAGAATAACAATGGATTATGTTGCCTTCTGCCGCCCGCAATGTCGACTGCATCATTCTTTTCTGCACGGTGGTCACCCATCCAAGCAGTATCCAGGCTCAATTTATGTACGTTAAACTTCTTTCGCACCATACGTAGCTAATTGTAGGTGCGGGGGGGAAGGACACCAAACTAAACACAAAATGTAGTTCTAAAGAAATTAGTTTTCAATTTGCTTATACTTGCGAAATCTGCCGAGATCGGCCGCATAAGGTCATATACTGGCTGCATTGACAAACGATTAATCATCGCGAACGCCTCGCAACGCGCGGAGTGCTTTATTTAACCAGGCGAGTAGTCATTGGGTCTTGCGCAAGGACTACCTGCCGGTCTGAAATCGCGTGGAATCAGTTTCTCGCATTCACCATTATCATCATCGTCATCACCGGCCACGGTCAACCCACTGCTAGATGGAGGCCTCCCGTAGCCGCTGCTACCTCTCTCGATCCCTTGCGATGTAACAAACCGCCCAGAAACGTCACACGAGCTGCGATCGCTCCTTCTCCTCGGTTGATGTCCTCTTGTGTGTCTTGCCTGCTACCCAGTCACTCGTCTTGACAATCGGTCAGCATCCCGCCACGCTACGTGTCCTGTTCAATCCCACTCATTGTATCGCAATTAACTTGCGAACGTTCTCTAATCCTTGTATTGCTCTTTCTGACTGACTTCTTTTCTGGTTGACTTCAATGCCTGACATGTTGGCCTCTGCACAGACAGACAATAGGCAGAACTTACAGCCTGTGCGAAAATTAAATAACGTCTTTTCAATGTCTTGAATGTTCGTCCTATCCTACAGCAGACGGTAATTCCCAGCTGCAATCACCTGGCACATGTTAGGGGGTTTCCAACAGTGACTCCGGGGCGGATCGAGGATCCCAGGTTCACGCCACTCCCCCCCCGCTTTAATTCAATTAGCGAGGCAGCTGCGCACGGATGATCGAGCCCTTCGCAGCTGATCTCGCGTCTCCACGGCGACCGAATCAAGCGCATACACTTCGCGTGACTGCTGTCCGTATCGGGCTGCAACTCACGCAAGCAATGACGCAGGTATCCAGGAGCCCGTCTCCCCCACCACCCACCTCGCACCCCGCCCCCCGTAACCTCCTCCCTTACCTGGCGACGTGCCGCCAGATGCCCTCCTCTCGTGTTCGCACACGCGTGCGTGCTCTGATGTAACCGCCAGCCATGTAAGTCCGCCTCGATTTGCATTGCGAAAAGCCACGATTTCACCACGCGTGGCGCCGCGTGGCAGTTGAGGCCATTTGAATAAAAGAAGATTGGTGGACCCGGCACGGTGGGGCAATGGGGGTTTGGAGACCGGGAAGAGGGGAATATTTCTCGCTGGTCCGAGGGATTGGGGATAATTCACGTAGCAGTAGAGGGATGCACGTGTTGGGAGCAAATCCCCACACCGAGATCTCGCCAGCCGACTCAGTGTCGGTATTCCCCGCGGTGAGTAAACCCGGGGGGGGGGGGGGGTTAATGGATCACGAATACATTTGTTAAACTATCCAGCCTAAAGTCAAGGTGACGAAGATATTATAATGCAGTACGTTGTTTCGTGAGCCCGTCTGTGAGGACCCCTTGTATGCGTTGGTGGGGTTTCTCCGATTCTCTCTCCAACACGAAACGAAACATTTGCAGGAACTTACCAAACTTCCTAATGTAGCAGGACCCTGCGGAAAAAGTTTTTAGACGCAGGGGGCTTTTTGTGGATAGTCAAATAGATGCTCTGCTGAAATGGGCATTGAGGTGATGCTTATTTTTGTACAGTATATGTAATGAACTTCTTTCGCACCGTACCTGCTCCACCGTTCTAATCTCAGCCAGTGAGCCAGTGACGGAAATTCCCAATTTCTATGGCAGGGGGGTGTCTATACATTAGACATTTGCTGTGGACTTCTCCATGAAGTGGAACTCTTTTTAAAAGTGGAACTCATTCGGAGGGTTAATGGGCTGAGTTAACCTCAAACAGGATTTCCGCTCAAGTATCCGCTCTGCAATTGGTTAATGCACTGGATTTGCGTTCCAGAGCTCTCTGTTTCAATCTCCCGGCGTGGCAGTTGAAACAATGGGAACGTTAATTAATTCCCCACGCCCCTGTCCACCCAGCAATGTAAGTGTGTGCACCACAGTCACAGTCATTCGGCAGGTCTCTCGCGTCGGGTGGGGTAAAGTGTGGGTACCCCCACGTCTTCCAAGACGTCTGACCAGCGTGAAAAAGTAGGCCAAATACTCTAGAGAGGTGGGGAGGATAACTGTAGCTCCTTCTAATGGAGGCGCTTCTTCCACCAGAAGTGGCGTGCGCGAGCAATTTCAGGGCTGTATCTTTAACTTTTTTTTATTTAAAAACATATTATGGTTAAAAACATATATAGGTTAAATAGTAATATAAAACTCCATGATATGGGGAAACTCAACTGCATGTCCTGAAAAAGACCAGTGTAAAGCCTTTTCATCAACGCTGGAACAAAGTGTATTCGCATTTTTTTTTATTCCATTGGTTACATATTGCGCTGTCAAAACTCAAATCATACCGTGTTCTGGTAGAGTCGCTACCAGTAAACAAATAACATTCTACAGGCGTCATTCACCCGTCACGTGTCCCCCGCAGCAGCGTGTTCGGGCCACTGCCACGTCTGGATTCGTAGGCAAACCCAGCGATTCATTTCAGCCGGGGTTTGTCCGGGTCGGCGACCAGAAAAATATTCCGCACCCAGCACACCACATCAAGTATGATCGCTACGGCTGTTGGAAACAAGTCCCGTGCCTCCTATCAGAACACAGCGACCCGGGAAGTAATCGGCGATGAATAACGCCCTGGGTGCTTCTATGGGTTTCACGAATAACAGGTTAAGTATAAATAACAACAGAGTGTTTGTTTCTATCACTGAGAAGATGGAGGCGGTTCTCCCGATTGGCTCTCATTTGGAACTATTTAGCTCCTACAACAGAGCGATGTGCATTGAGAAGAATGCTTTTAATCGATGTGTATGTTATCCGCTATATGCCATATGGATCAAAAATATTGACATATAAAATGGAACAAAAACGCAACAGGATCGCTGAGAGATGCGTGCTTCTGATTGCATTGAGAAGCAGGAATATGTGAAGTAGACAACACACGCAACTTTCAACATCGCGTTTTTTTGACTTAAGAACAGTCCGCGTGGGTGGGACACGTCGCCAAAAGGAATCATGGCCGGGCCGGTGGTCAAAACCACAGACGGAGTGGCAGCTAAATGAGACAATGCGCCCACGAGGAAGCACACCGCTGGTCTCCTTATTGCAGCAACTCAATGAGTTGTTGCTTCGCAAGAGTGAGGAGGATGGCGACGGCTTGGGGAGGCCTCCGTCCAGCTGTGGATAGACCACGGCTCATGGTGGACAGGACAAGTGCGGTTGTGATGGTGTTGTTGATGGTGTGGGTGGAGGCTCATGAATGAAAGATACTCATTTTAGAGGGGCATTCTCCTCTGTCCAAAAGCTGGTGGGGGGGGGGGGCAGCCGTTTCGCTTGGCCCCCATGTTCAATCGATGACTGGATAATATTTTAAAATAAATCCCCAATAAAGCCCCCGATAGCCCATAGAGGGGTGGACGGACCCCTTCTCCAAGTTTCCCTCACTTGTCTCGCCTGGCTGCGACATCATCAACCCTGCACGCTCCCCCTATCGGCCTATCCCATCCGATTTTGGAAGCTAAAGGGCTTCAGCCTGGTTAGTTGTTGGAAGGGGAGGGGGGGGATGTAGGAGCAAGTATTATCTGCACCAACATGCAAATGGGGAACAGCTTGGAGTAGGAACTGTGAATTGTAAACGTTGGGGAAGAGTCGGCCCTTACAGGTATTGCGCGTTTACATGCAAATAACTGCGGAGCGCTGAGCGGAGCAGTCCGCCCAGCCCCCTCCCTCCTCCCCCCCTTTCACCCCGCAGCTCTGGAAATCCCCACCGAGGAGGGCTGGTGGGGGGTTGGGGTGAGAGACCCTGAGAACGCCGTGTTCCCGGTTGCTCTGAGAGCCACGCCCGGCTTGGAAACTCCGCACGCGACCCGTTGTATAAAACCCCCGACACTCCCCCAGCAGACCTCACAGAGTTCAGAACTCTCAAACACCACGGAGTTTCAGGCATCTCAGACCTCAGCTCGGTGCACAATGTCCACCTCGACAATGACCTCGGCGTGGCCGTTTGGCCGCGACCCCGCGTGCCAGTGGGGCGCGTCGCACCTCGGCGGAGATGTCAAGACCTCCTTCGGGGAGATGGAGCAAGTGGACTCGGGGATCTGCTCGCTGAGCGACGAGGACATGGCGAGGATGAGGAACCTGAGTCTGCACTGCGGGGAGGTGGAGAGATGCGAATACGGGGAGATGAGTTTGCCCGAAGACACGGACGAGGACGGAGACAAGTGAGGACGCGCACGCGGACACACGGACAACGCACGCGGACACGTCGCACACTGACAGCATTCACGGAGACAGGGTGGTGGGGTGGGGGGCACAGAGGGCACGGAGTGGGTGCACAGGAGACAGAGCAACATTGCCCCGTGGCTTACATGTGGAACTAGTGATTATTCGCGAGCGACTGTTAATGTCAGACGAGGCACATGAGGGGACGGTTTGGCCAACCACGTGAGCATCCGATTTACGCGGTTGGCTACGTGCGGTGCGAAAGAAGTTCAAACATGCATACAGTACTCACGCCCGGTTGCCTTTGCTGAGTTGATCTAGGGCAGGTTCAGAGTTATAACCATTCACACACGTTCATCAACACTACACAGCAATGCTGCCGAGCACTGTTTTGTAACACATCAAATACCGTACACACCCGTACACATACGTTCAGAAGACACACACACACTATGCATTCAGAAGACACTGCTGTGGATGCCGAGGTTGCTATACCCTGGGCTCGCAAGGAGAACGCAGTGCAGAACATAGGTCGCGGGACTCGACCTGTTCCGTCTGTATGTGGGTAGGGTGTTGATTTTGATTTTAAAAAATCTCGATAGATTGGGAAACCAAGCGACGTTTTGAGCCTGGACATTGCTTTCATGGGCACCCACAATTCATACAAACGTGTTACCGGCTGCGAACGGGGCTACGTGGGACGCGTCAGCGGGCAGGGCAAGTCCGTTGTACTGTGCTTCGATGCTCCCACATCGATACTCCCCCGACTTTTGCCAACACGCACTGACCAGCGCAGTGAAGTTTGGCCAAACAACCCCCCGAACGACCGACGCACGTAAAGGGTCACAGACGATTTGTACAACAAAAAAATTCCCACCCGTGACAAATTCTGGAATGAATCCTTCTTCGTCGTGTCGAGACGTGACCGCGTCACGGCGGATTTACCCAGCCTGAGCTGTTCCACTCGCAAGTCAAGCGACCGATCATATCGGCGTGTATTACAACATCGTCACCACTATCGTCATCGTCAGCTATGGTCAACCTACTTCTGGATGAAGGCCTCTCCCCCTCCCCGCCCCAAGCCCGGGATGACGCAAGCGAGTGGAATTACCGGACTGGGGCAATTACCCCGGCGGTCGGGCAAATAACGCTGGTGGAAACCACTTCGAGCTATGAATAGAAAAGCCGTAGTTAGCACAAGCGACCTTTGTCAGTCGATGTCGTTTTATGAGACCTGCCCACATCCAATGGGCAGGTTCCATACAACACCTGGTAAAGTAGGTCTGTGTCATACCAACTTTACCAGGTGCCATAACCCTCTTCCTCCAGGCGTCACCAAGAGCCGCCTTCGCAGTTTACTGACAGTAATTGCATACTGTATGCTGAAGCACGGCATTGACCCCAGAGTGACTGTGTGTTCCCACAGCCTCCTGCACCTCGCCATCATCCACGAAGCCAGACACGTGGCTCACGAACTGCTCAGGAGAGACCTGCAGCGCCGCCTCCTCAACGCCACCAACCACCTCATGCAGGTGAGCCTCCCGGGGCCTCTCCACCCTCTCACCAACAACCACTCGGTGGCTATGAGCCGACGATACAAAGATGCCCCGTATAGCCCTTAGCAGACTGTTGGGGAAAGTGCTGTTAGCGAGCACCTATGAAGGCCGGCAAGGCATATGCCAGGGTAGGTAGTCAGCACCACGCCCGGCCGCCTTTGTCTCCAGTGGCAATTTTACAAACCACACCAGGTACTCATTTGAGACTGAGTCGACCTCGAGGAGGCCAAGGACCGGTTCAGATAATCGTCACTGGTGTTGGCCGTGAGTGAAAATCGAACCTGGGTCGCCGGGTTCGTAGTGCAGTGTGCTAATGCACTACTGCTTCCTATGAGCCCACACTTACGTGGGATGTGGGTTCGATAGGCGTAGGACACCTGTGATCTAGCACTTTAAAAGTACAAGGTGAAGACATATGTGAAACTATAAAACCTCGCTGGCCTGCGAGGTGCCCAGCAGCTGGTAGTAGAGCTCGATGGGTTTTCTCCGGTATTTTCCTGCAAGAAGCCAAACACTGCTTCGTTAAAACAACCCAGTGCATCAGGGCCATCCTGAAACTCGGCTAGGTTTTCCTGAATACATTTAGGCCATTATTATTATACACAGCATCGTAACCTAACCCTCCCTACCCCCTTCCCTATTCCTTCTCCTGCAGACTCCACTGCACCTGGCCATCGTCACGAACCAGGAGGAGCTGGCAGCGGCCCTGGCGACGGCCGGTGCGGATATCGAGGCGCAGGACCTGGCGGGGAACTCTCCGCTGCACCTGGCGTGCACCCTGGGCGCCCACGGATGCCTGCGGGTGGTCACGTCGGCACAGAATCCACGGGTCCTCACCCGTGCCCTCTGCACCCCCAACTATGAAGGTGTGGTGCCCACACTTACAGCGGGTTATGTTTGAAGGGGGTCCGGGGCTTCTGTATTCAGTCCTGTGGGCGAATGGAGTCGGCGCGGGGGTGATTTACGAATTGTAAACCTGAGTCAAAGTTCAGCCAAAACTATTTTAGTTTGCCACATATAATACTTAGAAGGGTTGAGCCTGAATGGGTGACCACCAGGGCTGGCCAGGCATTGTAGGGGTGAGGCAGCGAGGTGTCTCCTTCTCATACACAAAAATTGATTTATCTGGCTTCTTCGGTTTCCGCTTCATAAATGGAATTTAGCAAACAGCTGAGTAGGGCTTTCCCAGGTAAGAAACCGGCATTAATCAATGCTTGCCGTCTTGTCTCATCACAGGGCTCACGTGTCTCCACACCGCCGTGTTGAGGAGAGACAAAGAAATGGTTGAATACCTGCTGAGAATCGGCGCCAACGCAAACGACGAGGTGAGCTACTAATCTGCACGAACCTCCTTTCCCATTTTTCCTGTACACACGAGCAAGCGCACCAACAGCAGAGGCCCACTGGGTTTCCAGTCTTCGTTCCTGACCCCCGCCCCGACTCCGTTGCCCACAGGATCCCAGGAGCGGCCGCACGGTGTTACATGCTGCCGTGGAGATGCAAGACGAGGGGATCTGCGAGACCCTGGTGTGGCACAAAGCCAACCCGAACGCGGCCGCCTGGGACGGGTGCACTCCGCTCCACGTGGCTGCCGGCCTGGGCCACGGGAAACTGGCCGCGCTTCTCTCTCGCCTCGGGGCCAACCAGAAGGCCCGCAACCTGGAGGGGGAAACGCCGCTCGACCTGGCGCGCCACAACCCTTCGGTGAGGCCCTGCGCTGCCACGGCCCCCATGGGTCGTCACTAACGTCCGTTCCATGAGCATGGTTGCCTCGAATGTGCGCAACTGAAATGGGTATCACAACCGATTCGATAAAAATATTTAAAAGTGAAAATGTGTGTTAACGGCTCATTAAATTTGGATGCACAAAAACGGTTAATTTTACTCCAAGCACTGGTGTTAGTGCACACATGGCAACTAGCTGGGCGCTCATGCACATCCTACCTGAAATTGTTACTTTTACTATTTTACACCCAGCTCAGACACATGCATGCCTCACCTCTAACACCCTAACCACACTCCCAGATATCAGCTCCACGCCAACACATAGCAGCCGTCACCTGTTTGCATCAGGTGCACAAATGTTTTCAGAAGGATAACTGCCGAAAGGTCGGCTGAAGCATTGTGGTTTTAGAGAAAATTCCTTGGATAAAAATATGGGGGTACTGCTGCCTGTCATGTCACCCTATGTTGACATGTTAGCATCGAGACGCTATAGGAATTCAAACGGTATCGTGCTATTAGCACCTCACACTCATCTCCGCTGCAATGCTTTCTCCTCCCAGGTGCTGACGATGCTGCAATTTGATGACATTCGGATCGATGGGGAGCTGCTCCACTGACGGGAGCCAAATTACCAACCCATGCCAGCCCCCCTCCTGAACACTCGAGCCCTGCGCTCAATGGGCTGTATTCGGCAGCGTCAACACTGCCGAAACAGGACAGTGACTTCATGGTGCTACCGATATAACGCTCACGAACTGTGATCAGAAATAAATATACACTACAACACAATGCCTGTATATGTAAAGTTGATATTTTTTATACTATTGTGTGTGTTCATGACTGCAATGCAATTCGAATGTATTGTAACATATTGTATATATATATTTTTTGATGTTATAAATAAACATATATTTTTAACAATTCAATTTCAAAGTCATAAGTTGGAAAGTGCAAGCTAGTCCCACACAAAGGTCAAAGCCCATCAGGCAAGAACCTGCCTTCATTTACAGCCCACGCAGGCTATCACAAAAAAAACCCCAGGTAGGGTAGAGCGTACAAACAGCTGTGTCACGCATGCACCCACAGCTGGGAATTTCCAGAGGGGAAATACGATATGCAAATTGACTCAACTTGAGGCGCCAAGGGGAACACAGGAACAAGGAAACGACTGCTGCAGTGTCGAAACCACTTTATTGTCAAGTGACACGCACCGTACACCACTATCAATGGATACCTGACTTGCCCACCACCGGCCCGCGCCTTTTGGGACAATCGACAACCGGCGAAGGAGGGCGACAGTCCCTGTAAGAGACCTGCATGGAATTTCCCGGATGCCCTGTTGACATGAAGCTCAATGGCGCAGATCACAAAGGATGCCTGCGTGGGCCTAAACAATCGTTTTTCTTTTGTAAATTCCCAACAGTACGGTAATTATTGTAAAAAAAAACCAGCGCTGACGGTAAAACTAATCTTTCTCCGCAATGGCGACAAGATGAGTATCAATCTCCACCTCCGAGAGGACCCTGAAAAAACAAAATCCATGTGAGCATAGACAGATGGCGTAGACGGGACTCTAGGATGTCAGAATATCAGAATCATATTAATTTACACATGAGGAATCCGATGAGCTATAAAGTTTTTTGTTCAAAGATATCCATTAAAATGTCCCACAACTGTCCCCATAAACTATAGCCACAGCGTACACTCGCTATCCTGGGCTAATGCAGGGGTGGGGTGCCTCGGTATATTTGTTTCTTAACAAAACCCCGCTATTTCCACCAAGACCAATTTAACATATTTCCAGTTTGCAATATACTTTGTATGGGCTTTTTAATATTGTAAACATTTTAAAAAAGTACAAGCAGAAAAAACCCCCAGCAAAAATCACAAACCAATAGTGGAATGCGCAATCCAATGCTACAGTAGTAAACTGGGACTGCCTGGCACGCATGACGTTATTTTGGATGAGAAGCCTGTGGAGCGGGGGACGGGGGCAGCAGTGGTTGAGTGTGGGCAGCAGCTCAAGGTTTGGGCCGCTCATATAAATTTCCCGTGCGGCCACCGACGTGGGCTGCGGTTCCCTGTGCTCGCCGCTGGACGTAGGAAGGGCTGTGAGTTGATTTAAAAAAATGTGTCACGGATTCCAATATCGATTACAAGTCAAGGATTTTATGTTCTGTTAAATGTGTTGCCTCCAAGTCTACGTCTGCAACTCAGTTGCACTCACGACAATATTAATGAATCCAACCGATTGCTGTGCATGAACGTTTAAACTGCACATTGCTTTAAAATGTGATTTTCCATCGGGCAACCCATCACATACAAAATGTATACGAATAACCGTACAGCCCTTTGCCAGTGCAATATTGGATGAAGACTTCACCACATCATGCCAGTTATCGGGCTCACAGTTGTTAAACCGGTAATCTACTTAATGCATACTATTGTTGATGATGCTAAAAACTGAGATTAACTCCCCTAATCGCGATCCAGGGATGCGGAGGAGGGCATAGCTGTATGCGTAGCACTATAGGTCTGGGATTTTTCATCATCATCCTGTTTACTCATTTTACACTTGAACCTTATTTTATAAAAGCTTGGCACCCGCAACTGCTTGCGTGCAGTTTTCTCGGTATCAGGGTTAATAAACATCCCTATGCATTAACAATGGCATAAAGTAATTGCCAATGAATTAAGGGTATTTTTTGTCGCCAAAAAAAGTCAACATTAACTGGTGTTATAGGCAAGCACCATTCATAAAATGTCATGGAAATGTTCAGTAGAGTATAGCTACATTATTCTAGAACATGAACCATTGTTACATTTTTTCATATCCTTTTTTTGGTATTTGACACTGGTAACGGATGTGGACTTCCTGCGAGGTCAGCTTTTCCCCGGGCGACGCTCAGCCTCACCTGAACTTGGGATTGTCCACCGTGACGATGCCCACCTCGATCTCGGAGGGCTTAAAGTCGGCCGACACAATGGTGGAGAGGCATGTGATCGCCGTCTGTGAACAACACGACACCACACGTGGTCACCAGTGGTACGGTCCGTAACCGGGCCGATCAATGCCCGGAAGCTCGGTGGCACGAGGAGCTTCCTCTGTATGGGCCAGCTGCCGGCAATTGTAAGTGGCATACATAACAGAGTCATGACGAAGCACAAGGGCCTGGTTGATGCAGATCTCTGACATTACATATCTAATCACTTTGCTCACAAACTTGTCAATGGCACACATGCCTCACAAGTGAATCATGACTAGGCAAGCAATGTGGAATCTGAGTCATGTTAACTTAAACCAAGACTTGGATGAGGAGTGTCGGTTATAATGTTGGGCACGAAGGCAAAGCAGCACTTGGAAAGCACCTCCACAGTCTGCTCGAAACTCCACTCCGGCTTCTTCTTGAGCTTCTTCTCCAGGAAGCTGTTAGCCTCTGTTTGTTTCACACCCGCACTCGTCGCTTTGTAGCCACAGAAGTACCCGGCCGGGTCGCACTTGTAAAGCTGGGGGCCCAGTTCCTCGTCAATGCCAATCAGCATCATGCCTAGCAGGACGATCATCGGGGCCAGGTGGAATCGGGGCACACAGGGCGGGAGGGAAACGGCAGTGCCGACAGATGTCACCAGCGAAGTGAAGGAATCATCACTGCGAATTATTTAATTACAGCATGCGCTTAGGACACAGGGAAGATGTGCTAAAAAATAAACATCAATTGAAAAAGTATTACATGACAAAGTACATCTAAATTATTGGAGTCTTTACAGAAGTTATAAAAGCAGTGATTTATGTTATTCAGGCAAATGCAAAGAGATGATAGGAGGCTGCTCCCAAAACTGGATAAACCGAATGGATCCAGAACTATAACTGAAAAAAACTCATGCTTGGTGTGAAACAGAGGCGTAGTATCACCCAAAGTATATAAAGTGAACATTGTTGCTCGGTTTTGTCAAGAAATGTTACTTGTGTAATCCAGTTGCAGTGTTTGGTGATTTCACAGTGTTGCAATAAAACAGGTGGAGAGTTGTGACTGGCCTCAGATTTCTTAATTGCCAGTCCTCTTGACCGACCTCATCGGTTAAACATTTCAAATAAATGTATTAACTTAACAGAGATTAACAAAACAGCGCTGTCAGTTATCATTGTCCACTTCACTGGGCTTGTCATAGTTTCAGTAGGTACCGTTTGTATCAGATACATGGAGATAGTGTGTGGGCAGTGCATACTTGGCAGCCCTACCAGTTTCAGCAATAGGCACTTATTTTAACCCATTTTACCACAAAGTTCATCATGCTACTTGATAACATTCGTGAAAATCAGTTCAACACAGTATCAATGAGATGAAAAGGTCAGTCTGGTTGACAGACTCCTCAACATGGGGAGAGGAATCCATGATCGAAGTCCAGGGGTACAACAGTAACTATGATAGTAACAACATCAGCGTGATGAGGTGACCGACGGAGTGAATCAGTGTGGATGGGGGTAGGGGACTTACAGCAGCCCAACGGCCTCATCTCAGCGTTCTGCGTGTACACCTGCGAGATGTCCGCCATGCGCTTGCACAACATGTCCACGGGGATTTCGTAACCGTACTTGTACTTCCAGTTGGCCGCCTCATACCGTGCACGCTGCACCTGTGAGCGCCCGTCCGCTGGCACCACCAAGAGGGGAAAAAACAGAGTACATCAACGAGAACCACTGAGAACTTGTTAAGCAGGGTGTGGTGGCAACTGCCTACAATCTAGCATGCTATGGTGGATGAGCTGATCCGTAGCACTTTTGAAACTCTCAAACCTCCTGGGCTTGCTTTGTGGCCAGTAATTCGCATGCAAATCAGGATCATACCTCGTGACATGTTTCTGTTCAGTCCAGTTAGTGATCGGCTCGTGTGAGTTTATGACATGTACTCCAGTTCTCTGACGTATAAAGCACGAGCTGCCAAACAGGGTAAGTGAAGGTGTGCGTGGATACCCGTCATGCCGGTCATCATGCAGCCAATCCCGTTTGTGATTTTGTAGAGCTGCGTCACCGTGCTGGAATCGAGCAGCTTGTCCTGAGAAATGAAAATAAAACCACATGACTTAGTCTCACCAGGATTACATCCCCCACTGAACTTACATACCCAACGCGATTCACGAGCGGGAAATGTAACTTAATGCGCTACAGCCACTGGCAGTTCCACTTTTGACAGGTGTAAAAATGATCCTCTGTGTATCAGTTGTTAAAATTTCAGCAGTAAAAGCAAGGTGAATAAAAAGTCCCACATCAATGCCACTCCACCCATGCCCAGATTTTAACACCCAGACCCTGAGTGGGTGGAGGGGGGGGTGAGTGGGACGCACGGGCACTTTCTTCTGTGTGACCATCACTGCGCAGTCCTTGCCCCGCAGCCCCACCGACGTGAGGCCACCCTGGTTGATGGCCTTGAAAGCATACTCTGCGAAAACAGCAATCATGCATGGCATCAGTCCACATGACCTTACTAATCCCAATATCATGCCCATCATATTATGGGTATTGCACGTTAACAATCCAGTGTTTCTTGACTTTGTCGATTAAGCCATCACTGCTGCCTTTCTCTGTTGAATCGATGTCTTCTTTCATCTACACTTTCTGGATTCATCTTAATGAAATCTAAATTACGGAATGTGATGTACTGAATAAAATCTACTCTGACAGTAATTAATTACAAACTTCTAACTAATGAATTACAATTCTAAATCACCTTCATAATAGTGTTATAAGAGCTGTTTGAGTTACCTTTCTATCAGGAAGAAAGTAAAATAAATGTTTCCTACAAAAATAGGTTTTTCCAAACTTTACATTTTTCCTCACCTGTGAGAGTGAATAAAAAATATAAACACGTGCTTCTCGACTTATGTTTGTTACAAATCTGCAATTGTTATAGGAATAATTTAATTACTATAAGTATCGACTTAATGGATTCTGTATTGATGTGAAAAAATTTTACTATTTATAAACCGAAAATGTGAGCAGGTCGCTTTTACCAAAATAAGTTTGCACTCAGTTACAATAACTTACTGGATTCTGAATTGATGTGAATTTAAAAAAAGTTACTATTTATTATTGATCGGAAGGGGAGAGGTCTATGTTCACAAATTTCCACTATAAGTGCGAGCAAAGGTCATCAAATTGATTCTGCTTCTTTATTTCAATTTCTATTTGATGTCCCAATTTTTTTTATTGTCAAACACAAATGAAAGGAATAGATTAATTAATTATTATTTTGTGATGGTGTGCAAAACGAAAAGATGAAATACAAAAACAGGGGCGCACTTGGCTTTTATTAAAAGTGGCACTGGTATATTTTTTGGAAAAAAAATATTATTATTGTAACAAACTAATAAATAATTACAAACTAATTAGTTAGTTACAATTTGAATTGTCTATCATGAAAAAAAAATAACATTGCTTGAAAATCCAAGTAGCCTACCCAGCGTTACACACAGCGTATATATTGTCAGGCATTAGGCACAGATCACCAAAACTATATGTATACACTGACAGGGATCTCTGAGCACACAAAGTATAAAATAACATGTTGGTTCATCATTCTATGGGCTTCCTGTCTGTACAATGCCCTTTTGTCAATCTACTGCAAGATGGGTAACTCCCCCACGTGGTTTTCGTAAAAAAATTAAGACTGTGAGAAATACACCGAGTGGTGAAGTGGTGGTGCAATGGTTAGTACACCGCTCTACCAACCCAGCAAGACCTGATTTCGATTCCCAGCTATGGCGAACAACCTTGATGAGTGAAATATGAGCGTGACATGTGAAACAGTCCTCGGCATCCCTGCACTCACTGACCAGCGTGGTCAAGTGAGGACAAACCATCACTAAAGGAAATACACTGGGGAGGAATTGTCAATCTACTGTTGGCTTTCATCCAAGTGGACTGACAAAGGAGAGCTTTAATTTAGCATTAAGTGTACAACTACGATGCAATTGAGAGAAGGGACACGCTGTTTATTGACAGATCATAATCAAATACTAGCCCAATACTAACACTAACTAGCTCATCAGCCCCTCTATCCCTAAGCCTACACTTGAACCCTGCACCAACACCTAACCCACAGTTTTCAGGCGCTGCCAGCAACCCTGTCATGTTTTGCTCTTTCTTTAGTGTTCACAGCGCCACCTACAGCACATCACACGGGTCAAAATGTCCATGCAGTTCCTGAAATCGGACAGCAGACGACCAGACTGGAACAGAAAACATGAAAAGCCAAGCTCTTCTGCTAGTCTACTTTGATCTGACGATATCAGGCGAATTTTTGACGATTTGGTCATAGGCCATCACAGAGTCGCTTTTATTGGTCACGTAGAAAAGTTACAATTAAACGTTGTCACCGCATGTGATTCCAGTTAATGCTCTTGCACATCACAATCAACGGGCTCCACACCGACAAGAGCGGGACCTGTCAGACCAGCGGCTGGTTACATTTAACAAACTAGCCAATTGTATTTCCCTAAACTTATACAATATTCGAGTGAAAAGTGGAAGCCTTCAGAACATTACTACGTAACAATGGATGTATCTGCACTGCCCTCTGCTGTCCAACACGAAGCACATAAATCGAATGTGCACGGTCACCCAACCAAGCACTGTCCAGTCTAAATCCCGCGAAACTTTAAAGATCGGGCGTTACGTTAATACCAGGAGCGGATTGAGCGACCACCTCCTGTAAACGCCGGCATTGACGGGGTGCTGGCTGCTGGGTCAGCCAAAGGCCGCTCAAGGCCCCCCCGTGACTCGGCTGAATTTGCAGGGCCCGGCCTGGGCTCTCCACCGCCCCCCACCGCGCCCGCCTCAATACAAATCCGCGGGCCACACGCGCCCATACAACTACTCACACCGCGGGTAATTCTACTGAAAGCATCGTCATTTCCTCTTAATTCCCTTCACTACTCTACACTCGAATAGTCTAAGTGTTTACACGCGGGGTGAATGAAGCAGTTTACAACCGAGCCTATCCCGTTAGGCCGCAACCGGTGTGACCGTTCCCGCTGTCCAGCGAAACTCGGCTCGGGATCTCCTCGCTCCCCGTCCGGCCTGCGTTGAGGGGGGGAGGAGGACACGCACCGACTTGGTAGAGGCGGCCCTCGGGCGAGAAGATGGTGATGTGGCGGTCAAAGCCCGCGCTCGACCCGCGGGACATCGCGGACTCTCGCTTCGGCCTGGAAGGAGAGCAGTGTTCTTGGCCCTCGCGCGATTGGCCCCTGCCCAACCACGTGCCCCGCTGAGTGGGCCAATCGCAAGCGCGCGTTTTTGATACGTGACCGCGGCCATATTGAGTAGGGAGGTGGATGGTTACTTCCCTTGGCAATATGGCCGCCAAGCTGCCATCCTCAATGTTAAATGTGGAGTCCAAGTCAATTTTGGGAACTGTTCTGACGTTTGGCCTCTTTTCCTGGGACGCAACATTTTACGAACACTGTATAGAAAAATCTCCATTCACAAAAAGCGTTGTTATCAACATGTCTGATTTTTTGTAATTTTGAAAATATTTCCAAAAAATTGAATTCCGTGCCATCGGCTAGCTTCATGTTCCCAGGAAAAAAAAGTATTTGTCAAAACGTTTTGTTATTTGCGCTTGTGCACCACTGCCAACGCAGTATCACAAATTAACCTGTCCCAAGACGCCGTGTCCATTTGGGACTCCCATAGTGAACTGTGCACCTCCTTGTATGCCGAGAATGACCTGCTGAAGCAGATACGATCACTGTTAGAGATCCCTTGAGATCCATTGAGATCACTTTTACTGTCCACACACGTGGGGCGCAGATTCCCCACATGCTCTGCTACAGGGGACGCGTGTGTTGCACGGCATAGAGACAAAAGTTATTTTTAATATTCTATAATATTCAGTTAACCTGAGACCCGGTTTAGTCACGGGTTGCTGAAACCCAAATGCGAAACCAGGATCTCACCGGCGCAGGCTTAAGTGTTGTCCACTCATCCCACTGGCCACCTCCAAACACGTCCGATTCTTAAACCCATACCTTAGTCATGTTAACTGCAACCGAGCCATTGAGCTGTATGGCCTTTCCTGATATGGATAAGAGTATTAACATAAAAATAACTTCAGTAACTCAGGGCTAGGGTTGAGAAGTTGAGATCCCTACAGCTTTTGTTAGCCGAGGTCTTGGGAACCTGGTTTAGCCATCTGCCGCCAGACTGACAACAGCATCGCGCACTCACTTCTCAATTCACTGTAAACTTTATTCATGGTTGTTCGCTGCCGCACTCTCACAGAGCCACACACTTGTGCTCGGAGGCGATTGCTCACAAGAAAACAATAATGCTCATGACATCGACCCACCTGAGGTAAAAAAAAAAACATAACAAGGATCACGCTAACCATTGGGCTTTTTAACGAGCGGCTTAAGTGCACCTCAACCCAACACAATCACCACTTCAAGCACCGGAGAGTTCTGAACATCACGGCCACCCAGCCGCTGGTGCTTGTGTTGCGTGTAAACAGCGTGGTCGAACATTTTAACCAACACGTTCAGCTTAATGATGCAGGCCGCAAAAAAAAGCCATTCAGGCTTCACACACTTTTGTAACTTAAAACTACTGTCGCAAAGTACATGCTGTTCCAAAACACAAAGACAGAAACATAATTATCTAGAATCTACAATCATCATCACAACTGACATCAACAAAAATACATCGGTGGAAGAGTATGTTTTGATTCAAACACTTAGTTCCAGTCCAGTTCTCCCATTTATATTTTCTTTCGACCAAAATTACTCATGCAAATATTAACATCCACAGTACACAAACATTTACTTCAATCTCAGCGCAGAGTTATGAAAACGCCTGTATCGGTTAACTCCACAGTTATTTGATCAAGTTTCGGTTTGATCTTAGAATTGATTTTTTTCTCATTTGTTTCGTTTTATTGTCTCGTCACATCTCATTTGTATAATTGTTTCTGCTGCCTTCACCAAAACGTTCCCTCGTTAAAGTGTCGTGATAAGTGCCACAACTATTACATTTCAATACATTGTAGATCATCATTTTACATGTGCCAGGTTTGATGTGTGTATTGCCGAGCATAAAAATGTATTTTACAAACCTCATGCTGCACCACGCAGGATGGGTCTGTGAATCCAGTCCAGTTCTACAACAGTCTTTACACAGCTTTGTTATATCCAAAGAGCTTACTATGCATGATCGGTGCGCATTGGTGCACAATAACAAATGTCTGATCCAGCCGCCTCAATCTGTGGATACCTCAAATACCCTGCACATTCCCCTATCTTGGATGGAATCAATAAACGCAGTAAACTCGCTCATGGTCCAGATGCCTCAACTGCACTACGTCAAGAGATGAAACATGGCCACGGGAAAACAGGGGAAGAACTACCAACCCTCAAACTTCGGACAGTAGAAGTCGAGCACAATTATTCAATTCATTGGACCCTTATTACATGAAATGGGAGCTGCCCCCCACCCCCCGAGGCCTAACCATCTAACTTCCAAATCATTCTCATGCACCTGAGGTGTGATGTGTGCCAAAGTAAGCAAGGGATTTCGTGAGGCTTCAGCTACCAAATCTGAACGTCGGCAGCAGTGGATGGATGTGTGGTGACGGAATACTGTACGGTGGAACGACAGTCAAGAAAGCCTGAGTCTCACTCAAGCATTCGAGCTGCCTTGTTCACAAAAAAATACTCATGATCACCTGGCTCGTCACAGCTTCCAGATGCTTGTGACATGTTCTATGATAGGTTTATAACTGTAATTACACCAGCACTCTCACAAGTGTGAGACAGGCCCGCCAAAACAACACAAAGTGAAATTTTTAAATTAAATCAAACAGAAGTGATGAGTCTGGTTAATTGCCATGCTTGCTTGGGTGCTTCTGAGTTGCACTTAAATACATGCAAATTGGTACACCTTATTCAGCTTCAGGTAACGGGACTGCGATTAAAAAGTCTAAGCAGCCACTGCTCAGAAATGTACAATTGTTGGAATGCAATGCTTAAATTCTGATGATGGCCAGGCAACTCGCTGTGGCAAGATTGGCTTCACCAGAACGTCCAAGGTGGCTGCATCAGCTGGTAAGTGTGCATGGACGTGACGTTCACGGGGATGTTGATGAGTGCCGAGGTCAGTCCGTTCTGTAGCAGAGACCTCCGGATCATGTACCTGTGTGGGCAGGCAAGGACACGAAGCGTCGGAAACATGGCCGCTCGCTTCTTTCATATCATACGATATTCCACGACTACAATGGGAATTTAAATACTAACTGACATTGTTTATCATGATCATCCTAATGGACTAATGGCACCTGATGATCATAAACATTTAGTGTATTTAGAAAAATATTGCATGTAGACATTTAAAAAAAATTGCTTTTGATGAATTCAACCTGAATGCGCCTGATTTTGTAAGACCTCAGAAGCTAAGCGGCGTGGTCTGGTTAGTACTTGGATATGAGAGACCGCCAGGGAATACAAGATGTTGTAGACTTGGGTGGTCAGGAGATGACAGAACAGCAATGAATGCTTGAATCCGTGCAGAGCATTTAGCGTTACCCCCTTGTATGCTCCAGGTACTGTGGGTATCTCAAAACATGCCAACTCAACTGTAAAACTGGCCAAGCATTGCTACATAGGAGCTGCCTATACAGCACTTTGGACTCGGAAGGTATTTCCTGGGTAAATAACTCAAATTATTCATCATTGTTTTAAATGGTGACGTCAGGGCCAGTGGCGGAGCATATTTGGCAAGGGCCCTTGTGCAAGCAAGTTTACCTTGGTGGTCTCGTCACAGAGCATAAACCACAACGCCAACTCCGGTCATCCTCGCAGCAGCGTCTTTTGGCCAACCATAGAACAAAGATGGTCACTGCATCGCGTGCTTTCAGATGTGCTTCTGTGGCCGTCTGGAACGCTCTTCCTTCCAATATTAGGAAGTCACTAGAGCTATGCACTTTTAAATCTATATTGAAAACGAATTTCCTTATAACTTATTTTTGTGTTTAGTTTGTTGTCCTTCCCCCGCACCTCCGTACGGTGCGAAATAAGTTCAATATACAATTAAATGGGGCCTCCTATCACCTTCCTCCCTTTTCGTAATCCAGTGCCCAGGCCCTGGTGCAGTTGCACCACCTGCACCCTTGATATCTGCACCACTAGCCTAGCCCCAAAGCCTCATCGATGTGTGGTGCTTTACCCACCCGTCCTTGCCGAGCAGGAAGAGCGCCGGGATCGAGGCATGACGCTCAGTGCCGTCCTGAATCATGTCCACAAACGAGGTGATGTCATCGTAGGCATTGTCAGCGATGATGATGGCTCGCGCGCCGTATCGCTCGACGGTGCGCGTCTTCGACAGGAAAGAGCAGTCCCTGCAGGTGTGGCACAACAGGGACAGTTGCTCTGGCGTTGCCATATGCCTTCGAGAGTGACGAATTCTAATCTACACCATCAAGGTTAGCCTGATCATTCATGACGCCGAATTCTAATCTAGATTCTTATGCTGTGAAACAGCCGAGTGAATCATGAGTGTTACACATTCTGATAACTGTTGAGTGTTGCAGGAAAGCACATCTTGCTACAAACCCATTCCAGCCATGCCTAACAATCAGTGGGGGTGAGCAATATCTGAAACCAGTCTTGGGAAATCCCCCTCATTCATCTCCGACCAGCTTGGTGAATCATACAACAAGCCCCATAACACGGCGTGGCAGGAGGCATTCATCCAGCAGTGGATCGACAAAGGACCGTGCAGATGACCCATTGTGCAGGGGCGCAGCGACGGACGGGGAATGCGAAAGTCACCCTCGCTCGACGAGCGCGATCTGACCCCGCAGCAGCTCCCCGTTAGCGAGGTCGCTGCACGCGTCCGGGGGCTCGCTGGGCACCAGGTTGATGCTGTCGAAGCGAGAGTTCTGCAGTTTGTGGGGGGCAGGGGGATGCAGAGGGGGTGGGGTCACAACATCAGTGCCTGATGACTGCATTATGGCATGTGCGTGAGCACAGCAGCAGCAACAAAACAAGTGGCAAAATCATCAAAATAGCAGAGAACGATTAACAATGTCCTTAATGAACATTGCACAACTATCTAACGAGCAGTGTTCTGCTTAAACTCAACGCATTTGTCAATGACACTGCTCTAAAATGAAAAAGACTGCAATAGGCGACGATAGGGGGCAATGATAACGCAGTCTCACAAAACGTGTCCTGTGTTAGGCTTGTATTGATAGCATGGTGACATGCATGGTTACATTGGCGACAGAACCAGGTACTCACAAAAACACCGCCGAAGTCCTTGGCTGGCCGCACCTGGAACAGGTATCGGATCTCACCTGGGCTCAGCACCTGGAAGTACAGGTGCTCCCCGACCGTGTGCCCTGGGAAAGGGCAGAAAGCACGTGCTCAGCTGGGGCCCAGCTCGGTCGCTCGAGAGATGCCGAGGCCCCAGTTAGACCGACAACAGACAGGGGGATACTAATTCGGTTCCACAAAGACAGAGGGGCCTCAAATCAGATACAGCGTTTAGGGGAGGTAAGACCGCCCAACTCGATCCCTCAAGAGAAATGGGCTAAGTCTCCCAAGGGAAGGGGCCCCGAACTCAGCACCTGAAATAAATTATGGCCTCGAGATGAGGTCCCCTCAAACGGGACTGACCCCCCCAACCCAATTATATTTAAAAATGTGGATGATTCATCATTATCATCAGACGTAATTAATCTACTGCTGGATGAATGCCTCCCCAATCAAGGTGTGTACATTCATACAGCATCAAACATGGACCGCGTTAAGAAACGGAGCCTCCAACATAGACCCATCAGCGATGCATGCACCCTGCGCGATCGCCGAAGGGAAGATTCGACCCCCATCAAGACCCCATCTTGACCGCTGAAGAGGGCCCCCTTCTACGGCCGTCGTGACCGTCAATTGACGCCATCTGGGTGAATCCCCTGGCGACCGGCCCGGGGCCGCGAGTCGAGCCGTTCCACTCTTACTCTTACCGAGGCCTCGCCTGTGCTGCACGCAGAAGAGGAGGAGAGTGAGGAGAGGGAGGCCGAGACGCGACGGGGCCCGATTATTCCGACTCATGGCTCCTTCAGGGCAATTCCGCCTCCTGTCGGTAGAAATCAGCTGTGCGTGACGTCACGAGTGCGTAATACGGTCCCGCCCACAACCTCCGAAGCCCCCCCCTCCCAAAGCTCCCCCCCCTCCCAAAGCCCCCCCCCTCCCAAAGCTCCCCCCTCCCAAAGCCCCCACCCTCCCAAAGCCCCCCCCCTCCCGAAGCCCCCCCTCCCGAAGCCCTCCCTCCCAAAGCCCTCCCTCCCAAAGCCCTCCCTCCCAAAGCCCTCCCCCCCTCCCAAAGCCCCCCCCTCCCAAAGCCCCCCCCTCCTAAAGCCCCCCCCCCTCCCAAAGCCCTCCCTCCCGAAGCCCTCCCCCCCTCCCAAAGCCCCCCCCTCCCAAAGCCCCCTCTCCCAAAGCCCCCCCCCCTCCCAAAGCCCCCCCTCCCAAAGCCCCCCTCCCAAAGTCCTCCCTCCCAAAGCCCTCACCCCCTCCGAAAGCCCCTCCCCCCCCATTCCACAACGTTGGTTGCCCGCAGTGTTTATGGTTTCGTGCGCGATCTTCTTTCTCTCCATCCCGTCACCTGCACGGTGCGTGTGGCGCGTGTCTGGTCACAAAGGCAATTTTCTACGCGGAGGAGTTTCTCGTAATTTTTTCCAATTAGTTTATAGGATTTCACAGCAAGAGCAAAGGTTTGTGAACACATTCCCAATTTGGGCAGCTTCAGATGGCAGTGCGTGTCATGAGTCTGGGTGATGTGGTTGCGAATATTGAGGGGCCGTCCATAAATGACGTCACGCACCTAGGGGGGGAGGGGGGTCAGACATTTGTGACGATGTGTGACGAGGGGGGGGGGAGAAAAGTGACGTCACATCAAAATGCGCAACTTTAAATAAATATAGACAACACGTTTTAATTATTTAAATAAACTAACAAAAACAATTTCTCCTATAACATCAGAGTGCAGCGGGTACATTAAATACGCACTACAATGACAATACAGTAGTTTAAAGCGATTTGATGCATGTTTTATTTTTTGGGGGGGGGGCAGAGCTTTGTGACGTCATATTTGAGCGGGGGGGGGGGTCTGACTTTTTGTGACGCCG
Organism: Lampetra planeri; assembly: GCF_965212315.1. Taxonomy (NCBI): domain Eukaryota; kingdom Metazoa; phylum Chordata; class Hyperoartia; order Petromyzontiformes; family Petromyzontidae; genus Lampetra; species Lampetra planeri. The sequence continues at coordinate 6,277,315 of NC_136131.1, forward strand.
TGTGACGATGGGGGGGGGGTCAAAAATCGTCCAAAATCGCGTGACGTCATTTATGAACGGCCCCCAAGAGGACAATCACGGCTTAAATAGAGCGATGATGAGATCAGTTCGTGGGCAGCGGCATTGGGCCGTGAGGGATGGGGAGGCCTTCATCCAGCAGTGGGTAGACAATTACTGATCACGACGGTGACGTTAAAGACACCAACAGTTTGACAGAGTTGGCAACGGGGGTGGGAGGATCCACGTGGCAGCCACAGACCCCATGGGCCAATCAGAGGCGGCGTAGCGGCTACACCCCCCCCCCCCCACTGTGCGGGGACTCGGCCGCTCTTTGTCTAAGTACTCAGCGCTCGTGATACCGACTACCGCTACGCACTCCCAGAGCACTTGTGTGCCCGCGCTCTCTCATAGCATCATACCGCAGCACACGCCGGGCAGCGTCTGGTGTGCGCGGCGTTATAGCAGTGAAGCCTACAGCCGCTTCCAAAGGACGACCACTGCGGAGTGCTGTGACGTCCACGTTGTGCGCAGACGCACCGTAACGCGTTTGAGCGCAGTGTCTTAAGAACTTTAACACGTTGCCTTGCTTGGCAGAGTAGTGTTGTTGTTTTGTTTCTAAGCTTCTCGCTGAGTCAACATCATCGCTGTGGTCAATGTTTGACATCTCGGCTTAAGCGCGGCCACTCACGAGCAGCCAGCCGGGGGCGCGTGGGGGCTCTCTGCTGCACACTCCACATTCCTCGGCCCAGCGCCAAGCATCGTTCGCAGTCACGGGGTTTGAAATCATCTTGGAGTAAAGTTAGTTGGACGTTTAAATATCCAGTGCTTTAGACTACAGGAAATATCGGCGTAAAAATCCCGGGGTGTTAAGTCTCTTAAGGTTAAAGTCCAGCCTGAGCAGTCGATTTATCGCTTAGCGGCAGCGACCGCAGTGCCAATGTCTTGGAGGGACCTCGCCATGCAGGCCTCCTGGGTCGTGGGCCAGGCTGGCCGGGCCCATGGGGCCCGTGCGGTCCATGGAGCGGCGGCTGTGCGTGGGGCCCACGGGAGGGCGCATGGAGGGAGTACCCTCGATCTCAGCGGCGTCTTCCCCCCGATCACAGCCGCCTTCGACTCCCAGGCGAAGCTGGACCTCGGCCGCCTCGGCGAGAATCTGGACAAGTGGCTGCAGAAGCCCTTCCGAGGTGCGCCATCTGGGTTCAACCTGAGGGTCGGGTGGGGTCGGGTCGTTTGGCTCGTTCCAGCGGTAACACGGGCGACAGATTGGGTGGGCTCGCCACGGTGGGGTACAATGTGGGTGTAAGAACGTGCGGTCCTTCTCACCCCGGCCTGTGGTGTGGAAAATGTCGGTTATTTAGTCTGGGTGATTTGCCCTTCTTGAAATGCCATTTGGGGCCATCCATTTAGTACGTACGCATGGAGGGGGGAGGGGGGTTAACCCAAATGCGTACGCTTGCGTATGGGGGGGTCTACTGACAATGTACGTACGTATAGGAAACGGGGGGGGGGGGTGAAGCCTCGATAATGATGCATCTGGACTATCTGCGCGTCAGGCGTACGTACGCAGGTGGGGGGGGGGTGTAAAAAGTACGCGTGCGTACAGGGAGGGGTGGAGGGGTCACGTTTTGACATATTTTTGCGTACTTACTAAATAGATGGCCCCTTACGGGTACTTCTGACGATTCCAAAAAATCGATTGATTTGTCTTATTAATGTGGGGAATATAGTGCCCCTAGTGGCTGCATGGCTTTCGTGAAGCAATCGCAACTGCAGTGGACGTGCCTCATCGTCCTTTTGTCAGTACCGTGCTGAAGATTTCGACACGCGGTCACGAGTGCACTTCCCTGCACACAAACCTGCCCGCTCATCTACACACTTCGCATGTACGCTCACCAGTCCTCTCACCTGCTCGTTCACCTGCCCGCTCACCTGCCCGCAGGGTTGGTGGTTCACGGCTCTAACGGTGAGCCGGTGTTGCTGCGTCACGAGGAGCGGACGCGCGTGCTCGCCGCGGTGCGCGCGCGCGTACCCAGGGACCGCCTCATCCTCGCGGGCTCCGGATGCGAGGGTAACTGAGATCCCACCCCCTTCCCGGAGTGGTTTTTAACCTCACCCCACCGGGTAAACCAGGGACCCCTCAATCCTAAAGTGGCCCTCCTCCTGGGGACCTCACACAAGCGGAGTTCTGTACCACAGTTGCGGTCACTCATACTGTAGAGACCCCAGCAAAAATTAACTGAAATAGCAGGCCTCCCGTTTTGTTTTGTTATGCTTGTTTACACAGGAAACCTCCAATGAATCCCAAGACTCATTTTCAGGAGGGTACTGCCAAGTGTTTTTGTTGTAGGGGGCGATGTTTGCAATGTAGATTCCAATCGAATAATTTTCAGTGTCATTTTTTTTTATTTGACAAATTTGGACCATGACGCCGCACACGATACTCTTGCGATTGACTCCCCGAGATATTTAACGTCCACTCTGAAGCAGACGGTGCACATATTCAGGGGTAATACACCCAGCGCAAAATTAACCAGGGCGGCCGCTCTACTTTAACCGTGATACTCTGCAACAAGCGGAAAATGCGCCACCCTCGAGGCCATTCCGGGAGAGACTTAAGGACCCTCGTGCACGAACTCCACACGAGCAGCAGAGCTCCCTGCTACCCAGCGCCGCCACACGAGGGCGCTCGTGTAACACTGTGGTTCTACGTGGCGAGGGAACATGACCATACTCTTTGGTTCTTTCGGTAAAGTCACGTAGGTATAAAAGAAAATATTATTTAATTTTAATAGAATTTTATTTTATATAAAAATATTATTTAAAAATATCATTTTATAAAAACATTATTTAAAAATATGATTTTATATAAAATATTATTTTATATAAAATAATATTTATTTTACCTACGTGACTTTACCGAAAGAACCAAAGAGTATGGATTCCTGCAATCACGAAAGCTTCAAATCAACATGACCATGGCTGCGCATGACTGACTACCCGTGCGTGACTGCGGGTCAATGTACGTGGCCATGACTGCCTATTCAAAACTTTCCGTGCGTGAAAGTCCATGACCGTATGTGATTGTGTATGACTGCCGATGCATGACTGTGGCTGCCTGTGCATGGCCGCGTGTAAATATGTGACTGTATGTGACTATGCGTGTCTTTGCCTTTGTGACGATGCGTGGGGAACGGTAGCGCAGTGGTTAGGATGCTGCCCTTCAGTGACGAATATATGAATCGGTCCTGGGCTTCCCCTAGGTCGACTCAGCCACAAATGAGTACCTGGTGTAGCATGTAAAAATCGCCACTGGGGAGACAAAATCGGCCGGGCATGGTGCTGGCCATCTCGTGTGCCGTGTCGGCCTTCAGAGGTGCTCCCTAACAGCACTTGCACCAAAAGTCTGTTGGGATCTTTGTCTTTGTGACGGTGCATGACTGCCCACGGCTGCTAGGCACGTACGAGACGCTGGAGCTGACCCGCCGCATGGCGGACGCGGGCGCAGATGCGGTGCTCGTGGTCACTCCCTGCTTCTACCGCGGACGCATGACAGGCCCCGCGCTCGTCCACCACTACACCCAGGTGCGGCCCGCGGGGCGACGAGGGGGACAAGGGGGGACCCGGGGGGCGGTGGCGGCTCCTCGTGACTCAACGTTGAGGAGCCGACAAAACTCCATCCTGGGATTTACTTGTCTCGTGGAAGACAAGCTGTTGGATTAGTTGAGAAAGAGGAATATGCTGGCAGTGGCTTCATCATAAGCACTTTGTCACAAAGCGAAGTACAGACTGAAATATAGCACCACAGACTCGCACAGAGAACTATAGTCTTGCAAAAAGAACCACAGACTCGCAGACAACCATAGCCTTGCACAAAGAACCATAGACTTGCACAAAGAACCATAGACTCGCAGAGATCCATCGATTTACACAGACTCTTAGACTTGCATATAGACCCAATAAATACGATATCACGTAACGTAAGTGACAGATCTCATTTTCCCCGCAGTCACAATTAGGCAACGCCTTAACCTGGAACTCGCGGGTAAGGTAGCCACAACTGCCATGGCGATGATTTACCGCACACACTGCTGATGGTGGACGCAGGTGGCTGACGGCTCCCCAGTGCCCGTGGTGCTCTACAGCGTCCCGGGAAACACGGGCCTTGACCTGCCCCTCGACAGCATCGTGGCACTGTCGCAGCACCCCAACGTCATCGGTGTCAAGGACAGCGGCGGAGACGTGAGTGCCGGGGGACGCCAGGGGACGCCGGGAGGTACCAGGGGGTACCGGGGGGACACCGGGAGACACCGGTGGAACAACGGGGAGACACTGGAGGATACTGGGGAGACAATGGAGGGACAACAAGAGACACCAGGATACAGGGGGGGCACTGGGATGCTACCTGGGGAGGGACATCCCTCTCTTGGCAGACAATGGACCTCCTGTGGGGAATAGGGATGAGTTTTTAATTTTATTTCCCTGTGCCTTTGGGTTCACGATGGTGACGTCACTCGACGCCACGTGGCACCATCGAGGCAGAATGGGAAGTGATTCGAAATTTCATATTGAGCCGCGATTTCCGACTTATCCAAACTAATCCGACGATCGCCACACTGTGGAAGTTGAAGGTGCTCCGCTTGCTAATGGTTCCCGGTGGTTGGTGGTTCGGTGATGGATGTACGCTAACGAGTTATTCGCCGATGCTCTGATGAGTTGATTTGGCCACGCCATACGTAGTTCGGGCAAAACCCTGTTCGGTATCGGAGAGCGTGACGGTGACGAGTCCCCACCACCAAACCCCTGAGCGTGGCTGGCGATGACAAGATGAGTGACGCAGACGAATTTAGCATCGCTATCAGAAACTTCACCAAACACTTATATGTGGAGTACGTTATATATAAAGCATCTCCCGACATCGCTGATCAAACTGTCCTGATGATGTTTGGTGTGGGGGGGAAGATTGTTGTGTTAATTCTGTTGTCCTTCCCTCGCACCTCCGATTATCACGGTTGAGTATATACAGTGCGAAATAATTTCAACATACATACATTACCTAAATTGTCCGCCTCTGTCCACCCAGCAGGGTAAATGGGTACAGCACAGCGAGTCGATTGGCAGGTTCCATATGATGGGGTAAAATGTGGGTATTCCCACGTCTTCTGAGACGTCTGACCAGCATGATCGAGTAAGCCAAAATTCCCTCAAAGGACTCTGTAGAACTTCCTTCAGTACTGGCCCTTCCACCAACAGGGGCTTGAGCAAGCAATAGCAGGGCTGTACATTTATTATTATATTAACGCTGTTCTCCAGGTCACCAAGATGGCGCAGATTGTGCACCTGACGCGTGGGCAAGACTTCCAGGTGCTGGCCGGGTCTGCGAGCTTTCTCTACCCGGCCATCGCCAGCGGTACAACCTCACCAGCAGAGGGCTTCACCATCACGTGGCCTCAACATCACGGGGCCTCACCATCACGGGGCCTCACCATCATGGGGCCTGACCAGCATGGGGCTTCAACATCACAGGGCCTCACTATCACAGAGACTCACCTGCATGGGGCATTTAGCACTTACCAATGCCACAGTGGCTGGTGGGGCAGGTCGTGCCTTGACGGTTGGGCAAGCCTTCCAGGTGATGGCCCGGTCCGCGAGCTTCCTCTAGCCAGCCATCGCCAGCGGTACAGCCTGACCAGCACTGGGCATCACCACCACAGGGGTTCAGCCTGACCAGCACGGGGCCTCAACATCACAGGGTTTCAGCCTGACCAGCACGGGGCCTCAACATCACAGGGTTTCAGCCTGACCAGCACCGGGCCTCACCATCACAGGGTTTCAGCCTCACCAGCACGGGGCCTCACCATCACAGGGTTCCAGGTCTCACCAGCACCAGGCCTCACCATCACAGGGTTTCAGCCTCACCAGCACCGGGCCTCACCATCACAGGGGTTCAGGCCTCACCAGCACCGGGCCTCAACATCACAGGGTTTCAGCCTCACCAGCACGAGGCCTCACCATCACAGGGTTTCAGCCTCACCAGCACGAGGCCTCATCATCACAGGGTTTCAGCCTGACCAGCACGGGGCCTCACCATCACAGGGTTCCAGGCCTCACCAGCACAGGGCCTCACCATCACAGGGTTTCAGCCTCACCAGCACCGGGCCTCACCATCACAGGGGTTCAGGCCTCACCAGCACCGGGCCTCAACATCACAGGGTTTCAGCCTCACCAGCACGAGGCCTCACCATCACAGGGTTTCAGCCTCACCAGCACGAGGCCTCACCATCACAGGGTTTCAGCCTGACCAGCACGGGGCCTCACCACCACAGGGTTTCAGCCTGACCAGCACGGGGCCTCACCATCACAGGGTTCCAGGCCTCACCAGCACGGGGCCTCACCATCACAGGGTTTCAGCCTGACCAGCACGGGGCCTCACCACCACAGGGTTTCAGCCTGACCAGCACGGGGCCTCACCATCACAGGGTTCCAGGCCTCACCAGCACGGGGCCTCACCATCACAGGGTTTCAGCCTGACCAGCACGGGGCCTCACCACCACAGGGTTTCAGCCTGACCAGCACGGGGCCTCACCATCACAGGGTTCCAGGCCTCACCAGGACGAGGCCTCACCACCACAGGATTTCAGCCTGACCAGCACGGGGCCTCACCATCACAGGGTTCCAGGCCTCATCAGCACGGGGCCTCACCATCACAGGGTTTCAGCCTGACCAGCACCGGGCCTCACCATCACAGGGTAGCCAGGCCTCACCAGCACCGGGCCTCAACATCACAGGGTTCCAGGCCTCACCAGCACCGGGCCTCACCATCACAGGGTTCCAGCCTGACCAGCACCGGGCCTCACCATCACAGGGTTCCAGCCTGACCAGCACGGGGCCTCACCATCACAGGTTTCCAGGCCTCACCAGCACCGGGCCTCAACATCACGGGGCCTCACCAGCATGGGGCGTCACCAGCATGGGGAATTTAGCACTTACCAATGCCACAGTAGTTGTTGGCATTCGATAATTAAATAATGCAACAGCATTACTAAAATAATCCGTTCAGATTTGCAGAAATATGCAAAACGCATGTGAACTTTTTTTTTATCATGCAGCCACAGAACGCACAATATCCTCTAAGTTCTAAAACACTGCGTTAAGTTTCGATTTAAAGCTTTCGTGACTGCAGGGATTCATCTTCTTGGTTCTTTCGGTAAAGTCACGTAGAAGGGAAGTAATAAAATAATAATAAATAAAATAAAATAATAAAAATAAAACATAATAAAATAATGCGTTAAGATTTTATATATTTGTCGTCCTATCCTGTTTGAACAAAGAGAAGCCGGTAAAGTTTGTGCACGTGCCCTGAACCTGTGCAAGTTGGCAGTAGTCGTGGTGGGCGTGGTGAGCTCTGGGTATGTGTGGTGTAGCCTGGGTGTGTCTGGTATGCCCTGGGTGTGCCGGACCCGGGTGTCTAGTCATGGGTGGGCGAGCATTCTAAACCAAGGCCGTAGCTATGGAGTGAACATTGGGGGGGACCAAATCTTCCAGGGGGTCGGGGGGTCCCCCACCAGAAATAAAATCTCAATTTGAAAACTCATTTTCTGCCATTTGCTGCCTAAAATATAAAAAAATGCACTAACCCATATGATGGACTTTTCATTTATTTTCTACAATAATGTCTAATAGTGTATTATATTACATTACTCTGTTTTTTCTTTTTTACCTTTTCTTGTTTCATTGTATATAATGGCAGAGATTAGGGATTTATAAAGTACAACCATAACCACAATCATATACACAGAAATCTATTTTATAGCAATATATTGGGGGGGTATATTTTGCGCAGATTTTTTTTTTTAATAATTATGGCCTTGTTCCAGCAATCTAACCCCTCTGCGTGTGCCGCCGACAGGGGCGGTGGGCGGGGTGTGCGCGCTGGCGAACGTGCTGGGCGCCGAGGTGTGCGAGCTGGCGCGCCTCTCCAGGGAGGGACGACACGAGGAGGCGCGGGAGCTGCAGCTGCGTCTCATTCGGCCCAACGCCGCGGTGAGGCCGCGCGAGTCCTGGGTGTCGTGGAGATAACGACGTCTTCTTTTTGAACTTGGGTCACTGGGTCTTCTGCTCCTGCTCTCGTTGCCTCGACGTGTCGCTGCTGCCTCCAAGAGTTCTGTTCTGCGCCTCTTCTTCCCTGATCTGTCTCCACTCCCACGTGCTCCTCTCCGAAGAACTTTCTTCGGCTGATCCGCACTCTGGCCACGTCGGTTTAACGACACACCGAGGTGTGCTGTGCACAAACGGCGGGAAGGCGCGACTCCCACGACGTCTTGCATTCATGTCATCTAACCACCACACTGCATGTACAACGCTCTTAGCCTTGCCTAAGTCACCAGCTCGATAGAGCTGAACGTATGGGGCTGTTTCGTTGTTTGGGCCAACCGGCTCAAAAAGAGTTGAAAAAGTGCCCATCCCCACAGGCAGCAGTGCCAACAACACGCGGTAAAACTCGGAAACTCATCGGACTCAAACTGTTGCATATGATGAGACGCATGTCCCACGGGCGTAAGAGTTGATTTGCATGACTGAGTCGGCGCGGCATTGTCTCCCCTGCCGCCCACACAGGTGACCAAGCGCTTTGGTGTGGCCGGCCTGAAGCGCTCTTTGGAGTGGTTTGGCTTCTACGGGGGCCCCTGTCGCTCGCCGCTCCAGCCGCTGGAGCCGCACGAGGAGGCAGCCCTGAGGGCTGACTTTGAGGCTGACGGGTGGCTGTAGCTCCTGGCCCCCAAGGCAGCTCGGAGGGCTTAAGTTGGATCCTTGTTTGGCCTGGCTCTTAATCGCGATGACGGCTAAAGCTGACTTTGTAAACCAACTAAGTTATTGAACTCGGATGGAGTCTCAGCGGTAGGGCTCGTGCCTCCTCTGTCTGAAGTTTGACCACGGTTTAAAGCAGTCTTTCTCAATTCCATACCTTACAGCAGTACCGTGGCGCCCCAAGCAATGGAATTGAGAAAGACTGCTTTAAAGCATGGCATGTCTGTGATTATAAACCAATCGGGTTGCATGCGGTGCCAAGTGACATAAATTTGAATATGAATAAAAAATATTGGTTTTCAAGAGAGACAGACCCCACGGGGGTTACAGGGACTGGGATGGAGGCGAATAAGAACCGGGACGACAATCCGACGGGGTCTCCGCTGCCGTAACCACCAGCACCGCGATATGTAGCCACTGCCACGTTCTCTTTTGCAACATTTACCTGCCGATATTATCGTCTTTATGATGACAATGCAGTATTCAAGCCAATGCGTGAATCATAAAATGTTAAGCTCACGAGAGAATATATACTTAAAGTTGATCAAGAATCGTCTTGCAGTAATGACTCAGTTAAACATCGGTAATTTGTAACGGCCCTGTAATTGCTGGCTCACGCAACTGCTGGCCGAGGGACTCCGCTACAGGGACCCACCGTTCCACAACGGCCAGGCATCTTGGAAGAGGAGGCAGTACTCACACGCGACTTGCCGATGAACCGTGGCGAAAGAATTTATCCTGCTGGACAGAAGCAAGCACGCACAGGTGCAACACCACAACAGAAAAAGTAATTCACTGGGGTTCTTTTTTATTCACGAGCATCACAGAAGCAGCAATAAGTTATATATATAACATCGTGAATGCGAACCCCAAGTCCCCTGGCTCCTTCATAACGATCACTATGCTATGCCCGAGGAGTCCCATTGTTCAGGCTTTGGGAAAGACTTGCATTTCAATGTTCAGGACAAACCACGGAACGGACGAACGGACATTAAAAGCTGAATGCGGAGCCAAGCTTTGACGGAGCTCAGAGCTTGGTCAACTGGAACTGCTCGGCCTAAGCACAAACACAACTACACTCATCACAGCTATGCACTTCATTACCACAGCACAAGCACGACCACGCGGCCACCGCGAGAATGCGACCTCGAGCACGCGACCACACGGCGACCACACGGCGACCACACGGCGACCACACGGCGACCACAGGGCGACCACCGCGACGTTTAGTCAGCATTTTAGTCTCGTCGACGACCTGTAGCATTTTGGTCAAGTTTTAGTTATGTGGCTTTCATTTGGTCCACATTTTTCATTTTAAATCCACAGACTAATTATACTGGTTGCCATCGACTAGCCCAAGACTATAAGGTCCATTGTTGACTTCATCAACACTGGTTGCAGGTGGCCCTATGCTACTACACAGCGAGTGCAATGTTTTATAAATACTGTACATACACCTTGGCCCCATGGTGCCAATTCACGGGTTTAAATTCACAGCAGGGCCGGGCGCCCAAAGATCCCCGTGTGACTGAAAAGTTGCGACTCCCGGCTGCGCGTGTCACGTGACCCATAGGACGATGTGCATTCACCCGGCACCGCATCCTTATTATATCACGGCATGCCAACTTGAGCGATAACGAACTCCAATTAAATAATTCATAAATACGGCCAAGTTGGCCTGAATGTACAATCTGATTGATCCACTGCTCATTGGGCCCCATCTGCACAATGCGCCACACAAACGCACGCCTCTTATCAGCAGGAACGGATGGGAGGGGCTGACTCTGTGGTTTTTCTATCGTGCGGTGATTTCACTGCCACTTAGTAGCGGATGGCGGCTGCTGCTGTTGTTGTTGTATAGGGAGAGTTGCTGAGTAAGGATGGGCGAGGGTGGAATGGGCCCATAACACTGGGTAGGGACAGGATTTGTTCTGGTCGGATTCAGTCGTTTAGTACACGTAGACAGTACAGGGACTGCACAGGTGCAGAGCGTGTGAGCAGTGCGAGCCAGCGGTGTGAGCCAGCGGTGTGAGCAAGCGAACGGTGGGAGCAAGTGGTGCGAGCCAGTGGTGCGAGAGCGGTGTGTGCCAGCGGTGTGAGCGAGTGGTGGGAGCCAAGGGGCCGTCCATAAATGACGTCACGCGATTTTGGACGATTTTTGACCCCCCCCCCTTGTCACACGACGTCACAAAAAGTCAGACCCCCCTCAAATGACATCACAAAGCTCTGCCCCCCCCCCAATAATATAAAACATGCTTTAAATCGCTTTAAACTATTGTCATTGTAGTGCGTATTTAATGTGGCACTGCACTCCGATGTAGGAGAAAACATTTATGTAAGTCTATTTAATTAAGTAGAACGTGTTGTCTATATTTAAAGTTGCGCATTTTTATGTCACGTCACATTTCTCAACCCCACCCCCTCGTCACACATTGTCACAAATGTCCGACACTCCCCCCCCCCCCCACAAGTGCGTGACGTCCTTTATGGACGGCCCCCAAGGCTATCAGTCTGGGTTTCTCCCAAGCAAAGGGAGGAGAGAGTGCGTTCTTCGTTGTGGTCAGTGGTCCGTAGCCAGTGATTAGTGGTGTGTGGGAGCGTCCAGCTTCATAACGGAGTGGATAGTTGTGGTTCAGTGGGGGATGGTGAGTGTCGATGTCCAGGCTTATATTGTGCGAGGAAGTGAGGGTGAGTATTAAGTTTTTGGTGTGTGTAGATGTACAGTACATTATTAGGGGGTGCGGGAGTCATTACAAGCCAAATGCTGGAGTGTATGTGTAGGGGTGAGTGGGAGGTGGTGAGGGTGAGTGTCCAGGCAGGCTGGAGGGCGTAGGCTGCGTGGTTCCAATGTCGCGCTCAGCTGAAGAAGTACGCCTGCTCGAACGACGACTCCTCGCTGGTGTACACGGCGGCGTGGTGGTAGATGAGGGCGGCATTCTCTTCCGCCTCGTTCGCGAACGCGTGCAAGTTCTTGCGAGCTGAGGGACGCGCGTGTGCACACACGCACACATTTGGTCACGCGCATCACAACGTTGGCATGACGATGAACGATTAAAGTAGTTTAGACTTGGAATGTGTGCAGTGTTCGCTCGCGCCCAAAGAGACAGCACGGCTCGGAGGCGCCAGGAGGAGGAACCGCAGACGAGCGGGAGAAGCAGCAACAGCAGCCACGCGGTGTGGAGCCGGTGCTACCAACGGTTGGCGCTACCAACAGTAGTACAAGTTAAAATGTTTTCAACCAATTAATATGTGGGAGAAAACAGGAGGACCCTGAGAATACCCACGCATATGAGGGGGGGACCATCACTATCTCCGTACAGATGGAAACAGATGTAGAGTAATCCCATTTCTGTACCACCTTCTTCCGGTAAGCTAGGGTATGGCGACTTCGACGCCAATGCGGAGCTTCATGGTATTTGCGTGATCCACCAACCCTTGCCCCCACAGTGGTGGATTACAGCCGTGTGTAGCCACCTCTGGCCGGCAAATCACTCGGCTCCTCCTCCTCCGCACTAGGCGCAGCGGTGCTACCTTCCGTCACGAAGAAGTCGGCGAGGTGGAACGCCACATGCACGGCGGAGCGCGAGTGTGGGAAGGACTTTCCTCGCTTCCACTCAAACTGGTTCTTCTCCGGGTGCCACTGCACCCCGTAGAACGGGTATTCGTACGCTGCCACAGGCGCACAAAGACAAAGACCCCCCGCATATAGTATTAACAAACCTTTAGGACAAGTGCTGTTAGCGAGTGCATATGAAGGACGGCACGGTACACGAGGAGGTGGGGTGGCCAGTACAACGCCCGGCCACCTTAGTCTCCGCGGTGGTGATGTTTACATACAGTACCAGGTACTCATTTGAGCTAGAGTTGATTGAAGGAAGCCCCAGGACCGGTTCAGATAATTGTCGCTGGTGTTGGCCATGGGTGAGACTTGAACTTGGGTCGCCAGGTTCGTAGTGCAGTGCTTCAACCACTACACTACCGCTCCCCACACACGCCCGCTCTCGTTGTCTGCATGTCTGCGTAGGTGTTCGCGGTCGTGCTCGTTAGCTCTGACACGTGGGTCTGGTTGATACCGCGCGAAAAAGGCTCTCACAGCGTGAGCAGTAATGTGGAACCAAGCAACAAGCAGTGCAACCAGACAACGCACCCTCTTGCCATCTCATTCAGTCTAAGAAAACGAGGAAGGTAAACTGTGCATATGCTTGGATTCTGTAATGCTTTCCAAAATGCATCTGTCCTTGGAGGTATTTGAGTTGTGATAACTAGAGCCCCACCAGCATGAATAAATCAATTCTCTCGAGGCAGTTTATATATTTCAATACTATTTCATGAACATATATCAATATGTAATTACGCATACCAATTATTTACCAAATACAATATTCTCCCACTGTGGATGTAGAAGCACGCTGGCTCAGTTCATCCGGGGAGATGCCAAAGGCAGTAAAACAAAGGGAGATATTTGGAGGAACCTTCACCGACTCTAATCGGTCTACTTATCATAGCATCACAAAGTCTTATTTTTACCGAAAATGCTAATGCAGTTGAAATGTGTCCTCTGGTGCTTGCCATGCATTGAGCCGTCGCGCTCGTAGCAGTGAGCGCGACGGACGCCAGCCCACACTCACCCTCCATGGTGGAGATGAACTGCAGGCCTTTCTCGTCCACGTTGGTTGACAGAACCCAGTAGAAGTTCCGCAACTTCTCATTCGCAGTGAAGTTCTGTAAAACACGATCCACGCAAGTTCACCGTAGTCAGGTCGTTGCGTTGACTTTGTTGCCGACTTGGGCCTTCCTGCTAACAGACTGAGATACAGCTCTGTGGCCTAGTGGCCTCCGCATCTAAGCATCCACCCTCTGGACCTCTGGATGGCAACTACTGGCCAACAGCCCTTCATATTTTGACTTGTTTATTTTGGTACACCGGTGTCAGAGGTAACGCAATACCGGTTTGACGTGCGGAGCGGATAGAGCAAGGCGCTATTCCATCTCCCTGTTCCTACCCTTCTCGTCAACCTCTGTCTGCCAACCTTCTCCGAGCAGCAATCCTTCCCCATCCCGTAATGCACAACTTCATATTACTGCAGTGTCCCGATCGTGGCACCAACCTTGACCGAGAGGCTCTTGTAGTGCACGTTCGCCGAGATGGGTTCCTCAGCCATCGCCCGCACGACCTCCGGCATAATGTTCCGGAACATGCGGCTCTCTTCAAAGCCTGCTCCCACAACGCGATAACACACAACACACACCGTCACCGAAACGCGGGAGGAACACGGACATCCGGCATGTGGCACGAGTGACGATAGCAGTCCTTGCGCCACTGTTCCAAAAAACACTTTTCAGTGCCACCCGGGGTGGCCAACATTAACTGTGAGTTTTGGAGCATTTATCTATCGATCACAAATATCTATGATAGCAAGGTCATCGTAAAAGCTTGCTCATGAAAGGTCACGAAAGGAGAGAACCGTGGTGCATTTGATAGAGAATATTATCTCAGAAGAAAAATGTGACGCGAAACATCTTCGGAATATCTAGTGTCTTGTAAACTGTATAGACGCCAAGCGGCCCACAGTGGATACTGGCAACATGCATCACCCCATGTGGTACCAGCATACCCTTGGCTCGGTGCCTACCCAGCACCTTCCCACTGCTGTCCGGCATGGATGCTAACAAAGACTTTGCTGTCAGTAGGAGTCGCGCATTTTGTATGCAGAATTCTATTCCATGTCTTCAGTTCCCCACATATAAATAAAAAATGATTTTAGTCCAGCAGCCTACTGGCTTTCCAGACTAATATTGTCAAATCAGCATTTAAACATGTGTAGGGACAGTGCGGAAAGAGAGAGACGGTGCGTGGGTGAAGATAATGAGGGGATAGGGACAGTGCGTGGCCAGGTGGTCACGAGGGATAATTACAACAGGGAACCATGGGGGGGGATGATCAGGATTCGGGAAAGAAAGCGTGGCCAGAGGCAGGGGGAGGCCACGCTGGGGGGAATATAAGGCGGAGGCTGAGAGAGCTCGAGGCTGCCCTGGGATCAGGATGGACTTTCGACGTGCCGTCGCTGTCTCCATGCGGTCGTTGCTTGGGTGCTGTTCTAGCTCAAGTATCTGTTGTTATCCTAGCTCAAGTATCTATTGTTATTCTAGCGCAAGTACTGTATGCTCGTCATAGCTAAGTACTGTAGGATATGAGAGTACGTTATCTGCACGACGTGCCCTAATAAATAAAGAAGACAGAAGTTCATTCTAGATTTGAAGATGTGACTGCAAGGATCCATACTCTTTGGTTCTTTCGGTAAAGTCACGGAGGTGAAAAAAAATAAGAATACAATTTTTATTATTATTTCTATTTTTTTTCACCTACGTGACTTTACCAAAAGAACCAAAGAGTAAAGACAGAAGTTGTCCGGGAGTCATTACACATGCAAAGTCTGGACTGCTTTCAACCTTCTACGTCTGTTAAGAGATGCTGCTTGATCACATGATGTTATTGGCAAGAGCGCTCGCACACAGAAGCTGCGGACCCCTGTTCAGTGCGGTCACTGCAGTTACTCGTGCCCACACAAACGCCTGCCCTCATACCACATGCAGCGTGGGCCCACCTGGGGTGAACTTAAGTGGCAGGGCGACGTAGCGCGTGCTCTTGGTGTCGGTGAGCACGTTGATGCCGCTGGTGAGCACGGTGAGCTGCTCGAAGCCCAGGCACGTGCCCCACACCGGGAAGTAGTCCCCGCGGTCGTTGGCCTGGTTTCATGAAAACACCAACAAGGGGCTCTGATATCAAATGGAAAAAACTGGACTTAATGTTAGAGATGTCTGACTGAGCGGTAGAGATGTCCGACTCTTTAAGGCGATGTTGCCACTCAACAGGACACATTCACATCTCGAGTCATTGTCTTGCTCCAATGTTGGTGAAGGAGACATTGGCACACTTTAATAAAAAATCTGACTTAAAAAAAGAACATTCGTGGCATTGGACCTAAGGGCTACGAAGAGAGAAGTGTTTATATGCCAATTAAGATATCTTTTCTTGTTAAATGCATTCAAATCTGCCAGAATTTCCAGGGCACAACCCTGTAACGTAGCGATTGCTTAACTGCAATCACTTCTGCCAGCTCTCTAATTTGATAGTGTGCCACACCAACATTCAATACTCATGGAGAGTTTCTGAATGAGTAAACCTGCACAATAAACGACAGGTCAAGAAATTTGGTGGGGTTCTCTTGTCACTGGTTTTCGGCGACTGGTATTCTTCCAAAAATGTTGTGGTTTAGAGTGAGTCCTGAACGTAGTGGAGGGGATGGGTGGGGCGACGTCCAATACTGCTGATGCGTGCGGCACAAATGCCGATGGCTTTATTTAGAAAGGTCGTTCGGACGTCCGCACTGTGCTGTGTTATGCGAGCACGCGCGGACGCGTGAAAACAGGAACGTGATAACGAGCGATGCCAACGTGCTGCTGCTGTTGTTGTTGTGCAAGAGCAGTGGGTCACAACTCCCCATCTTGTCAATGAGCCACTCGCAAGCGCGGACAATTGACAACTGCTGCATTACGTACGCGTGCTTTCGCGATGTCATGGTTCATTATTAGTTTCTGTTTCAGCGACCGTGTGGAGGTGCAATGCCAATCTTTAACCAAAACCCTCCACCACCGTGACAGCCGAGATCTTGGCGACGCCTAATGACACTGGACGTAAGTAATCTCCAGTGCAACGTCGAATATAAATTGCCACAATTTAGCTCGCCTTTCAACATTCCTCTGGTTTTGCTGATGAACCAAATCGATTTGCAAATTTCCCCACGACGTGATAACTGTATTTGTTGGCTCTGTCGGGTGCAGGCAGGTTGCAGTTAAATACTGACGCCATACCTACATGGCTCAACCAAACAGAAACCAAGTAAAAAAGGTGTCAGTTTTGTTGCCAGATAGAAGGGTAAAAAAACAATGATCATATTTTTTACTGGCAAATGAGGTTCCAATGGAGAAACCAAGTACTGTAGCTGATGTTGTGCATCACAGCCAGGAATGAAACCCAGGTGAGCGGGCATTGGGGTGAACCACTCAGCTACACATATGTGCACAACAATAAAAACAAATCCCCTAATAGCCATAACAAAACCCCCCAATGTAGCCTATGGGCACCTATTAAGGCCAGTACTGGCGCACGTGGCAATAGGGCGGCTAGCATCACACCCAGCTGTCTGTGTCTACAGTGCCGATGTTTACGCACCACCGCTACGCAAGCACGAGCACACATGCATTGATACTCACACAGACACGCCGATACTCACAGATACACCAATACACACGCACACCGATACGTACTCACACATACACGTGTACACGAGGCATGTTAATCACCTCCTCAATTTGTAACTATACCATCTAATCTGCAGTCGTCTCGTCTGTAATGTCCGTCTCATGCGCAACATTAGCCTTCACGTAACTTTCGCACATTATTCACAAAATACTGGTAGTCCCCGAGTTACGATGGTCCGACTTACGATATTTCGATCTTACGATGGCGATAGCGATATGACAAAATTCGTTCAAGTATGCAGACGACGGACAGAATCTTGGTGAGTACAGCACAATATATGTTACGATATGTTCAATGCATGTATGATATGTAGCTTTAGCGATTTCATTTTAAGGTTACCACGATACAATACGTTAAATGCATGTTAAAAGTTTTTGATAGCAGATATGATTGTTTCCTGAAAAAAACTTTCTATTAAATTGCAGTTCATATAGGTAGGCTAAGAATTTACCTTGGTTTTTTTACTTTACATTTTACTGTGCAA
This sequence comes from Lampetra planeri, assembly GCF_965212315.1. NCBI lineage: Eukaryota > Metazoa > Chordata > Hyperoartia > Petromyzontiformes > Petromyzontidae > Lampetra > Lampetra planeri. The sequence goes on from NC_136131.1 coordinate 6,294,924, forward strand.
TACAGTATTGTAATTAATAAATACATACAGTATATGGTTTATACAGTACGGTACTGTAAATTACTCTGTTTTGCTAAATTATCACCATTCTATAAGACTCCTGGGTAGGCTAGGCCATCTTCGACTCACGATATTTTCGACTTACGATGGGGTCGTCGTTACGCATCTCCATCGTAAGTAGAGGACTACCTGTATCGTAAAGAAAATGCTTCTCCTGTGCACAATTCAACGCACGTATCGTGCTGGTATATTAAATTGAGTTCGATGCATTGGTTACACGCCCGGCAGACATGCACGACGCCGACGATAGACTCCCGGCACCTTGATGGCGAGCTTGTAGAGGATGCGGGCTGCGTGGGCATAGCCCGATGTCTGCAGGTCCGCGCCACCTCCCGGCAACAGCAGCCTGCGCCAAATCCCCCACGCACATCATCACTCAGTCACGGCTAAACTCTAGGGTAGCCGGCGAGCAAAGGGCAGCCAGGCCAGCAGGAAGGACGGACGGCCAGCCAAAGCGCCAGCATGAGCGCTCATGGATCGCTCATGAAACTCGGGAGCACTGACGCTCCCCCCCCTCTGCCCCCCCGCAGGGCATCTGGCACCAACGGCGCCACGTTGCCCTGCCATGGCATCATGGCACGAGAATGTTCCCTTGTGTGTCCGAGTGGTCGACATGTCATGACATGTTCGTGACGACGTTGGCAAAAAATGATGCAAGGTTTAATATTTTGATTTGGAATTTGTAAGCTGTCGGGATTTTGACAAAAATAATCAGCAGTTGATAAGTTACTGAGCACAGACCCAAAGTCCCAAATTGCCAAGTCAGCAACAAATTAATCTTATGGCGGGACCCCGAAGTCCCATAAGCCCCCGCCTCTCACATAAACTGCGTTGCGACGTAATTTCATGTCTGTTGAAGGTGAACGATACGGCAATCTATTCCTCTCGACGAGCTCTACACGATGCGCTAATCAAAGTTTCAAAGTTTTGTTTCGTCTGTGCATTCGTCCTCACTGCGCTTGGACGACATGACAACAGAATGATCCGCGCCAGGTGGGTCGCGGCATTTATGTGCGCGGTGGGACGGAGTCGCCAAAAAAAATGAATTAATTACGATTTTGATTTCCCTTTATTCGGGACCCGGGGTCCCGCCATAAGGTTCAAATAACAAAAGAAGAGAGTTAACACGTTTTTCGAAATGAGCACAGTGAAAAGAACTTGGGGAAATGCGCCTCTGAACGAATCATTTTCATCGCGAGCATTAAACCAACGTAACAAGCGTGCCGTACTCACCCATTGATGGAATAAAATACTTTCTCATACTCGGCGTTGGTGAGATTCACCCTGAGGAAATAAACACAGAGCGGAGATCACTTGACAGTGCCTCTACCACGCAAAGCGCGAGTGGCTTTGAGAGCCACCCCCTCAAAAAGCAAAGAGATTTTTGTTCAACCACTCCAGTTCCCTCTCTCGCTCACACACCACGTAACACAAAGATGATTTATCCAAACATCCTCACACCGGACACTGCCGCACTTGAGTCTCGAGACTTGGCGAGACCAACTATGGTTGTATGACTAACTAATTGGTTCAATGACTCCGACACGGACTGGCCGGTGCGTGTTAGCACCCCACGCTGGCATGGCCAACTTCAAGCTGCGCCCGTCTCTGGTTCTATGACCGCTACATCCTATCCACTGCTCCGAGTTCGATTCCAGCTGCAGACGATCTTCTAACATTATCGAGACACTTTTACTCGGATGCCCTCTTTAGCCCTCGTTCCACCGATGCGCACGAGAAGACAATCATCTCGTTTGGGACGATGTCTGTGATATCGCCTCTCTCTCTGTTCCTCGTTTCTCATCGACTGCAGTCACCACGGTGGTTTTGGAAGACGTGGCTGGTGACCTAGTAGTGACCTCGTGCAATGTCGCCCTCTCACCTGATGGGAGCCACCCTGGCTCCGGCAGCCTCCAGGTACTTGATGTACGATGCGGCAATATAGGTGCTGCCGTGACGGGCCAGGTTGCCGTGCGTTTGCTGGGCCAAGACACCTACACGGTCACACACGGACACACACGAGCGCGCGACACCCACTTTACACAGAGAACTATTTAAGCATTCAGACAGGAGAGCCAAGTGTTGTTGGCAGGCTTCTACTGAATGTGGAGTCGACCGAGGTAAGGCCAAGAACCGGTTTGGCCATCACCACCGCTGTTGGCCTGGGTTGGCAATCGAACTCCGATTGCCAGAATCGGTGCACATTGCGTTGACCACTGCACCCCATTGGGTCATGTTGACCCATACGTTGACCCCTAAACATAAACCATGATGCCAAGACGGTTACCGGGTCACTGACAGAACTCGGTGTTCCGGAGGCCTATCAAAGCCAAGCCTCGAATGGTCAGATCTCCTGAGCAAGCAACTGAGAATCGTTCACGCGATGTCAAGGACGGTCTCTCGACCCCCCCACCGCCGTCACACAGAAGGCCCTCTGGGGGTCGGGTGGCGCCCCCAGTGAGATTCTCCCGGGGCACCGGCGTGGAGGGGGGGTCCTTACCGACGACGGGCCTCTCGTTGGGAGCGAAGACGCGCTTGAGGCGGGTGCCCCTGGCCACCATCCTCTCGGCGAAGCAGGACTTGTAGAGCAGCGCGCAGAGCCACGCCGCGCACACGGCGAGCAGCAGCAGGCAGTACATGCGGCGCGCCGGCCGCGTCCACGCGAGCACGGAGCGCCGCAGACTCGTCATGCCGGGCCCGCCGCCACCACTACCGCCACCACCACCACCGCCGCCGCTTCCTGCTCCTGCTCTCCCCTCCTCCTCCTCGCCGCCACCCTCCTCCTGCCCAGCAGCGCCTCTAGCAGAAAGGGCCGTGGCTCCTCGGCGCGGGGCCCATCGAGGGCCCCCAGGGGGTCGCAGGGGCGGCCGGGAGGAGACGCGGACGGGCCCCGGGGATGAGTGAACGCGCGCACGGCCGTGGTCAGAGCAGGACCCGGCGGGGGGGTCGGTGGGGAAGAGGGAGACCGAGGAGATGAACGGGGAGATGAGCCGGCGGAGGGGGTTGCAGCTGGCTGCGGGGTTGGATTTCCCGCAGTGGATGAGTCAGGGGGCGCCCTGGTGGCGTTGCCAGGTCTAGAGGTAAAACCCCTTCACGTTGGGCGTTCGATTTAAAGGCGCCTCTCCGTATTTGTTGCCACGTTTGCTTTCTAACGCGGTGGGGAAAACGACCGCAACTGTTTGACAATCACAAACGTGGCAAATGCTATGCACTAGACCAGGTACTGTACATGGAAGTTGGTTAGGGGATGGAAGCACGGCAAATTATTATTGTATCCATCTGTGCAAACCTTTGAGCGGTATGCCCTCATGCGTGGTTGGTGCTCTCCAATCTCCTCTCGCATGCAAATCTCAGTATCGCTTGGCCAAATCCCAACGTGACAATTACCTTCTGAAAAAATACTTGAAAACCTGGCGAGGCGTTGAGAGCACGGACCTTATTTTCACAGTATTGCAAACGCAACTCAGAACGGTTCAAAATAGAATTAAGCTCAAATCAGAATATTTATACTGGAGGAATCCGAAGGGCTTTAAAGCTCTTATTCAGACGTGCAGTAAAGGAGGCCAAAGTGCCAACATGTATTAAACACTGCGCAGAAAGGACCAAAATTAACTTCAAAATACACCCTCAGGTTCTGAAACGCTCCAAAAACTGATTCTAGATTTGAAGCTTTCGTGACTGCAAGGATTCATACTCTTAGGTTTTTTCGGTAAAGGCACGTAGGTAAAAATAAAAATAAATAATAAAAATAATAGAAATAATAATAGAAATAAAATAATAAATCACGACGTTTCGGAGGCAACACAAGTCTCCGTCATCAGTTGGGACCGTAAATTTAGCTGTGACGATCCCACCTGATGACGGAGACTTGTGTTGCCTCCGAAAACGTCGTGATTTATTATTTTATTTCTATTATTATTTCTATTATTTTTATTATTTATTTTAATTTTTACCTACGTGACTTTACCGAAAAAAACCTAAGAGTATGGCTCCAAAAACTGCTTCATGTTCACCGAAAGCCACACCTCAGACAGATTTAGCGGCGTGCCCTTTGTAGTTCAACCAAACACTACGTGCAAATTGAGGGAAGTAAAATAACGTTCACTCAATCCCATCGTGCAGACTAAATTGCCACCCCGAGTGCAGTGGCGTTTGGTGCAGAGCTGGCAGGCCTCTTTCCCGGCGGCTTCGGCACACGCCAAGCACAGAGTCAAGATTCTCCGTGGAAGTTTGACTTCAACAGCTGTCCGGCCATCCATCTAATCTATAAATATAAAATCGCAAATCTGTCTGTCTGTCTGTGTGTGTGTCTGTCTGTCTGTGTGTCGCCGGACCATACGCAGTTTCATTGGACGAAATGTGAGGGATTTGCGAGACACGATTGGTCCGTTTGGTTTTCCACGGCGGTTGCCCCTGGCAACGGGTAGCTACGCATTCGCTGCGGGGTGGACGCCATTTTTAATTCTCGTTAAAAATATGCGCACGCATTAACACGCGACTCTGAGGTAATTCATCAAAGTTTCACGTCCTCTTCACTCCCCCCCCCACCCCAATGTGTGCAATTACTATTATAGGGTCGGTAGATAATAAAATTATAGCGATTAGATAGTATTATTGTAGCGCGGGGGGGGGGGGGGGGGTAACGGCCCCAGTACCCAGCCTCAGCCGGGTGGGCAATTTAGGCGAGGCCGGAGGCTCTGCACGGTACTAGGCCTCGACACCCCACCACACTATAGGCCGTACATATTACTGCACAGCGGCCGAGGAGATCGTGGCTGGGGGGGGGGGGGGCAGGGGTAGCAGCCCATCTGTGTATATATGTAAGGTTATTAAGAAATATATTTTTCACCCGGGCAACGCCGGGTACTTCTGCTAGTCTATATATATAAAATCGCAAATCTGTCTGTGTGTGTGTCTGTCTGTCTGTCTGTGTCGCCGGACCATACGCAGTTTCATTGGACGACCGGCGCGGACCACGGCGGTTGCTCCTGGCAACGGGTAGCGACGCATTCGCTGCGGGGTGGACGCCATTTTTAATTCCCGTTAAAAATATGCGCACGCATTAATACGCGACTCTGATGTAAATTCATCAAAGTTTCACGTCCTCTTCACTCCCCCCACCCCAATGTGTGCAATTACTATTATAGGGTCGGTAGATAATAAAATTATAGCGATTAGACAGTATTATTGTAGCGCGGGGAGGGGGGGGTAACGGCCCCAGTACCCAGCCTCAGCCGGATGGGCAATCTAGGCGAGGCCGGAGGCTCTGCACGGTACTAGGCCTCGACACCCCACCCGTGTCAAGCGACGACTTTGTGGTATAAACTCGATATACCCAGCGTTGCCCGGGGGGGAAATACATTTAAAATCTTCTGAAAACTTTCAAACATTACATAACAATGAAATCTGTGTATATATGTAAGGTTATTAAGAAATATATTTTTCACCCGGGCAACGCCAGGTACTTCTGCTAGTAGGTATGTAAAAATATGTCAAAACTTGACCCCCAACCTCCCTGTATGCACGCGTACTTTTTACACCCCACCCCCCGACCCGAATCCTATACAACGGCCGATATTTAATCCACGCAGAAACGACCAATGATTAATAATATTAACGTGTTTAAGCAAACAGATAGTCCACCGTCGGACTAACGAATTTGAAGGCCAATGTAGACAAATTATTATCGAGGCTTCACCCCCCCCCCCCGTTTCCGATGCGTACGTACATTTTCAGTAGACCCCCCCATACGCAAGCGTACGCATTTGGGTCAACCCCCTCCCCTCCATGCGTACGTACTAAATGGATGGCCCCTAAACATGAAACGAGCGCCATGTCCACAGACCGCCGACATCCCTCACGCCAAGCCCAGCCATGCAAGGGGTGCAGAGGCCACCAGTTCCTGCTTGGAAAAAGCTTTTACCTAGCAGTGGATAGAGCATATCCAAAGGGTTAGTAACCTACATGGAGTAGGTTACCTCATCTGTGCAGTGTACCACCATTCCTCGTCTCGAGTAGACGTCCACCCACACGTGTTAACACGAGAGCCAGCAGCAACAGCGGATGTGTTTTTTTTTTAAAGCTGCCAATGCAACGACCTGGCACTCAGGTTTAACCACGAAACAGGACACAGCATCAAGCCAATGTCATCTTTATTAGAGCAGTTGTGGCAAAGGGAGGAGTAGGGGTGCGCACAGAGTCACACCGATTCAACTCGCGGCTGAAGCGGCTTCAAAAAGGGGTTCCAGGAGGGTTCCAGGAGGGTTCCTCCGCGTGCGAGTTCACGGGTGAGCCACTTACGTTCGTGGCCGACGCGGTGCCCGTGCATGCACAATAGGGGAAGGGGAAGGGATCTGGGCTCGTCGTGGAGACGCTGGGGAGAGCTCTGGACACTCGCGATCGGATGTTCGTCATGCAACCTCGCTCCCACCACGAGCTCGTGGAGAGCAGTAGCTCCGACAGCAGCCAACCGGAGGCGTTCCGATTGTTCCGAATGTTCGCCGGCTCCGCGGCCGTTTCACCTCGGTCTGTTTATTCCCGGCTTTACATAGACGGGGCGCGTTGGTGGGATCCGCGGATGGAACGCACCTTGCAAAAAGCGAAGATTATTACCAGTTGATGTAAACTTATTTAGGCGTTGCATGGCACAAGCTAAATTAATGAAGACCATTTTGTTTAAACAGGCAAAGGCCCACGGAGCTATATAGCTCTTTCAGAACAGATGTGCCTACAAATTAAAGTGCAACCAAGTGGCTTGTTACGTAGACATTTATTAGCAGTCACATATGCCAAAACGCATGTGACTGAACGAAGGAAACTCACCGAAGGATACGGAGAAAAATCAACGGGAACATGGGGAGAAGATGCATACTCCAAGATACAAGCGTCAGTGTTGGGATCGAACTCATGATCGCCTGTATACTAGGCGAGGTAATTAACATTTCGCCAGTGGAGCGACAACTTAGGCTCCCAGCGTCATCAGCACCGCGCCCAGCACCATGAGACGCGCCCAAGACTCCATCTTCTCGTATTGATTCTGGCGATGAGAAAAAAACCACACAGTTCTGTGTCGCTCAAACCTCCTCGTTGCACCTCCGCTTTATACCCAGCAAGGCTCGTATGTGGGGGGGGGGGGGGGTGATTGGAGCCACGTGCCCATTAAGCGAAGGACCAATGAGCGCGAAGCGTGCGAACGTCGCGATGCTTAATGGTCCGCAGAGCGCACGCAACCAACGAGGCAAGTGCTCAGGTGGCGCTCATTCACTCAGCAGCGCTGATGGATGAGAATTCATCCGCACCTCCATCACCCCCACCCATCAATCCCCCACTCCACCACCGCCGATCCACCCCCACTACCCCTCCAATATGCATTGGGATCGTCCGAATGGAGCGCCGAAGGGGAGCGGGGAGGTTTATCCCAACAAGGAGACGGACTGAGGGGTGGCCTGGGTCTGTGCCTCCTGCGTGTTGGTGCGACCGTCTCCTGCCCAAGTCCACTTACATTAACAGCTTCAATGATGTCACGACACTGTCTGTTAACGTGCTCCTGTCTTTCAATGTAATTTCAATCGTGAATTTCCATTTCTCTTTGCGCACTTTTCTTATTTTTTGTAAATGTCAATCGTAGTCACGTGTAAGAGTCGGCAGTATATAGCGTACTGAAAATGTTCTAACGGTCTTCCTTGCGCACATTGGTATGTGATTTTCAAGATCAAGTTCGATGTTTCAAAAGCACTCAGTCCCGCTCTCGGTTGCTTGTCAACATTTTAATTCCGTACGCCTTCAACAGCTGCCCGACATTGACCTTGGCAGTGTTGTGGTCTTGTGATTGGAACAACGTGATTTGCGCCGTTTCATCTGTGGATAGCATCTCATCAATAGCAGACAAAACGCATTAAAGGTGGTTATAAAACAAGTAAACTATTCACTCAGGGTATTATCCACCGACGTCCGCAGCATTGCCCAGTTATTGATTGCATGATGTTGTTGTTCACAAGTCGACCTAGGGGAGGCACGGGTTACAGTCAGATAATTTTAACTGGGGGTTGATCGTAAGCGGGAATTTAATTTTGGTCGCCAGTTCGGTAGCACAGCATGCTAATCATTGCACTGCCACTCCCCCCACACACGCAAAGACCTTAGGAGCACTTAGTCGGAACAGTACACGAGGGGGTGGGTCGCGAGCACCATGCCTGACCACCTTTGCCTCCCCAATGTTTACACCGTACTCAGGATTCACTTGAGGCCGAATAGACCTAGGTAGGCTTAAGAGTGACAATTGTCACTGGCGTTGACTGCGAGCAAGATTCAAACTCTGGCCATCGCTTTCATAGCGCGATAACCGCTACACGGCCACTCCCCATGGACGAGGGCACTCTCTCTGCGCGAGGCAGACTCATTACATCTCGCAGAAAATCTCTCCTGAACAAAATCGATTTGGGGGCTGCCTGCAGGGGGGGGGGGGGGGAAATCTATACATTCCGACGAGTCAAGAACAGCTCAAGGTATATCTAGGGGGTAAGTTTGCGACAGTCGGCTCTTGCTGTGGTTCTGTGGTCAGGTTGCTCAATGGACGTCCCCCACAGAGGGTCTACAGTCTACACCGACCGATGCAGCCAGCCGTGCTCACGCTCAGGCCGTTACACACGCAGTGTCTGGTCAAGGGCCACAGCGATATCGCCAATTGGTCCCCCCCAGTAAAATAGGGACGTTCCACCTCGACTCCGAGAGCACGTGCGTCAATCGACCGCTACTAACTTCGCACGAGCCACGTCCATGAACCCCATGGTGTGACGGCCACCACGCTCCTCAAATCCAAGGATACATTGTGGCACCATGAGACCAATGACCTCATTGGAAAAGCCTCAAATCCCCCAGTGGATAGAACAGCTTATGGCTTGGCAACCGCTTCACGGTTCACAATACAACCTTGCACGTTGGAGGGCGGGGGTGGTGCAACTCGCGCAAGTTAAACGACGAACCGGGACGGAGCAGCAAGTAAAGATCATCCTTGAGCAATTGGAACAGATGAGCGGGATTAGGGATGCCCAGAGCGTCGGAATTAACGAGCGGCTGAAGCGGCTCCAAAAGGGATATTTGGCCCCACGTGCGACCCGGAGAAGGAGCTTCCAACAGCCGCCGGCGTCAGAAAAGCTGCAATGGCGTTACTTGGGCTCCTCCGTGGCCGGCTCCAGCGTCTTGGGCTCCTCCGTGGCCGGCTCCAGCGTCTTGGGCTCCTCCGTGGCCGGCTCCAGCGTCTTGGGCTCCTCCGTGGCCGGCTCCAGCGTCTTGGGCTCCTCCGTGGCCGGCTCCAGCGTCTTGGGCTCCTCCGTGGCCGGCTCCAGCGTCTTGGGCTCCTCCGTGGCCGGCTCCAGCGTCTTGGGCTCCTCCGTGGCCGGCTCCAGCGTCTTGGGCTCCTCCGTGGCCGGCTCCAGCGTCTTGGGCTCCTCCGTGGCCGGCTCCAGCGTCTTGGGCTCCTCCGTGGCCGGCTCCAGCGTCTTGGGCTCCTCCGTGGCCGGCTCCAGCGTCTTGGGCTCCTCCGTGGCCGGCTCCAGCGTCTTGGGCTCCTCCGTGGCCGGCTCCAGCGTCTTGGGCTCCTCCGTGGCCGGCTCCAGCGTCTTGGGCTCCTCCGTGGCCGGCTCCAGCGTCTTGGGCTCCTCCGTGGCCGGCTCCAGCGTCTTGGGCTCCTCCGTGGCCGGCTCCAGCGTCTTGGGCTCCTCCGTGGCCGGCTCCAGCGTCTTGGGCTCCTCCGTGGCCGGCTCCAGCGTCTTGGGCTCCTCCGTGGCCGGCTCCAGCGTCTTGGGCTCCTCCGTGGCCGGCTCCAGCGTCTTGGGCTCCTCCGTGGCCGGCTCCAGCGTCTTGGGCTCCTCCGTGGCCGGCTCCAGCGTCTTGGGCTCCTCCGTGGCCGGCTCCAGCGTCTTGGGCTCCTCCGTGGCCGGCTCCAGCGTCTTGGGCTCCTCCGTGGCCGGCTCCAGCGTCTTGGGCTCCTCCGTGGCCGGCTCCAGCGTCTTGGGCTCCTCCGTGGCCGGCTCCAGCGTCTTGGGCGCCTCCGTGGCCGGCTCCAGCGTCTTGGGCTCCTCCGTGGCCGGCTCCAGCGTCTTGGGCTCCTCCGTGGCCGGCTCCAGCGTCTTGGGCTCCTCCGTGGCCGGCTCCAGCGTCTTGGGCTCCTCCGTGGCCGGCTCCAGCGTCTTGGGCTCCTCCGTGGCCGGCTCCAGCGTCTTGGGCTCCTCCGTGGCCGGCGCCGCGGATGTCGCAGTTTCGTCTCCAGTTAGCAAGTCGGCAGCTTCGTTTTGAACGTGGTGCCGGACCTGGCATAGGGTCAGGGGACAGGACGCGGGTCATCAGGAGTCAAGACGCAGCTTCCCACAACACTGCCATTCCCTACTAATTTAGCTGCACTCACCCGTGGCATGTCAGATGCATATTTCGGCCAGTCCTGGCAGAGAGAATCGCTTACACTCATAACAAGATTGTAGTTTTTAACAGACCAAGGCGACCGGCAGATGCACCACAGAATTCCACCGAGCTTTCCGAATCGTTTGTCACACGATGCGTTACTCACAGCCAGGTTCAGTTTCGAGATCTCCCCGGACTGGGCCGCCTGCCGCCACGCTCCTGGGTCACCACGAATCGTCGCGGCGTCTACGCAGCCCCTCGTGGTCCCTGGGATCGGGGTGGGAATGGGCGATGGTAAATCAAAGCCCATGGATTCGCGAACTAGTACGATCGCATTCGTTGTTGGTAGGAGAAATGGCACAAAAATGCACGCAAGTAGCCACTGTAGAACAATGGTAATGGAGTCGGCATCGGGGACGGTTGGTGGTGAACAATAAAAGGGGAGGAAGTAAAATAACCAAAATGGGTCTCTAAAACCATCGTAGCCTCGAGCCCCCTTCGATCCAAATCGATCCCTGGGTGCCTGGCAGCAGCGCGAGTACTCACAGCCTCCCAGCGCCATCAGCACCGCGCCCACCAGCATGAGACTCGCCGATGACTGCATCTTTTCGTAGTGTTGCTAGCGATGAGGCTGGAAAAAGCGAATCTGTGTCCCTCACACCTCCTCGCCACATCTCTGCTTTATACCCAGCGAGGTGCGGGCTTTTGGGGGGGTGATGATTGGAGCCACGTGCCCAATAAACTCGCGGCCAATGAGCGCGAGGAGTGAATGGCGCATTGGGGCGCGCGACCATCCCGGTGCGTGCGTCGTGGTGCTTAATGGCGCGACCAACGAGTCGAGCGCCTCAATGAGTGGCGCGGCAGGCACTTGCTCAGGTGGGGCTCATTCACTCGGCAACGCTGATGGATCAGAAACCATCCCCACCTACACCACCCCCCTACCCATGCCCACCTCCACCAACCACCCATCTCCACCTCCGCCCCACCTCCCCCACCCCCTCCAGAGAGGAAGCGGCGAAGTGACTTCTCGATGGGAATCTCGCATTGGTGGGTGGGGGGGACGGCGTGTGTTGGTGTCGTCATAATCATCATCGGATATTGATCAATCCACTGCTGGTGGAACGTCTCCCAGCCTCGTCGCCTCTCACGATGCATGCAGCTCGCGCCTTACACGGGAGCTGATCTCATTGGACCCTCTGTTTGCTTCTATATCTCAACAGCGTTACGGAGATCGCGTGACGTGAGGGTTCTGCCTTTGTAGTGAGGGTTGTAAGTTGACGCTGAGGAGGGGGGAGGAAGCGCCTCGGCCCCCCATGTGGAGTGACGTCAGCCGCTTATTATTATGAATGGCGGGGGGTGTCCATTTGGAGGACGTTACCTTATAATAATTATTAATGAGGGGGCTGTTCGATGTGGAGTGACGTGACCTGCTCATGATTATTAGTGAGGGTGGGGTGCTCCATGTGGAGTGACGTCACCTGCTCATGATTATTAATGAGGAGGGGGTTCATGAGGAGGACGTAACCTGTTCATGATTATTAATGAGAGGGGCTGGTCGATGTGGAGTGACGTCATGCGCGTTAAGGACAGACATTCCTTGGTGATTTTACTAGGTATAGTTTTTTTTGGGATAGATCGCATAAATATGTCGTTAATCCCGCCACCACCAGACACAGACAACCAGTAAGGGTTGTCACGTAAACAGAACATGCAAATTCGTCACGAGTACAGCACACCGGTGTGTTGGAGAGCCAAGCCACAACAAAGGATTGAATTTCGCAGTCACCCCTAAACACATCCCAGTTGATGACATCATTGCCCAGGTTGACATAGCCCTCAAAGGTTTGGGATACATCATTACAGACGTGGCAAGATCGGAAATCGCTACAATCCTAAAAAACTCTAAGTCACCTATGATAAACATCAGTATTGATGAGCGCTTTGAGCTTTCTTAATAAAAAAAAGAGATGATATCGTCATCCTCTTAGCCGACAAGGGCAATGCCACAGTCATCATGGACAAAACCACATAAAATAACAAAATTCAGGCCCTACTTAATGATGGTAGTTATACTAAAATTAAAAGAGATCCCACGAACAGCCTCGCTACGAAAACCAACAACATCATCACCGATTCGACATTTTTAATCGAACCAACCAAGCGGGTTTCCTTAAAACCCTCTGATGCTCGACCACCCAGATTGTATGGCTTACCAAAGATCCATAAACAGGGTACACCCCTTCGTCCTATCATCTCCGCCATTGACTTACCCACCTACAAACTGGCCCGATTTCTGTCTGAGACCTTACAACCATTTACTGGTAAGACCACTTCAGCTGTACTTATCGTTAATTAAGGACATCTCACTATCTCCAGGTGTTTTGCTCGTAGGTAAAGTCACGTAAAATAAAAATAATGAAATGCATAAATAATAAAATAATACATGCAAATAAAAAAATTACCACGACGTTTCGACCACTTTTATTGCGATCGAAACGTCGTGTTTATTCTATTTATTCTACGTGACTTTACCAAAAGAACCAAAGTTCCTGTGCCTGACACCATTGCAGTCATTGAAGATTTGGTCAAACAAGTGTAGTACGAGCATAAATGGGGTTGTTGCTGGACTCTGGCCCAATCACACGGCCCAGGGTATTGGGGGGCGGAGCCTGGTCTGCAGGGCAGTATGGGAAGGCCGGATCTGACAATCCGGAAGGGGAGGAGTCAGGGTCAGGTGGGAAAGAAGATATAAGTGGAAGCCCGGAAGAGATCGTGGTCAGTTGTTGGAGTGAAGAAGCGGGACCACGTTGGGTGGCCGCCGCGCCATCAGCCACTTGGCTGAAGGGGCTTCGGCACACCGTCGGCCAGCGGTGTGCGGAGCAGGGAGGAGTGGAGCGACTGACGGGAGAGCGTGTGCGAGGCGCACGCGAGGAGGAGCTGACGGAAGAGCGTGCACGGCACGCGAGAGGAGCGTGCGCGGCACGCGAGAGGAGACGCTGGTCGGAGCTAACGGAGGAGCATGCGTGGCACGCGAGAGGAGCGTGCGCGGCACGTGATAGGAGACGCTGGTCCCTTGTCAGGACCAGCGGGGTGTGAGGAAGAGTGGAGGAGCTGATTAGGAAGCGCGTGCGGGGCGCGCGCGAGACGACGCTGGTCCGTGGAGGAGACTAGCGGGGAACGGAGAAAGAACTTGAATTAAAGACCAACGGAGACCAGCAGTGCCTGACGGAGTCTTTTATTACACTGGAGTCAGAAGTGGACTTTTTCAAGGCAAAATAACTTCGAGGAAGATGGCCGAGAACTTGAAAAAGCGTAACCCACTTGTTACATCTTCTGACGACGAAGAGACAGCCACCGGCACACGTCCTCCAGCGACCACGTGGCAGGACGCCGCCATCTTGAACATCGCGGTGGAGAGGCGGCCGTGCGCTGGCATTTCGGAGGCGCCACGTGGTGTGCATCCTGCTGCTAAGCAGCTGTTTTGCGGGAAGGAGCCGCAAGGAGAGGACGCCGACGCTGCTTCACCACCTTCAACGAGAGAGGCCGTAGCCACGGGGGAAGCCCCCGTTGCTGCTGCTGCCTGGGCGGGAGCACCCCCGTCCTGGCTCGTGTGCGAGACACCAGAGCAGTCAAGGGAGGACGCCGCGCTCACCGTCCGAGTTCTTCGAGGCGTCTCAAGTCACCACCCTGCCGTCCTCTGCTCGCTGCAGCCCCGGGCGAGTCGTGACGATATGCACACGGCCCTAGCACACACCTCACCCATCTTGCGTGTGCCGGGGTGCGATTGGTTGTTATGGCTTGAGATTGCGGAGCGCAGTTCGGGCTGTGTGTGTGTGTTGAGGATGGACGCGCTGTCTGCTTGTGGTTGCTCTGTGTTAAATAGTGTTTATGCGTTGCGGCATGGGGATGTTATCTCGATGGCGAAGTTAATTTTTAATTCGGTTGCATCGAGTCGCCATTAACATCCCGTGGGTTGCCGTGTGCGACGTGTTTATTTTTATGATTTGTTTTTGCTGCAAGGTACGACAGGGTTAACGGTGCGTTGTCTGCCTGCCGTTCTGCTTGCGATTGCGCATAATGTGGGACCTGTGTGGAACTTTGCTGCTTGTAATCGCGATATCCTGACTGCACGTACTGTATAGACTGTCTTTCTGTACGGATACGGAGTGCGGTGCATTGTTCTGACCATTGGGTTCGGGATTGTTATTAGTTGTGCGTACCTGTTCGGAAATTTGTCAATTCGTTGAGGGACCCTACATTTTGGTTGTATGGGTGTTCGTGCACACGAGATTGCATGTGTGTTCATAGGAAATTGCGAGTGTTGAGGGATGAGGGCGTTGTTGGTGGCTCTGCCGTAAAGGGTGATGGGGCCGTAAATTGCCGCCAAGTGGCGTCGCTCTTTCCGTTGATTGCGTGCGACCAGGGGTTGCATTGCGAGTTGGTGTGTATGAGCAATGTGTCTTGGTCAACTATGGGTTAAAAATTTCCCCGATACGACTGCTGTGAGCAGCGGCGATGCGTTGTATCGTTGGGGGTTGTTTAAACGTGACAGGGGATGTGTGTTGTGACCCCCAGCAAGGGGCAGCTGGGGTGCACGCACGAGAAAAACTGCCGAATTGGTCGCACGTTGGGCCGCCATTTTGGCTAGCGTGGGAAATCGCGGGGATGCGCTCGGCGCATGGGGCCGCCATTTTGAGCATGCGAGGGCGTGCGTACCGCCGCCATTTTGAGCACAGGAAACCTCCGTGGGGGCACTTCGCGTGTGCCGCCGCCATTATAAGGATACACGTCGAGCCGTGGGGATGCGGTTATGGATCTCATCCCTTGACTCTTGTGTGCGTGCATTGCGTGTTGTGCGCAATGCTGGCGTGTTGGCGCCCATCGGGGTAACAGCACATAGTGGCCCGTGTCTGACTAAGGGGGAGGAGTACGTGAGATGTCTGTGCTGGTCCTCAAGGGAGGACTGCTGATGGGCAAGAGCAGGAAAATTTTTGTTGTCACGTGTAAATAATATTTTTTTGTTAAAATGTAGATACTGGGGCATCCATCGCGTCGATTTTTGTGTATTTATTGGGTTTCTCCTTACGCCGGGCGGATTACGTTCATCTCCACTACCCTGGGGCCTGGTGGCTTTCGTGTACGACATGCGGATGTGCGTTCGTGGTGCTATGCCTCAGGGGGTTGGGTTCTCCTTCTCGTCACAGATCTTCGGTGCCTGCCACACTGGGTGTCACCGGTTGTGCTAACCGGATGTGGACTTGAAGGGGGAGTGGAGCGCCTGTTCGTCACTCCTACTCTACCAGTTGTTCTCTGAAGTTAGACTTGAGCCAGGCGGATGGACCAGCAACACAGACACGCTCTAAGACACCGCATTCCTGATTTATGCGAGTCTGCCGTTCTTGTGTGTCGGTTACCGTTGTTGTGCATTGCCTTCCATTCCTTAATTCTTTCTTGCTTGTTGCACCGAGGACGGGCCGGTGTTCCGTACCGGATCCTAATCCCTTCCCTTTCGTTAATTGTGTTGTCATTGTACTCTCCGTTGTGTCTGGTGATTCCTGATTGTGATGCTGTCGCTCGCATTATTTTATTCTATTGCAGCCGGGACGGCTGGCTTTTTCATCAGGGGGGGGGGTCATGTATTGCGAGCGTAAATGGGGTTGTTGCTGGGCTCTGGCCCAATCACACGGCCCGGGGTATTGGGGGGTGGAGCCTGGTCTGCAGGGCAGTATGGGAAGGCCGGATCTGACGATCCGGAAGAAGAGGAGTCAGGGTCACGTGGGAAAGAAGATATAAGTGGGAGCCCGGAAGAGATCGGGGTCAGTTGTTGGAGTGAAGAAGCGGGACCACGTTGGGTGGCCGCCGCGCCATCAGCCACGTGGCTGATGGGGCTTCGGCACACTGTCGGCCAGCGGTGTGCGGAGCGGGGAGGAGTGGAGCGACTGACGCGTGCGGGGCGCGTGCGAGGAGGAGCTGACGGAAGAGCGTGCGCGGCATGCGAGAGGAGCGTGCGCGGCACACGAGAGGAGACACTGGTCGGAGCTAACGGAGGAGCGTGCGCGGCACGCGAGAGGAGACGCTGGTCCCTTGTCAGGACCAGCGGGGTGTGAGGAAGAGTGGAGGTGCTGAGGAGGAGGTGCGTGCGGGGCGCGCGCGAGACGACGCTGGTCCGCGGAGGAGACCAGTGGGGTACGGAGAAAGAACTTGAGACCAGCAGTGCCTGACGGAGTCTTTTATTACACAAGGACTGAATGCTGATGTACCATTCATGGTGGGACACTGCCTCACCACACTTACTTCACCTGGAATGGAACTTTCTCCAAACAAGTTGAAGGTACCCCAATGGGTTCTCCCTGATCTCCAGTTGTAGCTAATATTTTCATGGAAAACTATGAGCCAGATGCCATCCAGGCATCCACACCAGGCTCTCAAGATGAATGGATATTCAGACTACACAATCGGTAAAGCTATCACCCCAACCGTTGGGAAATAACCATCTGAGGACCCAATCAAAACCATCAACTTGCCATACATAGTAGGGGTCACTAAAAATATTTCCAAAATCATGAGCAAACACAAGATCCAGGTTCGATTTAACACAGTACATAAAATTCGTGATCTGATCCCATCTGTGAAGGGTGTGATCCCATGCAATACCCCAGCATCTACAAACTAAGTTGTGTCTGTGGCAGGAGTTACATTGGGGAAACTAAGCGACATGTCTCGGACTGTGTTCGTGAACATAAGGCAGATCTGAAACACGGTCGGACCAATACCTCAGCTGTGGCTGATCATTGTTTTAATGCGGTGAGCTCACACAAAATTGATTTCACCTTGATAAAGGTACTTTGCAAGCCCACTGGCTATCAACAAAGATTTGTAAGCGAGGTTTTGTCGCTCAGCTCTGGGCCAATCAGACGGCCCAGCATATTGGGAGTGGGGCCCAGTAATGTGGGCATATGGGAAGGTCCATCGACCACCTCCGGTCCAGAAGATCAGGGGCGGAGCGTAAGGGCGGAACCGGGGGGGGCGCTAAGTGAACGGCGTAATCTGGAAGGTTCGGAAAGGGCGTGGTGGAAGTTGGAGACAGGATGACGTGTGAGGGGAATATAAGGGGGATCCGTAAGAGGCTCGGGGCAGTTGGCGTAGTCACGGAGTGGGACCACATTGGGTCGTGGGAGGTCTTCTGCACCATCAGCCATGTGGCTGGAGACGACTCCAAGCAATCCGTCAGCCAACGGTGTGCGGGAGCAGGGAGGAGGGCGATTGACGGGAAGGGCGCGCGGGGCGCGCAAGAGGAACAGCCGGTCCACTATCGGGACCAGCAGAGTGTGAGCGGCATAACAAGGAATAAAAGAGGGACGGAGACCAAGCTGTGTGTTGTCAGCATCATTTATTACACATATATATTGACACAGACACAATTTCAACCGAGAATATGGGTACAAACTGATCAATCATTGAAAGAACGTTACCAACCAGTTTAAGTCGTAATTGGCTTTGATGTTCCCATCCCACCAATTTCCGATGTTAGTTGTTCGTTACGCCCATTTCAAACTTGCGCGTTCACAGGATTCAGACCAACACAGCCACTTCGCGCGCCAACTACCCCTTGGTTGCGTGCTTTACGATTTCTATTAACATGCTAATCTCTCATAAACATGCTAATTGTCACATGGCAGCCCTTTGTTTGGTGTAAAACCAACCACCGTCAGGTTGGCTGCCTTAACATTGACATTGGTTGCTGACATTTGGGCTATGCCCATTTCAAACCGTTATACTGTCAATAGTTTGCCTTTCGAAGACGACCGCTTGTGTTGCATATGCTGACGGTCGCCGAACGGTGGGATAGACTTCGTCGATTCAGCCTCTAAGCCAATCGGGTGACAGGGAGTATCTGGGCTAGAGTTCAAGGGCAGAGCCGGAGGGTGCTAGTGGGGTACCATCTAGAAGATTCGTAAGGGGGCGTGGCTAGTAGTGGGGCTTGGTGACGCGGGAGGGGGTGATAAGGGGAAGCCGGAAGGGACTCTGGGTCAGTGTGGGAAGTCTGGAAGCGGGACCACGTCTCGCGCCTCCGGGACGCCATCGGCCACATGGCGGTCCGGAGACGGTCTCCCTGCGCGCCGTCTGCCAGCGGTGCGTGGGAGCGGGAGCGGGAGAGTGAGCGAGTGCGGAGGATACCAACTCACGCCGCGCAACGCGTAGCGATGGAGATAGTGTGGAATAACGCGGAGCTGTCTAGCGGCGATAAATAAATAAATAAGCAAATAAATAAATAAATACGACAGTCTATTGTCGTCGAAGTTTTTATTACACCTATCTACGTGACTTTACCGAAAGTGTTCTGCCTCACGGCAGGTGTCTTGCCTCACGGCAGATGTGGGGCGTATGTACACAGGAATTTCCTGTTTTTGATGCTAAGTTTGGTCACGTGACCAGGAAGTTGCGATTTAAGATTCCCGCTCAACCACGCGGGCGTCGGCCATTACACACATAATTCAAGATGGCGGCACACATCGCGTCCCAGTGAAGCCAGCCGCAATTGTCCATTGTGGGAATTTAAGAAGCATTGTCTGTAAGTTCGTTTATGTTCTTATAATATTGGCAATGCTGTTATGTTAGAATGACCGGTATAGTGATGTAAATGCCTTTATAATGCTGTTAAAATGTTACGATAACTACGAGGCCTAGTTAACGAAGCCTGCAACTTTCCTTACTGTGAATGTTACTTGTAATTTCATAAGTCGAGTCAAACTTGTACCCAAGAAACTTTATTGCGATCTGGAGAGCAAGGATGACAAAATGTCTCATTCATAGTGCAGGGGCTGCTCGATGTGGAGTGACGTCACGAGCGTTCAGACATTCCTGGGTGATTATAGTAGGTAGAATAGGTTTTTGAGTTAGATCGCGTAGATGTTGTTAAGCCCGCAACCACCCAACAGACTAGTATGGGTTGTCACGTATACAGAACATGCCAATTCGTTGCTAGTACAGCACACCGGTGTGTTGGAGAGCCAAGCCGCAACATTTACAATCAAAGTACGACGTTTTGCCAGTAATTACAAATAGCTTCATCAGGCGATAGCCCGATTTGTGGAGAAGTCCACCTGTTTTGGTCCTGAACGGCATAGACGTGGTGACCACTTGGCTATCCATCACACCGGTGTGCTGTACTAGTGACGAAATCGCAGGTTGTATTTAGACAACCCTTAAAAGTTGGCCGTGTCGGGTTTAACGACAGGTCTATATTTACGAGATCCAAACGAAAACCTCTTATAGTCAGCTTCCGTACCGCAGCGTGAAAAACCTCGACACGACCGCTACTCAGCACGATGGCACTCACTCCCTGCGCGAGGCAGACTCATTACATCTCGCAGAGGATCGCGCCTTTAAAGCAATTTTTTACGTGGCAAGTGCGAGTTTTTGCGTTGAGTCAATACCAATTTGTTTAACATTTCAACGAAGCTGGTTAGTAAGTAGAGGATCGCCTGTAGAGGGGGCCTCTATACATTGCTAGGAGTCATGAATAGCTCCAGGTGTCTATACGGGGGGTAAGTTTGCGACGAATTTCAGTCGGCTCTTGCTGGGGTTCATTAGTCACGTTGCGCAATGGACGTCCCCCACACGTGGAGGCTCTGCACCGACTGATGCAGCCAGCCGTGCTCGCGCTCAGGCCGTTACACGCGCAGTGTCTGGTCAAGAGCCACAGCGGTATCGCCAATTGCCTCCCCCCACAAGTCAAACGGGAAGATTCCACCCATGCTCCTAGAACACGTGCGTCAATCGTCCACCTTCGCATGAGCAACGTCCATGAACCCCATGGTGTGAAGGCCACCAAGCTCCTCGAACCCAAGGATACTGTGGCATCATGAGACAAAGGACCTCATTGAAAAAGCCTCCAATCCCTCAGTGGATAAAACAGCTCATGGCTTGGCAACCGCTTTGCGGTTCACAAAATAACCTTTCACGTTGGAGGGCGGTGCAACTCACGCAAGTTAAACCACGAATCGGGACGCAGCATCAAGTCAAGATCATCTTTATTGAGCAATTGGGACAAAGGAGCGGGATTAGGGATGCCCAGAGCGTCAGAATTAACGACCGGCTAAAGCGGCTCCAAAAGGGATATTTGGCCCCACGTGCGACCCGGAGAAGGAGCCTCCAACAGCCGCCGGCGTCAGAAAAGCTGCAATGGCGTTACTTGGGCTCCTCCGTGGCCGGCTCCAGCGTCTTGGGCTCCTCCGTGGCCGGCTCCAGCGTCTTGGGCTCCTCCGTGGCCGGCTCCAGCGTCTTGGGCTCCTCCGTGGCCGGCTCCAGCGTCTTGGGCTCCTCCGTGGCCGGCTCCAGCGTCTTGGGCTCCTCCGTGGCCGGCTCCAGCGTCTTGGGCTCCTCCGTGGCCGGCTCCAGCGTCTTGGGCTCCTCCGTGGCCGGCTCCAGCGTCTTGGGCTCCTCCGTGGCCGGCTCCAGCGTCTTGGGCTCCTCCGTGGCCGGCTCCAGCGTCTTGGGCTCCTCCGTGGCCGGCTCCAGCGTCTTGGGCTCCTCCGTGGCCGGCTCCAGCGTCTTGGGCTCCTCCGTGGCCGGCTCCAGCGTCTTGGGCTCCTCCGTGGCCGGCTCCAGCGTCTTGGGCTCCTCCGTGGCCGGCTCCAGCGTCTTGGGCTCCTCCGTGGCCGGCTCCAGCGTCTTGGGCTCCTCCGTGGCCGGCTCCAGCGTCTTGGGCTCCTCCGTGGCCGGCTCCAGCGTCTTGGGCTCCTCCGTGGCCGGCTCCAGCGTCTTGGGCTCCTCCGTGGCCGGCTCCAGCGTCTTGGGCTCCTCCGTGGCCGGCTCCAGCGTCTTGGGCTCCTCCGTGGCCGGCTCCAGCGTCTTGGGCTCCTCCGTGGCCGGCTCCAGCGTCTTGGGCTCCTCCGTGGCCGGCTCCTCCGTGGCCGGCTCCAGCGTCTTGGGCTCCTCCGTGGCCGGCTCCAGCGTCTTGGGCTCCTCCGTGGCCGGCTCCAGCGTCTTGGGCTCCTCCGTGGCCGGCTCCAGCGTCTTGGGCTCCTCCGTGGCCGGCGCCGCGGATGTCGCAGTTTCGTCTCCAGTTAGCAAGTCGGCCGCTTCGCTTTGAACGTGGTGCCGGACCTGGCATAGCGTCAGGGGACAGGACGCGGGTCATCAGGAGTCAAGACGCAGCTTCCCACAACACTGCCATTCCCTACTAATTTAGCTGCACTCACCCGTGGCATGTCAGATGCACATTTCGGCCAGTCCTGGCAGAGAGATTCGCTTACACTCATAACAAGATTGTAGTTTTTAACAGACCAAGGCGACCGGCAGATGCACCACAGAATTCCACCGAGCTTTCCGAATCGTTTGTTACACGATGCGTTACTCACAGCCAGGTTCAGTTTCGAGATCTCCCCGGACTGGGCCACCTGCCGCCACGCTCCTGGGTCACCACGAATCGTCGCGGCGTCCACGCAGCCCCTCGTGGTCCCTGGGATCGGGGTGGGAATTGGCGATGGTAAATCAAAGCCCATGGATTCGCGAACTAGTACGACCGCATTCGTTGTTGGTAGGAGAAATGGCACAAAAATGCACGCAAGTAGCCACTGTAGAACAATGGTAATGGAGTCGGCATCGGGGACGGTTGGTGGTGAACAGTAAAAGGGGAGGAAGTAAAATAACCAAAATGGGTCTCTAAAACCATCGTAGCTTCGAGCCCCCTTCGATCCAAATCGATCCCTGGGTGCCTGGCAGCAGCGCGAGTACTCACAGCCTCCCAGCGCCATCAGCACCGCGCCCACCAGCATGAGACTCGCCGATGACTGCATCTTTTCGTAGTGTTGCTAGCGATGAGGCTGGAAAAAGCGAATCTGTGTCCCTCACACCTCCTCGCCACATCTCTGCTTTATACCCAGCGAGGTGCGGGCTTTTGGGGGGGTGATGATTGGAGCCACGTGCCCAATAAACTCGCGGCCAATGAGCGCGAGGAGTGAATGGCGCATTGGGGCGCGCGACCATCCCGGTGCGTGCGTCGTGGTGCTTAATGGCGCGACCAACGAGTCGAGCGCCTCAATGAGTGGCGCGGCAGGCACTTGCTCAGGTGGGGCTCATTCACTCGGCAACGCTGATGGATCAGAAACCATCCCCACCTACACCACCCCCCTACCCATGCCCACCTCCACCAACCACCCATCTCCACCTCCGCCCCACCTCCCCCACCCCCTCCAGAGAGGAAGCGGCGAAGTGACTTCTCGATGGGAATCTCGCATTGGTGGGTGGGGGGGACGGCGTGTGTTGGTGTCGTCATAATCATCATCGGATATTGATCAATCCACTGCTGGTGGAACGTCTCCCAGCCTCGTCGCCTCTCACGATGCATGCAGCTCGCGCCTTACACGGGAGCTGATCTCATTGGACCCTCTGTTTGCTTCTATATCTCAACAGCGTTACGGAGATCGCGTGACGTGAGGGTTCTGCCTTTGTAGTGAGGGTTGTAAGTTGACGCTGAGGAGGGGGGAGGAAGCGCCTCGGCCCCCCATGTGGAGTGACGTCAGCCGCTTATTATTATGAATGGCGGGGTGTGTCCATTTGGAGGACGTTACCTTATAATAATTATTAATGAGGGGGCTGTTCGATGTGGAGTGACGTGACCTGCTCATGATTATTAGTGAGGGTGGGGTGCTCCATGTGGAGTGACGTCACCTGCTCATGATTATTAATGAGGAGGGGGTCCATGAGGAGGACGTAACCTGTTCATGATTATTAATGAGAGGGGCTGGTCGATGTGGAGTGACGTCATGCGCGTTAAGGACAGACATTCCTTGGTGATTTTACTAGGTATAGTTTTTTTTGGGATAGATCGCATAAATATGTCGTTAATCCCGCCACCACCAGACACAGACAACCAGTAAGGGTTGTCACGTAAACAGAACATGCAAATTCGTCACGAGTACAGCACACCGGTGTGTTGGAGAGCCAAGCCACAACAAAGGATTGAATTTCGCAGTCACCCCTAAACACATCCCAGTTGATGACATCATTGCCCAGGTTGACATAGCCCTCAAAGGTTTGGGATACATCATTACAGACGTGGCAAGATCGGAAATCGCTACAATCCTAAAAAACTCTAAGTCACCTATGATAAACATCAGTATTGATGAGCGCTTTGAGCTTTCTTAATAAAAAAAAGAGATGATATCGTCATCCTCTCAGCCGACAAGGGCAATGCCACAGTCATCATGGACAAAACCACATAAAATAACAAAATTCAGGCCCTACTTAATGATGGTAGTTATACTAAAATTAAAAGAGATCCCACGAACAGCCTCGCTACGAAAACCAACAACATCATCACCGATTCGACATTTTTAATCGAACCAACCAAGCGGGTTTCCTTAAAACCCTCTGATGCTCGACCACCCAGATTGTATGGCTTACCAAAGATCCATAAACAGGGTACACCCCTTCGTCCTATCATCTCCGCCATTGACTTACCCACCTACAAACTGGCCCGATTTCTGTCTGAGACCTTACAACCATTTACTGGTAAGACCACTTCAGCTGTACTTATCGTTAATTAAGGACATCTCACTATCTCCAGGTGGTTTGCTCGTAGGTAAAGTCACGTAAAATAAAAATAATGAAATGCATAAATAATAAAATAATACATGCAAATAAAAAAATTACCACGACGTTTCGACCACTTTTATTGCGATCGAAACGTCGTGTTTATTCTATTTATTCTACGTGACTTTACCAAAAGAACCAAAGTTCCTGTGCCTGACACCATTGCAGTCATTGAAGATTTGGTCAAACAAGTGTAGTACGAGCATAAATGGGGTTGTTGCTGGACTCTGGCCCAATCACACGGCCCAGGGTATTGGGGGGCGGAGCCTGGTCTGCAGGGCAGTATGGGAAGGCCGGATCTGACAATCCGGAAGGGGAGGAGTCAGGGTCAGGTGGGAAAGAAGATATAAGTGGAAGCCCGGAAGAGATCGTGGTCAGTTGTTGGAGTGAAGAAGCGGGACCACGTTGGGTGGCCGCCGCGCCATCAGCCACTTGGCTGAAGGGGCTTCGGCACACCGTCGGCCAGCGGTGTGCGGAGCGGGGAGGAGTGGAGCGACTGACGGGAGAGCGTGTGCGAGGCGCACGTGAGGAGGAGCTGACGGAAGAGCGTGCACGGCACGCGAGAGGAGCGTGCGCGGCACGCGATAGGAGACGCTGGTCGGAGCTAACGGAGGAGCATGCGTGGCACGCGAGAGGAGCATGCGCGGCACGTGATAGGAGACGCTGGTCCCTTGTCAGGACCAGCGGGGTGTGAGGAAGAGTGGAGGAGCTGAGGAGGAAGCGCGTGCGGGGCGCGCGCGAGACGACGCTGGTCCGTGGAGGAGAATAGCGGGGAACGGAGAAAGAACTTGAATTAAAGACCAACGGAGACCAGCAGTGCCTGACGGAGTCTTTTATTACACTGGAGTCAGAAGTGGACTTTTTCAAGGCAAAATAACTTCGAGGAAGATGGCCGAGAACTTGAAAAAGCGTAACCCACTTGTTACATCTTCTGACGACGAAGAGACAGCCACCGGCACACGTCCTCCAGCGACCACGTGGCAGGACGCCGCCATCTTGAACATCGCGGTGGAGAGGCGGCCGTGCACTGGCATTTCGGAGGCGCCACGTGGTGTGCATCCTGCTGCTAAGCAGCTGTTTTGTGGGAAGGAGCCGCAAGGAGAGGACGCCGACGCTGCTTCACCACCTTCAACGAGAGAGGCCGTAGCCACGGGGGAAGCCGCCGTTGCTGCTGCTGCCTGGGCGGGAGCAGCCCCGTCCTGGCTCGTGTGCGAGACACCAGAGCAGTCAAGGGAGGACGCCGCGCTCACCGTCCGAGTTCTTCGAGGCATCTCAAGTCACCACCCTGCCGTCCTCTGCTCGCTGCAGCCCCGAGCGAGTCGTGACGATATGCGCACGGCCCTAGCACACACCTCACCCATCTTGCGTGTGCCGGGGTGCGATTGGTTGTTATGGCTTGAGATTGCGGAGCGCAGTTCGGGCTGTGTGTGTGTGTTGAGGATGGACGCGCTGTCTGCTTGTGGTTGCTCTGTGTCAAATAGTGTTTATGCGTTGCGGCATGGGGATGTTATCTCGATGGCGAAGTTAATTTTTAATTCGGTTGCGTCGAGTCGCCATTAACATCCCGTGGGTTGCCGTGTGCGACGTGTTTATTTTTATGATTTTTTTTTGCTGCAAGGTACGACAGGGTTAACGGTGTGTTGTCTGCCTGCAGTTCTGCTTGCGATTGTGTATAATGTGGGACCTGTGTGGAACTTTGCTGCTTGTAATCGCGATATCCTGACTGCACGTACTGTATAGACTGTCTTTCTGTACGGATACGGAGTGCGGTGCATTGTTCTGACCATTGGGTTCGGGATTGTTATTAGTTGTGCGTACCTGTTCGGAAATTTGTCAATTCGTTGGGGGACCCTACATTTTGGTTGTATGGGTGTTCGTGCACACGAGATTGCATGTGCGTTCATAGGAAATTGCGAGTGTTGAGGGATGAGGGCGTTGTTGGTGGCTCTGCCGTCAAGGGTGATGGGGCCGTAAATTGCCGCCAAGTGGCGTCGCTCTTTCCGTTGATTGCGTGCGACCAGGGGTTGTATTGCGAGTTGGTGTGTATGAGCAATGTGTCTTGGTCAACTATGGGTTAAAAATTTCCCCGATACGACTGCTGTGAGCAGCGGCGATGCGTTGTATCGTTGGGGGTTGTTTAAACGTGACAGGGGATGTGTGTTGTGACCCCCAGCAAGGGGCAGCTGGGGTGCACGCACGAGAAAAACTGCCGAATTGGTCGCACGTTGGGCCGCCATTTTGGCTAGCGTGGGAAATCGCGGGGATGCGCTCGGCGCATGGGGCCGCCATTTTGAGCACGCGAGGGCGTGCGTACCGCTGCCATTTTGAGCGCAGGAAACCTCGGTCGGGGCGCTTCGCGTGTGCCGCCGCCATTATAAGGATACACGTCGAGCCGTGGGGATGCGGTTATGGATCTCATCCCTTGACTCTTGTGTGCGTGCATTGCGTGTTGTGCGCAATGCTGGCGTGTTGGCGCCCATCGGGGTAACAGCAGCATAGTGGCCCGTGTCTGACTAAGGGGGAGGAGTACGTGAGATGTCTGTGCTGGTCCTCAAGGGAGGACTGCTGATGGGCAAGAGCAGGAAAATTTTTGTTGTCACGTGTAAATAATATTTTTTTGCTAAAATGTAGATACTGGGGCATCCATCGCGTCGATTTTTGTGTATTTATTGGGTTTCTCTTCACGCCGGGCGGATTACGTTCATCTCCACTACCCTGGGGCCGGGTGGCTTTCGTGTACGACATGCGGATGTGCGTTCGTGGTGCTATGCCTCAGGGGGTTGGGTTCTCCTTCTCGTCACAGATCTTCGGTGCCTGCCACGCTGGGTGTCACCGGTTGTGCTAACCAGATGTGGACTTGAAGGGGGAGTGGAGCGCCTGTTCGTCACTCCTACTCTACCAGTTGTTCTCTGAAGTTAGACTTGAGCCAGGCGGATGGACCAGCAACACGGACACGCTCTAAGACACCGCATTCCTGATTTATGCGAGTCTGCCGTTCTTGCGTGTCGGTTACCGTTGTTGTGCATTGCCTTCCATTCCTTAATTCTTTCTTGCTTGTTGCACCGAGGACGGGCCGGTGTTCCGTACCGGATCCTAATCCCTTCCCTTTCGTTAATTGTGTTGTCATTGTACTCTCCGTTGTGTCTGGTGATTCCTGATTGTGATGCTGTCGCTCGCATTATTTTATCCTATTGCAGCCGGGACGGCTGGCTTTTTCATCAGGGGGGGGGGTCATGTATTGCGAGCGTAAATGGGGTTGTTTGCGGGCTCTGGCCCAATCACACGGCCCGGGGTATTGGGGGGTGGAGCCTGGTTTGCAGGGCAGTATGGGAAGGCCGGATCTGACGATCCGGAAGGGGAGGAGTCAGGGTCACGTGGGAAAGAAGATATAAGTGGGAGCCCGGAAGAGATCGGGGTCAGTTGTTGGAGTGAAGAAGCGGGACCACGTTGGGTGGCCGCCGCGCCATCAGCCACGTGGCTGATGGGGCTTCGGCACACTGTCGGCCAGTGGTGTGCGGAGCGGGGAGGAGTGGAGCGACTGACGGGAGAGCGCGTGCGGGCGCGTGCTAGGAGGAGCTGACGGAAGAGCGTGCGCGGCATGCGAGAGGAGCGTGCGCGGCACGCGAGAAGAGACACTGGTCGGAGCTAACGGAGGAGCGTGCGCGGCACGCGAGAGGAGACGCTGGTCCCTTGTCAGGACCAGCGGGGTGTGAGGAAGAGTGGAGGAGCTGAGGAGGAAGCGCGTGCGGGGCGCGCGCGAGACGACGCTGGTCCGCGGAGGAGACCAGTGGGGTACGGAGAAAGAACTTGAGACCAGCAGTGCCTGACGGAGTCTTTTATTACACAAGGACTGAATGCTGATGTACCATTCATGGTGGAACACTGCCTCACCACACTTACTTCACCTGGAATGGAACTTTCTCCAAACAAGTTGAAGGTACCCCAATGGGTTCTCCCTGATCTCCAGGTGTAGCTAATATTTTCATGGAAAACTATGAGCCAGATGCCATCCAGGCATCCACACCAGGCTCTCAAGATGAATGGATATTCAGACTACACAATCCGTAAAGCTATCACCCCAACCGTTGGGAAATAACCATCTGAGGACCCGTTCATAACCATCAAGTTGCCATACATAGTAGGGGTCACTAAAAATATTTCCAAAATCATGAGCAAACACAAGATGCAGGTTCGATTTAACACAGTACATAAAATTCGTGATCTGATCCCATCTGTGAAGGGTGTGATCCCATGCAATACCCCAGCATCTACAAACTAAGTTGTGTCTGTGGTAGGAGTTACATTGGGGAAACTAAGCGACATGTCTCGGACTGTGTTCGTGAACATAAGGCAGATCTGAAACACGGTCGGACCAATACCTCAGCTGTGGCTGATCATTGTTTTAATGCGGTCGGCTCACACAAAATTGATTTCACCTTGATAAAGGTACTTTGCAAGCCCACTGGCTATCAACAAAGATTTGTAAGCGAGGTTTTGTCGCTCAGCTCTGGGCCAATCAGACGGCCCGGCGTATTGGGAGTGGGGCCCAGTAATGTGGGCATATGGGAAGGTCCATCGACCACCTCCGGTCCAGAAGATCAGGGGCGGAGCGTAAGGGCGGAACCGGGGGGGGGGGGCGCTAAGTGAACGGCGTAATCTGGAAGGTTCGGAAAGGGCGTGGTGTAAGTTGGAGACAGGATGACGTGTGAGGGGCAGTTGGCGTAGTCACGGAGTGGGACCACATTGGGTCGTGGGAGGTCTTCTGCACCATCAGCCATGTGGCTGGAGACGACTCCAAGCAATCCGTCAGCCAACGGTGTGCGGGAGCAGGGAGGAGGGCGATTGATGGGAAGGGCGCGCGGGGCGCGCAAGAGGAACAGCCGGTCCACTATCGGGACCAGCAGAGTGTGAGCGGCATAACAAGGAATAAAAGAGGGACGGAGACCAAGCTGTGTGTTGTCAGCATCATTTATTACACATATATATAGACACAGACACAATTTCAACCGAGAATATGGGTACAAACTGATCAATCATTGAAAGAACGTTACCAACCAGTTTAAGTCGTAATTGGCTTTGATGTTCCCATCCCACCAATTTCCGATGTTAGTTGTTCTTTACGCCCATTTCAAACTTGCGCGTTCACATGTTTCAGACCAACACAGCCACTTCGCGCGCCAACTACCCCTCGGTTGCGTGCTTTACGATTTCTATTAACATGCTAATCTCTCATAAACATGCTAATTCTTAATTTAGGAGCTTTCGTGACTGCAGGAATTATTCTTTGGTTCTTTTCTGTTAAGTCACGTCTAAAAATAAAATAATAAATTAAAATAACATATTACGACGTTTCGATTGCAACACAAGCAATCATCATCAGGTATAAAAGAAATGGCAACAAAAATCTAACTAGAAAACTATAGACAGACATACAAGCAGACAGACATCACAACGGCACACAGAGAGAGGACACAAATCGGCACAAAGAGAGGGGTCGTTTCTGTGACGGTCCCTTAAATATAGAGAGGGGGGGCGGGGACGGAGAGAGGGAGGGGGCAGAGAGAATTAGCATATCAATGAGTGTACGGCAACGTACTGCTGTTGCAAGTAAGATGACAATGTGGAACGGGCACGCAAAATTGAAAACGGGCACGCAAAATTGAAAATTAGGAGACAGGCACACGAAAATTAAATAACCTAGCAAAATATCGAAATGTGATGTAATACAACACAGAGAGTCGGTTAACACACAATTAACGCATAGCCTGGTTGATTACGTGTTTCAAAATTTGCTAAGTTAGAATTTTAAGTGTGAAAATTCCAAAGAGAGGACACAGGTAGAGAGAACAAATAGCCAGAAAGAAAAAGGATAAGCTTAAAACTTCCCCGTAGAAGTGGTTCAATCTTAATTTAGGAGCTTTCGTGACTGCAGGAATTATTCTTTGGTTCTTTTCGGTTAAGTCACGTCTAAAAATAAAATAATAAATTAAAATAACATATTACGACGTTTCGATTGCAACACAAGCAATCATCATCAGGTATAAAAGAAATAGCAACAAAAATCTAACTAGAAAACTATAGACAGACATACAAGCAGACAGACATCACAACGGCACACAGAGAGAGGACACAAATCGGCACAAAGAGAGGGGTCGTTTCTGTGACGGTCCCTTAAATATAGAGAGGGGGGGGGGGGCGGGGACGGAGAGAGGGAGGGGGCAGAGAGAATTAGCATATCAATGAGTGTACGGCAACGTACTGCTGTTGCAAGTAAGATGACAATGTGGAACGGGCACGCAAAATTGAAAACGGGCACGCAAAATAGAAAATTAGGAGACAGGCACACGAAAATTAAATAACCTAGCAAAATATCGAAATGTGATGTAATACAACACAGAGAGTCGGTTAACACACAATTAACGCATAGCCTGGTTGATTACGTGTTTCAAAATTTGCTAAGTTAGAATTTTAAGTGTGAAAATTCCAAAGAGAGGACACAGGTAGAGAGAACAAATAGCCAGAAAGAAAAAGGATAAGCTTAAAACTTCCCCGTAGAAGTGGTTCAATCTTAATTTTGGAGCTTTCGTGACTGCAGGAATTATTCTTTGGTTCTTTTCGGTTAAGTCACGTCTAAAAATAAAATAATAAATTAAAATAACATATTACGACGTTTCGATTGCAACACAAGCAATCATCATCAGGTATAAAAGAAATAGCAACAAAAATCTAACTAGAAAACTATAGACAGACATACAAGCAGACAGACATCACAACGGCACACAGAGAGAGGACACAAATCGGCACAAAGAGAGGGGTCGTTTCTGTGACGGTCCCTTAAATATAGAGAGGGGGGGGGCGGGGACGGAGAGAGGGAGGGGGCAGAGAGAATTAGCATATCAATGAGTGTACGGCAACGTACTGCTGTTGCAAGTAAGATGACAATGTGGAACGGGCACGCAAAATTAAAAACGGGCACGCAAAATTGAGAATTAGGAGACAGGCACACGAAAATTAAATAACCTAGCAAAATATCGAAATGTGATGTAATACAACACAGAGAGTCGGTTAACACACAATTAACGCATAGCCTGGCTGATTACGTGTTTCAACATGCTAATTGTCACATGGCAGCCACCGTCAGGTTGGCTGCCTTAACATTAACATTGGTTGCTGACATTTGGGCTATGCCCATTTCAAACCGTTATACTGTCAATAGTTTGCCTTTCGAAGACGACCGCTTGTGTTGCATATGCTGACGGTCGCCGAATGGTGGGATAGACTTCGTCGATTCAGCCTCTAAGCCAATCGGGTGACAGGGAGTATCTGGGCTAGAGTTCAAGGGCAGAGCCGGAGGGTGCTAGTGGGGTACCATCTAGAAGATTCGTAAGGGGGCGTGGCTAGTAGTGGGGCTTGGTGACGCAGGAGGGGGTGATAAGGGGAAGCTGGAAGGGACTCTGGGTCAGTGTGGGAAGTCTGGAAGTGGGACCACGTCTCGCGCCTCCGGGACGCCATCGGCCACGTGGCGGTCCGGAGACGGTCTCCCTGCGCGCCGTCTGCCAGCGGTGCGTGGGAGCGGGAGCGGGAGAGTGAGCGAGTGCGGAGGATACCAACTCACGCCGCGCAACGCGTAGCGATGGAGATAGTGTGGAATAACGCGGAGCTGTCTAGCGGCGATAAATAAATAAATAAGCAAATAAATAAATAAATACGACAGTCTATTGTCGTCGAAGTTTTTATTACACCTATCTACGTGACTTTACCGAAAGTGTTCTGCCTCACGGCAGGTGTCTTGCCTCACGGCAGATGTGGGGCGTATGTACACAGGAATTTCCTGTTTTTGATGCTAAGTTTGGTCACGTGACCAGGAAGTTGCGATTTAAGATTCCCGCTCAACCACGCGGGCGTCGGCCATTACACACATAATTCAAGATGGCGGCACACATCGCGTCCCAGTGAAGCCAGCCGCAATTGTCCATTGTGGGACTTTAAGAAGCATTGTCTGTAAGTTCGTTTATGTTCTTATAATATTGGCAATGCTGTTATGTTAGAATGACCGGTATAGTGATGTAAATGCCTTTATAATGCTGTTAAAATGTTACGATAACTACGAGGCCTAGTTAACGAAGCCTGCAACTTTCCTTATTGTGAATGTTACTTGTAATTTCATAAGTCGAGTCAAACTTGTACCCAAGAAACTTTATTGCGATCTGGAGAGCAAGGATGACAAAATGTCTCATTCATAGTGCAGGGGCTGCTCGATGTGGAGTGACGTCACGAGCGTTCAGACATTCCTGGGTGATTATAGTAGGTAGAATAGGTTTTTGAGTTAGATCGCGTAGATGTTGTTAAGCCCGCAACCACCCAACAGACTAGTATGGGTTGTCACGTAAACAGAACATGCCAATTCGTTACTAGTACAGCACACCGGTGTGTTGGAGAGCCAAGCCGCAACATTTACAATCAAAGTACGACGTTTCGCCAGTAATTAGCAATAGCTTCATCAGGCGATAGCCCGATTTGTGGAGAAGTCCACCTGTTTCGGTCCTGAACGGCATAGACGTGGTGACCACTTGGCTATCCATCACACCGGTGTGCTGTACTAGTGACGAAATCGCAGGTTGTATTTAGACAACCCTTAAAAGTTGGCCGTATCGGGTTTAACGACAGGTCTATATTTACGAGATCCAAACGAAAACCTCTTATAGTCGGCTTCCGTACCGCAGCGTGAAAAACCTCGACACGACCGCTACTCAGCACGATGGCACGCACTCCCTGCGCGAGGCAGACTCATTACATCTCGCAGAGGATCGCGCCTTTAAAGCATTTTTTTACGTGGCAAGTGCGAGTTTTTGCGTTGAGTCAATACCAATTTGTTTAACATTTCAACGAAGCTGGTTAGTAAGTAGAGGATCGCCTGTAGAGTGGGCCTCTATACATTGCTAGGAGTCATGAATAGCTCCAGGTGTCTATACGGGGGGTAAGTTTGCGACGAATTTCAGTCGGCTCTTGCTGGGGTTCATTAGTCACGTTGCGCAATGGACGTCCCCCACACGTGGAGGCTCTGCACCGACTGATGCAGCCAGCAGTGCTCGCGCTCAGGCCGTTACACGCGCAGTGTCTGGTCAAGAGCCACAGCGGTATCGCCAATTGCCTCCCCCCACAAGTCAAACGGGAAGATTCCACCCATGCTCCTAGAGCACGTGCGTCAATCGTCCACCTTCGCATGAGCAACGTCCATGAACCCCATGGTGTGAAGGCCACCAAGCTCCTCGAACCCAAGGATACTGTGGCATCATGAGACAAAGGACCTCATTGAAAAAGCCTCCAATCCCTCAGTGGATAAAACAGCTCATGGCTTGGCAACCGCTTTGCGGTTCACAAAATAACCTTTCACGTTGGAGGGCGGTGCAACTCACGCAAGTTAAACCACGAATCGGGACGCAGCATCAAGTCAAGATCATCTTTATTGAGCAATTGGGACAAAGGAGCGGGATTAGGGATGCCCAGAGCGTCAGAATTAACGACCGGCTAAAGCGGCTCCAAAAGGGATATTTGGCCCCACGTGCGACCCGGAGGAGGAGCCTCCAACAGCCTCCGGCGTCAGAAAAGCTGCAATGGCGTTACTTGGGCTCCTCCGTGGCCGGCTCCAGCGTCTTGGGCTCCTCCGTGGCCGGCTCCAGCGTCTTGGGCTCCTCCGTGGCCGGCTCCAGCGTCTTGGGCTCCTCCGTGGCCGGCTCCAGCGTCTTGGGCTCCTCCGTGGCCGGCTCCAGCGTCTTGGGCTCCTCCGTGGCCGGCTCCAGCGTCTTGGGCTCCTCCGTGGCCGGCTCCAGCGTCTTGGGCTCCTCCGTGGCCGGCTCCAGCGTCTTGGGCTCCTCCGTGGCCGGCTCCAGCGTCTTGGGCTCCTCCGTGGCCGGCTCCAGCGTCTTGGGCTCCTCCGTGGCCGGCTCCAGCGTCTTGGGCTCCTCCGTGGCCGGCTCCAGCGTCTTGGGCTCCTCCGTGGCCGGCTCCAGCGTCTTGGGCTCCTCCGTGGCCGGCTCCAGCGTCTTGGGCTCCTCCGTGGCCGGCTCCAGCGTCTTGGGCTCCTCCGTGGCCGGCTCCAGCGTCTTGGGCTCCTCCGTGGCCGGCTCCAGCGTCTTGGGCTCCTCCGTGGCCGGCTCCAGCGTCTTGGGCTCCTCCGTGGCCGGCTCCAGCGTCTTGGGCTCCTCCGTGGCCGGCTCCAGCGTCTTGGGCTCCTCCGTGGCCGGCTCCAGCGTCTTGGGCTCCTCCGTGGCCGGCTCCAGCGTCTTGGGCTCCTCCGTGGCCGGCTCCAGCGTCTTGGGCTCCTCCGTGGCCGGCTCCAGCGTCTTGGGCTCCTCCGTGGCCGGCTCCAGCGTCTTGGGCTCCTCCGTGGCCGGCTCCAGCGTCTTGGGCTCCTCCGTGGCCGGCTCCAGCGTCTTGGGCTCCTCCGTGGCCGGCTCCAGCGTCTTGGGCTCCTCCGTGGTTGGCGCCGCGGATGTCGCAGTTTCGTCTCCAGTTAGCAAGTCGGCCGCTTCGCTTTGAACGTGGTGCCGGACCTGGCATAGCGTCAGGGGACAGGACGCGGGTCATCAGGAGTCAAGACGCAGCTTCCCACAACACTGCCATTCCCTACTAATTTAGCTGCACTCACCCGTGGCATGTCAGATGCACATTTCGGCCAGTCCTGGCAGAGAGATTCGCTTACACTCATAACAAGATTGTAGTTTTTAACAGACCAAGGCGACCGGCAGATGCACCACAGAATTCCACCGAACTTTCCGAATCGTTTGTCACACGATGCGTTACTCACAGCCAGGTTCAGTTCAGAGATCTCCCCGGACTGGGCCGCCTGCCGCCACGCTCCTGGGTCACCACGAATCGTCGCGGCGTCCACGCAGCCCCTCGTGGTCCCTGGGATCGGGGTGGGAATGGGCGATGGTAAATCAAAGCCCATGGATTCGCGAACTAGTACGATCGCATTCGTTGTTGGTAGGAGAAATGGCACAAAAATGCACGCAAGTAGCCACTGTAGAACAATGGTAATGGAGTCGGCATCGGGGACGGTTGGTGGTGAACAATAAAAGGGGAGGAAGTAAAATAACCAAATTGGGTCTCTAAAACCATCGTAGCTTCGAGCCCCCTTCGATCCAAATCGATCCCTGGGTGCCTGGCAGCAGCGCGAGTACTCACAGCCTCCCAGCGCCATCAGCACCGCGCCCACCAGCATGAGACTCGCCGATGACTGCATCTTTTCGTAGTGTTGCTAGCGATGAGGCTGGAAAAAGCGAATCTGTGTCCCTCACACCTCCTCGCCACATCTCTGCTTTATACCCAGCGAGGTGCGGGCTTTTGGGGGGGTGATGATTGGAGCCACGTGCCCAATAAACTCGCGGCCAATGAGCGCGAGGAGTGAATGGCGCATTGGGGCGCGCGACCATCCCGGTGCGTGCGTCGTGGTGCTTAATGGCGCGACCAACGAGTCGAGCGCCTCAATGAGTGGCGCGGCAGGCACTTGCTCAGGTGGGGCTCATTCACTCGGCAACGCTGATGGATCAGAAACCATCCCCACCTACACCACCCCCCTACCCATGCCCACCTCCACCAACCACCCATCTCCACCTCCGCCCCACCTCCCCCACCCCCTCCAGAGAGGAAGCGGCGAAGTGACTTCTCGATGGGAATCTCGCATTGGTGGGTGGGGGGGACGGCGTGTGTTGGTGTCGTCATAATCATCATCGGATATTGATCAATCCACTGCTGGTGGAACGTCTCCCAGCCTCGTCGCCTCTCACGATGCATGCAGCTCGCGCCTTACACGGGAGCTGATCTCATTGGACCCTCTGTTTGCTTCTATATCTCAACAGCGTTACGGAGATCGCGTGACGTGAGGGTTCTGCCTTTGTAGTGAGGGTTGTAAGTTGACGCTGAGGAGGGGGGAGGAAGCGCCTCGGCCCCCCATGTGGAGTGACGTCAGCCGCTTATTATTATGAATGGCGGGGGGTGTCCATTTGGAGGACGTTACCTTATAATAATTATTAATGAGGGGGCTGTTCGATGTGGAGTGACGTGACCTGCTCATGATTATTAGTGAGGGTGGGGTGCTCCATGTGGAGTGACGTCACCTGCTCATGATTATTAATGAGGAGGGGGTCCATGAGGAGGACGTAACCTGTTCATGATTATTAATGAGAGGGGCTGGTCGATGTGGAGTGACGTCATGCGCGTTAAGGACAGACATTCCTTGGTGATTTTACTAGGTATAGTTTTTTTTGGGATAGATCGCATAAATATGTCGTTAATCCCGCCACCACCAGACACAGACAACCAGTAAGGGTTGTCACGTAAACAGAACATGCAAATTCGTCACGAGTACAGCACACCGGTGTGTTGGAGAGCCAAGCCACAACAAAGGATTGAATTTCGCAGTCACCCCTAAACACATCCCAGTTGATGACATCATTGCCCAGGTTGACATAGCCCTCAAAGGTTTGGGATACATCATTACAGACGTGGCAAGATCGGAAATCGCTACAATCCTAAAAAACTCTAAGTCACCTATGATAAACATCAGTATTGATGAGCGCTTTGAGCTTTCTTAATAAAAAAAAGAGATGATATCGTCATCCTCTCAGCCGACAAGGGCAATGCCACAGTCATCATGGACAAAACCACATAAAATAACAAAATTCAGGCCCTACTTAATGATGGTAGTTATACTAAAATTAAAAGAGATCCCACGAACAGCCTCGCTACGAAAACCAACAACATCATCACCGATTCGACATTTTTAATCGAACCAACCAAGCGGGTTTCCTTAAAACCCTCTGATGCTCGACCACCCAGATTGTATGGCTTACCAAAGATCCATAAACAGGGTACACCCCTTCGTCCTATCATCTCCGCCATTGACTTACCCACCTACAAACTGGCCCGATTTCTGTCTGAGACCTTACAACCATTTACTGGTAAGACCACTTCAGCTGTACTTATCGTTAATTAAGGACATCTCACTATCTCCAGGTGGTTTGCTCGTAGGTAAAGTCACGTAAAATAAAAATAATGAAATGCATAAATAATAAAATAATACATGCAAATAAAAAAATTACCACGACGTTTCGACCACTTTTATTGCGATCGAAACGTCGTGTTTATTCTATTTATTCTACGTGACTTTACCAAAAGAACCAAAGTTCCTGTGCCTGACACCATTGCAGTCATTGAAGATTTGGTCAAACAAGTGTAGTACGAGCATAAATGGGGTTGTTGCTGGACTCTGGCCCAATCACACGGCCCAGGGTATTGGGGGGCGGAGCCTGGTCTGCAGGGCAGTATGGGAAGGCCGGATCTGACAATCCGGAAGGGGAGGAGTCAGGGTCAGGTGGGAAAGAAGATATAAGTGGAAGCCCGGAAGAGATCGTGGTCAGTTGTTGGAGTGAAGAAGCGGGACCACGTTGGGTGGCCGCCGCGCCATCAGCCACTTGGCTGAAGGGGCTTCGGCACACCGTCGGCCAGCGGTGTGCGGAGCGGGGAGGAGTGGAGCGACTGACGGGAGAGCGTGTGCGAGGCGCACGTGAGGAGGAGCTGACGGAAGAGCGTGCACGGCACGCGAGAGGAGCGTGCGCGGCACGCGATAGGAGACGCTGGTCGGAGCTAACGGAGGAGCATGCGTGGCACGCGAGAGGAGCATGCGCGGCACGTGATAGGAGACGCTGGTCCCTTGTCAGGACCAGCGGGGTGTGAGGAAGAGTGGAGGAGCTGAGGAGGAAGCGCGTGCGGGGCGCGCGCGAGACGACGCTGGTCCGTGGAGGAGAATAGCGGGGAACGGAGAAAGAACTTGAATTAAAGACCAACGGAGACCAGCAGTGCCTGACGGAGTCTTTTATTACACTGGAGTCAGAAGTGGACTTTTTCAAGGCAAAATAACTTCGAGGAAGATGGCCGAGAACTTGAAAAAGCGTAACCCACTTGTTACATCTTCTGACGACGAAGAGACAGCCACCGGCACACGTCCTCCAGCGACCACGTGGCAGGACGCCGCCATCTTGAACATCGCGGTGGAGAGGCGGCCGTGCGCTGGCATTTCGGAGGCGCCACGTGGTGTGCATCCTGCTGCTAAGCAGCTGTTTTGTGGGAAGGAGCCGCAAGGAGAGGACGCCGACGCTGCTTCACCACCTTCAACGAGAGAGGCCGTAGCCACGGGGGAAGCCGCCGTTGCTGCTGCTGCCTGGGCGGGAGCAGCCCCGTCCTGGCTCGTGTGCGAGACACCAGAGCAGTCAAGGGAGGACGCCGCGCTCACCGTCCGAGTTCTTCGAGGCATCTCAAGTCACCACCCTGCCGTCCTCTGCTCGCTGCAGCCCCGAGCGAGTCGTGACGATATGCGCACGGCCCTAGCACACACCTCACCCATCTTGCGTGTGCCGGGGTGCGATTGGTTGTTATGGCTTGAGATTGCGGAGCGCAGTTCGGGCTGTGTGTGTGTGTTGAGGATGGACGCGCTGTCTGCTTGTGGTTGCTCTGTGTCAAATAGTGTTTATGCGTTGCGGCATGGGGATGTTATCTCGATGGCGAAGTTAATTTTTAATTCGGTTGCGTCGAGTCGCCATTAACATCCCGTGGGTTGCCGTGTGCGACGTGTTTATTTTTATGATTTTTTTTTGCTGCAAGGTACGACAGGGTTAACGGTGTGTTGTCTGCCTGCAGTTCTGCTTGCGATTGTGTATAATGTGGGACCTGTGTGGAACTTTGCTGCTTGTAATCGCGATATCCTGACTGCACGTACTGTATAGACTGTCTTTCTGTACGGATACGGAGTGCGGTGCATTGTTCTGACCATTGGGTTCGGGATTGTTATTAGTTGTGCGTACCTGTTCGGAAATTTGTCAATTCGTTGGGGGACCCTACATTTTGGTTGTATGGGTGTTCGTGCACACGAGATTGCATGTGCGTTCATAGGAAATTGCGAGTGTTGAGGGATGAGGGCGTTGTTGGTGGCTCTGCCGTCAAGGGTGATGGGGCCGTAAATTGCCGCCAATTGGCGTCGCTCTTTCCGTTGATTGCGTGCGACCAGGGGTTGTATTGCGAGTTGGTGTGTATGAGCAATGTGTCTTGGTCAACTATGGGTTAAAAATTTCCCCGATACGACTGCTGTGAGCAGCGGCGATGCGTTGTATCGTTGGGGGTTGTTTAAACGTGACAGGGGATGTGTGTTGTGACCCCCAGCAAGGGGCAGCTGGGGTGCACGCACGAGAAAAACTGCCGAATTGGTCGCACGTTGGGCCGCCATTTTGGCTAGCGTGGGAAATCGCGGGGATGCGCTCGGCGCATGGGGCCGCCATTTTGAGCACGCGAGGGCGTGCGTACCGCTGCCATTTTGAGCGCAGGAAACCTCGGTCGGGGCGCTTCGCGTGTGCCGCCGCCATTATAAGGATACACGTCGAGCCGTGGGGATGCGGTTATGGATCTCATCCCTTGACTCTTGTGTGCGTGCATTGCGTGTTGTGCGCAATGCTGGCGTGTTGGCGCCCATCGGGGTAACAGCAGCATAGTGGCCCGTGTCTGACTAAGGGGGAGGAGTACGTGAGATGTCTGTGCTGGTCCTCAAGGGAGGACTGCTGATGGGCAAGAGCAGGAAAATTTTTGTTGTCACGTGTAAATAATATTTTTTTGCTAAAATGTAGATACTGGGGCATCCATCGCGTCGATTTTTGTGTATTTATTGGGTTTCTCTTCACGCCGGGCGGATTACGTTCATCTCCACTACCCTGGGGCCGGGTGGCTTTCGTGTACGACATGCGGATGTGCGTTCGTGGTGCTATGCCTCAGGGGGTTGGGTTCTCCTTCTCGTCACAGATCTTCGGTGCCTGCCACGCTGGGTGTCACCGGTTGTGCTAACCAGATGTGGACTTGAAGGGGGAGTGGAGCGCCTGTTCGTCACTCCTACTCTACCAGTTGTTCTCTGAAGTTAGACTTGAGCCAGGCGGATGGACCAGCAACACGGACACGCTCTAAGACACCGCATTCCTGATTTATGCGAGTCTGCCGTTCTTGCGTGTCGGTTACCGTTGTTGTGCATTGCCTTCCATTCCTTAATTCTTTCTTGCTTGTTGCACCGAGGACGGGCCGGTGTTCCGTACCGGATCCTAATCCCTTCCCTTTCGTTAATTGTGTTGTCATTGTACTCTCCGTTGTGTCTGGTGATTCCTGATTGTGATGCTGTCGCTCGCATTATTTTATCCTATTGCAGCCGGGACGGCTGGCTTTTTCATCAGGGGGGGGGGGTCATGTATTGCGAGCGTAAATGGGGTTGTTTGCGGGCTCTGGCCCAATCACACGGCCCGGGGTATTGGGGGGTGGAGCCTGGTTTGCAGGGCAGTATGGGAAGGCCGGATCTGACGATCCGGAAGGGGAGGAGTCAGGGTCACGTGGGAAAGAAGATATAAGTGGGAGCCCGGAAGAGATCGGGGTCAGTTGTTGGAGTGAAGAAGCGGGACCACGTTGGGTGGCCGCCGCGCCATCAGCCACGTGGCTGATGGGGCTTCGGCACACTGTCGGCCAGTGGTGTGCGGAGCGGGGAGGAGTGGAGCGACTGACGGGAGAGCGCGTGCGGGCGCGTGCTAGGAGGAGCTGACGGAAGAGCGTGCGCGGCATGCGAGAGGAGCGTGCGCGGCACGCGAGAAGAGACACTGGTCGGAGCTAACGGAGGAGCGTGCGCGGCACGCGAGAGGAGACGCTGGTCCCTTGTCAGGACCAGCGGGGTGTGAGGAAGAGTGGAGGAGCTGAGGAGGAAGCGCGTGCGGGGCGCGCGCGAGACGACGCTGGTCCGCGGAGGAGACCAGTGGGGTACGGAGAAAGAACTTGAGACCAGCAGTGCCTGACGGAGTCTTTTATTACACAAGGACTGAATGCTGATGTACCATTCATGGTGGAACACTGCCTCACCACACTTACTTCACCTGGAATGGAACTTTCTCCAAACAAGTTGAAGGTACCCCAATGGGTTCTCCCTGATCTCCAGGTGTAGCTAATATTTTCATGGAAAACTATGAGCCAGATGCCATCCAGGCATCCACACCAGGCTCTCAAGATGAATGGATATTCAGACTACACAATCCGTAAAGCTATCACCCCAACCGTTGGGAAATAACCATCTGAGGACCCGTTCATAACCATCAAGTTGCCATACATAGTAGGGGTCACTAAAAATATTTCCAAAATCATGAGCAAACACAAGATGCAGGTTCGATTTAACACAGTACATAAAATTCGTGATCTGATCCCATCTGTGAAGGGTGTGATCCCATGCAATACCCCAGCATCTACAAACTAAGTTGTGTCTGTGGTAGGAGTTACATTGGGGAAACTAAGCGACATGTCTCGGACTGTGTTCGTGAACATAAGGCAGATCTGAAACACGGTCGGACCAATACCTCAGCTGTGGCTGATCATTGTTTTAATGCGGTCGGCTCACA
The DNA here is from genome assembly GCF_965212315.1 of Lampetra planeri. Taxonomy (NCBI): domain Eukaryota; kingdom Metazoa; phylum Chordata; class Hyperoartia; order Petromyzontiformes; family Petromyzontidae; genus Lampetra; species Lampetra planeri. Next base: position 6,336,443 of record NC_136131.1, read on the forward strand.
CAAAATTGATTTCACCTTGATAAAGGTACTTTGCAAGCCCACTGGCTATCAACAAAGATTTGTAAGCGAGGTTTTGTCGCTCAGCTCTGGGCCAATCAGACGGCCCGGCGTATTGGGAGTGGGGCCCAGTAATGTGGGCATATGGGAAGGTCCATCGACCACCTCCGGTCCAGAAGATCAGGGGCGGAGCGTAAGGGCGGAACCGGGGGGGGGGGGCGCTAAGTGAACGGCGTAATCTGGAAGGTTCGGAAAGGGCGTGGTGTAAGTTGGAGACAGGATGACGTGTGAGGGGCAGTTGGCGTAGTCACGGAGTGGGACCACATTGGGTCGTGGGAGGTCTTCTGCACCATCAGCCATGTGGCTGGAGACGACTCCAAGCAATCCGTCAGCCAACGGTGTGCGGGAGCAGGGAGGAGGGCGATTGATGGGAAGGGCGCGCGGGGCGCGCAAGAGGAACAGCCGGTCCACTATCGGGACCAGCAGAGTGTGAGCGGCATAACAAGGAATAAAAGAGGGACGGAGACCAAGCTGTGTGTTGTCAGCATCATTTATTACACATATATATAGACACAGACACAATTTCAACCGAGAATATGGGTACAAACTGATCAATCATTGAAAGAACGTTACCAACCAGTTTAAGTCGTAATTGGCTTTGATGTTCCCATCCCACCAATTTCCGATGTTAGTTGTTCTTTACGCCCATTTCAAACTTGCGCGTTCACATGTTTCAGACCAACACAGCCACTTCGCGCGCCAACTACCCCTCGGTTGCGTGCTTTACGATTTCTATTAACATGCTAATCTCTCATAAACATGCTAATTCTTAATTTAGGAGCTTTCGTGACTGCAGGAATTATTCTTTGGTTCTTTTCTGTTAAGTCACGTCTAAAAATAAAATAATAAATTAAAATAACATATTACGACGTTTCGATTGCAACACAAGCAATCATCATCAGGTATAAAAGAAATGGCAACAAAAATCTAACTAGAAAACTATAGACAGACATACAAGCAGACAGACATCACAACGGCACACAGAGAGAGGACACAAATCGGCACAAAGAGAGGGGTCGTTTCTGTGACGGTCCCTTAAATATAGAGAGGGGGGGCGGGGACGGAGAGAGGGAGGGGGCAGAGAGAATTAGCATATCAATGAGTGTACGGCAACGTACTGCTGTTGCAAGTAAGATGACAATGTGGAACGGGCACGCAAAATTGAAAACGGGCACGCAAAATTGAAAATTAGGAGACAGGCACACGAAAATTAAATAACCTAGCAAAATATCGAAATGTGATGTAATACAACACAGAGAGTCGGTTAACACACAATTAACGCATAGCCTGGTTGATTACGTGTTTCAAAATTTGCTAAGTTAGAATTTTAAGTGTGAAAATTCCAAAGAGAGGACACAGGTAGAGAGAACAAATAGCCAGAAAGAAAAAGGATAAGCTTAAAACTTCCCCGTAGAAGTGGTTCAATCTTAATTTAGGAGCTTTCGTGACTGCAGGAATTATTCTTTGGTTCTTTTCGGTTAAGTCACGTCTAAAAATAAAATAATAAATTAAAATAACATATTACGACGTTTCGATTGCAACACAAGCAATCATCATCAGGTATAAAAGAAATAGCAACAAAAATCTAACTAGAAAACTATAGACAGACATACAAGCAGACAGACATCACAACGGCACACAGAGAGAGGACACAAATCGGCACAAAGAGAGGGGTCGTTTCTGTGACGGTCCCTTAAATATAGAGAGGGGGGGGGGGGGCGGGGACGGAGAGAGGGAGGGGGCAGAGAGAATTAGCATATCAATGAGTGTACGGCAACGTACTGCTGTTGCAAGTAAGATGACAATGTGGAACGGGCACGCAAAATTGAAAACGGGCACGCAAAATAGAAAATTAGGAGACAGGCACACGAAAATTAAATAACCTAGCAAAATATCGAAATGTGATGTAATACAACACAGAGAGTCGGTTAACACACAATTAACGCATAGCCTGGTTGATTACGTGTTTCAAAATTTGCTAAGTTAGAATTTTAAGTGTGAAAATTCCAAAGAGAGGACACAGGTAGAGAGAACAAATAGCCAGAAAGAAAAAGGATAAGCTTAAAACTTCCCCGTAGAAGTGGTTCAATCTTAATTTTGGAGCTTTCGTGACTGCAGGAATTATTCTTTGGTTCTTTTCGGTTAAGTCACGTCTAAAAATAAAATAATAAATTAAAATAACATATTACGACGTTTCGATTGCAACACAAGCAATCATCATCAGGTATAAAAGAAATAGCAACAAAAATCTAACTAGAAAACTATAGACAGACATACAAGCAGACAGACATCACAACGGCACACAGAGAGAGGACACAAATCGGCACAAAGAGAGGGGTCGTTTCTGTGACGGTCCCTTAAATATAGAGAGGGGGGGGGCGGGGACGGAGAGAGGGAGGGGGCAGAGAGAATTAGCATATCAATGAGTGTACGGCAACGTACTGCTGTTGCAAGTAAGATGACAATGTGGAACGGGCACGCAAAATTAAAAACGGGCACGCAAAATTGAGAATTAGGAGACAGGCACACGAAAATTAAATAACCTAGCAAAATATCGAAATGTGATGTAATACAACACAGAGAGTCGGTTAACACACAATTAACGCATAGCCTGGCTGATTACGTGTTTCAACATGCTAATTGTCACATGGCAGCCACCGTCAGGTTGGCTGCCTTAACATTAACATTGGTTGCTGACATTTGGGCTATGCCCATTTCAAACCGTTATACTGTCAATAGTTTGCCTTTCGAAGACGACCGCTTGTGTTGCATATGCTGACGGTCGCCGAATGGTGGGATAGACTTCGTCGATTCAGCCTCTAAGCCAATCGGGTGACAGGGAGTATCTGGGCTAGAGTTCAAGGGCAGAGCCGGAGGGTGCTAATAAAATACCATCTAGAAGATTCGTAAGGGGGCGTGGCTAGTAGTGGGGCTTGGTGACGCAGGAGGGGGTGATAAGGGGAAGCTGGAAGGGACTCTGGGTCAGTGTGGGAAGTCTGGAAGTGGGACCACGTCTCGCGCCTCCGGGACGCCATCGGCCACGTGGCGGTCCGGAGACGGTCTCCCTGCGCGCCGTCTGCCAGCGGTGCGTGGGAGCGGGAGCGGGAGAGTGAGCGAGTGCGGAGGATACCAACTCACGCCGCGCAACGCGTAGCGATGGAGATAGTGTGGAATAACGCGGAGCTGTCTAGCGGCGATAAATAAATAAATAAGCAAATAAATAAATAAATACGACAGTCTATTGTCGTCGAAGTTTTTATTACACCTATCTACGTGACTTTACCGAAAGTGTTCTGCCTCACGGCAGGTGTCTTGCCTCACGGCAGATGTGGGGCGTATGTACACAGGAATTTCCTGTTTTTGATGCTAAGTTTGGTCACGTGACCAGGAAGTTGCGATTTAAGATTCCCGCTCAACCACGCGGGCGTCGGCCATTACACACATAATTCAAGATGGCGGCACACATCGCGTCCCAGTGAAGCCAGCCGCAATTGTCCATTGTGGGACTTTAAGAAGCATTGTCTGTAAGTTCGTTTATGTTCTTATAATATTGGCAATGCTGTTATGTTAGAATGACCGGTATAGTGATGTAAATGCCTTTATAATGCTGTTAAAATGTTACGATAACTACGAGGCCTAGTTAACGAAGCCTGCAACTTTCCTTATTGTGAATGTTACTTGTAATTTCATAAGTCGAGTCAAACTTGTACCCAAGAAACTTTATTGCGATCTGGAGAGCAAGGATGACAAAATGTCTCATTCATAGTGCAGGGGCTGCTCGATGTGGAGTGACGTCACGAGCGTTCAGACATTCCTGGGTGATTATAGTAGGTAGAATAGGTTTTTGAGTTAGATCGCGTAGATGTTGTTAAGCCCGCAACCACCCAACAGACTAGTATGGGTTGTCACGTAAACAGAACATGCCAATTCGTTACTAGTACAGCACACCGGTGTGTTGGAGAGCCAAGCCGCAACATTTACAATCAAAGTACGACGTTTCGCCAGTAATTAGCAATAGCTTCATCAGGCGATAGCCCGATTTGTGGAGAAGTCCACCTGTTTCGGTCCTGAACGGCATAGACGTGGTGACCACTTGGCTATCCATCACACCGGTGTGCTGTACTAGTGACGAAATCGCAGGTTGTATTTAGACAACCCTTAAAAGTTGGCCGTATCGGGTTTAACGACAGGTCTATATTTACGAGATCCAAACGAAAACCTCTTATAGTCGGCTTCCGTACCGCAGCGTGAAAAACCTCGACACGACCGCTACTCAGCACGATGGCACGCACTCCCTGCGCGAGGCAGACTCATTACATCTCGCAGAGGATCGCGCCTTTAAAGCATTTTTTTACGTGGCAAGTGCGAGTTTTTGCGTTGAGTCAATACCAATTTGTTTAACATTTCAACGAAGCTGGTTAGTAAGTAGAGGATCGCCTGTAGAGTGGGCCTCTATACATTGCTAGGAGTCATGAATAGCTCCAGGTGTCTATACGGGGGGTAAGTTTGCGACGAATTTCAGTCGGCTCTTGCTGGGGTTCATTAGTCACGTTGCGCAATGGACGTCCCCCACACGTGGAGGCTCTGCACCGACTGATGCAGCCAGCAGTGCTCGCGCTCAGGCCGTTACACGCGCAGTGTCTGGTCAAGAGCCACAGCGGTATCGCCAATTGCCTCCCCCCACAAGTCAAACGGGAAGATTCCACCCATGCTCCTAGAGCACGTGCGTCAATCGTCCACCTTCGCATGAGCAACGTCCATGAACCCCATGGTGTGAAGGCCACCAAGCTCCTCGAACCCAAGGATACTGTGGCATCATGAGACAAAGGACCTCATTGAAAAAGCCTCCAATCCCTCAGTGGATAAAACAGCTCATGGCTTGGCAACCGCTTTGCGGTTCACAAAATAACCTTTCACGTTGGAGGGCGGTGCAACTCACGCAAGTTAAACCACGAATCGGGACGCAGCATCAAGTCAAGATCATCTTTATTGAGCAATTGGGACAAAGGAGCGGGATTAGGGATGCCCAGAGCGTCAGAATTAACGACCGGCTAAAGCGGCTCCAAAAGGGATATTTGGCCCCACGTGCGACCCGGAGGAGGAGCCTCCAACAGCCTCCGGCGTCAGAAAAGCTGCAATGGCGTTACTTGGGCTCCTCCGTGGCCGGCTCCAGCGTCTTGGGCTCCTCCGTGGCCGGCTCCAGCGTCTTGGGCTCCTCCGTGGCCGGCTCCAGCGTCTTGGGCTCCTCCGTGGCCGGCTCCAGCGTCTTGGGCTCCTCCGTGGCCGGCTCCAGCGTCTTGGGCTCCTCCGTGGCCGGCTCCAGCGTCTTGGGCTCCTCCGTGGCCGGCTCCAGCGTCTTGGGCTCCTCCGTGGCCGGCTCCAGCGTCTTGGGCTCCTCCGTGGCCGGCTCCAGCGTCTTGGGCTCCTCCGTGGCCGGCTCCAGCGTCTTGGGCTCCTCCGTGGCCGGCTCCAGCGTCTTGGGCTCCTCCGTGGCCGGCTCCAGCGTCTTGGGCTCCTCCGTGGCCGGCTCCAGCGTCTTGGGCTCCTCCGTGGCCGGCTCCAGCGTCTTGGGCTCCTCCGTGGCCGGCTCCAGCGTCTTGGGCTCCTCCGTGGCCGGCTCCAGCGTCTTGGGCTCCTCCGTGGCCGGCTCCAGCGTCTTGGGCTCCTCCGTGGCCGGCTCCAGCGTCTTGGGCTCCTCCGTGGCCGGCTCCAGCGTCTTGGGCTCCTCCGTGGCCGGCTCCAGCGTCTTGGGCTCCTCCGTGGCCGGCTCCAGCGTCTTGGGCTCCTCCGTGGCCGGCTCCAGCGTCTTGGGCTCCTCCGTGGCCGGCTCCAGCGTCTTGGGCTCCTCCGTGGCCGGCTCCAGCGTCTTGGGCTCCTCCGTGGCCGGCTCCAGCGTCTTGGGCTCCTCCGTGGCCGGCTCCAGCGTCTTGGGCTCCTCCGTGGCCGGCTCCAGCGTCTTGGGCTCCTCCGTGGCCGGCTCCAGCGTCTTGGGCTCCTCCGTGGTTGGCGCCGCGGATGTCGCAGTTTCGTCTCCAGTTAGCAAGTCGGCCGCTTCGCTTTGAACGTGGTGCCGGACCTGGCATAGCGTCAGGGGACAGGACGCGGGTCATCAGGAGTCAAGACGCAGCTTCCCACAACACTGCCATTCCCTACTAATTTAGCTGCACTCACCCGTGGCATGTCAGATGCACATTTCGGCCAGTCCTGGCAGAGAGATTCGCTTACACTCATAACAAGATTGTAGTTTTTAACAGACCAAGGCGACCGGCAGATGCACCACAGAATTCCACCGAACTTTCCGAATCGTTTGTCACACGATGCGTTACTCACAGCCAGGTTCAGTTCAGAGATCTCCCCGGACTGGGCCGCCTGCCGCCACGCTCCTGGGTCACCACGAATCGTCGCGGCGTCCACGCAGCCCCTCGTGGTCCCTGGGATCGGGGTGGGAATGGGCGATGGTAAATCAAAGCCCATGGATTCGCGAACTAGTACGATCGCATTCGTTGTTGGTAGGAGAAATGGCACAAAAATGCACGCAAGTAGCCACTGTAGAACAATGGTAATGGAGTCGGCATCGGGGACGGTTGGTGGTGAACAATAAAAGGGGAGGAAGTAAAATAACCAAATTGGGTCTCTAAAACCATCGTAGCTTCGAGCCCCCTTCGATCCAAATCGATCCCTGGGTGCCTGGCAGCAGCGCGAGTACTCACAGCCTCCCAGCGCCATCAGCACCGCGCCCACCAGCATGAGACTCGCCGATGACTGCATCTTTTCGTAGTGTTGCTAGCGATGAGGCTGGAAAAAGCGAATCTGTGTCCCTCACACCTCCTCGCCACATCTCTGCTTTATACCCAGCGAGGTGCGGGCTTTTGGGGGGGTGATGATTGGAGCCACGTGCCCAATAAACTCGCGGCCAATGAGCGCGAGGAGTGAATGGCGCATTGGGGCGCGCGACCATCCCGGTGCGTGCGTCGTGGTGCTTAATGGCGCGACCAACGAGTCGAGCGCCTCAATGAGTGGCGCGGCAGGCACTTGCTCAGGTGGGGCTCATTCACTCGGCAACGCTGATGGATCAGAAACCATCCCCACCTACACCACCCCCCTACCCATGCCCACCTCCACCAACCACCCATCTCCACCTCCGCCCCACCTCCCCCACCCCCTCCAGAGAGGAAGCGGCGAAGTGACTTCTCGATGGGAATCTCGCATTGGTGGGTGGGGGGGACGGCGTGTGTTGGTGTCGTCATAATCATCATCGGATATTGATCAATCCACTGCTGGTGGAACGTCTCCCAGCCTCGTCGCCTCTCACGATGCATGCAGCTCGCGCCTTACACGGGAGCTGATCTCATTGGACCCTCTGTTTGCTTCTATATCTCAACAGCGTTACGGAGATCGCGTGACGTGAGGGTTCTGCCTTTGTAGTGAGGGTTGTAAGTTGACGCTGAGGAGGGGGGAGGAAGCGCCTCGGCCCCCCATGTGGAGTGACGTCAGCCGCTTATTATTATGAATGGCGGGGGGTGTCCATTTGGAGGACGTTACCTTATAATAATTATTAATGAGGGGGCTGTTCGATGTGGAGTGACGTGACCTGCTCATGATTATTAGTGAGGGTGGGGTGCTCCATGTGGAGTGACGTCACCTGCTCATGATTATTAATGAGGAGGGGGTCCATGAGGAGGACGTAACCTGTTCATGATTATTAATGAGAGGGGCTGGTCGATGTGGAGTGACGTCATGCGCGTTAAGGACAGACATTCCTTGGTGATTTTACTAGGTATAGTTTTTTTTGGGATAGATCGCATAAATATGTCGTTAATCCCGCCACCACCAGACACAGACAACCAGTAAGGGTTGTCACGTAAACAGAACATGCAAATTCGTCACGAGTACAGCACACCGGTGTGTTGGAGAGCCAAGCCACAACAAAGGATTGAATTTCGCAGTCACCCCTAAACACATCCCAGTTGATGACATCATTGCCCAGGTTGACATAGCCCTCAAAGGTTTGGGATACATCATTACAGACGTGGCAAGATCGGAAATCGCTACAATCCTAAAAAACTCTAAGTCACCTATGATAAACATCAGTATTGATGAGCGCTTTGAGCTTTCTTAATAAAAAAAAGAGATGATATCGTCATCCTCTCAGCCGACAAGGGCAATGCCACAGTCATCATGGACAAAACCACATAAAATAACAAAATTCAGGCCCTACTTAATGATGGTAGTTATACTAAAATTAAAAGAGATCCCACGAACAGCCTCGCTACGAAAACCAACAACATCATCACCGATTCGACATTTTTAATCGAACCAACCAAGCGGGTTTCCTTAAAACCCTCTGATGCTCGACCACCCAGATTGTATGGCTTACCAAAGATCCATAAACAGGGTACACCCCTTCATCCTATCATCTCCGCCATTGACTTACCCACCTACAAACTGGCCCGATTTCTGTCTGAGACCTTACAACCATTTACTGGTAAGACCACTTCAGCTGTACTTATCGTTAATTAAGGACATCTCACTATCTCCAGGTGGTTTGCTCGTAGGTAAAGTCACGTAAAATAAAAATAATGAAATGCATAAATAATAAAATAATACATGCAAATAAAAAAATTACCACGACGTTTCGACCACTTTTATTGCGATCGAAACGTCGTGTTTATTCTATTTATTCTACGTGACTTTACCAAAAGAACCAAAGTTCCTGTGCCTGACACCATTGCAGTCATTGAAGATTTGGTCAAACAAGTGTAGTACGAGCATAAATGGGGTTGTTGCTGGACTCTGGCCCAATCACACGGCCCAGGGTATTGGGGGGCGGAGCCTGGTCTGCAGGGCAGTATGGGAAGGCCGGATCTGACAATCCGGAAGGGGAGGAGTCAGGGTCAGGTGGGAAAGAAGATATAAGTGGAAGCCCGGAAGAGATCGTGGTCAGTTGTTGGAGTGAAGAAGCGGGACCACGTTGGGTGGCCGCCGCGCCATCAGCCACTTGGCTGAAGGGGCTTCGGCACACCGTCGGCCAGCGGTGTGCGGAGCAGGGAGGAGTGGAGCGACTGACGGGAGAGCGTGTGCGAGGCGCACGCGAGGAGGAGCTGACGGAAGAGCGTGCACGGCACGCGAGAGGAGCGTGCGCGGCAGGCGAGAGGAGACGCTGGTCGGAGCTAACGGAGGAGCATGCGTGGCACGCGAGAGGAGCATGCGCGGCACGTGATAGGAGACGCTGGTCCCTTGTCAGGACCAGCGGGGTGTGAGGAAGAGTGGAGGAGCTGAGGAGGAAGCGCGTGCGGGGCGCGCGCGAGACGACGCTGGTCCGTGGAGGAGAATAGCGGGGAACGGAGAAAGAACTTGAATTAAAGACCAACGGAGACCAGCAGTGCCTGACGGAGTCTTTTATTACACTGGAGTCAGAAGTGGACTTTTTCAAGGCAAAATAACTTCGAGGAAGATGGCCGAGAACTTGAAAAAGCGTAACCCACTTGTTACATCTTCTGACGACGAAGAGACAGCCACCGGCACACGTCCTCCAGCGACCACGTGGCAGGACGCCGCCATCTTGAACATCGCGGTGGAGAGGCGGCCGTGCGCTGGCATTTCGGAGGCGCCACGTGGTGTGCATCCTGCTGCTAAGCAGCTGTTTTGTGGGAAGGAGCCGCAAGGAGAGGACGCCGACGCTTCACCACCTTCAACGAGAGAGGCCGTAGCCACGGGGGAAGCCGCCGTTGCTGCTGCTGCCTGGGCGGGAGCACCCCGTCCTGGCTCGTGTGCGAGACACCAGAGCAGTCAAGGGAGGACGCCGCGCTCACCGTCCGAGTTCTTCGAGGCATCTCAAGTCACCACCCTGCCGTCCTCTGCTCGCTGCAGCCCCGAGCGAGTCGTGACGATATGCGCACGGCCCTAGCACACACCTCACCCATCTTGCGTGTGCCGGGGTGTGATTGGTTGTTATGGCTTGAGATTGCGGAGCGCAGTTCGGGCTGTGTGTGTGTGTTGAGGATGGACGCGCTGTCTGCTTGTGGTTGCTCTGTGTCAAATAGTGTTTATGCGTTGCGGCATGGGGATGTTATCTCGATGGCGAAGTTAATTTTTAATTCGGTTGCGTCGAGTCGCCATTAACATCCCGTGGGTTGCCGTGTGCGACGTGTTTATTTTTATGATTTTTTTTTGCTGCAAGGTACGACAGGGTTAACGGTGTGTTGTCTGCCTGCAGTTCTGCTTGCGATTGTGTATAATGTGGGACCTGTGTGGAACTTTGCTGCTTGTAATCGCGATATCCTGACTGCACGTACTGTATAGACTGTCTTTCTGTACGGATACGGAGTGCGGTGCATTGTTCTGACCATTGGGTTCGGGATTGTTATTAGTTGTGCGTACCTGTTCGGAAATTTGTCAATTCGTTGGGGGACCCTACATTTTGGTTGTATGGGTGTTCGTGCACACGAGATTGCATGTGCGTTCATAGGAAATTGCGAGTGTTGAGGGATGAGGGCGTTGTTGGTGGCTCTGCCGTCAAGGGTGATGGGGCCGTAAATTGCCGCCAAGTGGCGTCGCTCTTTCCGTTGATTGCGTGCGACCAGGGGTTGCACTGCGAGTTGGTGTGTATGAGCAATGTGTCTTGGTCAACTATGGGTTAAAAATTTCCCCGATACGACTGCTGTGAGCAGCGGCGATGCGTTGTATCGTTGGGGGTTGTTTAAACGTGACAGGGGATGTGTGTTGTGACCCCCAGCAAGGGACAGCTGGGGTGCACGCACGAGAAAAACTGCCGAATTGGTCGCACGTTGGGCCGCCATTTTGGCTAGCGTGGGAAATCGCGGGGATGCGCTCGGCGCATGGGGCCGCCATTTTGAGCACGCGAGGGCGTGCGTACCGCTGCCATTTTGAGCGCAGGAAACCTCGGTGGGGGCGCTTCGCGTGTGCCGCCGCCATTATAAGGATACACGTCGAGCCGTGGGGATGCGGTTATGGATCTCATCCCTTGACTCTTGTGTGCGTGCATTGCGTGTTGTGCGCAATGCTGGCGTGTTGGCGCCCATCGGGGTAACAGCAGCATAGTGGCCCGTGTCTGACTAAGGGGGAGGAGTACGTGAGATGTCTGTGCTGGTCCTCAAGGGAGGACTGCTGATGGGCAAGATGCAGGAAAATTTTTGTTGTCACGTGTAAATAATATTTTTTTGCTAAAATTTAGATACTGGGGCATCCATCGCGTCGATTTTTGTGTATTTATTGGGTTTCTCCTCACGCCGGGCGGATTACGTTCATCTCCACTACCCTGGGGCCGGGTGGCTTTCGTGTACGACATGCGGATGTACGTTCGTGGTGCTATGCCTCAGGGGGTTGGGTTCTCCTTCTCGTCACAGATCTTCGGTGCCTGCCACGCTGGGTGTCACCGGTTGTGCTAACCGGATGTGGACTTGAAGGGGGAGTGGAGCGCCTGTTCGTCACTCCTACTCTACCAGTTGTTCTCTGAAGTTAGACTTGAGCCAGGCGGATGGACCAGCAACACGGACACGCTCTAAGACACCGCATTCCTGATTTATGCGAGTCTGCCATTCTTGCGTGTCGGTTACCGTTGTTGTGCATTGCCTTCCATTCCTTAATTCTTTCTTGCTTGTTGCACCGAGGACGGGCCGGTGTTCCGTACCGGATCCTAATCCCTTCCCTTTCGTTAATTGTGTTGTCATTGTACTCTCCGTTGTGTCTGGTGATTCCTGATTGTGATGCTGTCGCTCGCATTATTTTATCCTATTGCAGCCGGGACGGCTGGCTTTTTCATCAGGGGTGGGGGTCATGTATTGCGAGCGTAAATGGGGTTGTTGCTGGGCTCTGGCCCAATCACACGGCCCGGGGTATTGGGGGGTGGAGCCTGGTTTGCAGGGCAGTATGGGAAGGCCGGATCTGACGATCCGGAAGGGGAGGAGTCAGGGTCACGTGGGAAAGAAGATATAAGTGGGAGCCCGGAAGAGATCGGGGTCAGTTGTTGGAGTGAAGAAGCGGGACCACATTGGGTGGCCGCCGCGCCATCAGCCACGTGGCTGATGGGGCTTCGGCACACTGTCGGCCAGCGGTGTGCGGAGCGGGGAGGAGTGGAGCGACTGACGGGAGAGCGCGTGCGGGGCGCGTGCTAGGAGGAGCTGACGGAAGAGCGTGCGCGGCATGCGAGAGGAGCGTGCGCGGCACGCGAGAAGAGACACTGGTCGGAGCTAACGGAGGAGCGTGCGCGGCACGCGAGAGGAGACGCTGGTCCCTTGTCAGGACCAGCGGGGTGTGAGGAAGAGTGGAGGAGCTGAGGAGGAAGCGCGTGCGGGGCGCGCGCGAGACGACGCTGGTCCGCGGAGGAGACCAGTGGGGTACGGAGAAAGAACTTGAGACCAGCAGTGCCTGACGGAGTCTTTTATTACACAAGGACTGAACGCTGATGTACCATTCATGGTGGGACACTGCCTCACCACACTTACTTCACCTGGAATGGAACTTTCTCCAAACAAGTTGAAGGTACCCCAATGGGTTCTCCCTGATCTCCAGTTGTAGCTAATATTTTCATGGAAAACTATGAGCCAGATGCCATCCAGGCATCCACACCAGGCTCTCAAGATGAATGGATATTCAGACTACACAATCCGTAAAGCTATCACCCCAACCGTTGGGAAATAACCATCTGAGGACCCGTTCATAACCATCAAGTTGCCATACATAGTAGGGGTCACTAAAAATATTTCCAAAATCATGAGCAAACACAAGATCCAGGTTCGATTTAACACAGTACATAAAATTCGTGATCTGATCCCATCTGTGAAGGGTGTGATCCCATGCAATACCCCAGCATCTACAAACTAAGTTGTGTCTGTGGCAGGAGTTACATTGGGGAAACTAAGCGACATGTCTCGGACTGTGTTCGTGAACATAAGGCAGATCTGAAACACGGTCGGACCAATACCTCAGCTGTGGCTGATCATTGTTTTAATGCGGTCGGCTCACACAAAATTGATTTCACCTTGATAAAGGTACTTTGCAAGCCCACTGGCTATCAACAAAGATTTGTAAGCGAGGTTTTGTCGCTCAGCTCTGGGCCAATCAGACGGCCCGGCGTATTGGGAGTGGGGCCCAGTAATGTGGGCATATGGGAAGGTCCATCGACCACCTCCGGTCCAGAAGATCAGGGGCGGAGCGTAAGGGCGGAACCGGGGGGGGGCGCTAAGTGAACGGCGTAATCTGGAAGGTTCGGAAAGGGCGTGGTGTAAGTTGGAGACAGGATGACGTGTGAGGGGCAGTTGGCGTAGTCACGGAGTGGGACCACATTGGGTCGTGGGAGGTCTTCTGCACCATCAGCCATGTGGCTGGAGACGACTCCAAGCAATCCGTCAGCCAACGGTGTGCGGGAGCAGGGAGGAGGGCGATTGACGGGAAGGGCGCGCGGGGCGCGCAAGAGGAACAGCCGGTCCACTATCGGGACCAGCAGAGTGTGAGCGGCATAACAAGGAATAAAAGAGGGACGGAGACCAAGCTGTGTGTTGTCAGCATCATTTATTACACATATATATAGACACAGACACAATTTCAACCGAGAATATGGGTACAAACTGATCAATCATTGAAAGAACGTTACCAACCAGTTTAAGTCGTAATTGGCTTTGATGTTCCCATCCCACCAATTTCCGATGTTAGTTGTTCTTTACGCCCATTTCAAACTTGCGCGTTCACATGTTTCAGACCAACACAGCCACTTCGCGCGCCAACTACCCCTCGGTTGCGTGCTTTACGATTTCTATTAACATGCTAATCTCTCATAAACATGCTAATTCTTAATTTAGGAGCTTTCGTGACTGCAGGAATTATTCTTTGGTTCTTTTCTGTTAAGTCACGTCTAAAAATAAAATAATAAATTAAAATAACATATTACGACGTTTCGATTGCAACACAAGCAATCATCATCAGGTATAAAAGAAATGGCAACAAAAATCTAACTAGAAAACTATAGACAGACATACAAGCAGACAGACATCACAACGGCACACAGAGAGAGGACACAAATCGGCACAAAGAGAGGGGTCGTTTCTGTGACGGTCCCTTAAATATAGAGAGGGGGGGCGGGGACGGAGAGAGGGAGGGGGCAGAGAGAATTAGCATATCAATGAGTGTACGGCAACGTACTGCTGTTGCAAGTAAGATGACAATGTGGAACGGGCACGCAAAATTGAAAACGGGCACGCAAAATTGAAAATTAGGAGACAGGCACACGAAAATTAAATAACCTAGCAAAATATCGAAATGTGATGTAATACAACACAGAGAGTCGGTTAACACACAATTAACGCATAGCCTGGTTGATTACGTGTTTCAAAATTTGCTAAGTTAGAATTTTAAGTGTGAAAATTCCAAAGAGAGGACACAGGTAGAGAGAACAAATAGCCAGAAAGAAAAAGGATAAGCTTAAAACTTCCCCGTAGAAGTGGTTCAATCTTAATTTAGGAGCTTTCGTGACTGCAGGAATTATTCTTTGGTTCTTTTCGGTTAAGTCACGTCTAAAAATAAAATAATAAATTAAAATAACATATTACGACGTTTCGATTGCAACACAAGCAATCATCATCAGGTATAAAAGAAATAGCAACAAAAATCTAACTAGAAAACTATAGACAGACATACAAGCAGACAGACATCACAACGGCACACAGAGAGAGGACACAAATCGGCACAAAGAGAGGGGTCGTTTCTGTGACGGTCCCTTAAATATAGAGAGGGGGGGGGGGCGGGGACGGAGAGAGGGAGGGGGCAGAGAGAATTAGCATATCAATGAGTGTACGGCAACGTACTGCTGTTGCAAGTAAGATGACAATGTGGAACGGGCACGCAAAATTGAAAACGGGCACGCAAAATAGAAAATTAGGAGACAGGCACACGAAAATTAAATAACCTAGCAAAATATCGAAATGTGATGTAATACAACACAGAGAGTCGGTTAACACACAATTAACGCATAGCCTGGTTGATTACGTGTTTCAAAATTTGCTAAGTTAGAATTTTAAGTGTGAAAATTCCAAAGAGAGGACACAGGTAGAGAGAACAAATAGCCAGAAAGAAAAAGGATAAGCTTAAAACTTCCCCGTAGAAGTGGTTCAATCTTAATTTTGGAGCTTTCGTGACTGCAGGAATTATTCTTTGGTTCTTTTCGGTTAAGTCACGTCTAAAAATAAAATAATAAATTAAAATAACATATTACGACGTTTCGATTGCAACACAAGCAATCATCAT